>NC_057862.1:389787481-390451231 GCF_019393635.1 Dromiciops gliroides | reverse complement strand
CTCTGAGCCCAGCCTCCATGGCCCTCGGCTAGGGCATCAGAACCTGAAAGGGAAATTACTAGAGACAAGAAGTAAAAACGGACCGATCCAGTTTCACTGAGAAGGAAAAAGAAGAGAAAAAAGATCTAACCAACAGCAGAAAACAAATTCACTGTTTAAAGAAAACGATTTCTGTTTCAATTCATCCAAGTACATTAGGGACAGCAGAACTAATGGAAGAGGGGGAAGGATTTTTTTTTTTTCAAAGACTCTTTCCCTCCTCTTTAAAGAAAGGCCTTTAGAGTCATGGACACAACTGTGATGGAAGAGCTACTCTCTGCATCTCCTGTCCAGGGTTGGGTTTCTAAAGTATGCTGGGCCGACTCTTAGGAAGTACCATCAATGCAACTCTACCACAGGAGGTGGTGTTCTATTTTTTTTTAAACCAGCTGTAGGGAAGCTCTTATTGTAGCATGGGCCATGTTATTTTATTTTGATTTCCATGTTGCTGTTTTAGAGGGCCACAGTTGCCTCTGGCTGCTTGCTTGGCTGCTCTAGCCTCCTAGAGGGGAAGGTTGTAAATTCCTGACCAGCTGTTGTTACCTGGGCTCTTGGATTGAGGGCATGTCTACACCACTGGAATTCTTTGTGCTTTAAAACTGACCCACTCTGGAGCCAAAATCATATTGGAGCCTCATTAAAAGGGCCACAGTCTAACTCTAACACATGGCAGAAGGCCAACTTGGTTCACTGGCAGTCCAACTAATTCACCTAATTATTTTTCCCCAATAAGCACAGTCAATTCAGAGTCCTACAAAACTAGGAACAGGTGTTCCTCCCCCCACATGTGGACCCGCCACACTTTATCTCTCTGGTTCACTTAGTGGACAACTCATGAGATCCTCTATGAGTCTCTGTCTCTGTCTCTGTCTCTGTCTCTGTTTCTTTTAAATCAAAAGCTAGATTAAAGTGCCCAATGTAAATAGAAGAAGCCATGTCATTCAAGGATCAGATCATTGGACTGAGAGTCAGGAGCTGAGTTTTCTCAATCTGATTCTTCTTTCTTGTTGACCTTGGGCCTATCAGTTTCTCCATCTGTGGACAGCTATCCAGTCTGGAAAGTTTGGGGAAGAAAGAGGAAGAAACTATCTCCACTGATCATCAATTTAGAGCTGAAAGAGGTGTTAAGAGATTATCTGATCTCACCCCCTCATTTAATAGTGGAGGAAACTGGGGTCCAGGGACCTTCAATGATTTACTGTAGGTCATCCAGATAGCTTATAAACATCACAGGCTGGATTTCGGCCGGGTCATCTGAATCTAGAGCCTTTCCACTACATTATACCTAGAGGATCAAGACATCTAAAGGGCAGAAAACACTAAGGTGAAAGCTCTTTTCATTTAGCATCCAAGAGATGCTGATGCATATTTTCAGCATGTTTTTTTCATCACTTTACCTCACCATTCTCCCCAGTACCAATTGGGACATGGATAGATTTTAATTTAGGATTATCTGTCCCATTTCACAGATGGAGAAAATGAGAGGCAAAGAGATTTATCCAAGGCCATTCAAAAAGCAGAACTAGAACTAGAATTCAGGCAGGGGCCTCCTGGCTGTCATTGTCTATAATCTGCCCCTACTACAAGTGGCTACTCCTGGCTTCACATTTACATGGGGGCGGGGATAATAATTTGCTTTATTTTTAAAGGAGGGGAATAGAAGGAAAGCTATAGGAAACAAGAAAAGTAGGGTAGCACAGTCGAAAAGCATTGGCTTGGTAGTGAGAAGACCAGGGTTCGGATCCCATCTCTGGTGCTTATTATTTCCATGATCTCAGGCAGGCCACTTTCTGTCTATGGGCCTCAGCAGCCTTATCTCTAAAAGGAAGGGGTTGGACTAGCTGGTCTAAGAAGTCCCTACCAAGTCTAAATCTATGGTTGTATGAGCCTGTGCTTTGTCTGCTTTCACTAACGGGCTCCATGTAGGACTCCTTTATGCCAAGCCCTGGACTATATAAAGTTCCCCCTGAACGTATGGACCTTTGCTAGAACCTAAGACAATTATATTTCAACCTTTCTCTAAAAAAAAAAATTGGAATCACAGAATCTCCCAATGGAAAGGAGCCTTAGTCAGAATGTATGTACTTAGACTTAGACCTGAAGAGAAATTTCTTCTACTGAGTATCTAACAAATGGCCAACCAGATTTTGTTTGAAGACTGCCCCCCCCCTCCTCCAGCAAAGGGGAACTCACTTCCTCCCAAGGTTGCCAATTCCACTTTGAGGCAGCTCTAATTGTTAGAAAGTTTTTCCTTATGTCCTGAATCTATGCTAGCCTCTTTGCAACTTCTATCCATTGTTCTTAGCCACCCCCCTTCTCTCCAACGCCACAGCCCAGCAGAGGTGTCCTAATCTTCCACGTGTCAATTGTTCAGGTATTGGGAGACAGCTCTCATACCCCCATCCCAGTCTTCTCTTCTCCAGCCTATATATCTTCAGGTCCCTTAGCTCAGGGGTTCCTCACTGGCCTAGATCTTAGAGATTCTCTGTTATCCCAATTGCCTTCTTTGGATGCTCTCCAGTTTTATCAATTTCCTAAAAGGAGGCACTATTCCTTAGGGAAAACACTTCAATCCAAAGAATGGCAGCCGGATTTTATTCTGGATGGCATGAATTGCAAACATGTATAATTGCATGACAAATACCTTCTATAAAAAAACACAACACTGCTGCCTATTTATATACCGCAGTGACTGTGCTTGAGGTTAACTAATTTAATTCGAAGATTAATTACCATGTCTTTTAGATCTCTAGATAAGGCAGTTCAGGAAGACTGAAAGAAATAGATCCTATTTCTGTGATTCCATGGGTAGAAATCATGGACTGGGGGTTGTCTGTCCCCTTAAAGAAGTACTCGCTGTTCTGGTAAATCTAAAAACACACACACACCCTCACAGTGGGACATGGGAAGAAACCATTCTATAGCATCTCCAGGGAGTGTTTGCAATTAGGGAAACCATTTCAAAAATGATCTTGATGCAGAGATTGATAGGGGATCCCAGGCAGCTGGTATGACACACAGATGTGTCCTCTGTCTAATCAGGAAGACCAAGATGGACTTAGAAGAGCTGATGTTTAAGGGGTGGCCACCAAAACTCTTAAAAAGGGCCTCTGTAATAAAGCTAACCCTAGAATATGTGGAGTTAAGTATTTTGGGTTTTGTTTGTTTTTGTTTTTGTGGGGCAATGAGAGTTAAGTGACTTGCCCAGCGTCACACAGCTAGTGACTTGAACTCAGATCCACCTGAATCCAGGGCCGATGCTTTATCCACTGTGCCACCCTGGAGTTAAGTATTAAAGGCAAATTCAGGGAGCACCAAACTTCTATTAGATTTTTTTTTCTCTTTCCTTTAAGTATCATTTTTTTTCCTGAGGCATACCAGTCGGTGGTCCAACTCTTTGCTCCTTGAACCCTCCTGCCCCTAAAAATAACAACCACCACAAAGAATAACACCAGAACCAGATGGAAAATATAAGAAATAGTGAAGCAGAGATTATAGCATCCAAATGGAGACCTGCTCATAGTGAGTTGGAACAGAAACAGCCTAAGTTCAGAACCCTTCTGACCCAGAGCTGTTATTTGGCACTCTCAGCTACAAAATGGGGAGAATAATTAATCAATCAATCCACAACGATCTGTTAATTGTCTATGCTCTGGGTATTTTATTAGATTCTGGGGATATAAGACTAAAGTGAAGCAGATCCTGCCCTCAAAGAGTTTATATTCTTTGGGAGAGACATGTGCTTATAGAAATAGATACAGAACAGCCACAAAGAGCTCACCCATCCTAGCAGGCATTGGAGCACTAGCAGCTGTCAGGCTTCATTTTGAAGGTGGGACTTGAGTTGAACTTCAAAGGAAATTAGGGGTTGCCAGAAACAGAATGGGTGGGGAGTGGGCTCTAGGCACAGGGGAGATGGGCGGAAATGGAGTGCTTCTTATGAGACAGTAGGCAGGTCCAATTGACTGGTCTAAAGAGTACATAAAGGGGAGTAGTATGTCATATGTCCGTGAAGGTAGTTTGGGGCCAGGGTCTTAAGGTTCCAGGTTAGCCAGAAGGTGATGGTATAAGTTCACCAGAAGCATTTGCTACATCACAGAATCTTAAAGTTGGAGGCAATTTTACACGTCTAGTCATCCAGTCTGCTGTCCAGTGAGTACCCCTACAGTGTTGGGACCATTTGGGGGATGGTAGAAGACAAGAACAAAGCCACAGTTACAGAAAAGACAACCCCATTCCCAATTGCTCCCTTCAGAGTACTCTGGAGCATGGGTTTCTGGGGATTCTAAATAAATGTCTATTTCCTTCAAGATGAGCAGTCTTGGATAGTGTGGTCTCTGGGGAGGCTGCAGGTAAGGGATTGATTCCAGGTAGTTATGTTTTAAAGGTACACAGGCCAGGGGAATATGGTTGGGATTATGTATTGCAAATGGGAAGTTTTGTGTTTTTTCTGTTGGGAAAAGGGGAAATCAGGTATAAACACAAAAGAAAGTTTTCCAGGCTCAGAGAGGAAGGGCCAGAGCTTTGGTTACAATCACCCCTTGTGGGAGTCTCAAACAAGAACCTTGGGGGATTGTCTTAAAATACTGATAGGTGTTGGGGAAGAAGTCATTCCAAATTCCTATTACTTCTTTTTTTTATTTGTAATAAAGTATTTTATTTTTTTCCCATTACATGTAAAGATAGTTCTCAACTTCTGTTTTCTTTTAATTCTTTGGGGTATGGATCTTATATTGGTATTGCTGGGTCAAAGGGTGTCTTCACTGTTTTTTGATAAAACAAGTGGAAACAGGGGCAGCTAGGTGGCGCAGTGGATAGATTACTGGCCCTGGAGTCAGGAGGACCTGAGTTCAAATCCGACCTCAGACACTTAACACTTGCTACCTGTGTAACCCTAGGCAAGTCACTTAACCATAATTGCCTCACCAAAAAATAAATAAACAAACAAACAAACAAATGGAAACAAACATACCCAGCCATCTGATGGGGGGGGGGGGGGAAGGAACTCTGATAAAGAGAAGGTTGCTCTCCACTGCCCACTGGTCCCTGTAAACTATCTCTCTCTCTCTCTCTCTCTCTCTCTCTCTCTCTCTCTCTGTCTCTCTCTCTGTCTCTCTCTGTCTATCTCTCTCTCTCTGTCTCTCTCTGTCTATCTGTCTCTCTCTGTCTCTGTCTCTGTCTCTCTCTGTCTCTGTCTCTCTCTCTCTCTCTCTCTGTCTCTCTCAAACGCTCTCCCAGTCCAGGTCAAATCACAAGTCCATAAATAGCCCTTCCAACCTTCCATAAGAAAAATAAATTTAGGAAATTGAGCAGCCAATTCTTTATAATGATTCTTGATTCTCTTAAGGTTCCAGCAGGCTTCAAGTCATTGTGTAATGAAGAAGCAAGTTTGGGAAACCCTACGGGAAAGGGATCTCTACTGTATCTATCTGAGTGAGAGCAAAGAAAGGTTCCACTGATCTTTTTCCCCTTTAAGTTTTCCATGGTACCTAAAATTCCTGTACCTTTGGATTAAGGCACTATCCACCAAAGACAGTTGTTCACATGAAACTTTATCATTGACACATTTGTATGGATTAATTTATTAGATTCTGTATATAGTTTATTATTCTTGTAGTTCTATATATAGTTTATGAGGATTCTCTATAAATTAGACATGGTGAGCAAAATAAAAAAGGAAAGTGGCAACTTCAGAAAAAAATCAGCAGACTTTACAAGTTTGCCACAGGAAAGGAGGGTAGATACCCATGTTAGTATCAATGGCTGGTGGATAGCAGAAGAAGATTGCTTTTTGAGAAGAGAGAATCTCAACTTTTATTGACACAGCAAGGGAAGTGCTCTCTTAGCAAGGGACAAGAGATCATGAAAATAGAAGGTAAAACTTCCATCCACCTTTGTCATCATCCCTCTGGTGGGACGCAAGTAAAGGCAGCAGGTCAGCAAGTAAGGACAATTGGTCCACAAGAGAGCTGAAAATCCCCTGAGAAAATCTCAGGGCAAAAGGAGATGGTCCTGGGTAGTTCTTTCCTTTCCCTCATATTCAGCTAAACTGCTCTTAGCCCTGTAAGATCCTTTCCAGTTCTAGGAGCAGGGGTTTGGGTTTAAGAGACACAAGGCTGTCAAGCAGGTGCCTGTTGTCTCTGAACCCAAAGGCAATTAGAAACAGGACTCTCTGGTTCCTATTAGGGATGAGTTATACACACCCATCCTGCTCTCCCTGGACTCCCCAGCTATCCCTGGGCCTCTCCTGACCTCTGACTCCCTTACCTTCTGGCTGAAAAATGAATTCTCCTACTCCAGGAATAGGTTGTACAGCTGTGAAGAAGCCTTTATAATAATGCCAGACCCTCTATTTCTCCCTGCCATCCCTGAAAAATACAAAAACCAAAAAAACTTCCCAGTGTTTTGTTTTGTTTTAGCGCACTGTAAGATTCATTCTGGACAAACATGCAGAATTCTCTTAAAACCAAAGGTCCAAGCAAAGGCAGCCACTCCCCTTGTCGAAACCAAATTAGATGTGAATTAAGCAAATGAAGTGCCACTCAGTGGAGGTTCATTTCCATATTTAATTGGCTGTTATTATAGAGATGACTTTGCTTCACAGGAAAAGATATGCAATTAAAATCTGTGTAGGCAGCCAAGGTGAATTTCTAAGGGCATAGCAGAGTGAGAGATCAAAAAGGTGAATCTGAGAGAGGGGTGAGAGTGACGAAAGGCAGTTAACATTGGTTATTCAAATTATTTAGGCAAGTCGACTTGCATTTACTAAGCACCTACTATGTGTCAGGCGCTATGCTAAGTGCTAGAGATCCAAAGAAAGGCAAAAACCAAACCCTGCTCTCAAGGAGCTGGCAGCATAAGGAGGGAGACAATGTGTAAACAGCTAAACGCAAACAAAACGTATACAGGATAAGTTCTGGGATGATCAACAGAGGGAAAGCACGTTATTTATTACAGGGGATCAAGGAAGGCTTCTTGTAGAAGGAAGCCAGGATGCAGAAACGAAGAGGGAGAAAATGGCAAGTATGGGGGACAGCCAGTGAAAATGCCTGGAGCCAGAGACAGAGTGTCTTGGTCAAGGAAGAACCAGGAGGCTAGTAAGGCTGCAGCACAGAATGTGTACTGAGCAGGGGGGTCAAGAAGGCTGGAAAGATGGGAGGGGTACTGGGAATGAAGGGCTTTAAAAGCAAACAGGATTTAATAAACTCACGCAGCCCTACATGGCTGCCTTTCATTGTCATAGGAAAGGATCACAGTAATTGTGATGGTTGAGGGCAGGAGCTAAAAGCTAAAATATACAGCCAACTGTTAAGACTGGCTTGGAGAAGGCTGAATGTGTTGTACTCTTTTTGAGTCCCTTCTCCCATGGTAAGTACACTCTTTGGTGGTTACTGAATATTGACAGAATTTCAGAGTGAGAAGGGAAGAAAGAAAGAAAGAAAGAAAGAAAGAAAGAAAGAAAGAAAGAAAGAAAGAAAGAAAGAAAGAAAGAAAGAAAGAAAGAAAGAAAGAAAGAAAGAAGTGAAGGAAGGAAGGAAGAAATAAAGGAAGGAAGGAAGAAAGAAATGAAGGAAGGAAGGAAAGGAAGAAGGAAAGGAGGGAGAGGAGGAAGAGAGGGAGAAAAAAATAAAGGAAAGAGAGAGAAAGAATGGCTAAAAGAAAGAAGGGAAGGAGGGAGAAAGAAAAAAGAAGGAAAGATGAAAGGAAGGAGGGAAGAAAGACAGAAAGAAGAAAGGAGGGAGAGAGAAAGAATTAATGACAAAGAAAGAATGACAGAAAGAGAAAAACGGAGGAAGGAGGGAAGGAAGAGAGAAAGAAAAAGAAATGAGGAAGGGAGAGAGAAAATAATATTATTCATATATATATTTATATAATAATTATACCTATTTTTTTTACTGGATCTGTGATCCCATTGGTCTTGGGTCTCCACAGAGGAGCCCCTTCTACAGATTCAAATCTACAACAATTCTACAATTTATAGTCTTAGAGAGTTGCCTGGAATACTAAGGGGTTAAGTAAAGGGTCCAGGGTCAGGCAGACAGTATATGTTAGGACTTGAAGCCAGGTTTTCCGGACTCCATGGCCAGTTGTCTATACACTGATATTTTCATATACTAGAATATATATATATATAAAATACAATATGCATACATAGAATATAAATACAATATAGAATTATACATATAAAATAAATACAATGTATATAATATAAATGTATATGACATACATACGTGTAATATAAAATATAATATATGCATAAAAATATTATTGTAGGTTACATTTATGTAATGCCTAAAGGCTTGCAGAGCATTTTACAAGCATAATCTCACTTGATCCTTACAACAACTTTATTAAGGTGATACTATGATTATTCCCATTTTACAAATGAGAAAACTGAGGCACAGAGGGGTTAAATGGTTTTTCTGAGGACAAACAGTAAGTGTATGGGACAGGCTTCAGAGCATTGTAGACCCATTGCTAGAAGGGGCCTCTGAAGCTGCCTGGTCCAACCCCACCTCATTTTAGAGAAGAGGAAATCGGGGTTTAGTGAAGTAAATAACTCACCCAGGATCACACAATTAGTATGTGTCAGAGGCTGAATTGAAACCCAAGTCTTTCTGATCCCAGCCCCGGCCAGCACTTTTGCCCACCATACTGTGTTGCCAGCATGGAAGGTACACTGAGCCAAAAGGAGACATCTGTCCGGAAACCACTGCCTCTCAACCCATTCCATTGTTAGATAGCTTGAATTATTCAGTTTTCCCTCTCATTAAACTTAAATTTGCCTTTTTGTGGCCTCCTCCTCTGGTTCCTAGTTCAGCCCTCTGGGTCCAAATAGCACAGGTTAGGTAGTGAAATGGATAGAACTGGGCAAGTCACTTAACCTCGGTCTGCCTCAGTTTCTTCATCTGTAAAATGGAGATAATACCACCTACCTTCCAGGGTTGTTGTGAGGATAAAATTTGTAAAGTACTTTGTAAATCTTAAGGCTCTATCTATATAAATGCTATTAATATTATTGTTATTTATCATTAGCAAGCCTAATTCTTCCTTCACACGATAGAGATTAGAAGACAGCAATTATGGGGCAGCTAGGTGGTGCAGTGGATAGAGCACCAGCCCTGGAGTCAGGAGGACCTGAGTTCAAATCCGACCTCAGACACTTAACACTTACTAGCTGTGTGACCCTGGGCAAGTCACTTAACCCCAATTGCCTCACCAAAAGAAGAAGAAGAAGACAGCAATTATGTCCCTCTCTAGTTTTCTCTTCTCCAGCCTAACCATCCCTACTTCCCTCCATGGATACTTGCATGATGTGATTTCATTCACTGCCAAATGAGCAAAGTTCTGAGCTAGGGGCCCAGGATGTGAAGATTCTCCAGGTGACAGAGAAAATGTGAAAGTACCAAGACAAATGTCACTTCCCTAGTGGTCCAGGGCTGCTTTGTGGGCACCACTTAGTTCTTTCCCCATCATCTTGCATGGAATGGTCCAGGCTCTCTTGGACACCTTGATAGGAGCAGCATAGATTCTGATGTGACTCCTTAGGGTCCCCACCTCAGGCATCAAGTAGCATCTTTCTTCTCCTTGTCTTTCTTTTCTTTTTTTTTCTCCTTGTCTTTCTATCCCAGGCCTGAAGAAAGCACTGCCTTCACTGTCTCATGCCCAGTCAGCCTGTCCTTTGCCTCCCTGATGGATCTTCTCATCTCGCCAGGTCTATTTAGCCCGTCCTGGCCAAGCTTCATCTCCTCCCTATCCCCCTCTCCATGTCATGTCCAGTCGTTCCAGTACAGCTCACATATACCCTAAAATAAGTGTTGACAGGACTACAATTTAGATAGCTCCTGTCATGCCATGGTCAACTCTAGGTCACCCTCATATAATTATAGCTTTAGTGCTAGGAAGGTAATTGTATAATATTTGGATCATTTGCTTTTGTCTGTCTGCATAAAGGTAGAGTAATGAATGGACTGGGAGGTAGAAAAAAGTAACTACTGGGCTTGAGGCCCAATTCTTCCTTCAACTGATGGTATAACCTTGGGTCATTCACTTCATTTTTCTGGGACTCACTTCCATCCTGAGTTAAATAAGGGAATTACTTGATTTTTATTGAGCCTTCTAGCTCTAACATTCTGTGAACTCTGATCTTCTTTAGTCTTGCTCCCATGCTGTCAACATTGTTAAAGAACATTCTAGAACCTTGAAGACCCAGGCCCACTACGGATTCATGCTATCCAGCCTGCTCACTCTCTGCTCAATGAACCTTTTGTTCATCTGTTGTTGATTGCCTAGGCAGGCCTCATATCAGCTGTCTCAAACCTCATCTGGTTTCTCCCCCAAGCCTTATCCCAACTTGAAGAAGACAACACAAAGAGGAAGGATGGGGTAATAGAGTGCAAGACTTGAGAATCAGGAACATCTGGGTTCAGATATCTCTCTGAACCTTAATTTCTACATCTGGAAAATGGGCATGATGCACATGGTATTGTTGAGGGAGACAGAGAGAGAGAGAGAAAAAGAGAGAGAGTTTTAAGTGCCTACTTATGTGCTATGCAAAGAAAAAGTGAAAAAGCCTCTACCCTCAGAGAGCACACATTTTTTAAATTTTTATTTATTTTATTCTGAACTTAATAAATAAAACAAGTGTTGCCACAACATAGTAGAATAGAAAAAAGATGAATGTATATGAAACTGCATATCTATTATGTACTACTTGTTATTCCTTTTAAATATATAATAAAGTTATCATGTAACTTTCTTTTTTCCCCTTTTTTCCCTCCCTGCCCCTAGAGATGGCTATCATTAGACACAAATATGTGTATATATTTATATGTATATATATATATGTGAATATATATGTAAACCCATTCTATACATACTTCTATTTATCAGTTTTCTTTGGATGGCTTTTCTAAAGTGTTAGAACATAATTATTTGTGTTCATGAGAATGAGCAATCAAGTATTTATTTAGCGCCAAGAAATAATGGTGAAGAATGAATTCTACGTTCAGTTGCTCAATTAATATTTGCTGAGAACCTAATTTGTATAAGCGTAGCTCAGTGGTGCAATGGATAAAGGGCTGCACCTGGAGTCAGGCAAAACTCATCATTGTGAGTTCAAATCCAGCCTCAGACACCCACTAGCTGTGTGACTTGGTGCAAGTTACTTAACCCTGTTTTCCTCAGCCAGAGAGCATACATTTTAATGTGGAATATAATTCACATAGAGGACTGGTGGACAGGGAAGAGAATTTTGGTTACAGAGAATTTAATTGTCACATCCTTTCTAGTAGCATGTTGATTAGATTAGTGTATGCAGGGCAAGAGGTGGACCCCTGGAGTGGGCAGCAGAGCTTTGCCAATGAGGATTTGTGTTCAAATCACCAGCTTGATTACCTGTGTAATCTCGAACACATAATTAAACTTCTCTGGGTCTCATTTTCCTCATCTGTAAAATAAGGGCATTTGACTAAATGGACAAGAAAGACCTTTTAAAATTCTAAATTCACATTCCATGGTCCATAAAATTCTCTCCTCCTTGTCCCCATGACACTATCGCACTAACCTGATTCTTATCTCTCTCTTCCTCCACCATCTCCTTTGCTCGTTCCTCTGCCCCCCAATACCCCTGAATCCTGGGCATCCACCCTCTATTCTTCTGGTTTTAAGGACTTCTGCCCTGGTGGATAAGGCCTCAACAGTAGCTCCAGCCCTGATGTCCCACCTGAGCTCCAGCTACCTCCTAACCACTTCACCGAATCCCAAGGCGTTACAAAGGATCTGATCAACCCCTAGCTGATGAAGAATCCCCTCACCAGCATCCCCAACAAGGGCTCATTCAGCCTTCTTCCCACGAAGAAACACTGCCCCCCAAGGCAAAGCATTCCTCTAGATGAGTCTAGCTGGAAGCGACTTTTTCCTTATATGGAGGCAAAAATCTGCCTCGCTACAATTTCTGCCCCTTGATTCTTGTTCTTTCCTCTGGAGCCAAGCATTTCAACTTGCGTGTCATATCAATCACCACTTCAAACTCAATGTGTCTAAAATGGAATTCACCAAGTTCTGTTCTTTTTTGTGTGTGTAGAGAGAGGAAGAGGAGGGGGAAGGGACAGAATGGGGAGGGAGAGGTCCAGGTCCATGATATTTCATTGGTGTAGGGGAACTCCTGGTGAGGAAATTCCTTCTATTAATGCAGATCAGAAATTACTCTATAATTTTACAGTCTTAGAGCAGAGGGTTTCCAACCTTTTTCTAACCCCTTGTCCCCTGGCTTTCAGTAAAGCTTCCTGTAGCCCCATTCAATATAAAAAGAAATAAATGCCAGAATTTGCTATGCATATGGGATAAGCTAGGTGGTGAAGTGGACAGAGTACTTGGCCTGGAATCAGGAAGACTCATCCTCCAGTTCAAATCCAGCCTCAGACCCTTTATTAGCTGTGTGACCCTAGGCAAGTCACTTAACCCTGTTTGTCAGTTTCCTCATCTATAAATGATGAGCTAGAGAAGGAAATGGCAAACCACTCCAGTATCTTTGCCCAAAAAAACCCAAATGGGATCATGAAGAGTCAGACTTGACTGAAACAGCTAAACAACCACCATGCATATGCATAAGAAATTAAAGAGATCATGTTCCATAGGCTAATATAGTTATTTACCAAATCTATACCCTTTGATAAACTTTGCATAGTCCCTAGGGGTTTATGTACCCTAGGTTGGGGACCCCTATATTAGAGGGTTATTTAGAGAATGGAGGGGACAAGTAATTTGCTCAGGGTCACAGAACAGGAAACAGATATGCCCAGGTCCTCCTGATTTCCAGAAACGGCTTCCTCTCCACTACAGCATGCTCTCCTAATTCCTCCCTGCTAGATATAATGTCCATGAAGGGAAGGAATGTGTCTTATCTAGGTTTTGTCTCTTCACTACTACCCACAACAGTGCTTAGCATGCAGTGGGTGCTTAATAAATGTTTGATGAATCAATAAATGGTTTGGCAAATCTGTCTTTTCCTTTCTAATCCCATTGACTACACTTATTTCAGAGCCTCCTCACTACAGGGGAATGGCCATGGCTGTGGTGTAGGGGAGAGGAGAGAAGAAGGATATAGTTAGTAAGGTAAGAAAGTCTGAATTTTGTTGGGGGCAAGAAAAACAAGACTATTGAGTCTTAAAAGTGGTTTCAGTCAGCTGGTTCTGCCTTCAATCAACTCATCTTTCATGCCTAGAGTTATGGCGAGATCACTTGGTGCTGAAGCCAAAGGATATAGATCCTATTCTCAACTGTATCACTAAGTCACTCTGGGGCTTCAGGAATGTCACGAAACCTGACCCCAGTTTCCTCACTTGTAAAATGGGGATATAGTACTTGCCCTACTTACCTCATGAGGTTGTTGCAAGAGAAGTGTTTTATCAACCTTAAAAGTGCCATCGAAACGTGGATCATTCATCCCCTCCTCCCCAATTTGGTACAGGAGGTACAGGATAGTCCTGTCATATGCATGCGCCTGTACAAAAAAAGGTTCTGTCCATCCTTCAAGATCTAGATTAGGGCACCTAGGTGGCGCAGTGGATAAAGAACTGGCCCTGGATTCAGGAGGACTTGAGTTCAAATCCGGCCTCAGACACTTTACACTTCCTAGCTGTGTGACTCTGGGCAAGTCACTTAACCCTCATTGCCCCACCAAAAAAACAAAAACAAAACAAAACAAACAAAAAAACAAGATCTAGATTAAATCCCTCCTCTTCCCTACTGATTTTTTACTTTGAGACTGGATCTTCCTATCCCATTCAGGCTGGAAAGACATTAGCCACTCATGGCCCAACCCCATTACTGATTGATAGGCACAGAAGCTTTGACCTGCTCCATTTCTGACCTGGGCTGGCTTACCCCTCTGGAAGTAGCCTCGGGGTCCTCCTTCCCAGGGGCTCACTATATTGGTGCCAGACTTTGTATGGCAGCCTATCAGCTTTAACCCTCCTGCAGCTCAGAACTCAAGCGAACCACCAGCCTCATAGCAAGGATTATATGCCCACTATCCCCCGATGATTCTAACTCACAGTGATCTCTTTCTCTTCTTGGATCTCAAAGCACCGGTTCATTCATTATAGACTGCCAGGGTACTCTGCCCATAGTTCCAGGAGGGTAGAAACTGTTGGTTTTCTTTTGCTCCCAGGGTCCCTATGGACAGTGCCTTCAGCTTGTCCATTAGCAGCCTTTCTCCTTAGGTAGGACTTAACATGCTTCAGTTGATTCTAAAATTGACAAATTGCTCAAGGTTAGCCAAATTAATTTTTTTTAATTAATAAAACAGATTATAGGTGCCTGAGTAGTATGGTGTATTTCATACCCAGAGCTGGCAGCACAGTCGTGGGGTGTGACTTAAACTCTGCCAAGGCGGGGGTGGGGGGAAGGAGGGGGCTCCTCAAACCGAGGATATCACTTCTCCTTCCCTGATGAAGGTGGGGGGTGGGGAGATCTGGAGATGATGACTTCAACCCAGGATTGGTGCATTCTGGACAGTGGTTCCCTGGCTGAAGGAAGATCAGCAGCCATCACTTGGAAAGGGGAATGGTGATAATAAGTAGAATGAAGTAGGCTTGGGTAGAGAAGCCTACATAGGCCTTGACCAGCTTTTGTGAATTTAGATGGTGAGTCTCTTGATGGAGAGGAAGAGAAGTAACCAAGTCCCTCAACACTGGAGATGCAATGCATTAAACTGTGCTTTCACACCAGAATTCCAAAGTGCCCCAGCCCCCAGCTAGCTTGTGACAAGTGCCCACAATTCCCTGAAAGCTGTGTGTGTAAAGTACCAGCTTGACATTTATACAAAGCAGGCTAAGTAGCCCATAGCATGCTCTGGTGCAGAAGTTCTTAATCTGGGGTCTGAATTTGTTTTTTAAAAATATTTTGATGACTCCATTTCAAAATTATTGGTTTCCTTCATAATTCTATGTTATTTATTTTATGCATTTAAGAACAATATTCTGAGAAGGGGATCCATAGGTTTCACCAGATAGTCAAAGTGGTCCATGACCCAAAAATGGTTAAGAACTCCTGCTCTAGGGAGGGGTGGTGCAGTAGAAAGAGTACTAGTTTGGGGGTCAGGAGACCTGGAGTCCACTCCCAGCTCTAATGCTGCTTACCACCTGAGGGGAGATGGGTAAGTCATGTCCCTCAGTTTCTCCCCCTGTAAAATGAGGGAAAGGGACACTGTACTAAATTATTTCTAAAGCAATTTTGACAATAACGTCTGAGGGCCCCAAGTTGCTTTCTGTGGCTTAGTTTTCAAACTGCTTGAAACAAATGGCACTTCAGATCTGGGAGTCTGTGTCTGCCCAGCCTCAAGGCCCCATGACCCTCCTTCCTCTTTTCCCCACCAACTCCTCAGCCCCCAGATGAAAGAATTAATCATCAAGAAGCAATGAGGCATATAACAGCACTGCTTAAGAGAGGTCAAGGAGGAAGGTGGGGAAGGAGGAACTGCTTAGCCATCACTCTATCTTTAAAAGGAGTCAAGGGGCCAGGAGGGAAGGGAAAGCAGGGACTCCTCTCCAAAGACAAGCAACAGGAGAAACCCCATGGTCTGCAGAGGCAGGCAGAACAGCCACTTCTGAACAGGAGGGAGTTGTAGTTGCAAGTGTTTGAAACATCTCTGCATCTCCATAAAGGATAAAGAAGCTATTCCACTGTCAAGTAAACTGAGACTGGAATATTTTTCCTGCTGCACCCCATTCTAAAGCCCACAGATGTAGCCTGTGGTCAAGCTCCCATCCCTGTTTTCTCCTCCATCCATGTTAAGGTTCAGAGACCTTTTTTGCTTTGTTTTGGTTTTATCTGGGGAGGAGGAAGAGGAATGGAGAAAAGGGGGCAAGGACAAAATTACATTGCCAAGGGAGGGGGGAAATGATCACAGAGTGTAACAAAACACACCAAGAATATCAGATTTAGGGCTGAGACAGACCCTGGAGATTATCTAGCCTAGCTCCCCATTTTATAGATGGGAAAACCGAGCACAGAGATGCATACAAGGTCATATACAAGACTTGTACAAGGTCTCAGCAGCAGGGGCCGAAATGAAACCCTGCTCCTCTGACACCATTTCCTTAAGCTCTTTCTACTCTGCCATGGGTCGCTTGTGAGATGGCAGTAGAATGTGAGTACCTGGGAAGTTCCTTGAGTGGAAAATGTAACCCAAAAAAGCAGCCATTTGACCCAATTTCCACTTGATTCAAGCCCGCAGGAGGGAAAAGACAAAGGAAGTGGGGCAGGAAGGATCTGTCTCCTAAACAGTCAGTGATAATGGCCAACCCCGAAGATTGGGGTCAATTCTTCTTAAGGATGCTTTGCTCTCTTTAAGGGAAGGTGTGAATGAAGCCTTTAAAATGAAAAGGCAGTATTTTCTTCCCAGAGACAGTCGGCTCCTTAATGAACTCTCACTGAGTCCTGTAGTCCCGATTCCCTGTGTTCTTTTGCAGAATTCACAGTGAGACCCGAAGGCACCTCTCCCCCTCCCCATCTCCTGCTCCATCTATAAGACAGTAGGGGATACCACCAGCCAAGGTCATCAAAAACAGAATTCTGAGCCCAGGGGCTTGGCAGGGGAGTCAAGGAGCATCCAGCATTCCACCATTGCCTTTAAACATGCCTGGGTGTATTGCCCATGCTGAAGTCGTTGATTGTGGATTCTGTTACAGGTTTGGAAAGAAAAAAGAAAAACGTTGTGGTTTATTTCCCAAATCCAGAATTTCCGACAGCCCAAGTTAAGGGGGGGGGGGGAGGGAGGGGAAGGTGGGCGGCTCTTAAAGTGGCAGTTCTAAGTAGAAACTTAGGCAGCCCAGCAAAATTCTCTTCTCCAATTTAAAAGCAAAGCGATGGTACTTTGATGTTGAGCTAAAAGTAATCCAGTTCCTTATAAATTACCCTCTAAGAAAGGAGGAAAGCTGAAGTCTAGCACTGAGCCTCCAAACGATTGGCAATTTCTAAGCACACAAGGGCAAGAAATGGGGACTAAGGTCTGCCATAAACAATGAAACACCATCCTACCCCCAAGCTCTTTGAGAGGACTTCTAAAGTTTCTTTAGAAGAGGCCTGAAGATTTATTATTATTTAGCTCTTTATAGGGGGGTTGGTCTGATGGACCATTGCCCTTTTGCAAAATAAAGTGCGTCATGTGCCCTTAAACAATAAAAACAGACTTCTAAATTGCACCCCTCCACAAAGGCGGCAGGGCTGCAAAGCCAGGCTCATATTTATCTTTCAGGAACACAACCAAAGCCAGCATTGCAATGCCACCATGCCATTTTTTGAAATAGAGAGGAATCGGGGTAATTCAGGCTTGGACCTTACCCAAAGGAGATGACTTCAAAAATGCTATTTCACCCATAAGGTGATGATCCCATGGCATCTACCTCAGGTGCCTGTGTGTTAAAGGAACTCTGAAAAATGGGGTGCTGCAAAGGGAAGTGGAAGCTACAGCTAAGGAAGGGGACGGAGGGAGGGGGGGAAGTCCCTCAATTACTGCCTTGGCCAGGTGATGAAGGATTCCTCTACTATAGAAAGCTGTTCCCAGTCTAGATTTAGCTATGCCAAAGGCCAAGAGTTAGTGGTACAGGTCAGCTATAGAAGACAGTGGCTACATCCAGGGACTGGGGAGACAGAAAAACTTGGGGAGGCGGTCTTTCCTCCCCACCCCACTACCCCCCACCCAACTCACAGCTCCTTCTCCCCATTTGCCAAAAAGAAAAGTAACCGATCCGAAACTTCTGGGAGAATTAAACCCAAAACAGGACCTGAGCTTGGCTGGCGCGGGGGGGGGGGGGGGGGGGGGTGAAGCAAAGTGAGGAAGGGCGGGGGGATATCTGAGCTGAATAGGAGAAAAAGAAGTTTAATCGCAGCCCGGGGGAAGGGGCTTGGGCAAGGAGAACGGGCTAGGGGGTGTGGAAACAGTCCACCCCCCACCCCCACCCCCTCCATCCCAGCCAGGCTCAGGGGCCTCGCACAATAAAGCGGCTTTTCAGCAGCCCGGGGGTTGAGCTAGCGAGCGATAGCTCAGGGAGGATTGTGCGAGCGAACTAGCGAGTCTATTAACGTCTGCATGTCTCAGGCTGAAGTCTGTGGCGAAGCCAGGCGCCAGGCTCTCACATTGAACCAGATGTGGAGAGGCGCCATCCCGCCCAGCCACCGAATCGCAGCCCTCACACGCAATGAGACTGGCGAGCACATGGCAGAGAGGCGGGGGCTGGGGAGACAGGAGAGCATCTGGCCGGGGCGCAGGGCGGGCCGGGGAAGGGAGAAGATTGCAGCTCAATTGGGGCCGGCTAGAGGAAGCATGCTGCGACCCCGGCCCCCTCGTCGTCCCTCCTCCCCCCGCCATGCTTGTTTGCATCCCCAGCCCCTTCGGGGTCTTCTGGGACCTTGATCTTTGAACCAAAAATTATGTGTGTGCATGAGGTTACTAACTAGGGGATTCAGGGTGCCTTGGTTATTCGCTACGCTGGGACAGGAGCTCTGGGCGCTCAAATGCTAGGTTTCCTCTTGGAAAAGCCGCCCGTACATCCCAACTTGTTCTTTTTGGTCTCGGCTGCCCTGGAACCCAGAATAGTACTGCCTCCACCAATCCAAGACTCCCACACCCTGCGTAACTGCAGAGCGCTCCGGGAGATTCCCTTTGCAGCGCCCTGTCCCCGCCAGCTTCCCCACACTTTGAACTTCTGCCTTCTAAATTCCTCTATCCTTAATCCTCCGTCTCTAAACTGAGATGATTCCACATGATGCAAAAGCCGTGACCACCCTCCAAATAAGAGAAAATCTATTGTTATTTCTAAAATCAATTTCTGGTGGGGGGGTGGTAGTTGTTTTTCTGATTGAACTCCAGCAGCCTAAAGCTGCAGAAAATGCAAGATGGTGAGCTCAGGGTAGGATGGAGAAAAGGAAGATGACTATCGAGCAGGTTAGCCCGGGGACTAAAGGGCTGCCGGCAGAATTTCAGTTTACAGGTTTTGGTTTCTGGAAAGGCTGAACTCATTGAGACAAGTGTTTAATTGCAAACTAACTATAGCCCCAGTTGCAGTTCAAGTATTTGCTGAGTTCCTCCAGTGCCCACAGTATGCTTGAAAAAAAAGCAAGAGAAGGCAGCTAGGTGGGGATTGTTTCAGCCTTTATATTTAACCCCAGGGACTAGCATAGTACTTGGCACGCAGTTGGTGCTTAATAAATTTTTGATGAAGGGGGTAGCTAGGTGGCTCAGTGGATAAAGCACTGGCCCTGGATTCAGAAGGACCTGAGTTCAAATCCGGCCTCAGACACTTGACTGTGCGACCATGGGCAAGTCACTTAACCCTCATTGCCCCGCAAAAAAAACAAAAAACAAAAAAAAGAAAGAAAAATAAAAAGAAAAGAAAAGCATGAGAAGGTTCCTGCCCTCGAGAGCAGCGGGACTTACACACACATAAGACCGGAACACAGGTAGGAATATAAAGAGTTGGATTTAGAATCAAAATACCAGTGGTGGAGGGAGAGGAGAAAGGCAATTGGGTGGGGGTGGGGGTGGGGGTGGGGAGAGTTTGTCTTCTAAACCAACAGTTATTTTACAAAAGCCAGTCCCCAGAGATAGAGGCTGTGTGTGAGTTTAGGTCAATTCTCCTTCTGGGTACCTTGCTCTCTTTAAGGGAAGGTGTGAACAAAGCCTTCAAAATTAAAGGGCGGTATTTCTTGCCTAGACAACCTGCTCTTCTTAATGAACCCCTAGTGAGACCCATAATCAAGATTTCCTGTGTTCTTTTGCAACAGCCACAGTGAGACCCGAAGGTATCCGACCCCCTCCCTGTTTCACTCCTGCTGTGTAAACGCCACCCCCCCCCCAGCCCAAGTTTCTTCTCTAAAACGGTGGATAATGATGTATAGACTTTTCAAACAGCCAAGGGCTATGAAAATACTTTTCTTGTAAAGTTCTACGTTAACACAAGCTATCACCATTATGTGATCGAGCCCCCATTTGCAAAATGAGTTCCCTTATACCTCTAAAATTCCCATGATTCTAAGTACTAAAATTTGAGACCCAGACAGCAAATGTCCCCTAAGTTTAGAGAGTAGAGGAGAATGCTTAGCATTGGAAGGGTGGACTGGAACTGGGCCTTGAAGCAAAAACCAGATTTGAATTGGTATAGCTTGAATTAACCAGAGGCATAGGACTGGCTCTCAGGCTTGCATGACTGGGATGCTGGTCAGACAACTGTGCAGGGTGGAAGACACGGTCAGGAAAGGCTTTCCTTAAGAACCAGCAACAGTTTGGCCTTTCCAGTGGTATCTGGGGCTCTGTTCCATTTACAATTCTTTCTCCTTCTTCCCTACAAGGGAGTCTTTATAGACAAATACTACATCAGACAGGGCAAGGAGCCAGTTAGGTGGCTTCACTCCATAGGAAACATCCCCCACCCTGGCCCACTTGGAGCTTAAACAATGATGCTGTACTCTAAGTCATTTATTCATCCATCCCTTAAAAATGGGGGAAAGTGGGGCCCCTCTCAGAAGGCACTAAAAGGTTATGGAGTCTTTGCTTAGACTTGATCTCTTGGTCCACAGAGGATCTCCTAATAAAGGGGTCTTGGCTATGCTCTCATTATAGATGATCACAAAAAAGGTGTAATTCCTTTTCCGGCTTTGGCTTTTCCTCCATTTAGAGAGTCAAAATGTACTTACCTGGGCAAGAAGGGGGTAAGATTAAGTCCATGGTCAGAGTGTTCTCACAGAACCAGCAAAAGTGGTAGAGAAGGATTGGACAATAGAGATGTGGATTTAAATATTCCTAGGTGGATTAATCTGGGGGAGGCCTCATAAATTTGAAGAAGACAAAGTTCATTCATTTATTCAATAGGGATCCTGTTACAACTATGTAGAGTCATTGAGATTCTACTCTCTCACCCTAATTAGCCCTCTCTTGCTGCCCCCTCCAGAGGGACTAGGCTGAAATTTGGCTGCAGCCCAGGGCAACTTGAATGAACACAAGAAAACTGATACTCCAATAAATGTTTGGGTCTGGGGTACATCAGACAGCTCAGGCCACCTTTGCTTTGTCAGGCTTTCTCTCTTGTAGGGATTAGGGCTCTGGTCTCTTAATTAAAAAAATTAAAATAAACCCTGGGTGCAAAAATAAGCAAATGGAAGAGCTATTGTAAGAATTTACTATTTGTTGTTTGTTAACTCCCTTGAACTGGCTTCTAAAGAGTCGGGAGTCTGAGGCCCTTCATCCTACACCCAGCCAGACTAAGATCTGTGATTTTTGGGCTCCTCCATGAGAGGCATTGAGGGGTAGGGGATAAAACACTGGCCTTGCCCTGTTACTTAGTAGATTTTTTGGCTTTGAGCAAATCACTTCTTTTCTCTGGGTCTGTTTGCTTAACTGTAAAATAAATAATAGGCTATACGTTCCCTATCAATGGAGATCATGGATCATAGAGTTAGATCCATAAGGGAAATCAGAAAAAAAAGCTAACTCAGTTCTTTCATTTTATAAATGATCATCAGACAAATCAGTGAAGGTTTGTAGAGAGGATTTATCTCCTGGCCTGGGAGTTGAACTAAATAACTTCTAAGATCTCTATCAGCTCTATAGGTCTGTGATCCCTAAGGTCTCTCCCACTTCTAATAATCTATGGATCTATGAGAATGGCTGCCTTATACATTTGTGGAATGATAGAAGAAAGAACCCTTTCTGTTCATTTCCTCTGTCCTTTCTTTGGTATAAAATTATCCTTCTACATCTCGACTTTTCCCCATCATGTTTTCACTATATCGAAGGTCCGCATAAGAAATTAAATGGGAATTTGGAGAGAGTTTTGCAGAAGCCAAAGACAATACTCAAAGGCCAGCGGATGATACAGAAAGAGTTTAGAAACTCAGAAATGCATCAAATGTATGTATAGAGTAGTACTGTGTCACATCAACATATTTTATCTTTTAATACCAAATAGTTCAAACTTCTTTGGTACAAAGGGAGAGCCAAAATATTTTATGCCTGTTTTCCAGTTTGGCGGGGGGGTGCCTCATCCCCAACTCCCTCAATATGGAAGGAATAATTCTATTTTCTACTGGACTTTAAAAATACTAGAAGGAGAAACTTAAAGTCCAGAATCATAGAATTTCAGAGTTGGAAGGGACCCCCGGGCCTTCTAGTCCAGCCCAAACCTAAAGGGAAATTTATTCTTGGTGCTCTTATAGCCTCTGCTTAAAGAACTCCCTCATGCAGAAGCTGCCCACCTTTCAAGGAAGCCTGCTTCACTTTTGAATAGCTTTAACTGTAAGTTAGTTTTTTCCTAATATGAAGCCCAAATTTGTCTCTTTGCCACTCCACCCATTGCTCCTTGTTCTGCCTTTTGGGGGCTAACCCCTCTTCCTTGGTTTTTGTTGTTGTTGTCGTTCAGTCATTTCACTTGTTTCCGACTCTTGGTGACCTCATTTGGGGTTTTCTTGGCAAAGATACTGGAGTGGTTTGCCCATTTCCTTCTCCAGCTCATTTTACAGATGAGGAAACTGAGGCAAACAAAGTTAAGTGACTTGCCCAGGGTCATACGACTAAGTAGGTGTCTGAGGGCCAGATTCGAACTCAGAAAGATGAGTCTTCCTAACTCCAGAGTCAAAACTCTTTCTGCTAAAACACTTAGCTGGGGCAGTTAGGTGGATAAAGAACCAGCCCTGGATTCAGGAAGATGTGAATTCAAATCAGACCTCAGACACGTGACACTTACTAGCTGTGTGACCCTGGGAAAGCCACTTAACCCCCATTGCCCTACAAAAAAAAGACACTTAGCTGTCCCCACTTTCATGGTTCAACCCTTCAAATTCTTAATTATACCTATAATGACCCCTGCCCCCAAGTTTTCCTATATTCAGACTGATGGCTCCCATTTCCTCCAACTTATTCTTATATGACATTGTCTTGATGTCCTTCTTTCTCCTGATTGCTTTCCAGCTTATTTAAATCTTTCTTAAAACATGGTACCCAGAACTGAAGACAATACTTCTGATGGGGTCTGACCAGGGCAAAATACAGTGGTACTATCACTTCCCTGATTCTCTCAATTTAGTCCAAGGAGTTTTCTTGGCTATATTATGACACTATTAATTCATATTGAACTAGCCAGCCACTAAAATCTCCATCTCTTCTTCAGATAAATTGTCATCCAACCAGAACTCCCATAGTCATGTGATAGAGGGGCTTGCTTTCTAGGGTGGGTTGGCCTAGAAGGATGTTGAAGTCTCTTCCAAATAGAAAATTATTTAATATAGTGACCTTAGGATAGGGATCCTGTTATAAGTTCTTGCACAGAGTGCTTGATAAATATCATTGTGTGGCTAGATGTATTCTATTGCTGTTGTCCTTAATAATGATAATAATAGGGACAGCTAGGTGGCGCAGTGGAAAAGCACTGGCCCTGGATTCAGGAGGACCTGAGTTCAAATCCAGCCTCAGAAACAACACTGACTAGCTGTGTGACCCTGGGCAAGTCACTTAACCCTCATTGCCCTGCAAAAAACAAACAAAAAATAATGATGATAATAATTATAGCTAACACAGCTTATTACATAAACTTGAAATTTGCAAAGCATTTGCCGTAAATTATCTCATTTGATTCTCACAGCAACACTATGAGGTAGATGCTATATAATTAACCCCCATTTTACAGATGAAGAAACTGGGGCTCAGAAAGGTTAAGTGATTTACCCAGGGTCACACAGCTAGTAAGTATCTGAAGTAAGATTTCAACTCAGGTTTTCCTGACTCCAAATCTAGCACTCTGTTCCCTTCTGTTTCCCCAGAAAGCAGGAGAAGGCCATCGAAGGGTTTTAGGTTTCTGTTTCTTTTATAGACCCTGATGGGATAGATGACAGAATATGTTTAGTAAGTGTTATTTACTTATACTCCTATAATTTTTATAAAGGAGCAGGACAATAATAGGATACCCATTGGGAGCTACAGCAGAGATCATCCTTATAACCAACAGATTTCAGAATTCTCTCCCTTTAGGGGGATGATCTGGAAAGATACAATATCATAAGCACTGTTATGTACCTGCTAGTAACTGGTGTAACAAGGTAAGGAGAGGGAAACAAATCAAGTAGTTCCCTTTTGTTTAAACTATTATGAAGCCTACATGGCTAGACTTCAGATCCATAAAGTATTGCAAGGTAAAAGCATGCAGGACCTATCCAAGATTCTGAAGGGCTAGTAATTAAGGAAGGAAAAAGTATTTCTCCCTTTGAACACTTCTAGTGCACCTCAGTCATATTAGACAATATTATGTGATAGACTGAATTTGGTGTCCATTCTCTTCTTCCTTGTTTCAGGCTAGAAGTGGGAAAGATCATGGGGATTGGGAATAGCCCAATCTAGACTTGGGGTCAGAAGACTTGAGCCCTTCTCTGACCCTCTGATATCAGAAAAATAAATTGAACAATCCATAAATAAACTCTCAAAGGAAAATCCCCCTAAACCAGATGCAGTTACAAGTAAATTGTAACAGTCAAAGAATAATTAATTGCAATATTAATTATACTTGTTTCCCCCTAAAGGAAAGTAAGGAATCTTTACAAACTCTTTCTGTGATACAAGTATGATCTTGGCATCTAAACCAGGGCAAGACAGAGTGGAGAAATAAAACCATATATCAATATCCCTCATGAACATCAATACAAAAATACTAAATAAACTAGTAGCAAAAAAAGCTACCATAACATATTAAAAAGATTCTGTACTATAACTGGGTTGGATTTATACTAGGAATAGAGGGTTAGAATTCAACATAAGGAAAAACTATAAACACAATAGATCATACTAATAATAAAAATACTAAAAACTACACTATTATATCAATAGATGCTTTAAAAAAAAGCTTTTAGCAAAATCCAATATTCATTTCTGGAAAGAAAGAAAGAAAGAGAGGGGAGAAGAAGGAAGGATGGAAGGAAGGAAAAAGAAAGAAAGGAAAGAAAGAGAAGGAAGGAGAAAGAAAAAAGGAAGAAGGAAGGAGAAAGAAAGAAGAAAGAAAGAAAGAAAGGAAGGAAGGAAGGAAGGAAGGAAGGAAGGAAGGAAGGAAGGAAGGAAGGAAGGAAGGAAGGAAGGAAGGAAGGAAGGAAGGAAGGAAGGAAGGAAAGGGAAAGAAAGTATGGGAATAAATAGACCTTTCCTTACTGTAAGTACTATGTATCTGAAAATCAAGATTATACAGCGTATTCCAAAAGCCTTAGTGAAAATTTTAAGCTAGTAAAGCTTTAAACTTCACTAGGACTTTGGGGAGACCCTTGCAACAGAAAAAAGACTGAAGGCTTTCCAATAAGATCAGTGGTAAAACAAAGATGTTTACTATTAACACTATCATTTGATATAGTTATAGAGGTGCTAGCTATAACAATATGATAAGAAAAAGAAATTGAGGAAATAAGCATAGGCAAAGAGAAAACAAAAATATAACATTTTGCAGATGATAAGATGGTCCATCTAGGGAACACAAAAGAATCAACTAAAACAATTGAAACAATAACTTCAGCAATTTACATGTAATATAAATCCATATAAATCATTAGTATTTCGGTTACCAATTAAACCCAGCAGGAGGAGATAGACAGAAAAATTCTATTCAAAACAGCTATAGTGGGGCAGCTAGGTGGTGCAGTGGATAAAGCACTGGCCTTGGATTCAGGAGGACCTGAGTTCAAATCTAGCCTCAGACACTTGACACTTACTAGCTGTGTGACCCTGGGCAAGTCACTTAACCCTCATTGCCGGCCCCCCCCCCCCGCCCCAAACACACACAAAACTTTAAAGCAGCTATAGAATCTTTCAAATATTTGGGAGTCTATCTACCAATACACACATAAGAACTATATGAATACAGATATAAAATGCTTTTTAGAGAAATGAAGATAGACCTAAAGAACTAGAAAAATAATAATTGATAATGGTAGACCATGTCAGTATAATAAAAATAACAATACTCTCTAACTTAATATACCTGTTCAGTACCATATCAATCAAACTACCAAAGGATTACTTTATAGAGCCAAAAAAATAATAATGAAATTCATTTGGAGTCAACTATCATTTATTAAGCACTTATTATGTCCCCAGCCTGTACTAAGCACTCACTGGGTTTAAAAAGAAAGGCAAAAGACAAAGTCCCTGCTCTCAAGAAGCTCACAGTCTAATGGGGGAGACAACAAGCAAACAATTCCATACAAACAAGATGTAGACATCATAAACTGGGACTAGTCTCAGAGAGAATACACTAAGATTGAGGAGAACTGGGAAAGACTTCCTGCAGAAAGTTAAATTTTAGCTGAGATTTTAAGGAAGCTGGGAAAGCCAAGAGGCAGAGATGAGGAAGGAGAGAATTCCAGACTCTGGTGAAAACACTTAAGAGTCAATGTTGTGGTGGGCAGCTAGGTGGCGCAGTGGATAAAGCACTGGCCCTGGATTCAGGAGTACCTGAGTTCAAATCCGACCTCAGAACACTTGACACATACTAGCTATGTGACCCTGGGCAAGTCACTTAACCCCCATTGCCCCGCCAAAAAAAAAAAAAAGAGTCAATGTTGTGTCTAAGTAACAGTAAGGAAGCCAATGTCATTGGATCACAGACTTTGTGAAAGGGAATAAGATTTAAGAAGTTTGGAAAGATAGTAAAAAGCCAGGTTACCATGGGCTTTAAAAATCAGACAGGATTTTGTATTTGATCTTGATGGTGGTAGGGAGCCACTGGAGTTTAATGGAGTTTATCAAATCATGAGGTAATATGCTTAGATTTGTGCTTTAGGAAGATGTTTGACAGATTAGTGGAGGGTAGATTGGAATGGGGCAGGAAAACCAATCAGAATTCTATTGCAAAAGTGCAGAATTTTAGTTAGTGCAAGAATTTTAGGAGAAATAGTGAAAAAAAAAAGTGGGGAGGAAGGGGGCCTATCAGAACTCAAACTATCCTACAAAACTGTCTGGTACTAGTTTTAAAAAAATAGAGAGAGCTTACTAGCTGTGTGACCCTGGACAAGTCACTTAACCCTCATTGTCCTGCCCAAAATAAATAAATAAATGTTTTTAAAAATAGAGAGAGGTTAATGAGTAGACTAGATTAAGTGTATAACATATGGAAGTAAATGAACATAGTTTATTGCTTGTTAAATCCAAGGACCCCATCTATTCAGGGTAAGAACTCACTATTTGATAAAATGATCTGGGAAAATTAGAAAGTGATCTGACCGAAACTAGGTATAGGCCAGTATCTCACACCATATACCAAGGGAAGTTCCAAATAGATACATGATATATCTAAAAGGTCACATCATAAACAAATTAGAAGAGCAAGAAATTATGTACTTTTCACAACAAAAGGCACGGATAGAAAAAAGTTAACAACTAAGGGATGGAAAGGATCACAGAAGATAAAATGAACAATTATAATTGCATAAAATTAGAAAGTTTTTACACAAACAAAACCATTATAGTTTAATAGAAGGAAAATAGGTAATTGGGGGAAAGCCTTTATAGCAAATTTTTCAGATAAAAGTCTCAAATCTAAGATATATAAGGAATCAATTCAAATTTATAAAAATAAAAGTTCTTTCCCCAGTAGAAATTATCAAAGAATATGAACAATCATCTCTTAAAGGAAAAAATACAAGCTTTCAAAAGTCCTGTGGGGGGGGCAGCTAGGTGGTGCAGTGGATAAAGCGCCGGTCCTCCATTCAAGAAGACCTGAGTTCTTCTGGCCTCAGACACTTGACACTTACTAGCTGTGTGACCCTAGGCAAGTCACTTTTAACCCTCACTGTCCCACCAAAAAAAAAAAAGGCAGAAAAGAAAAGAAAAATCATGTGAAAAAATGTTCCATATTACACTAATAATTAAAGAAATGCAAATTAAAAGTGAGTCTGAGATTCCATCTCACGCCCATCAGATTGGCAAAGATGAAAGGAAAATGACAATTGTTGGGGAGGTTTTAGGAAAACAGGTACATTCATGCACTGTTGGTGGAGCTATGAAATGGTTCAGCCATTCTGGAAAGCAAGTTGGAACTATGCCCTTCTCTGGCCCTTTATTTCTCTATCTTAAAAAATGATTGGGTTACAAAGGGCGATAAAGCTGTGCATACCCTTTGACCCAGCAATACCACTTTTGGGTCTTTTGCCCAAAGAAATCATGGAAAAGGGAAAGGGACCCACATGTACAAAAATATTTATAGCTGCTCTTTATGTGGTGGCAAGGAATTGGAAGTTGAAGAGATGCCCATCAATTGGAATGGCTGGACAAGTCGTAGTATATGAATACAATGGAATACTATTGTGCTGTAAGAAACGATGAGCAGGAGGAGTTCAGAGAAACCTGGAGGGTCTTGCATGAGCTGATGATGAGTGAGATGACCAGAACCAGAAGAACATTGTACACGGTATCATCAACATTGAGTGTTGATCTACTGTGATGGACTATATTCTTCTCACCAATGCAATGGTACAGAAGAGTTCCAGGGAACTCATGATAGAAGAGGATCTCCAAATCCAGGGGGAAAAAAAAAAGAACTGTGGAGTATAGATGCTGAATGAACCATACTATTTCTTTTGTTTTTGGTGCTGATGTTTTTCTATTTTGAGGTTTGTCATCATTGCTCTGATTTTTCTCTTATAACATGACTAATGCAGAAATATGTTTAATGTCATTATGTGTGTGTGTGTGTGTGTGTGTGTGTGTATATATATATATATATATATATATATATATATATATATATATATATATATATAACCTATATCAGATTACCTGCTGTCTAGCAGAGGGGGGAAGGAGGGGAGGGAGGGAGAAAAATCTGAAATTGGAAAGCTTGTATAAACAAAAGTTGAGAACTATCTTTACATGTAACGGGAAAAAAAATAAAATACTTTATTAATTTTTAAAAAAAAGAAAAAAATGATTGGGTTAGATGAGATGATCTCCAGAGACTTTTCCAACTCAAACATTCTATGATTTTGTCTATTTTTTCAGATACAGGACCAGAGAGGCCATGGTATGACAGCAAATCAGTGTCCCTCCCCCTTTTTACACAGGATAGAATGACTATTTGTAGAATTAGATCTGGTTTTTTCCCTTCAAACTTCCTTCCCTTTCCGTCCCCCTTCCCCAGCTGAAGGGCAGAACAAAAGACTGGGTGGTCCAGTTGGTAGATGTGGGTGGAGCACAAAGATTTTGTTAGAGTCAGAAAAATAACAAAAATATAGACCTAATGGTGTTGGGCTGGTCCCTACTGTGAACCAGTCTACATGACACCATCACCCATCAAGCTGTCCAGTCTGACGGAAACTTGGCTCAGTGCCTTGAATGAGAGACAACAGATTACATTCCCTACTGACCAACAGTATTGCAAACCAAACCGGGCTCACTGAACAGATAGTTAGCAAAGAAGTAAAAACTTTAAAGACATCTGCTGGAGCTATGCCTAGCTCCAACCAACCCATGGCATTTGTCCTTTACTTTCATGAGCACCGAGTTCATTTTTTCCAGCATAGCCGGAACTCACAAACGAATCATAAAACCCTCTGCCAGTGCTATAAAGGCCAAACGTATTCGGGAACATGGAATTGAGCAACCAAAAGCGTCATGGAGGGCCCTGCCAGTTAGATAATGGATCGAGACAAAAAGTTTAGCTTGGGCCAGGAATTCTTTGAGCAGATGAGAGTGAGGTCCCCTGGAAACGTGCTGGAAGGAAGGGAAGCTGCATTCTTCCCAATGCCAGGGACTAGTGTTATTCCCCTTAGCCCCTGGGCCCTACTGGTGTTACCAAGTGGAAAGTTATTCAAAGAGAACTTGGGAAAGAAGCTTAATCAGCAGTGGTACCCTCGGGCTTCTATGCACCCCATCTGGCTGAGCTCATTGCTTTTCTCCCTGAAAGAAGAAAAAAAAAGGCTTTCTAGTATATGTGATAGGTTCCAATTGAGAGCTGTGCTGGCTTCTCTCCCCTGCCCTCCCTAATCAGGAGCTAGAGAAGTTAGCAGCAGAAAAACTAAAGAAGTGAGATCAGGTAACTAGGGCCTGACTGGAGGCATAATGCAGGTAGTGCCCTTGATCCCAGGGAAACACCCTTAGGCTAAGCTTGATGAGACTCTGCTGTTGGCTCTAAGTAGAATATTTGAATTCTGATTGGGAGGGAAAAGAAGGAAAAGACCCCAAAGCTGGTGCCAGGAGACCAGATTCTGCTACCAGCCCTACACCAATTCACAATATGGCTATTCGGGGTATCAGGGCCATCTCCAGTTATCTTGATGCATATCTTGCCACTGGACCCAGATGGCCCTGGAGGAGAGAGTGAGGCTGGTGACTTTGCACAGCCCTCTCTCACTTAAATCCAATTCACTGAAAGTCCTGACATCACCTGCCCAATGTCATGGTCTTCTTCAAGAATGAAGGACAAAACAATAACAACAGCATTGACTATTTGCCAAGAGCCCGGATGACCTTCTGTCAAAGATGTTGTAAGAGGTGATTCATTCACTGGGCAGGGGATAGAACCGGATGACTTCTTAGGTCCTGTGCTGCTTGAAGAATCTATGACCACTGGGGCAGCTAGATGGCGCAGTGGATAGAGCAACGGCCCTGGAGTCAGGAGTACCTGAGTTCAAATCCAGCCTCAGACACTTAACACTTATTAGCTGTGTGACCCTGGGCAAGTCACTTAACCCCAATTGCCTCACTTAAAAAAAAAAAAAAAGAATCTATGACCACTGGAGGCAGCTAGGTGGCACTGCAGTGGATAAAACATCAGCCCTGGATTCCCTGAGTTCAAATTCAGGCTCAGGCACTTGACACTTACTAGCTGTGTGACCTTGGGCAAGTCACTTAACCCTCATAGGCCCACAAAAAAAAAAAAAAAGAATCTATGACCACTAAGGTCTTTTTCACCACTAAAGTTGTATGGGGATGGATGTCACACTCTTTTCAGGAATGAAAGAGAAATCCCACTCACTCCTTTAGGGCTCTCTCCTCTGCTTTAGATTGTAGAGGACATTTAGCAGAGAGGACAGAGTAAAAACAAGCCACTCCTCTCCTTAGCTTCCTCAGCTTCTTCCATTAAACTAGCAGCTACACTGATCGGTCTCTAAGGTGCTTCCTGGCTCTTAAGAGTCTGTGACTCCTAAGCAACCAGTAACATTTATTTCTGGGATAGGGACCCAAAGCATTTTTCTCATTAGGCTCGTCACCAATCTGCTGTCCCTACAGCTGGCAGGGAGCACAGGTTCACAGAACCCTGAAGTCACAAAGGACCATAGAGATCATAGATTCTTCAGTCTCCTTTTGGATTTCAGAAGTCATCAGGCCCAATCCTATGCCCAATGTATGAATTCCTGTTTACCCAAGCTGCCTGTGCAGGGATGAATCAAATGCACTGTCCAGCATCCACCCCAGTTAGCTCTCCTAGGAGCAGTCACAGTCTATTTCCTTCGTGAAGTTCCAAGGCAACAAAGAGTAGCCAGAGACGATGGGCAGAGGGAATAGGACTGGGATAAGCTGGGCTGGATCTCTTCTGCCAAACTGTAGCCAAAGAAACAGCGTATCTGGCTTCAGTCCCTCAGCTGCCCTCCTTCAGACTCTCTTGTCCCTGACTCACCTCACTTTTGACCAGTCACAGAGAGGGTCTGGGGGAAGAAGGAGTTTGGGTGTGATCCAGAGCTGGGAGGGCATGCAGAGTTCCTTGGATAAGTCATTTAACTTTTCTGGTCTCTGTTGCTTGATCCACAAAATAAGGATAATAATACTGTGGCTGCCTGGAAGGCCAGGGACTGGCTAGACCAGATGATCTCTTGAGTCCCCTTCCAGATGGAGGACTGAGAGCTCTGAGTGAGCTGGGCTCGAGAAGGAATAACCTTTCTGCCATTGGAAGCCTTCAGGGAGAGGCTGAGTAGAAGAGGTTGAACCAGATGACCCTTGTGGCTCCTTCTAGCTTGAAGATTCTGTGAAGGGAGATGGGATCTAATGCCTTTGGCCAAACAGCTCCCACAGTTTAGGTTGGAATGGGGGTGATACAGTAGGATTAGGATTATGCAGGTGTTCTTTGGAGGAGCAGAATGACAACAAAGGCAAAAAGGTGACCTAACCTGGTTGGGAGAGATTTTATGTGCCTGGCAAATAGTAGGTGCTTAATAAGTGCTTTTTTTTTTTTTAAAGTGAGGCAATTGGGGTTAAGTGACTTGCCCAGGGTCCCACAGCTAGTAAGTGTTAAGTGTCCGAGGCCGGATTTGAACTCAGGTCCTCCTGACTCCAAGGCCGGTGCTCTATCCACTGCGCCACCTAGCTGCCCCCTTAATAAGTGCTTATTGATATGGAGGGTGGGGTGGGAGAAAGGGGTACTTTTCTGCTCTTTAGGAGTCTATTGACTTGCCCCAGGGCCTCAGCAGGTGTGACTTCACAGGCTTTTAATGAGTCTGGGAAACAGTGGTGCCCTTATCTGCCCAAGTGCAGCCTGGGCTGAAAATGGTTAAGCAGGGCAGCTTTCTGAGAGATACCAACCACTTATTAAAATGAATGTTTTACAATAAATTTGGCAGGGCTCCATCAACCTCAAATTAAAAACAGACTGGTGGACAGCAGCTCGGTTTGCAGACCCAGGGTTTCCAGAGTACAGGCCGTGCGCACACCCGACTTCCTCCTCATTGCCCCACTCCTCCCCAGGTAGTGCCCTTCCCCTTCCCTTTCCCCTTCCCCCTCCCTGCCCCCAATTCTTAGGCCGCTCTCCTGGTAGGGAGTCAGGCAGGGACTCGCCAAAGCAATCTAATTTAAATTCCCTTCCCTTGACAAGCGACATACTAGACTCTTGGTGGAGACTGTGCAGGGCTAAGGCCATAAACACTGATTGGAGGGGGGGGGGGGGCTCTTCACTCACTACCCACCTGCCCCGCCCAGTGGCTGGTGCTGCATCACAAGGCTCTATATGCCTATTTTGGCAGCTGCCCTAATGCAATTAGGACTCCACTTTAACCTGAAGGGCTGGTGTTCAGTTTCAATGCCAGATGCCATGTGGGGAGGGCTTGCTGTGGGCTCAGGGGGCTTGTTAAGTTGCAGGAGGTACCCAGCTCCTTGGAGGAGGCTGGGGGGTGGGGGATGATACAGTGCATGTGTGCCTTAGGCCCAACCAGGAGAGTAGCCAGATTTCTCACATTAGTGGTCATGGGATGGTGTGAAGACTGTTCTCAAGATGCACAAAGAGATCCTAGCAAAATGAGGACATTATAAGGATTCAGAAGGACCTACCGTCGTCTCGGGGGACAACTTTTCTGGAGAAAGGACTCACATTTTAATATAGGACTGCACACTTTTAAAAGGCTGTTAAATGCTAAATTAAGTAGAGACTTCTATAACTTCTGCCTTCATGGCTGATAGAGGAAAGCTGCACTAGTTACTTCGACAAAAAATAGGTCAGACCATTTACCTGCCTTAGTTTCAGTGATGTCTTCCCACCCTGACCCTAAACCAGACCCACTCCCCCATGCCGGGCTTCGTTCTCTTCTCCCGACTTTTGAATCTAGATTCCTTATCCCTTCCCCAATCTGAGGTTTCCTTGTCTGGTCTGTTTCATGAGGCTCATGGGGAGTTATTAAGGTTTTGGCACTACTGAGCCTCACACCAGGGGGCTCCGATGCTTTGTCAATTACCCTTTGATCTAGTAATCCAAGTCCCTGTGTTACCATGTGCCCCCAAGACCCACTCTCTGCCTTTGGCTGGTCTGGGGGCCAGAGGTGCCAAGAAGACAGGACAGAGCCAAGAGAAGTATAATAAGACTTTCTGATATTCCACAGACACAAAGAAGTTACAAAATTTGCCCAAGCTCCAACAGTGGAGGCATTGCAGGAAGAAAGACAGAGAGTTCTCAGGCGAAGGTCTCAGGGTCCTCACTAGCTGTTGGGTTCCCCAGCTCACACCTTTTGGGACCTTATTCTTCATCCAGCAGATGTTAGGTCAAAAACTCATGGTTTGGGACCTCTTTTTTCATTTTCCTTCACCAATTCAGTGTTCTCATTCCAGTCCCTTTTAAAAGTGGAAACAATGATAGGGAGCTAAGCCCTTGTTATTCTTGTTTGTGTCTGACTCTGTGACCCCAGGATCACATAGATAGTAAGTGTCTGAGGCTGGATTTGAACTCAGGTCTTCCTAGAGTTCTCTGCACCACCTAGCTGCCCCCTAGCTAAACCCTTAGGTTTGGAGATTCCAAGTTTTATCTCTCTCTCTCTCTCTCTCTCTCTCCTCTCCTCTCCTCTCCCCTTTCCCCTCTCCCCTCTCTTTCTCTCTCTCCCTCTCTCTCCCTTCTGTAAAGCAGGCCTCACAAGGCCAGACTAGCTTCTTAAGGATAAAGCTCTTGGAACTATTGTTTCAGCTGTGTAATCAGCCTGGTCACCACTTCTGAGGAACTTGTGCTGGGAACCTCAGCAGGAGATTCCCAAAGGGTGACTACAATACCTATATGTGTAATAATAAACAAATATTTAGATAACCAGTTCTATTTTTCAAAGCCCCTTTCCTACTCACATCCTCATTTGACTTCAGCAAACGTTTATCAAGCACCTACTGTGTACAGAGCCCTGTTCTAGGGAAGGGACAAAGTTTAAATAAGACATAGCCTGGCCTTCTGGAGCTTACAATCTTGTAGCAGGGTAAGACACAGGGTAGCTTTGAAACTTAATAATGCAAGGTAAGTTTACTTTTTTAAAGGTAGTATGGCAAACTGAATAGAGAGCCAGGCTCAACCCCAGAAAGACCTGAGTTCAAGATCTGCATCTGATATATATTGGCTGTGTGACCATGGGCAAGTCACTTAACTTCTCAGTGACCCAAGCAATTCTCTAAAGCTAAAAATTGCTGAGAAGTTACTGATCTGCATTAGGAGACAAGTTTTCTCTCTGGAAGTTCCCTATGACAATTAATCAATTTGAATCAAGCATTTATTTGTTTGTTTTTTGTTTGGTTGGGTTTTTTGTGGGGCAATGAAGGTTAAGTGATTTTCCCAGGATCACACAGCTAATAAGTGTGTCGAGTGTCTGAGGCCAGATTTGAACTCAGGTTCTCCTGAATCCAGGGCCAGTGCTTTATCAACTGCGCCACCTAGCTGCCCCCTTCATCAAGCATTTATTAAGCACCAACTGTGTGCCAGGTACTATGCTAGTCCCTGGGGTTAAATAAAAAGACTGAAACAATCCCTCCCCATGAGAAGTTTATGTTCTAAGGGGGAGAGAACAAGAACATATAGAAGCGTATTCAATTATAAATAGAGAATAAATAAGGTACTTTAGGGGAACAGTAACATGGAGGGATAGGAGGGGAGAGAGAAGGTCAGGAAGAGCTTTAGAAGGCTTGAGCCGTGTCTTGAAGGAAAAGAGGGATTCTATGAGGCAGAGGTATTAAAAGGAGGACATTCCCAGCCTGGGAATTGGCCAGTGCAAAGGAGTGTTGTGCTCATAGAGTTATAAAACAGGTCTGAGGGGAGAAGGTGCTGATCAGCTGAACAGACATCACAGGTGTCTTTTGTGGCCTAGCTTCTTAAACTGTCTGTCTCGACCCTATATGCATAACTGAATGTGGCGGTTGCAAAAAAATTGGCAACAGTTAGAGGTTCTCTATACCTATTTTATATTCTTATATACTCAAGGTTGCATAAGCATTTCTCAGGAAAAAAAGGGTTCTTGAGTGGAAAAAGTTTAGGTAGCCCTGTTCTATGGCATCTGAATTCAGCTGTAAGGCACTAGTGGGGACTACTCTACAGGAGATGAAAGGAACCATTCCAGGCACAGGAAACAGTGTGACCAAAGTTATAGAGCCAGCAGAATGCCAGAAAGTGAGTACAGAAGACATGCTGCTGTCATTTTACAGAGGGGGAAAGGGAGCCTGGGTCACTCGTCCAAGGCCATCAGATATTTCTGGAGCCAGAAAGAGAACTGCATGCTTTATATTCATAGCCAGGGTTCTCTCTCCCACATTGTGCCCATTTCCACCTCCTTTCAACAGGAAGGATAACTGAGCCGGGAAGAAAGCCTGATTCACAGATAGTAGAGAGGGACAAGGGATCCGTTCCCCAAGTTTTCATTTCCTTTTTTAGCCACCTTGGTTGTTCTGTGGGAAGTTTGGAAAACCACCTTGTGGCCATCCAAAATGTGGCTTCTGAGGGCAGGGATGGCGTCTAAAGACCTGTTCTCCTATGTTCCGGAACATTCCATAAACTTTGGAGGAGGCGAGACTTCAGCAGAGGCTTTGCCCAGCAGGTCCACATTTGACTGCAGCTGCTTAATAGACAGAAGTTACAAACCTCAAACTTGGTCCTTCTTCCTGGCTCCAACCTCCCATACCCACCACATCTTTTCAGGCTTCAGTCTCTCTTACTCGCTTGCCCTCTGTGGGGACAGTCAGTGCCATCCACATGGCTTTGTCTCCCACGGCCAGATGAGTGAGTCTACATACCTCTCACCACAGAGCAATAGGGGACTATAGCTTTTTTTCCCTTGCCACCTTTTAGCAAGAGGCTGGCCGAGAGGGGCTGGTTCTTAGCCAGCACAGACTGAAGCTTTGTAACTGTAAAGCACCTTCCTGTGAGCTGTTTGCCCCTTCAGGGAAAGGCCCTGACTTGATCCTCCATCCAGATTTGATTTCCTTCTCTCTCTTCCCAAACCTATACCTCTCAAGAGGCAGCCAATGAAACTGTAAGCTAATACAGTAAATACTAATAGATATAATCCATGTAAACAAACCTTTTTAGAGGGATCCTCAAGAGTATAAAGGGGTCCAGAGACCAAAAAGTTTGAGAACCACTGATCTAGTCCAAACCTTTGTTTTTACAGATTAGGAGACTGAGGCACAGAGAAGGGAAGGGATTGCCTTTAAAGTCACATAGCTAGTAAATGGGAAAGCCAGAACTCACAACCAGATCTTCTAAAAAACATTGGTAATAAATGACTGATTCTACAACCCCCCCCCAACACACACACACACACACACACACACACACATCACCACAACCAAAGCTCTTTATGTGTCTAAACTCCTGGGACTCATTCTGGGGCATCATACACAACTCACTGAATTTTAAAGTGGAGAAAGTCACTGCTCAGTTGAGAAGTGGTCTCCTTCTGAACACTGCTTTAGACAGCTAGTAGAGAGATGATGGGTAGTGTAATGATTAGAGAGGGATCTTGAAGCCAGGACGGAGCTGGGTTCAGGTCCCTCTTCTGCCACATCGCCTCTCTGGTTTTGGGCAAGTCCTTTAACCTCTCAGCGCTGTAGGCGAATCTCAAAAATTAGACATTTTAGAGAAGGTGCAGATCTGTATTGGTAGAAGGAATTTCCTCACTTGGGAGTAGCCTATACCAATGAAATCACAGGTCCAAGGCCTATCCTTTGTTTAAAGATTAGAACCTTTGGGAAAGGAACATGTCCTTTTGGAAACAGAGAAAAATGCCAGGTGGTTTCAGCAGCATGTAAAGCGAGATCCCCCTGTCCTTAGACTGACATGGGAAGTATTCTATAATAATATAATATATATTATAATATATAATAATATAATACAATATCCTATTAGCTTCCCTAATTCCAAAGATGTCAGATGAAATAACTGAAACCTGAATTCAGTCCAGAGTAACTGGGACACAAGAAAGCTTGAGAAACCAGAGAGGCATCATGGAGGAAACTGATCCAGTTTCAAACGAGCCCTCCCAGTTTTTCCTAAGCCCTGTCGAACTCCCTTGCTCACTGAACCTCCCTCGTGTCTTTTTGTTCTTTGCACATTATCAGTCATCTTCCCATTTAACTGGCTCCTCCAGACACCTCCTCTTGTACACCTTTCCAATAGAGCCTTCTGGAGCCTTCACGACCTTCCTCACTGGGTCTCCTAAAGGCCTTTCTTTGGAATCTTGGCTCTTTCTCCATCCATCCCCCTCTCTCCTCTCCACCCCTCAGACTGTAGTTTTTAATTTCCCTGAAGGTCTGTAATTGAATTATGTGACACACAACCGTTACACAAATGTTTCTGTTACCTGTCATCTCATTCCCTTCTTCTGAAGTGTTTCCCATACCACCAAATCTCCAAATAGACCATCAGAATTAGACACTGTCCTTTGCCAACGGGACTTAAGCTCAGAAGTGTTTAGGTTCTTAAAACCAAACACTGGATTTGCCTGTTTCAAAGGGACAAGTACAGCAATTAGCTTCAGCTGGCAGCTTCTCAGGGGCCCTAACCACATTTGTTGAAAACATTGCTCTTCTGGGTGAGAGCCCAGGAAGTCTGGGGGATGGACAGTTGCAGGGCCTCAGTTTGGGTGGGGAGGGGAGGGAATAACCAAGGATGCACAGCTTTGGCCACAGAGAGCTAGCCCCTGTGTGGGAAGCAGGAGCACCCTTTCCAGAAGCTTACCATAGGTTTTTGTTTCTTTTTTTTTGGTTGTTCCTTTTCGTTTCTATTTGCTGTTGATAGCACTCCTGTGTCTAGGCCAGATTTCCAACCTCAAAAAAAGGTGTGCCCAATTCACTGAAAAACATGGTATTTGTTGCATTTGTAAAAGCTGCTCTCACTAAGTAGATGAGAATCCAAGAGCTCTGAGATGGGCCATACACATTCCCAGGGACTCCACTGACCATGAAGCACCTTATAAATGAGCATCCTTCAAATGCTGTGGCTTCCCAGAAGCTATGAATTACTTCATGGGCACGATGACTCCTCATGTAAGTAACAGAAGAGTCAGCTCTTGACATTTCAGGAGGGTTTCCTCTGTATCTCTCAAATTGCCCCCCATTACGTCTCTGCCAAGCAGCTGTCCCAGGGCCACGTCCAACCCCAAAGAATTAAGGGAGACTGCTGAGAAAGGCAATGCATTCATAACCTTGTGGAATGGCTCGCCTGCCCGGTTAATCACTCAGGACATCATTACTAGGCCCTCTTACTTAAGACATTCTCCCAGAGGTATTTTAAAGGCCTCCACAATCTTTACCGGGAAAGCCTTTGGGTGAAGGAAAAGACTTTCTCCTCTGTTACTCCCTGCGACTTTCTTGGCTATAAATATTTCTGCAGCCTTGCGGCCCCTCTGATTAAGGCCCAGTGTTAATTTGTTAAATCCACATCAAGATGTAGGGAGCCAATTGTTTATTTTTGTTAATATATTGGCAGCGATGAGATGGTGGTGGTGGTGGGGGGTGTTGGGGAAGGGGGTTGGGAGCCTATTGGGTAAGAGCAAATACTAATTAATAAAAGTTATTTATTTGGGTATGAGCCCACCACAACCCCAGGGTCAGGCTCAGACTGATTATTTCAACCAAAAACAAACAGAAAGTGTCTCTCAACAGCTTGAAAAAAGGGGGTGGGGGAGAGAAGCAAAGGTTGAATTTATTTGTTTTAGGAAGAATTTGCAGCTAATTCCCTCCAGGCTATTTTGACCCTTAAATTACATGGAATAAGAAAAAACAAGTGGGGTGGGAGGGGAGGGCAAGAAAGACTCAATCATTTGGCAGAGAGCACATTTGAAAATCTCTTTGGCAAGCGTTGGAAAAGAAATGGAATGTGTGAAATAATTTCACGGCAGAAACTACGCTCGTCATTTTTTCATTGCAATGTAATAGCAGGCAATGTAATTTTAGCTTTAAGAGGTGTAGACCTGAAATTTCCTCCATCTGAACTGGACCCAGGGAGAGGGGACAGAAACGTGTTGATCCTAAACCTTTTTACAAAAACAACATTTAAGCAGCCAGTTCAAATGGAAACCCTTTCATGTTTTTCTCTCTCAAAACTAAATTTTTATGTTGAAAACTATCTCTATATGTAACTAGAAAATAGTAAAATACTTTTATGATTAAAATAAATAGATGAATAGATGAAGAAATAAAATATGAAGAAAAAACCCTAAATTTTTAGTTTTAAAAAGGGAGATTTGGGGCTTCATTCCCACTTGATGCTTTTCGCCCCCCAGCCCATTAGCTGGGTATGATTAGAGGGGAGCTGTGTTTAGCCATTTTCTGGCTCTAGAACAATGGTTTCTTTTTTAAACCTCTAGCTTGATGCTCCCAGAGGAGGACATATCCACATCAATAAATTCCTTAAGTGATGATTTAGGAAGTTAATATAATAAATGAATATCCAGCCATCCTCCACTTCCTGTGATACCTTGTTGTGGCAGTGACCCTGGGCTCTTGAAGATTATTCCAGTGGACCACAGGCCTTGCCAGCTCTGACCAAGCTGGAAAGACCTAACTCAAGAAGAGGCCTGGGGAAGTAGCGGGTTGTCTGTCATCCAAGAACTGACTGAGCTAAATGCAGAGAGTCCATCTCTAAAAAGTAACACACCAGGTGAGGAATTTTTTTGGCCACCATAGTACACGAGAGAGTTCACTGAGCCGTGGAGATGGTGTCTGCCAAAGAAATCGGAGTCATGAAGTATTCCAGGATCGTGTCATCCAACTTAGGAGCCGGGCAGATGCGCAGGGTATATGAGACACAATCACTGCCCTTCAGAAATATAAAGAGGGGGGCAGCTAGGTGGCGCAGTGGATAAAGCACCCGCCCTGGATTCAGGAGTACCTGAGTTCAAATCCAGCCTCCGACACTTGACACTTACTAGCTGTGTGACCCTGGGCAAGTCACTTAACCCCCATTGCCCCGCCAAAAAAAAAAAAGAAAAAAAAAGAAATGTAAAGAGACAACACTGGTGCAAAATCAAGAGAGAACTGAGCTCTCGATATGGAAGGGTAGCATAGGCCTGACATGGAGGAGACAACAGTGAGGGAATGGGAACGTTAAATCTGAAACCAGAAGAGCTGGGTTTGAATCCTAGCTTTTTCACTGTGGCAAACTGCCTTGGGTAAAATGCCTGACTCCTCTGGGCCTCAGCTTCTTCATCTGTTAAAGGAAAGAAGAATGGACCACATAATGGCCTAAGTCCCTTCTAGCCCTAAATTCCATGAGCCTAAAGCGAGTCAGATGCAATAAAAGCGAGGGATGCTTACAGTGCGACTTAAGTCAACAAAAACGAAGGGATACTGCACTGAGAACCCAGAAGAGGACTGAAGAGGCCAGCATTAAATGGAGTCAAAAGGGATTAATCTGGAGAACCTTCCCCAGGGAGGCATGATCTGAGTTAGATTTCAGAGGAGATTGGGAACAGAGAGGAAGGGAGGAGATGGGGAGAGATGAGAGAAATGACACATGCAGATACTGGAGTGGGGGGGGGGGTAGAGGGAGCAAGTGTTAATGAAGCCTTTGCGCTGGGCCAAGCCCTTTACAAAGATTAACTCGTTTGGTTCTCATAACAACCCTGGCAGGTAGGTATTATTATGAACCCCAATTTACAGTTGAAGAAACTGAGGGAGGCAAAGGTTGGGCAATTGACTTGCCCAGGGTCACACAGCCAGTATCTGAAGCTGGATTTGGTTCTAGGCCACTGTGACACTGAGCCGGAAGTAGCAGGCTGTGTTTGGTGGGTAGGGATATCCAAAAGATTAGGGAAATGTCAGCCTAGATTTTATCCTAGCAATAAAGAATTACTGAAGATTCCCCTGCTCAAAAACATGTAATGGCTCCCCACTGCCTCAAAGATAAAATACAAACTCCTCAGCCAGGCATTTAAAGCCTCTTAATGATCTATCTCCAGCCCACCTTTGCAGATTCACGCAACTTTTTTTATATTCTCTTCTCTTCCAACTCTGAACAAACATCCTCTCTCTGGCTTTTATGCCTTTCCACAGGCTCTCATTCCTCACCTCTACCTCAATGAATTCCTAGCCTCCTTTAAGGCTCAGCTCAGGCCACCTACTACAGGAAACCTTTCTTGATCTCCCTGATTGTTAGCACTTCCCTATCTCCTCAAACTAGCTCCAATTTACTTATTCATTTACTTCCCAATAGGATGTAAGCTCACTGAGGACAGGGACTGCCTGACTTTGGTTTGCATCACCAGTAGATAGCACAGTATAGGTTCATGATGAATACTTGTTGAAGTGAATCGAATTAATTCACCTAGAGTGGAAGGCTTGTATAAGTTAGATGATTTTAACCTTGTCCTAGAGCTAAAATGTATGAAGGGACTGAAGAATGGTGATGACCACAGAGCAGTGGGATAAAACCAGCTGAACTTGAAGGCACATTGCTTGGGTTCAAATGTAGAACCTACCACTTAGCGGTTGTGTGACCTTGATCAAGTCACTTCCTACTCTCCATCTCAGTTTCCACACCTATAAAATAAAGGTGATGGGTTAAATGACCTGTTGGGGCTTTATTAGTCTGTGAGCAGAAGGGGGAGAGCCAGTCTCTCGGCAGTCCAAAGGCTATGAACATTATGTAACAAACTCTGGTAGAACCCCAGGCCAGCTTTAAGATCTCTTTGCTCATCAAAGACAATATGACCTTTCCTTGGAGATGGCTATGGAAGGGGAAGGTGGGTAGGGGGAACCACTCCCCAGGAAAAACCGAAAAACATTAGAGTCTAAACAGTCAGTTCTCTCATGATCTGCAACAGTTTCCTCTCTCACAGCCTTTGTCACAAAAGGCACAGAATTAAAAGGGAAAGGGACCAGGGACCTCTGATTTCACTGATACAGCGTCTTATCTCTGTCCCAATACAGGGAGGCGGCTCTTCTGTAACTAAATAATCTACAAAAACTTCTTGAGAGTGTTAGGGGAGGGCTATCATAACTTCTTAAGTTCTTAACCTTTTTGGGGGCGGGGTTGGACCTCTTTGCCAACAGAAGGACAAACAACAACAGCCTTTTTTGCATCACGGATCCCTTTAGCAGTCTGGTAAAACCTAAGAAAGCTTCCTGGGAGTAATGTTCTTAAATGCATAACAAAGCACATAGGATTACAAAAGAAACCAGCTACATTTATAATCACAAAGCCAGCACTTATATAGCACTTTAAGTTTTGCAAAGTGCTTTGCGAATATCTCATTTTATCCTCACTCTCAGAAGTGGGTGCTATTAATATCTCTATTTTACTGATGAGGATACTGAAGAAGACTGAAGTGCTGTGACTTGCCCAGGAAACAACAGCTTAGTCTGAGGCTAGGTTTGAATTCAGGTCTTCCTGACTCCTGCTGCTATTCAGTTGTTTCTGTCATGTTCGACTCTTTGTGACCCCATTTGGGGTTTTCTTGGCAAAGATACTGAAGTGGTTTGCCATTTTCTTCTCCAGATAATTTTACAGATGAGAAATGGAGGCAGACAGGGTGAAGTGACTTGCCCAGGATCACACAGCTAATAAGGTTCTGAGGACAGATTTGAATTCAGGAAGACTCATCTTCCTAATTCTAATTGCAGTGCTCTTTTATTCACTTTGCCACCTATCTGCCTATATATTTAAATACAGTTCCTCTCTCTCCTTCTCTCTCTCTCTCTCTCTCCCTCTCTCTCTCCCTTCCCCCCCCTCTCTCACCTCTCTCCCCTCTCTCCATCTTTCTCTCTCCCCTCTCTCTCCCTCTCTCCCCACCTCTCCCTTTCTCTCTCTTTTTGTTCCTCTCTCTCCTTCTCTCTCTCTCTCTCTCTCTCTCTCTCTCTCTCCTCTCTCCCCTCTCTCCATCTTTCTCTCTCCCCTCTCTCTCCCTCTCTCCCCACCTCTCCCTTTCTCTCTCTTTTTGTTCCTCTCTCTCCTTCTCTCTCTCTCTCTCTCTCTCTCTCTCTTTCTCTCTCCCCTCTCTCTCCCTCTCTCCCCACCTCTCCCTTTCTCTCTTTTTGTTCCTCTCTCTCTCTCTCTCTCTCTCTCTCTCTCTCTCTCTCTCTCTCTCTCTCTCTCTCTCTCTCTCCTCTCTCCCCTCTCTCCATCTTTCTCTCTCCCCTCTCTCTCCCTCTCTCCCCACCTCTCCCTTTCTCTCTCTCTTTCATCTATCTAAGTATCTGTATATTATAAACAAGTTCATGGGCCCTAAGTTAAGTACCCCCTAAGCTAGGAACTCCTAAATGATTATAAAAGGAACCTTGGAGCTGGGGGATGAAGGTGAGTTTCCAAGTCCTCCCCACTTCATCCTAAGGCTGGACCTTCTACAAGAACGTCCTGAGGGTTACCTTAATCACAGTTTGGATGAGAGACCTGACCCAGAAGGAAGCTCAGTCCTGCCCTAGATCCCCCAATTCTAAGGTGGTGCTCATGAGTCACCAAGTCTCCAGCTTTCCAGGGACTCCTGTGTCTTGGCTTGAAACAGGGTTTCGGTGGGACCTCTTGAGCTCCATCATAGGCACCTAGCCGACGATCTGGAGCCAGAAAAGTTCTCTTAACCACTCTGGTGGTCAAAAGGACTAGAAAGGAAAAATGGTTTTCATTATAGCTCCCATTCTGAATGGCTCAGAAACTTCCCGGAAAAATTCTCCTTTTTTGGCTGAAAATTTTCCCTGGGTTGGGTCTACGCCCAAACAGCAATATGTATGGGAATGTGTGCTCATGTGTGTGTGTGAGGTTAAGAGGCCTGATCAGCTATCTGGAACTCGAAGAAACAAGAAAATCGCCACATCTCTGCCCCAGCCCCTCCCAACTTAAACTGACCAGAAAAAAAAAAAAGCCAAATAATCGGACTGGTTTTTGGCACCTAGTAGGCCCTCACTATGTCATTATGTTCCACTCCTCCCCACCCTGATTTTTTTTTTTAACCCAGAAATGTAAATGCAGCATGAATGTTCTAGTAGAGGCAGCATGGAGGAGTGGCTAGAAAGCCAGCCTCAAAACAAGGAAGACTTGAGTTCATAGTTCTAGATGTATTCTGGCTCAGTGATATGGGGCAAGTCACTTAACCTCAGACAACTCCTGAAGACCAAAAGCGTCAAATTCAAATCGAAAAGAGGGCCATGGGGCAGCTAGGTGGCACAGTGGATAAAGCACTGGCCCTGGATTCAGGAATACCTAAATTCAAATCTAGCCTCAGGCATTTGACACTTACTAGCTGTGTGACCCTGGGTAAGTCACTTAACCCTCATTGCCCTGCAAAAAAAAAAAAAAAGAAAAGAGGGCCACGAAATATTACATCAGGATCCCTGAAGGTTCCTATCGACTTAGAAACCACATATCAACACAATCTATTCCATTGTATTTTGATTTATGTTGTTCGCCATTTACCAGTTACATTTTAATCTGGCTCTGGTGGCACCCAAGAATCCTGGCAGCCGCAACATCTTAGACAACAAGCCACAGAGGGGTCCTAACTTGCATCTATAGAGGACACTTCCTATGCCGCTGAAATCTCAGATCCAGTCTCTGTCCCCTTGAACATTCCTGAGTCTGCAGCTTGATGAAAGAGGCATGGAGGACGCAGCATCCCTATCCCAGGCAAAGAATGATAGCAGTGCTTTAAAGTTAGCAAAGTCACAGACGTAAATAGGATCACAGACCTGGTGGCAATGGAAGAGGCTGTGTCATCTGATCCTGTCATTTTTCAGATGAGGCCCGGAAGAGTTAAGTGGCTTACCCAATGACATAGCTAATAACTGTCAAAGGCAGAATCAGAAACTAGTTCTTCCTGACTTTAAATTCAGTTTGCTATCCATTCACTTATTTGAATCTCACAGCAAACTTGTGAGGTAGGTACTACAGGTGCGGGGAAACTGAGACTTGGAAAGATAAAGTAACTTGACCAGGGTCAACATGGCTCATAACTGTCAGAGGAAGGATTCAAACCCAGGTCTTCCTGATTCCAAGCCCAAACATTTATTGAGCACCTCCTGGGACCCTGGTCCAAAGTAATCCTCCAAAGTAATCTTTGGTATTAATGTGTGTGGGGGGGTACTTTGGGGATCCAAGACAGGCAGGAGACAGTATAAGAAACAATCCTTGCCCTGAAGGTGTTTTTATCTGCGCAAACAAAACAAGTGAAAAGTAAATGAATTGAGTTTGTCCCATGGTACCTTCTGTATAGTCCAATGGTCAATAAGTACTTGCTGTTTTTCCTCAGTTGTGTCTGACTCTTGGTGACCTCATTTGGGGTTTTCTTGGCAGAGATATTAGAGTGGTTTGACATTTCCTTCTCCGGATCATTTTACAGATGGGGAAACTGAGGTAAATAGGGCTAAGTGACTTGCCCAGGGTCACACAGCTAATACATGTCTGAGGCCTGATTCTAACTCAGGAAGATGAGTCTTCCTGATTCCAAGCCCAGTGCTTTATCCACTGTGCCACCTAGCTGCCAATAAGTACTTGCTGAATGTTGTTGTTTGTCCGTTGTTCTAGAAGAGGACCATGACAGATGGTCATGACTTGCAATGAATTGGATTTAAGTGAGGAAAGGCCATGCAAAGTCACCAGCCTCACTTTTTCCTCCAGAGCCATCTGGGTCCAATGGCAAGATATGTTTTCAGGACAACTGGAGATGGCCTCGGATGTTTAAAGCAAAGAAGGTTAAGTGACTTGCCCAGGGTCACATGGCTAGTAAGTGTCTAGGGTGACATTTGAACTCAGATCCTCCCAACTTCAGGGCCAGTGCTCTATCCACTGTGACACCTAGCTACACCTATTTGCTGAATGCATGACAAATACAAGGAATTCTTCACAGAGGATGCAGCAGTTAAATGCAGGAGATACATGGGAATATAAATAGCTGACAAGTTCTCTCCACAAGAGAAGATTGGAAGAAAGTCAGTATGCCAGCAGAGAGCTGAAAACATCAAATAAATGCATGCCATTTTCCTGCCAGTTTCAAGCTGAAATCCATCTCTTGAGGCTTATGACAAGAAATCAACAAGCATTTATTTAGCACCTATTATTTTCCAGGCACTGCATAAGGCACCAGGAGCACAAAGACAAAAATTCTAAAGTCTCTGTCCTCAAGGAATTTATAGTTTATGGAGGAAGCAAAATGTCCCCAAAGTCTTAGAGGAGTTTGAAGCTTTAAGAGCTTAAATGAAGTTTTAAGCACTAAGACTTTGGGGACACCCTGTATAAGGACATGTAAAATAAATATGAGGTAAATGTGGGGAGAAGGCACTACCACTAGTCTTCATGTAGGAGGTGGTGCTTGAGGATAATTTTGAAGGATCCTGAGAGGTAGAGGTGAGGTGGGAGACCAGACAGTCCAAAGGGGAAGTGATGGAAGATGGGAAATTGAGGGTCCTATGTGGAGAATGGCAAGGTAAGACTGGAATAGTATGTCAGGGTTGCCTTGTGAAGGACTGGAAGATCCAAAGAAAGGAGATTATATTTGATCCTAGATCCACTGGAATTTATTGAATAGGGGAATGATATAGTCAGGCCTGTACTTCAGGAAAATCACTTGGACTTCCATATGATGGAGGATAAAAACCACAGCTGTAACCTAAGGCCGATGATCAGGCTTTTGCTTCATGGCACCAAAATGTGAAAGGCATTGATAGTGGTATTTGCATTCATTCCTTTGGAAGGCAGAAACAACTGTATAATTAATGAAAATAAAAAGCTCCTTAATGACCCCCATTTCCTTTCCCCTAGCCATTACACCCGATGAGCTCCTTCCCACATGAGCCCTGCCCTGCTTCCTCCCCCAGATGCAATCTTCCAGAATTCCCAGGACCATTGCCTCTGGGGTCAGTGACCCAGGGCCCCTATCTCCCCACAATGGGATGGTGTCCTAGAGTCTCTCCTCCCATGAACTTTGTGTCTCAGGGTCTACTCTCTTCCCTCCCAATCGAATCTGTCTCTACAATGGAATGGGATAGGGTGGGGTCAGGACCAGATTTGTGAGCTTAGAGGTTACTGAGGGCATTCAGGGAAGTGCTTGCTCATTGCCAGAAATGCCCCTGGTGGCCCTGACTTGTTGGGCATTGTGCAGTGGGAGGATGCACAGTAGATGTAGCCCAGGACCTCACATTCTGTAACAAGCCAAATCGGCCACAGACAGACTTTCATCTGGGTTATCTGCAGGCAGTCAGTTCAGTGAAAAGAGCCTTGACCTTGGAGTTAAGCAACAGCTGGCTCTGAATGCTGGTTCTGATGCTTTGTGGCTGTATGGCCCCAAGCCAATACAATTTCAGTGGAAATCCTCCCTCTGAGCTTCACTTTCCTTATGTATAAAGTGGGGACCTTCCTCAAAGGGTCTGTGTGAGAGAAGTGCTTTGGGAATGTTACAAGCCATCTATAGGAATGTCAGCAGTTATTATTAGGATTTTTGAAGGATTCACCTCAAATCAATTCAGCTTTTTAATGGAGCACCAACTATGGGCAAGGCCTTCCTTGCTCTAGGCTACTGAAAGGGATCCACAGATGAAAAAGACACAAGTCTACATCTCTGAGAGTTTATAATCTCAAATGCTGCAATGAATTTCTGACCTCATTGATACGGGTATTCCCTGCGATGCTGCAGATAACAATTTACACAGGCTTGTCCATGTTATGGGATCCTTGTCCACATCCTCCTATGGGGTTTGTCACTGGGAGAGCCCCCTACATCAAGTGCTAGGGGTCCTTCCTCAGTTTCTCTGGATTTAGTGAAGGTGCCAGTGGAATAAATGAACTATATGATGAGAGCTCACTCTCTCCCATTAATGAGTTTAATAAGGAGAAAAGATACAACAGTCAATTATGAGACTATGGGATTAATATCATATCAGCAGGTAGGTGGCACAGTAAATGAAACTCTGGACTTGGAATCAGGAAGACCTGAATTCAAATCCAGCCACAGATGCTTGATAACTGTGTGATCTAGGCTAATCACTTAATCAGTCTGCCTCAGTTTCCTTTTCTGTAAAATGGAGATAATAATAGCACCCATGTCCCATGGTTGCTATGAGAATAAATTAGATAATATCTTCAAGGTGCTTTTGCAAACTTTAAAGTGCCCTATTTAGTGATTATTATTTAGAACTGGAAATATCAGATCCTTTAGTCAAATCATCTCATTTTTCAGATGAGGAAACTGATTCCCCTCAAGGTCACAGAGTTAGTAAGTAGCAAAGCCAGAATTCAAGCCCAATTCTTCTTATTCTAAATCCAAGGCTCTTTACATCATTGTTGTTGTTGTTCAGTCGTGTTGGACTCCCTGTGATCCCATTTGGGGTTTTCTTGGCAAAGATACTGAAGTAGTTTGCCATTTCCTTCTCCAGCTCATTTTATAGATGAGGAAACTGAGGCAAACAGGGTGAAGTGACTTGCCATGGGTCACACAGCTTGTAAATATCTGAGACTGGATTTGAACTCAGGTCTTCCTGACTCCAGGCCCAGCACTCTATCCACTGAGCCACCTAACTTCCTTCTTTCCATCATCCTGTACTACACAATGCAGAAGTTGACAAAGATGAGCACCCACAATTTGGTGTTTGCTGGGATGGTCTCTGTGAGTGACAAGAAGGTGTGGGATATCACCCCTCCAGGCTCTCTCTTTCTCTGTGTGTCTCTCCCTTTGACTCCAGGCGAATGCCTCAGCCCTGGCAGAGGAGCTGCCAAGAGGAAGAAGAAGCAGCGCAGAAACCGGACCACCTTCAACAGCAGCCAGCTGCAGGCCCTGGAGCGGGTGTTCGAGAGGACACACTATCCTGATGCCTTTGTCCGAGAGGAGCTGGCTCGCAGGGTCAACCTGAGTGAGGCCCGGGTCCAGGTGAGAGCAGCAGAGGACCACAAGCCTGCTCCAGGCAGTCAGCAGCACAGGGTGCTGAGAGAAGCACAGGCTTTTTTTCTTGTGTAAAGTAGGCCTGTAAAGCCTGTTTCTTCATCTTCACTTCTTAAAGGGGACAGACCAGTTGATCTCTATGGGCTCTTCTAAGTTTCTGTGATTGCAATGGACACTGGGATGGGAGGTGCTAACTTCCATGAGGCCTCTGGAAAGGCCTCCTGGCCCCAATGCTACAGTCCCACTATTAGAACATCCTTTTTTCTGGTTCCCATCTAAGATAAACTTAATGATCTTGCTGAACATCCCTTCTGGCTGGCTGTGACCCAGCAAGAAGAGCCTGGGATACCTAGACTCATAGCCAGTCTCCTCCCTTCCCTGCAAGCTGGCACCTCCTCACTGTGTGTCTCCTGGTCTCTGCCCAGGTATGGTTCCAGAATCGAAGGGCAAAGTTCCGACGAAATGAGAGAGCCATGCTGGCCAACAGATCCGCCTCACTCCTCAAGTCTTATAGCCAGGAAGCAGCCATCGAGCAGCCAATGGCACCCAGGCCAACAGCCCTGAGTCCAGACTATCTGTCCTGGACCACCACATCCCCCCCTTACAGGTGAGACTCCCCCAACACTTTCAACCTGCCCTCTCCCCATCCCATCTTCCAGGGACTTTATGGCTGGGGGACAGCTAGAGAGCAAAGAGAAGAGAAATAAGTCCTCTTGAAGTCTGGGGAAGAGGGGGAAGAAAGGACCCCCAAAATGGAGAGCAAATGGGGGCTAAGAAATTTTCAAAGTACCTGCTCAAGACAAATTTTGTTTTATTTCTTGGGTGGCACAGTAAGAGATAGCAAAGATTTTTTTGTGCTTATGAGGCTCAGAAAGAGACATTAAAGAATCCTTTGAGCTTGGGCCTAAACAGGTGAGAAACCCCTTTCCCAGAACAGGCTAGCCCAGGCTCCATCAGTTTGGGCGCAGATAGGAAAGGGTAGAGAAGGATTGGGGGGAGAGGAAAAAGGAAAGAGAGAGAGAGATTCAAAGGGGGAAAGGAAGAAGGAGGGAGTGAGAGAAGCAAAGGGAGGAGGGGGAGGGAGAAGGAAATGGAGAATGAGAGCTAAAGAGAGGGAAAGGAAGGAGAGGGAAACATAAAAGGAGAGAAGAGAGGAGAAATTGGAAGAGGGAAAGAGAAATGGAAATGTGGAAGGAGAGGGAGAAGAAAGAGGGAAAGGAAAAGAGAGATAAGAGAGAAAGGAGGGAGAGGGGAAGGAGAAGAAGAGAAGGGATCATAGAGGAAAGAAGGAGAAAGGAAGAAAGGGGAGGAAGAGAATAGGGAAGAGAGATTTATCAGATGGCTTTTAGGGGGACTCTGTTCTGGAAAAGGGATTTCTAAATGACTGTCAAATCCCAGAAAACTGCACTGGGTCCTAGGAAGGAAAGGGAGATAAGACGGGGAATCAGGGGGATTAGGCCAACTGCTCTGGTATCTAGGCTCCACTCTGGACACCCCAGCCCATAGGTTCTGATCACTCTCTAATCTCAATTTCAGCTCAGCTGCTGGCAGCTCTGGGCACTCACACCCTCCTGCCAGAGATGCACCGGCTGATGGGGGCTCCAGAGCCAGTTGCGGGGGCAGCTCCACGCCTGTACAGAACATCGAGATGGGCTTGCCGGTGTGAAGGGGAAGAAGGGAAGAGAGGAAGTGCGGCATGGGGAGAGCAGGGAGTTAGAATATCTGGTCAGGGCTCCCCTCACACCACCTCCTCCTCCTTTCTTATTCATACTTGAGATGGCAGGGGAGGTAGGGAACTCAAGTTTTTTGGGGGGTCTGAACTATGAGAGAGAAACTCTAGAATCCTTTCTAGCTCTGAAATTCCATATTTCTAAGACTTCAAAGGTTACCCAACCACCCCCTCCCACTCTGAAAGGTGCTTCTAACTCTTCCCCAAGTCCTGCCAACCTCCTGGCACTTCTGAAAGGGAAGGAGCGGATCTGAGATCCCATCTGATTTAAAGAGAAAGCCAAGGTAGGAAAGCAAACAGAGAGAAGAGAAGAATGGGGAATCACCAGAGAGAGTCAGGAAGTGGTTGGGCCAAGGCTGTAAGTGCTTCATTTATCTTATGTCTCCTCCTTCCCTCACCCCAGCACGGTGCCATCCTACAGCCCCGGGGGGACAGCCACCCCCACTCAAGGGGTCAACATGGCCAACAGCATCGCCAGCCTCCGCCTCAAAGCCAAAGAGTTCAGCCTGCATCAGAACCAGGTGCCCACAGTGAACTGAATGATTCCCAGCAGCCCTCGGCCAGGACTAAGCTACCTTTTTCTTAAAAAAAAAAGTTTTAAAGCAAAAAGAGAGAAAAAAAAAGAAAAAATGTTTTTAAAAGAGAAAAAAAGAAAAAGGGGGAGAGGGGAGGGAAGGAAAGAAAAATGAACCCTACCCCCTCTCCTAGCCTCAGTACAAGGACGGCTGTTCCTGCCCCCCAACAGAAGGGCTGGCTGAGAATGGAGCCTACAGAAATATGCAAGGACACTCTCTCCAACCCATACTCCTTCTCCCATTTGGCTGCTGAGGACAGCAGGGCCCAGCCCCTCCCTCCATCCTTTGTCTCTGTTATCCTCACTCATGAGCATCTGATGTTGTCAGGCCAGGAAGGAGGAGGGAGACTTACATGAATAGAGTTTCTATTTGAAAATCAAAGAGCTTGAATTCTGAAAACAAACCTGCAAAGGGATGGAAAAAGGGAAAAGGAAAAAGGGAAAAAAAAAGCTACAAACAGAACCAAAGGTGTTTGATTTGAGATGAAGAATATGAACTGGTATCAGCTGATGCTGTTCAAGACCCATTTGGGATCCTTGAAACCAGATGGGATTTTGGCAACAAATGTCCCAGCAGCCCTCAGGGCCACAGTCAGCATGAACCAGCACCCATAGCCATGACCCCCTATGATATCATTATGCCAGCTGGAATGCCTCAGTCTGTACATAGGCTGACGTTTTCCGATTTCCACTGGACAAATAGTGGAATCCACGGTCTGTGCCTTGGACAACATGTGCACCCTAGTATAAAAGTACCTAGTTCTGGTGGGGGGGGGGAGTCATAAAGAGTAACCCGACTCCCTCCATCCCCTCTTCCCAGGGGACCTCTCCTAGGTTCCAGGCAGACTCTCCAAAGAAAGGATGTCAGAGGCCATATAATAGGAGCCTGGTGTTTGGAAATAGTGGCTACATCACCCTGAACCCTGGTCACAGTCCTCCTGGCTGGACCACCACTTGCCCAGCTCGAGGGCAGGGCTGGACCAGATAATTCCAGGATGCCTTCCAGCTCCAAGACCTGAGATCCTTTATGAATACAGGAGGCTCAGCACTTCTTCAACATATCCCCTGTCTTCCAGATGGTTAGGAGACTCCTCAACATCAGACAGGAGCCTGCTGGGCTATCCTTCCTTTGTGTTAACCAACACTGCCCTTCACCAAGTGGATATCCCAGCAGTGGCTAAGGCGAGAGGAGAGGGACAGTTCCCTCATTCCCAGAAACCTCTCTTTGCTTCCTGTGTATGGCCTCTACCTCCCCCCAAACGTCCTTAGTTGGTGATTTGAAGGCAGAAGGACCAGATGGGAGGGGGGCCTAGAGTAGGCTTTCTGGGGAGGTAAAAGAAAGAACATTAAACTGGGGAGCATGAGTTCTATTTCAAACCGTGACTCTGCCACTTAATACTTGAATGACTTTGGCTAGGTGGTGCTCGGTGTCCCCATATGGAAGATGATTTCTTTTAGGATTCTGGGACTTAGTCCTGGGCCAAGGGACTGGAAGTTGTGTCTGTATCTGATGGCTCAGGGAGGTGGGGCAGGTGGGGTGAAACAACCATAGTTTGAAAGACCCTCACGTAGAACTTCTTGACCTTCTTATGCAAACATCTCAATGAGTAGCCTCAAAAACCTGCATGGAAACTATGCTTTACACAGCTCGGACAAAACCCATTGTGATAGCATCATCTCTCAGAACAAACAGGGCAGGTCTGGAATTACAGATGGGTGGTCATTGATGGAGTGGGATCCAAGGGGCATTGACCAAAAACAGCCATCTCTGCAGACAGCTGGTGAAAAAGGAAGAGGTGACAGGAAAAAGACAAGGGACTAGCATTTGGCTAAAGGAATTCTGCCTGCCAGCCAAGGCAGTAGGGGGCAGAGAAAACGGCATCTGGGGGTTCTGAAATTAAACAACCTCTCCCTGACAAGCAACCCTAGAGAGACCACCCAGCCCAGCCCTACCTCACATCTGTTCTTGCACACAAAAGCAGAGGTTTGGGGTTTAATTGTATAAAACACATTTAGTTCTCTATAGATGCTGCTACATTACGCCCAGAACTCAGATGGTTTACTATGCAGAGGCAAAGGAGAGAAAAGGCATCAGAAACCCATACTGTTTAACAAGCCTGACAAATCTACAAGGCATTAATTTGATCAGAGAACAGACTTACACCTGGGCAAAATGGACAAAGTAGGCAGTCATCTTCTGGGAAGAGACCCTGAGGATAATACCCTAAGAAAGTACTGTTCCAGCCCCATATCCCAGGTCACTATCTTCCCTTCCCCTTTCCTCTCCTCTCCTCTCTCCTCTCTCCCTCCCCCCCCCTCAGTTAGATGTTGCTCTGTCAGGCCTCATATTAAGATGCAAATACCCCTGAGAGGCCCAGAGTTACGCATTAAAACAAGTACCTGGTTGTAAATTAGTTTATCAGAAGGATGGGGAAACCAGAGACCTCTGAAGTGCTTGGAATGAGGAGAAGTGGGAAGTGAAGAACACAAAGGAAGAAGAGAAAGATTAAGGAGAAAAACTGAAGGAGGCTAAAGAAAATTTAAGAACTCTACCTTTGCCCAAGGATTTTGGGGTGGAGGAGGGATATGGGACCTAAAACGCCACTGGTCTGGGGGGCAGCCTCCAGGCACCTTAATCACAGCTTACACACAAACATGCCCCTGCAGAGAGGGTCATAGCAGGGATAGAGACCCACAGCCTCTTCTTAAAGAAGGATTGCCCAGAGGCTAACTGCAAAGAATGGGCAACTCTGCCTCCATGCAAAATTGCCACACAAGGAAAGCAAGGTTAGCTCTGGCACCTGCCTGCATTGACTCTAGCTGGCCAGCAGGTGGCCTAACAGAACACCAACAGGGGACTTAATAAACAGATTGCAATTTAAACCACCTTTCCCCAATGGGAAGAGAAAAACTAATAGATTAGGGTCCATCCCAGGTGTATTACAGTCAGTGGTTAAGGTCTCTGAGTTTAGGTATGCCCAGCAGGCAGGGGTTGTGCCGGCAAAAGAAGGATGTTTTCTTTACCTTCTTTTTTTTCTTTTCCCTTTTTTTTTTTCTTGGGGAAGAAAATAAAGGCCTTTTCTGGCACTGCTAAGGGCTAGATAGATGGAATCGGCATGTTTTGTGAGGGTCTGGAATCCTCTCTGAACACGAAGCTTGTATTCATGAGAACCTCTGTCAGCTTTGGAAAAAGCCGTGGGGGCTCTATTCCCATGGAAAGCTCCTGGCTCTCTCAGTCATACCACAAGGATATAAATGTCACTTCCGCCGTGAGTGCACTAATGAAAATAAACCAGTTTAATAGTTTACAGATGCCTCTCTGGAAACCCAAAAGGGAGAGAATAAGGCTCTCTCGCTCTCTCCCCTCTCTCCCCCTTTTTAAAAAAAGAAAAACAAAATGAATTAAAACATTTGCTCTTGATATTGTAGCCCTTAATTGCTGTGATGTTTTGGCAGCTTATTCAGCGTCTGTCACTTGAGATAAAGGCTTCACCGAGACAAGATACAAATTGCCCACACGGAGCGTTGCAGTGAATTCGAAATTTTCCCTCTGTAGTTCTTTCCCCTCACCCCCACCTCCCTTCCCTTTGTCTGTTTCAGTTACTCATAAGCAGGATTGATGGAGGTTTTCAAATGTCCCTTTCAGTTTTTTATACGAAGGAACTTTTGTTAAAAAACAAAACAAAGAAAAGCCCCAAACCATAAAAAAGGGCCCAGCTGTTGGCAAAGCAATATGAAAAGTACTTTTTGACTGGATACAGAGGTATACAGGCTGGGGGCCAGATTCTGCCTATTAAGAGGTGATGGTCCTGAAAAAAGAGAAGTTCAGGGATGCCTCAAGACTTTTGCCCTTCCTGGACCTGAAGGCCAAGCCAGGCCTTTGTAAAAGTTGGCCACCACCACAGTGGGCAGAGGGGTGGAAGAGAGAAAAGAGGGTGGCTGAAGTGAAGTTGAGGAGAGGTAAACTCTGGTCTCCAGCCATCCCAGTCACAGAGAAGACATAAAGAGATCTGGTCTCCCTTCTTCCTGGCAAAGGTTCATAGCTTCGGGAGGCATTCTTCTTGGGTTTGAATTCCTGTTAGGCCAAGAGGGAGGAGGATAAAGGGAGGCTTCAGAGTCAGAGCATCTGGATTTTAATCCTGACACTACCAGGAGCTACCTGTGTAACACTGGACAAGACACAGTTCTCTTCACCTCTTCTGAGTTCCCTCATCTATAAAATGATAATGAATTAAACCAGTAGTTCTCCAAGTGAGGTCCATAGACCCCATAAAAAGGGTCCATGAGATCAAAATTATTTGATATTTTATTTTTAATATGGCAAACAGCAATAGATATAACTCATATATACAAAAGCTCTTTGGAGATATCTAATTTTTAAGAGGTCCTGAGACCAAAGTTTGAGAAGCGCTAGTTTAAACAATCTCCGAAACCTTTTCTTATTCAGAAATCCAGTGACCCTGTGGTCACACCCTATGATCCCATGACTGAGACACGTCTGTCTCCTGGAATTCTCATCCCTTTTCATAGGCAAAGGGTTGAAGGGAGTCAAGGGGAGGGAGAGATGGCACAAAAACTGTCAAAGAGGGTTCTGATGCCAAAAGCCCCTCCCTTATGAGGGATCATCCAGCTCACACCCACCTCACATCCATTAACACACAAAAAAGGCAAAAAAAAAAAATTTAAAGGCACACATATCTTCAAGTCATTTTTTTAAACCCAGAGCTAATCTGATTTAATTTCTAGAGAAAGGAAAGGCCCAGTCATCACAGATTCATCATGCACGTAACCCTGAGTTGGCTAGCCAGTGACAGCTAACTATTTTATTGAGTTGTCTGACCAAGGTAGCAGAGAAAAGCAAAAAGGATTAGAGTGGAAATGTTCTGTGATTAGAGGGTGTCCTGGCCCCAACCCCAAACAGTGCCTCATGTCCCACTCCAGGTGTGACAGGAGGACCTGAAATCCCACCATTAGTGCTTCCTCCCTTTAGGTTACACAAGGGGCTGGGCACCACATTTCCATCATTCACACCTAGGCATAAATTAATTTATCAGATGGTTGGTTTCCTTCTTGACATCAGGGATGAAGTACCATGAGAGGTACTAGATAGTAGTCGCCAGAATTCTAGACTTGGAGTCAAGAAACCTGGGTTTAAGTCCTACCTTAGAGACTTACAAGGTGTGTGACCCTGGGAAATCACTTAACCTCTCTTGGTTTTGTTTCTTCATGGGTAAAATAAGAGAGTTGGACGAGATGGTGTCTAAGGCTCCTTCCAGTTCTAACTCTATGATTCTCCAAGATCCTTCCAAGTTTGGAGTGGGGAAAGAAGGGAAGATGGAAAGCTGGCTTAACAAGCTTCACAGTTTAATATTCTTCATAGCTCTCCTGTGCCTTAAAAAAAGGGTGGGGGAAGTCTGTGGACTGTGTTAAGTACAGTTCTGAGTTCTAAGAAGATAAAGAACATCTCCAGTCTTTAAATGGGATAGGGACGAGATTACAGGTGAGTCCCAGTCCCTACCCACATGGAACCTGCAATCAAGTTAGGGGGAAGCTTTACTAACACTGAAAGCTAAGAGTGCATGATGAGTACACTGGAGTGTTACAAAAGAAAATCATGGGGACAGCTAGGTGGCGCAGTAGATAAAGCACCGGCCTTGGATTCAGGAGTACCTAAGTTCAAATCCAGCCTCAAACACTTGACACTTACTAGCTGTGTGAACCTGGGCAAGTCACTTAACCCCCATTGCCCTGCAAAAACAGAAAATCATGAGTGAGATCTGATGGGGGCAGTTATTAGTGACTAGGAAAGGGTGGTATTAGAGGTGGATTTTAACAAGTAGGAATTCTGCAGGTAAAGAGAAGGGAGGGCATTTCTAGGTAGAGCGGACAGCAAGAACAAAGTTCCAGGTGTGAGAGAATTCAGTATGTATTCAGGAGCCTCAGAGTCATCCTGTTTGGCTTGCGGAGAGGATGGAGGGGAAGTATTATGATGTCCCAGTGGAAAGGTGTGGCGGCCCCTGATTATTGTTTTAGTCATTCAGTTGTATCTGACTCTTTGTGACTGACTCCATGGTCTTATACATGGGGTTTTCTTGGCAAAGAGACTGAAGTGGTCTGCCATTTCCTTCTCCAGTGTGTTCCCGCCCTTTTCAGCTGAGGAACTGAGGCAAAGAAGGGCTAAATGACTTGCCCAGGATCACACAGCTAGTAAGTATCTGAGGCCAGATTTAAACTCAGGTCTTCCTGATTCCAAGCCCAGTGCTCTGTCCATTGCACTACCCGGCTGCTCCTAGCACCTGATTATAGAGGGCCTAAATGCCAGGAAGAGGATTTTGAACTTTAGCTGGTAAAGCAGTAGGAAACCAGTTATTTTTCTTTTTAATTTAAGGAGTAGCATATCTCAATTTGTGCTTTAGAGAGGCAGTATGGAATAATGGAAAGACTGTAGGACTTGGAGTCAGCAGAAACCTGGTACCAACATTTTGGATGTGAACACAGGCAAATCGCTTTACCTCACTGAGGCAGTTTCCTCATCTGTAAAATGGAGATAATAATACTTTTGCTACTGATCTCAAAAGAGTTCTCAACTCAACATATGTTTATTAAGCCCATGTAATATGCAAGGAACTATGCTGAGTACCAGGGATACCAAAACAAACAAAATGACCTCACTCTCAAGATGCTTATATCTCCTGGGGAGGGTTACAACAAGAACCTAGATAAGTATAACCTGAGTGTCAGTTGGGGGCCCTAGATCCCTTTCTTTTGACAGAAGGACTCATTCAATCTTGGGAGCTTTTCTTCTAGGGCTTGAAACCTGCCTCCTACTCCCTGTCAAACCTCCCCTGGGAACATCAGATTCTGGCTTGTGTTATTCAAAGGAGCTCACAGCTCCCCCTGTAAGAGAATCAGACTTCCTCAACAATAAACATGGGGCTGTTTCATTAAAGGAATGTCAAGAACAGAGAAGTAACTAGTATCCAAGCCCCTTTAGCAAAGTCCCCTGCCTTCAATCTATTCAGTTCAGTTTCCCTCCTCCCAAGAGATTCAGTCACAGCCTCTACAAACTCACATAGCACCACACTCAGGTCTCAGTGATGTCAATGAAATCATGGGTCCTGAGTCTGCCAACCCATCACCTCCTTCCTCAGGCTCGAGTACAGGGGTTCTTCATTTTTTTGTGTCATAGACTCCGGCCCTCTGGTGAAACCTATGGGCCTTTTACAAAAATAACATTTTTAAATGCATAAAACACATGGGATTATAAAAGAAACCAAAGGTTGGCAAAAATAAAGATATCATTTTTCCCATCCCACCTCCCGAAATCTACCATAGACCAGACCTTGCAGACCAGACCTTGGACCCCAAGTTAAGATCATCATGGATCTAATGACTGCCTTGCTTTTCTGGAGTCCAGTATCCTGCCCCAGTGCACCAGTCTCTCAGCACAGCTGTTTATCTCCTGCTGGGTATCCCAAGCCACCTCTAGTACAGCAATGTTCATTGCAGGCCTAACACATGGCCGCCAACCCAGCTTGGCTCTGATACTCGCCAGGCAGCTGCTGTCTCTGATGACCTGATACTACTTTCACCCTGCCACATGGGCTTCCAACATGAAAGTCCCTTCCTCATCTTCCTAATAACTGTCTCCCTCCAGCAATTTCAAGCTCATAACTTTTTATACACATGTGTCCTCAGGTATTCTTCTAGCCGGTCTAGTCAAGGAGAGAGGACAAGCAAATTCTTTTGTGGATGTCCTGATTTCTTGGACTCTGTCTACTACATAAGGGCACACTGGAGAAATAAGAAAGAGCTCTATGAATTTTGAGGTGGGATATCATGGAAGGTATCTGAGAGGAGGTCACGCATTGAAATAAGATAAGAACTATAAAAGGTAGAGGTGAGGAGAGAGTGTTTTCTAAGTATTACAGTCATCTATGTCAAGACATGAAGATGAGGAGATGACATGTTGACTAACAAATAGTGTGATTTGACCGGTATGCAATGGGCATGAGGGGAGCAATATGAACAGACTGGGGTTAGATACCAATTGTAAAGGGCCTTAAATGTCAGGCTAGGGGCAGCTAGGTGGTCTAGTGGCTAGGGCACTGGCCCTGGAGTCAGGAGGACCTGAGTTCAAATCCGGCCTCAGACACTTAACATTTACTAGCTGTGTGACCCTGGGCAAGTCACTTAACCCCAACTGCCTCACCAAAAAAAAAAAAAATGTCAGGCTAAGGAGTTGGCAGTTTTTCCTAGAAACAATGGGGAGTCACAAAAGGTTTTCAGTAGAAGGAAAATAATTGTAGTAACTGTCTGAAGGATGGATTAGAGAGGGGAGAACCCAGTGGCAAAGAGACCAGTTTAAGGGCTATTAACACACAAATGTGCTCTGTCATTTTTAAGGTACAGAACAAATGCTATTATTTTCTTATGAAAGATTATTCTGGCAACATTATAAAGAATGGGATGTAGGGTGGAATTTATGGAATTTAGTAATGATTGGATATGAAAGATGAAGGCGAGTCAACTATAACCCAAAGGTTGCAAACATGGGAGACTCTGTAAATGATAGTGCCATCAACAACAAAAAAAATAGCAGAATCAAAAGGAAGGATATTCTTTTTTTTTTTTTTTGCAGGGCAATGGGGGTTAAGTGACTTGCCCAGGGTCACACAGCTGAGGCCAGATTTGAACTGAGGTATTCCTGAATCCAAGGCTGGTGCTTTATCCACTGCGCCACCTAGCTGCCCCCAAGAAGGATTTTTTTTTTTTTTTACGGGGCAATGGGGTTAAGTGACTTGCCCAGGGTCACACAGCTAGTAAGTGTCAAGTATCTGAGGCCGGATTTGAACTCAGGAACTCCTGAATCCAGGGCTGGTGCTTTATCCACTGCGCCACCTAGCCGCCCCAAGAAGGATATTCTTAATGAGAAAGGAGACCACAGCTTGGGATGCACTGAGTTTGAGGTGCTGGTGGGATATCCACGTGGCAATATTCTGAAAACAATTGGAAATGTGGGTCTGGAACTCTAAGAGAGGTCTGGATCAGTGATTCAACATTGTTTTTTACTATTTGGACATAGCTCTGACTTATGGAAATCTATTCCCCTTTATGTATAACAAGAGTGCTCTGAAAAATCAATCTCACAGTCCTGCCTCCCCACCCCACTAAGTCTTCCTAGGCAATCCTAAGAGAGTTACTCCAGGTGAAAGGAAAGTTGAAAACAATGACTTTAACATTTACTAAGGCAGATGAGCTTTTTGAAGGTAGAAAAGGAAAAACTTACCAAGACAATCAAGAGATTTATAAAACAAAACACTTCAATATTATTTTGACAGGAATTAAGGAAAAAGTACAAATGGTTAAATTGAGTCAATACATTGTTAAAAACATTAATACTTCCAACTTAACTTAGATTGCATATAATGTCAATGAGCTACTGACTACTGTTTGTAAAACTTATTCATATGGAGCTTTAAATGATGAGCAAGAATATAAAGAGAAACAAAGAAAACTTTATGAAGGGGACTCATCCTACAATATTTAAAATTAAACTATTCAATGGTAATTATAGAAATGGTCTAATACTAGGTTTTTTAAAATAGAAAAATAGATCAATGGAAAAATATAGAATCTAGAAATGGGACTAAATGAATTTTGGATTATTGATAAACCCATTACTAATAGTGGGAAAAGGAATTTAATAGAATAATAACTATTGACTAAACTGTGTAACATATAATAATATATAATTGAATAATCAAACTTCTCAGACACCCCCCCACTCCCACAAAGGAGATGTTCTAGGACAGATGGCTATACCAACCCTGATACTAAAGTTTAGAAAGATTATATCCAACTTACCAAATTTAGTTCTAAACCAAGAACTTTAGAACCTGATCTTTTCTCCCAGTCCCTAGTAGTTGTTCCAGGTCAACTCTAGAATTCTCTGGAAGACCACAAAGTTACTTTACCTATCATTCCTCTGCTCCCAGTCCTAGAAGAAACATTTAAAATACCATCAGGGTCAGCCTGATAAGTGTTAGTTGGTTCTCCCACAAGATTATAAACTCATCAATAACCTCACTGAGGGCAGGGATCATGTCTTAAGTTTCCTTCTCCCATGGAAAGAGGATATAGACTTAATATTCGATGACTGAGTTAGCCTCGGGGTCATCTGAAGGGATACTGGACAATATCTGTTGTCCCCTATCCTTAAATATTAACCCCAACACCCACCATTCCACTATTATAGTTTCACTCCTTTGAATGCTCTAGAGTTTTCAAGGATCCACTTTTTTTTTTTTTTTTTGTGGGGCAATGAGGGTTAAGTGACTTGCCCAGGGTCACACAGCTAGTAAGTGTTAAGTGTCTGAGGCCGGATTTGAACTCAGGTCCTCCTGAATCCAGGGCCGGTGCTTTAACCACTGCGCCATCTAGCTGCCCCCAAGGATCCACTTTTACAATAATATACTGTACCTTTGACTCTGCTGTCTTATCATGGCCTGCTGGCCCTGAGTCTCAGTGGCTATAGGAATAGAGCATGGGTGTTGTCAGGGTCTATCGTGTTCAAATGGCATCTATAGCCTTGCCTCTGTTGCTAAGTGAAGAAAGGCTCAGACCAGAGCTGGTCACCAGACTTATTCCTTGAGCTTCAGTAGCTCATGAAACTAAGGCATGGAAAAGCTGTTCTCTGCATTGGTTGAGCGAATATCCTCACCAAGGAAAATAGGGGTATTTGAAGTTCAAGGCCTCTACTTAGGGCCATGAAAACCTACCACATGAGCCCCAAATGATGCTTCATGCTGTGCAGCCAGCCAGCCACCAAGACATCAGGACCTTACCAATGTGCACATATTCCTGTCCTGATGCTACCTGTCTTTCCACACCAAGGAAAAGTGACCCTCTGGGGCAGCTAGGTGGCGCAGTGGATAGAGCACCGGCCCTGGAGTCAGGAGTACCTGAGTTCAAATCCAGCCTCAGACACTTAACACTTACTAGCTGTGTGACCCTGGGCAAGTCACTTAACCCCAATTGCCTCACAAAAAAATAAAAGTGACCCTCCGACCAAACCTCCAGACACTCTGCCTCCATCATCCCAGGGGAATTACTTTATTCAGTGTTGGGAATATTCCCGGGATGAAGCTGTCCAGATTATACAGTGAGTCAATCCTACTTCTGCCACCTACACCCAACAGGTCCTAGACCCTCAAGACCGTGTTTCTTCATTCCATGCAGCCAAGGCCTTAGCAGCATAGAAAAACTTCCTTACAGTCAGAGCTAGCTAAAAGGTAATGGGCCACCTCAAGAAGTGGCGCCTTCGGGCAGCTAAGTGGTGTAGTGGATAGAGCACCGGCCCTGGAGTCAGGAGGACCTGAGTTCAAATCCGACCTCAGACACTTAACACTTACTAGCTGTGTGACCCTAGGCAAGTCACTTAACCCTCATTGCCCCACAAAACAAACAAAAAACCCCAGTAACTTAGCTACTAGTTAACAGTTTATCAAGATCATGGGAGATATATGGGATAACCAGAGGGAGGATGAGGAATTACAGAGAAACAAACTTTACCATGTCCCCAATTTTATGCTTTGTGCCAAGGTTCAACACTGATTATTCATTACTATAAGGCTGAGAAATTTTGTCTTCACCTAACCTTCAGCATGACAGAATAAAGATGGTGCAGCTTATGCACCACCCCCCTGCTGAGAGGGAGCAAAAACCACCTGAACTTGCCAGGGCAGCAGCAGAAACCTGGTCACAGTGACTAGTTTCTCTATTCTCACTTCCCATCAGAGTTCACCAATTTCTGGCAAAGCTCTGTCACTTGTATTTCTACTGGAAAACCAAGTGAGTCATCCCCTTTTGGCTCTAAATTCTAATATGTCAACATGCTGACTAGCCAAGATGGCATCAGTAAATGGAGGGTGGAGGGTGACCCAAGATCCTCTTCCAGCTCTAAATCATTTCACCTAAAGAATGACAAAGGAGAGCTACCCCCAAACTGCTGAGGGCCTCCCCAGCTCTGGCTGATGGCTTCCCTGCAGCCCAGTCGGCTCACTAGCGCATCCAGGCATCTGTGACTAAGCAACACTGCCATCTTGAGGTCACTGTTCACCAAGCCCTGTTCCTAAATGAACAGTCCCAGAGGTTCTCGTGCCACATCTCCCAACTCAACCTTATGGGCCCTCCCTCTGAAACATGAATCAAGGGCCTGATATTCACAAAGAGCCTCGGTTAAACAGGGCTGCTATCCTTTCTAGGTTAGCTCTGACACTGAGCAAGGAGAAGTGGGTCTTTAACCTCAGAGATCAGATTTAACCCCTTTACAGTAATGACCACTGGGAATTCCAGGGTTGCAGCGCCCTATTGGCAGCAGATGCCAAGTCCCCATATCCCTTGGCATGATTCATCCAAACCCAGTGCTGTTCAGGGGCACTGGATATTAAGGCTAAAATTCTAGCTAGTCTGTCTAAAATATCTAATGAGTGGTTGCCAATAAATTAGCAAGAGTTAGACTTTTAAGCATTTATTAAGGAGAATAAGAATTTGGTAAAGAGAGAAGGAAAGGCCTACATTCATCTATCTATTAAAGGGAGAGCGCATTTCTAGCTGCCTTCTCCACTGGAGTCCTCAAGAAAGAGAGCGAGTCAGAGCAACAGGCTCCCCCTTCTTCCTCCCACTAGCAAACATCACTTCCTGACGCCAAAGAAAAGACACATGGTCTTGCCCTCAGAGACCTTCACCTCATGGTGGAGCTTTTCTTCAGTAAGTCTCCAGCAGGTGGCGTCATTCCAATCGTTACATGGATTTGAAATCTGGGGATGTGAGTTTGAATTCTGTTACTAACCTATAGGACCACTTTAGATATACCACCTTTCTAGGTGTTTCCTCTTTGAAAATGAGGGGATTAGGGGCAGCTAGGTGGCACAGTAGATAAAACACCGGCCCTGGATTCAGGAGGACCTGAGTTCAAATCTGACCTCAGACACTTGATACTTACTAGCTGTATGACCCTGGGCAAGTCACTTAACCCTCATTGCCCTGCCCCCAAAACAAACAAAAAAGAAAATGAAGGGATTGGACTAAGTGACCTCCAATGACTTTATCCCAGCTCTATGATCCTATGAGCCTGTCTTCTGAGACCATACTAAAGAGCTAGCAACAAAACCACCATGTGTCTGGTCTTCCCCTTGACTTGAGCCTGGGCCTTAGAGAACTCATAACAAGAGGCTGCAGCCTCCTTGCTGGCCAGAACTGGCTCCAAGGGTGAGTCAAAGTCAGTTTTTAAAGCAGGAAGCTTGTCCATGTTCAGCAGCTCCATTCCAGAAAGATCCCCTTTGTGGTTCCCCTTTCACCAAGAGTAATGGCATCCTACCTGTGCTGGTTGCCTAGCAACCCCCTCATTCCCACACACCTAGTTTCTTCCCTCAGGCTTCTGAATCAGACCTTCCCTTTAACTCCTGAAAAGGAAGGTGAAGGTTGGTGATTGTTCTTCCCAGTGCAATCTCTATTCCCATTTGGAGAACAGGCCCCACAACAGGGAAAATTGAGCCAGCTCAACTCTATATAGAAGTGTAATTTGGGATCGAGGCAACACTGAGAAAGCCTGTTCCTCAATTAGAACAAAACTGTAGTACACCACTCAACTCTGGGGGCCACATCTTAAGGACATTGTAAGCTGGAGCAGGTCCAAAAGAAAGTGACCAGGACAGGTATAGGCCTAGAGAACAGGCCCAATGTGCATTTGTAAAAAATGCTGAAACTGGGGCAGCTAGGTGGTGCAGTGGATAGAGCACTGGCCCTGGATTCAGGAGGACCTGAGTTCAAATCTGGCCTCAGACATTTGACAACTTACTAGCTGTGTGACCCTGGGCAAGTCACTTAACCCCGATTGCCTCAAAAAAAAAAAAATGCTGAAACTATCTAGATTGGAAAAGACTGAGGCAGGAAGCAAACAATGGTTTGCCTTTGAGTATTTGCTGGGCTGTTCCATGTAAGAGGAATTGGATTTGGTTTAGTTGGCCCCCAAAGACAAAATGAGGAGAAAAGAGGTCAGAGACTTTATGTAAACTGTCTCTAGACATAGAGGAGTCTTCAAAAAGGCCAAATGATCAGGGACACCGTAGAAAGAATTCTTCGTCAGTTTTTACAATTCTTCCATTATATACTTTGCGACCCTGAAACTGGGGCAGAAGAGAAGGAAGTGATAGTATCAAGATGTAGGAAGGCTGGTCAACAGAGTTTTCCTCAACCAGAAGCCTACCTGGTTATGGGTCAGTTTCTGGAAATATATACCACTTCAAATGAGGTAGTCTTTGTCAAGCACTTAGCTTAGTGCCTGGCAGAAAGTAGGTACTTAATAAATGTTTGTTCCCTCCTCTCTGCCCAACATTTCCTTTTCCCCTTGATCACCAACCAATAGCTGAAGACCTCACTCTCTGGCTATCATAGATATTTAAATGTTCCTGTCAAGCACTAGTCAGTATGACCCCAGAATATGCAATTTCAGAGTTGTAAGGGATCTCAGTAGCCATCTAGTCCAACCTATATCCAGAAGGAATCCTCTATATATAACATACTATACAATAAAAAGTAAGGTCTACATTCTGGGGGTGGTGTGGATGCAGGGTTTGATCTTCACTGAGAATTCCTATCTGTTCAATATCACTGTCAAGGGCATGACCAAACAAGACCACCAAAGAGACCCAGTCTGGGGAAAAGTGCACGTCATGCATAAACAAAGTCAAAGAGACATAGAGGCAATGGGTCAACTTCTCAAACAATGAAATTTAATAACAACAATAATAAACACTTCACAGAACAAGAAAAAAAAAGAATGCTTCTTGTGAATGAACTTCCAGCAGGTCTCCAGTCTTGGGTCTCTAAACCACAAAAACAATGCCAGAGCAAGGAGCCAGCTTTTATTTCCCTTCTTTGATAGTTTTTCTCCAATATATACTTGTTGGTTATAGCTATGCCCCTTGTCCCTTTCAGAGAGGGTGGCTTCCATTATTGATCTCTAAACCTACACCTAACTAATTAGTGGTCCTGTTTCATTACTAACTAGAGAGGGAAACTCCTTTCCTACTCTGAAGTGATTGATCTCTTGTGGAAAAAAGGTCAGTGCAATAGAAGATGTCGAGTCTACCAAATACTGTAAGCCTGAGTGAGGGCACACCAAATGGATTGTTTCTATGGTCCTAGTCTCATTGAACTTCAGCTATGAAAATATGTAACAAAAAAGACATTTCCTTTTCCAGGGTCTTAAAACTCAAATGGACTCAAAGCCAATAGAGAGAGAGAAAAAGAGACAGAGACAGAAAGGGACAAAGAGAGAGTACAAGAAAGAATGAAAGCAAGAAAGAGGTGCACAGTGGACTAACAAGTTTACAATTGTGCTTTTGGAGCAAACTCAGGAGGATTTGGGATCTGACCAGTCTCCTCCATATGCTATGGCTGTGACCAGTAACTTTACTAGACTCCGTGGAATTAAAGAAAACCTGCATCAGTCCATATACAAAATGATATAAAGACATATAAGTATGCACACACACTTATACTCTTTAACTGTCCAGCCAAACAAGCACTTGGTTCAGTCATGCAGGGAAGCAAAATGAAAAGAGGGAGATGGATATGGGGATGAGATAGAACCCTGGAAAATTTTCATTCATTGCCTTCCCTCCTTGGGGAGACAGCACCATAGCTGACTGCTAGTTACCAGGTATCTATGACCTCCCAAAGGATCTGCAGAGCCATGGAAACACAAGGGAACTGAGCTATGGTATAGGCCACTGAGCGGATGGGAGCTCTCAGTTTCACCAGGTAGGCAATGGTGTGAGTTATCCTCCCCACAAAGAAGATGAAAAAGTGAAGCCAAGCTATGAAGGGATCTGGGTCCAGGAAGGAATAGATGGATCCCAAGAACAGAAATGGTAAGATGTTCTCCAGGTCATTCCAATGGGCTCTGGAATAGAAAGAGAAAAATTCAGTCAGTTGCAGAACATAGTTCAGGAGCTAGAAGGGGATGTCTCCACACGCAGGCCAAATGTATCCACTCAAAGTCCCTCTTACCCTACTTAGTGTGTTCCTAAACACTTCCCAGTGCCACAGGCCAAAAAAAGTCAACATATGGGACCTCCCCTACAGGGGCTTACAATCTAGTTAGGGGAATAAGATGTGAAAAGTTGAATGATGGGATAGAGAATTATAGGGGACTGAGAACTCAATGATCCTTCTTCCCCTCTGAGGGGTAGAAAGCTGGAGATAAAGAGTGATCTACATCTCCAACAAGGAATTTTGATTCAATAGGGAGCTAGGTGGCACAGTGAATAGAGCAGCTAGCCTTGGAGTCAGGAAGACCTGAATTCAAATTCAGACTCAGTCACTTAGTATTTGTCTGAGCCTGGGCAAGTCACTGAACCTTGTCCAGCCTGTTTCCTTATCTGTAAAATGGGGATGGTAACAATAGCACCTACTTCCCACACTTGTTATGAGGAAAAAATGAAATAAAATTTGCAAGACATTTTGCAAATCTTAAAGGTCTATATAAATGCTAGCTAGCTATTAATAAAGAACACTGTAGGGGCAGCTAGATGGCGCAGTGGATAAAGCACCGGCCCTGGATTCAGGAGGACCTGAGTTCAAATCCAGCCTCAGACACTTAACACTAGATGTGTGACCCTGGGCAAGTCACTTAACCCCAATTGCATCACCAAAAAAGGTAAAATAAAATAAAATAAAACAAAGAACACTGTAGTTCTCACAACTGATAATATTCACATTCTTACATCATGACCTCTAAGGGTTATATGTATACACACATATATATATATATATGAGGGTAGAGAGAAACCTGAGCAGGCCTATTTCACAGATTTTTTAAAAAGAACATGGGGGCAGCTAGGTGGCACAGTGGATAGAGCACCGACCATGGATTCAGGAGAACCTGAGTTCAAATCCGGCCTCAGGCACTTAACACTTACTAGCTGTGTGACCCTGGGCAAGTCACTTACCCCCAATTGCCTCACCCCCCCCCAAAAAAAGAACATGGATACTAAAATTAATTAGCATTTATTAAGCCCCTACCATGTGCCAGACACTGAGTTAGATGCAAGAGACATAATGACAAAAATAAAATAGGTCTTACCCTTGAGGAGCTTATATTCTATCAGAGGAAACAACATATTGAGAAAAAATGCATATACAAAAATACAAGGTAAAAAATGTTTTACAGGGGCAGCTAGGTGGCGCAGTGGATAGAGTGCCAGCCCTGGAATCAGGAGTACCTGAGTTCAAATCGGGCCTCAGACACTTAACACGTACTTACTAGCTGTGTGACCCTGGGCGAGTCATTTAACCCCAATTGCCTCACTAAAAAAAAAAAAAAAGTTTTACAGGCAGTGGGGTCAGCACTCACAATTTCAAGGGAGAGCAGAAAATGCTTGAAGAGGCTGAGAAGACAGTTACCCTTTCAGCTGTGTTAAAAGTCAGATAAATTGTCATATATAAATCCCAGGGATTTGTCACCAGAGGTGGTACTTCTCCCTGAGGCCCAATCTAAGACCCTTGGTGCTCTCTCCTTTCCTAACACCTGTATATACAGGACAAATCGATAAATGAACAGGTTTATCATATACATTCTGCTGTTTCTAGGCTTATAACATTAGAATATTCAGTTTGGCTCACAGGGAAATCCAGTTCAGACATTTCCCCACCTCACTTCCCTTTGACTGGCTTATTGTGAGCCAACTGGCCCTTAAGCACAATAAGGACATTCTATAATATGTATGGAGTATTCAGGATGTCTAGCATTTGTAGAACCCTTTTCAGGGCTGCTCATCCACCTTTGGTATCTACCTAATTTACCCAACTCTCACCTGTGGCTCCAAGAAGCCAGTAGCATGTGCAGCAGCCACACCCTGGTAAAAACTGTCTTGGCAAATGGACCAACCCAAGCTGAGGGTAACCAGAAGGCCTCAAACCCATTGGTAAGTTAGGAGGATATCTACCCCAAGCACATGAAAACTTTCCCTGGCAGGGGTGTATGAGAACAATTTGTTTCATGAAGGTGACAGAAACAGGTGCTGTGGAGCACTTGGATCTTGGTCAGGCATCAAAGACTTTGCAAGGTCACCCACTGCATCCTAGACCATTGCCAGTTGTCTTGACTTTTGTCCTGCCTTTGGACTTTGATGACTCAAGAAAAGAAAGTAAAACTGACAACTTTGTACAACCCTGTCTCACTTAAATCCAATTCATGTACAAGTTAAGACATAACCTGATGTCACTGGTCCTCTTAAAAGATGAAGGACAAAGAACAACATTCCACAAACAAGGCATGTCAAAATGGGGAAAGAATGAGCACCCCATTGGAAAGGATCAAGGACATTCCATGGACAAGAACTTAGCTTTCTAACATTGGTCACTGGCCTGAGGGGCACCTGGCCTTGAAAACTCAAGGAGTCCAATCAACCAGAGACAGGTCAACCAAGCCAGGAGATTCCAGCTCAGGACTAGCTGAGACACCACCAGTGTGGATGTACCAGTGTCCTCCTTCTATTCAATGATACACAGACAATTATTTCTTCTACTGATCACATAGTAGGGGTCCCTGATTGATTTGATGAATACAACCCAGTCAACTGGAGTATATATATGGAGTTGTAGACACACTTAGGATATGGACCATGGAGAAACCACAGATCGGGTTCTTAATCTGGGATCTGTGGATTTGGTTTTTTAAAATGCATATTTTGGAGGCAGCTAGGTGGCACAGTGGATAAAGCACCAGCCCTGGATTCAGGAGGACCTGAATTCAAATCCAGCCTCAGGCACTTGACACTAGCTAGGTGACCCTGGGAAAGTCACTTAACCCTCATTACCCCACAAAAAAATAACAAATAATAAAAATACATATTTCAATAACTTTAATATAATTTGTTTCCTTTGTAATCCTACATTTTTATTGTGTACATTTAAAAGTATTGTTCTGAGAAGGTGCCCATGGGCTTCGCCAGAGTGCCAGAGGGGCCCAGGACACAAAAAGGGTTAAGAATCACTGCTACAAAAAGTCTGGAAACAGTGATCACAAGCCTGACTCATCAATAAGCTCAGAATTGAGGGGCAGCTAGGTGGCACAGTGGATAGAGCACCAGCCCTGGATTCAGGAGGACCTGAGTTCAAATCTGGCCTCAGACACTTGACACTTACTAGCTGTGTGACCCTAGGCAAGTCACTTAACCCCAATTGCCTCACCAAAAAAATTAAAAATTTAAAAATAAGCTTAGAATTGAGATTGCAGGTGAGGAAGTCTGAGGATCTTGACCAGAAGCCTGGGCCAAAAGTAGTGTCTTTCTTGCCCAGGAAGGAGGAAAGAAGCTTGTTAAATTAATCAGGGGCTCTCCAGATCGACTCTCATTATACTACTATTCACATGGCATTGGAAAATGAATAGCTTATTATTATAACGTAGATATATACAATATACATAGACATACATATGATAGATAGATAGATAGATAGATGATAGATAGATAGATAGATAGATAGATAGATAGATAGATAGATAGATAGATAGATAGATAGATAAAATAAGAGACACAGACTATGAAGACACAGCTTGGTGTAACTTCCCTCAGAGTCAGGAAGAACTGGGTTCAAATTCCACCTATGGCTGTGTGACTCTGAAAAGGTATTTAACTTCAAAAACTCTTAAGTTATAGAATAGTTGCTAATCTTCCTTGGCAAAGGAGAGATTTCTTCTCTCTTTGGAGTTTCCTACATTAAATAAAATACAAGTTTGGACAAATATGTTCAGACCCTCCCATCCCTAGAGGGAAGAAGGTTTTGCAGAGTTCTCAAGCAAATACGGAGGGCTAGGGACTAGACTTATGATCTCAATGGTTTAGGAGACTCCTAGATTAGGAAACTCTCTCTACCCATCCAGGTTGGCACTGCCATTGCCATCTAAAATCTTAGTTGCCTAGAGCACTAAAAAGGGAAGTGACTTGTTCAAGGTGGAAGAGATGAGAACCCAGATTCTCCTGGACTTCCAGAAAGCTAAATAAGAGTTAAGGAATAAGAGAGTCTTGTTACAATGCAGATCAGTAAGTGTTCTGCAATGTATAGTGCTACAGAGCAGCCTGGGGCATGCGCCCACAACCACAGAACCAGCACGTGGCCAGAGGCAGGTCTTGATCGCAGGTCTCTCTGACATGTGCTGCATGCTCCCTCTCATACATCACTCTCACATCTGCAGAACAATAATCACCAAGTAACTAGTAGGCTCCCTGACTCTGCTTTTCAATGAAATGCCTTTTATTATAAAGATCAAGAAAGGAGGAAAATCTTCCATACCTATACATGAATTAATGATGTGGGGAAGAGCCAATTTGCTTCAGTCTAATTGGAACTGGTTAACATTTTCCATGAGGCATTAGCTAACCTTTGACTTCCTTGAGTTCAGTGGTAAACAGATTCCAGATTGTCATAAATTAGTGATTTAAATGAGTGGCTTAAACCCACAGGCTGGAAGTCCCACCAATCCGTATGTGCACACAACCAAGGAACATACAATCAGAAAAGAAGTCAGAGTGGTCATATCATAGAGCAAGAATGAGATATGGCAGATGGGAAGCCAGCTGGTTTGATACATTTGAGCCCTTAAGGTACTAAAATGAAGTGCCTGGGGGTGGGGAAGGATTTATGGGAGAAAACACACATAAGTTTCAGACAATTCCCAGGGGATAAATGCCTGGGCTGAGATCTCTATCAATGGAGGGGAGTATTTACAAGAAAATCACGGATCCACAAAAAGTGCCCATTAAAGCAAGTGTGAAACAAACTCCAAAAATAGTCAAAGTTCCTTACTCCATTCCTCCCCACAAATTCTGTAACCCTTGATTGCTCACCCCATTCCCATCATACACACAAATCCACAGGCTCCACAACCTGCTTCCACAGAACTGAATATTTTGGACTGAAGGGGACCATAGAGATAATCTAATTCCTGTTCCTGGTTTCTGTTGTTGTTTTGTTTTGTTTTACAGACCAGGAATCTGAAACCCTGAAAGGGAAAAGGGCTCACAAAGTTTACAAAGCTAGTAGATGGAAGAGCTGGGCCTCTCAAAGCAGCACCCTTGCTGCTCCCATTCCAAGGCCTCTTCCTCCCCTGACCTCTCTACTGTCACCACCACAAGGGCAAGACCCCATTCTATGTCATCCAACTGGAATGCTCCAGGGCCCCGGTCACTTTAGTTCTTTCAACAAAATCCTGTGACTTCCCCATTCTCAAAGTAAGAAATTCCATTCTTTGGCAAGAGCTAATTCATACTTGTCCAACCTGAAAAACTATTACCCAAACAGGGAAATGGGAGAGACAGGAAAGGCCTGAAGAACTCAGTTCAGCAACTCCAGCCCAGTGAACTTTCTACCTCTTTATAAAGAGACTGACCTTTTTCAATCTTTGTCCTTAGAATTCACGCCCCAAAGGACCGGCTTCCAATTCTGTGTCTTGTAAAGCAAAGATTCTTGAACTTTTTCCACTCACGACCCCTTTTCACCCAAGAAATACTTACACCACCCCAGGTAGACAGATATATTAAATAGGTATACATAACCTTTTACTGTTGCCAAATTGTTTGTGACCCCCCACATTCAGCTATGTGACTCGACCCACAGTTTAAGCAGCTTTGTTGTAAAGCAGCTTGTTTACTTGTAGAGCTGCTCTGCAGCTGCTCAACAGGACCTGAAACGACTTCACCAAACTCAGCCTTCTAAGCCCTAGAGCAAAGGACCAGTCGATCAGGCTGGCACTACTTTATTCTCACTACTGTTCAATTTAGATGATGCAGCTCTTCCCACGACTCTCCTCCAATCTGCTAAGATTTTATCCATCCTCAAGCCTCCTACTTCAAGGAAAAAACTGGGACCATTCCCAAAGGAGCTAGCTCCCCTTCCTCCTCATCTTGGGTCACTCAGATATCTTCCCCCACACCTGCTCCCATTTCACCCCATTTTCTCCAGCATTTTCTCTGTCATCTCTAGTCTAACATTCAATCTCTCCCTACCTACTTGGGCTGCTGCTTCCATGCTGCACATAAACATAGCCATAGTTCCTCCCATCTTCACAAAATTCTAACTTGATCCAACCAATTCTACAAGCAACCTTCCTGTATTTCTCTTCCCCTTCATGCCTAAGCTTCTGACTTCCCCAAACAACACTTGGTGTTGCCCTTAAAGCAATTCCCTTTTACCTCCCACCCCCAGAACTGGGACCTTAGAAAATCCTTTAGGGAGACCTTCCATAGTCCCTCATTGCTCCTTCTCAAACGTCATCTATCCACTGCTAACAGTGCCAGAATTCCTGCCCACATTAGGGAATCCTGACCTTTATATCACCCATGCCAGGAATATTTGCATTTTAAAAAGAGAAAGTTGGAAGGGGATGATACTTAACATCAAGGAATATATCTCTACTGCTAGGATGTCAGCATCTTTAGGGGAGATCTTAGAGGAAGAAGAGGGGGTCTCTCCCCAACATCTGACCAGGTGGGTCAATTCAGGTGGATCCTGATTTTAGGATTCCCATTTATAAAAATCGTCCCTGGGCAGCACAACGCCAAAAAGGCCCAACTTCAATATGAAGAATACTGGAGGTCCTGGGTTCAAATCCCACCTGACATTTATTATATGTGTGATCACGCTTGAGCAAGTCACTTAATCCCCTGGGTCTGTTTCCTTATCCATAAAAACAGGTAAGTTTGGATTTTAAGGCCTTTGAAGGCCCTTCCTGCTCTAAATTTATGGTCCTACAATCCCAGTACTTACTAGTAGTATAACTTGAGCTAAAGTCCCTTTCCCCCTTTCATCCTGTTTCCTCATCCATAAAATGGGAATAATGGTGCCTACAGTACCTACCTTCACAGAGTTGTGAGGAAAGCACTTTGTGAACCTTCTAGTACTATTATAACTAACAACATTAAAAATGCCCTAACAAAATGCCAACTTTATTGCATCCTGAATAGGTCACAAGGAAAAAAAATCAGCAGTGGCAAGTGCTTAGAGATCTCTAGCAAGTAAGTATGGTGCCAGCATCAATTATTTGCTTTAGTCAAAAAGAAGCCCTGGGCCTGAATCCCAGTTCTACCACTCAAGTAGTACCTGAGTGACCTTCTGAGCAAGTCATCTCCCCTCTCTAGGTCTCATTTTTCTTTTCTGTATGAAATAAGGTGATTGGGAATGATGGCCTTATAGGCCCACTGCAGTTCTAAAATCCAATGACCAATATTAGCACAGACAGTAGTCCTCAAGCTAGCAAGAGAGCTTGCCTCCCATGTCTGGCTCCTGCTGCTACTGACACTGGGCTGGTGGCTGACAGGAGACATCTGTGTACTGTTATCCAGGCGTTCCTTCTCCGGGTTTGTCTAAGTGTGAGCTTTACTGGGCATACACACAGGTTCTCTGTGGAAACCTATCCACTATTTCCTGTGTTGGGTAAACAGCCACAATCTCCAGCAAAATTCTCATCAATAGCCCTGGAAAGTGGGGAGTAGGTGTGAGGTCCAAAGAAACCTTTTCTTCTTTCTACACCCACCCCCAAATGAGAATACAGCACATGTGACTAATTCACTATCTTACTCACCACAGCAGCTCATCCAAACCTTTTTATCCATCCTCAAGCCTCCTACTTCAAGGAAAAAACTGGGACCATTCCCAGAGGAGCTAGCTCCCCTTCCTCCTCATCTTGGGTCACTCAGATATCTTCCCCCACACCTGCTCCCATTTCACCCCATTTTCTCCAGCAGATGGCCCTCTCTGTCATCTCCAGTCTAACATTCAATCTCTCCCTACCTACTTGGGCTGCTGCTTCCATGCTGCACATAAACATAGCCATAGTTCCTCCCATCTTCACAAAATTCTAACTTGATCCAACCAATTCTACAAGCAACCTTCCTGTATTTCTCTTCCCCTTCATTCCTAAGCTCCTTGAGAAAGCCATCTACAATCAATACCTCCCCTTCCTCCCCTCTGCCCCTCTTCTAAACTCTGCAATCTGGCTTCCAGCCTCTTCATTCAAATGAAACTATTCTGAGGCAGCTAGGTGGCACAGTGGATAGAGCGCTGGCCCTGGATTCAGGAAGACCTGAGTTCAAATCCAGCCTCAGACACTTAATACTTACTAGCTGTGTGACCCTGGGCAAGTCACTTAACCCCAATTGCCTCAACAAAATTTAAAAAAAAAAATTAAATCAAATGAAACTATTCTCAGCAAAGGTGCCCATCTCTTACTTGTCAAATCTAATTGGCTTGGGGGCAGCTAGGATAGAGCACCGGCCCTAGAGTCAGGACATCCTGAGTTTAAATCCAGCCTCAGACACTTGACACTTACTAGCTGTGTGACCTTGAGCAAGTCACTTAACCCTCATTGCCCAACCAAAAAAACAAAAAATGAAAAATCTAATTGGCTCTTCTTGATCCTCATCCTTCTGGACCCCTCTGCAGCCTTTGAAACTATCCCTCTCTTCTTCTGGACACTCTCTATTCTTTAGGTTTTATGACAATATTCTTTCCTGGGGGCAGCTAGGTGGTGCAGTAGATAAAGCACTGGCCCTGGATTCAGGAGTACCTGAGTTCAAATCCGGCCTCAGACACTTAACACTTACTAGCTGTGTGACCCTGGACAACTCACTTAACCCCAATTGCCTCACTAAATATATATATATATATATATATATATATATATATATATATATATATATATATATATATTCTTTCCTGGTTCTCTTCCTATCTGACCGCTCCTCCTGTCTCCTTTGCTGGATCTTTATCCAGGTCACACTCACTAACTGTGGGCATCCCCAAAGGCTCTGGGCCTTCTTCTCTTTAATTTCTATATCATTTTGTCTGGTTATCTCATCAGCTCTCACGGGTTCAATTATCATATCTATGCACATGATTCATAGATCTATTTCACCAAGTCAGCCCTAGTCGGTTTTTTGTTTTGTTTTGGCGGGGGGGGGGGGGGGGGGGTTTGCAGGGCAATGAGGGTTAAGTGACTTGCCCAGGGTCACACAGCTAGTAAACATCAAGTGTCTGAGGCCGGATTTGAACTCAGGTCCTCCTGAATCCAGGGCCAGTGCTTTATCTACTTCACCACCTAGCTGCCCCGCCCCAGTCATTTTCATAAACTCCATACCACCAACTGCCTATTGAGCATCTCTAAGTGATCACATCCCATATAGAGCTCTTCTATCTTTCCTTCCAAACCCTCTCCTCTTCTAAACTTTGCTATTACTGTCTAAGGCACTACCATCCTCCCAGCCATCCAGACTCACAACTTCAGTGTCATCCTCGACTCCTCATATGTACTCACCCCACAGATACGATAACATTGCAAAGTCTTGCCATTTCTACCTTCACAACATCTCTGTACTCACACAGGAACTGCCCGGGCATAGGCCCTCACAGCCTCATGCTGGGGTGGCTGCAATAGTATTCTGGCTGGTCTCCTTGCCATTCCAGTCCATCCCTCCACTCTGTTACCAAAGGGACTTTGTCACCCCCTACACAATCAATGTCAATGTCTCCTACATGATCTTGTAAGAAATTCTGTTTGGCTTTTAAAGCTCTTCACTACCTGGTCTCTTCCTACCTTTCCAATCTCTTACACTTACTCCCCTCCTCAGCCTCTATGAGCCAATGACACTGGCCTCCTGGCTATTCCTTGCAAATGTAATGATTGGAATGATGCCACCTGCTGGAGAGCTACTGTAGGAAAGCTCCGCCATGTGGAGAAGGTGTATGAGGGCAAGCCGTGTAGCTTTTCTTTGGCATCAGGAAGTGACATTTGCTTGTGGGAGGAAGAAGGGGCTAGGCTGGCTCTCTTGCTCTCTTTCGCCAGGACTCTTGTGGAGAGTGGAGCAGGAGAACTGTAGCTCCCCAAGATAGACAGCTAAATCTAGGCTTCTTTTTCTCTCTCTTCACTAAATTCTTATTCTCCTTAATGAATGCTTAAAAGTCTAAACTCTTGCTAAAGCTTATAATTTATTGGTGACTACTCATTAGATATTTTAGACAGTATAGCTAGAATTTTAGCCCCTTACACACGACACTCCCATCATCCAACTCTGGGTCTTTTCACTGGCCATCTCATGCCAGGGATGCTCGCCTTCTTCACGTTCACCTCCCAGCTTCTTTTGATACAGCTCAAAATCCACTGCTGCCAGAGGCCTTTCCCAATCTCATCCACCCCTATGCTTTCCCCTGAGATTACTTCTCACATCTTAAATGTACGGAATTGTCTGCATCTTGTCTTCCCTGTTAATATGTGAGCTCCTTGAGGGCAGAGCCTTACTTTATATCCCCAGTACTTAGCTCAGTGTCTGGTACACAATAAATGCTTAATATTGATTCTAGCAGGTTTCCTGCTTCCCGTCTATCCTCTCCTCATCCATCTTCCACACCAATGATCCTGAGTAATACTCTTCCTAATAGAACTTACGATCATACTACTCCTTCAATCGAGCACCTTCAGTGGCTCCCTAGCAAACAAATTAGAAACTCCTGACACTGACATACGATAATAATGTATATAGTTCTTTTTGCAAAGGATTTTACAAATATTACCTCATTTTATCCTTACAACTACTCTGGGAAGTAGGTGTTATTCTCACCACCATTTTATAATTGTGGAAACTGAAGCATATAGAGGTTGTGACTCTCCCAGCATCACATAGCTGTTAAGCGACTGAGGGAAAATCTGAATTTGAGTCTTACCAACTCCAGGTCCAGTATTTTGTCCACTGCACCAGCTAGCTACATTCAAGGCCTTTCACAATGTGGCTCCAATCTACATGAGCAGCTTTGCCCCATGATTGCTTCCATGAATTGCACTTTCCTGTCAAAATGTACTATTCTCCCCCTCACTCTTGTCCAGCCTTCTTCCATCTTCATGCTTTTGCTCATGACAACACCCACCCCAAGCCTATAATGGATCTCTCTACCTCTTAAAGCCCCAGACTTCCCTCCAGGGCCAACTCTGGTGTTCTCTTCTCTGAAGCCTTCCCTGGTCTCCCCAGATAAAAACAATCTTTTCTTCTTTAAAATTTTCATAGTAATTTACCTGGACCTCCCACCCTACCCCCTATTTACTCACTCTCTTATAGCATGGTTATTTCTCTATTTGTCTTTCCCCCATTGTCCAACTATAAGTTTATTGAGAGCAGAGCATGTTATATCTATATCTGTAAGCTTCTAGCCCAGGGTCTTGACTTTAGTAGATGTTAAATATGAGGGAACATTTCTATGCTGCTTTAAAAGCTTTCTAAGGCAGGCATGGTGGTGTATTCCTATCATCCCTGCTCCTGGGAAGGTGGAAGTAAAGGGTAATGGACTAATCGCGTTCAGTCTCCTCTCTAAGTATGACACCAATATGGTAAGCCCCCAGGAGCAGGGGGGCCTGGTTGTTTATGGTGTGTGTGGGGGGGACTGGATTGGATTAGAAACAAAATAGGTTAAAGTGCCCATACTGATGAGTACAGACATCGCACCCACAAATGGCTGCTGTACCTCAAGCCCAGACAAAATAGGGAGAGCCTTTCTTAAAACACTGTTAAAAATCAAGGTCTGCAAAGCATATTATATATACTGTTTCTTCCAGATGCCAGGCTCTGAGGCAGTGTCACACGGCTCTCTAAGGCAGAGGCGGAATTCAAACTTTCTGACTCCAAGGCCAGTGTTCTTTGCCCTACATCCCCCAGCTTGCTAAATGGAAGCTAAATAACCAGTAGCAGGATCCTGCCTCGATCACATGACCCAGGATTCTATTTCTGACAGATAACATCAAGCGGGTAGGTCAGTTAGTGGAAAAGCACAGACACCCTAAGGTTCCCTGAGAAAATCACAGCATCTCTGAGCTAGGATGGACCCTCATGAGGCCATTTAGTCCAAAATGTATCCCCAAAGTGCTCCATTCTATAACATGCCCATTAAGTATTTATCTAGTCTTCGCTTGAAGAACTTGAAGGAGAAATTTGCCACCCGCAGGTTTTGGTTTGTTTGAGGTTTTTTTTTTGGGGGGGGGGGCGCAGTGAGGGTTAAGTGACTTGCCCAGGGTCACACAGCTAGTAAGAGTCAAGTGTCTGAGGTCGGATTTGAATTCAGGAACTCCTGAATCCAGGGCCAGCGCTCTATCCACTGCGCCACCTAGCTGCCCCTGTAGGTTTTTCCCTGATTAGAAAACGTCACCAACTTCACTGATCCATGTTCTTTGTCCTATATAACTTGCCCACTTCTCTGGGATTCCATCCATCAAAAGCACCCAGCAAACCTCTCCCCCTCATCCAAGAAAGAGCCTTCCCAAGACTTTCCTAGCCCAGAATTAGGTTGAGTTAGACACACAGATATAAACTGTGATCAAAGCTTTGTACAGTATTCCCACTCCTCACAACTGTATACATAAATAGAGCCATGTAGTCCAGGTCACTAAAAGGCAGCATGGTACAGTGGAAAGAATACTATATTTGGAGTCAAGAGCACCCAGGTTCAAATCCTGACTGCCTGTGTGACTTTAGGTAAGTCCTTAACCTTTCTGGGTTTTAATTTCATCATGGGTAAAATGAGAGGAGTTCATTCAGAGAACAGATTATGAACCATACCTCCCTCCCCTCAGCAGAAAGGTGGGGGGCTAAAAGGGCAGCACGTTGTATACACTCACATTCCACATGACTGCAATGGCTGTTTTCTGTTACAAGAGAAGGTTCAGTTGAAGGTGGAAGGGATGTGGTAGGAGGCATATGTGTAAAAACAAAAGGCAGTAATAAATGACCTCTAACCATCCCTCTTCACTCTATAACTAGGAGCCTATAAAAATGGTTCCAAATAAAGCCACTAAAGACACTCTCCAGAGTGGAGGTGAGGGAGCAAAAGGCAAACAAAAAGGTCTGTTCTAAGGAGACTCTTACATTTTCAGAATCTAATCTGAGAAGAAAAAAATGAAAAATTCATTTGGCCAGCAGAGGTCCAGACTGAGGTGTGTCATTCAGAATAATGGCCATTGGAAGGCAAAAGTCATCCAAAACAAATTCTCCCCAGACCAGGCTTGCTCACCACTCTCAGTAGTTTCCCTGTACTGCAATATCCTGCCTCTTGCTGAGCCATTGCGACATCAGCCTGAATTTTACTATGTCATTACAGCAGTTTGGAAATTTGATAGCTATCTTTTAGAAGTGGTGGCTACCCCCCAGGCCCTATCCCCACTGGGAGAGCAGCTGCTAGGAGTCACGTCCAGGCAGTCCAGGAGACAGGCCGTTTTCCTCCCACTGCCTCTGCAATTTTCAAGACTTTCACTTTAAGGCATCAAGGCTCAGTTTTGTAGCTGGTGAAAAACACAGCAAAATCTCATCCATTTAGACTAATATTTCTCAAAGTGTGGTCCAGGGATTCATGGAGGTTGTTCATGTTTTACTTTCTAATACAGTAAATATCAATGGGACAGCTACATGGCATAGTGGAGAGAGAGCCAGGCCTAGAGTCAGGAAAACTCATCTTTCTAAAATCAAATCTGGCTTCAGACTATAGCTGTGTGACCCTGGGCAAGTCCCTTAACTCTGTTGGCCTCAGTTCCTCATCTGTTAAAGGGAAAGGCAAACCACTCCAGTTCCTTTGCCAAGAAAACCCCAAATGGGGTCACAATAAGTCGGACATGACTGGAAAACACCTAAACAACCAACCAAATATCAATAGACACAAACAAGAGTGTGCTAATAGGGGAGCAGCTAGGTGGTGCAGTGGATAAAGCACCAGCCCTGGATTCAGAAAGACCTGAGTTCAAATCTGGCCTCAGACACTTGACACTTACTAGCTATGTGACCCTGGGCAAGTCACTTAACCCCCGTTGCCCTGAAAAGAAAAAAAGAGTGTGCTGATAAATGTTTAGCCACTGACATTCCAGGAAAATAAAGTATACATTGAGACACACCTTTAAGTTTAATCTGTATTATTAACATTTTCTCCATCACTTTCTTAAGTCTAGATCAGGGCTTCTTAAACTTTTTCCACTCGCAACTCCTTTTTTACCCAAGAAATTTTTGTGTGATCCTAGGTATATAGGTATATATAACCTTTTACTGTTGCCAATTTTTCTTGACCCTCACATTCAGTTATGCAGCCCCATATGGGGTCGTGGCCCACAGTTTAAGAAGCTTTGAGCTAAACAATCAATAAAACAATAAACCGGGGCAGCTAGGTGGCACAGTGGATAGAGTACTGGCCCTGGAGTCAGGAGTACCTGAGTTCAAATCCGGCCTCAGACACTTAACACTTACTAGCTGTGTGACCCTGGGCAAGTCACTTAACCCCAATTGCCTCACCAAAAACAAAACAAACAAAAAAGCAATAAACCAAGCCCTGATTTGTACCATTTACTGATTTCCAGTGAGTAAATATTCACTAAAAATACTCATTGGCTCATCCAGCTGAAGTTGGCTCCATTACATCCCTAGATATAACTCACATAAACAAAAGTTTACTGGGGTTGGGGGGTCCTCAATAATTTAAGAGTGTAAAGGGATTCTGAGACCAAAAATTTTGAGAACTGCTGATATAGAGAAAAGGAGCTGGGATCCATTGCTGTCCCAAACAATGAGAAATACAAATAGGAAGTCGTATTTTTAAAATATCCCTCAAACTAATGATAAATGGACATGATGGAATACATGGGCTGTCCACTGATCATCTCTCACCTTGGTTTCCTCATCTATAAAGTGAGGGAGTTGGACTACATGCCCTTCCAGGTCCCTCCTAGCTCTGGATCTATGTCTTAGGTTCTACAGCCCTCCCACTTCCTTTCTGGTCCTATCTCACTGTTGGTGCCATCTTTGCTGCTACTGCTCCCCCACAACTGCTCCTCAGACACATGTTAGAGCCCACCACTCTTTAGAATGACCTACAATTTTCATTTTTCAGAGACAAGGTTACTTTGTGACCCACACTCATACAGTATCATCAGAAGAATAGTTATGTTTAAAAAATTGGCCTTTATTTCAGGGAGAAGCTTGGGAATGTTAGATGTACAGCACAATTTTCCATAGCCTATCTATCTAGCCTACTGTTTGCTCCTGGGCCCAATTCACTGCGCTGCATAGGGTTCTTCCAAGATGTAGGGACTAACTGCATGTTGTTATCTGGATGATATACATTCTTTATCCACCTGGGTTTTCCTGTGTGGATAGTTAGGCATGACTATGGGTTTCATTTAAAAGGCGATGAAATGCTGTGGGGCTTGATGCAATCAACTCCATGCACGTCATCTGCAAACATAACAAGTAGTGCAGTGATGTCAAATGCAAATAGAAATGGATATGGGGGAGGGGAAATCTTTAATTTGGACTTTGCCGTGGGCATCCTCCACATAGTGGCATTCATGCTTAGACTCCAAAGACCTATGATTTCATCAAAGTGGGTGCTCCCTCCACCAATATACTTCACAACAGCAGACAGATTTTTTGAGTTTCTATAGCTGAAAAATTCACTAACTTGTGACCAACTGTTTGGTGATGAGCTTCGTTAGTTGAGCTAGATTGGTTCTTCCAAGACTTCATTGATTATGACTAACAGAAAACTTTATAACAATGCCTATTCCAAAGCACTCTAAAGTTTACAAGAGGCTTTCCTTACATTAATTTTAAGATATGGAAAGCAAAAAGCAAAAACAAAACAAAAAGCAGGTGGTACATTATCCTGATTCTGAAAAATAGGAAACTAAGGTCCAGAGAAAAAGCAATTTGTCCAAGGTTACACAGCTATGATCATAGACGCCTACAGCTAGAAGTGACCTAAGATGTCAGCTAGTCCAACCCCCCTCATTCTATAGAAGAGAAAACTGAGATCCAGGGAGGTTGAGTACCTATAGGTCATTACACAAGAGTAAGGGGCAGAGCTAAAATTTGGATAATAATAATGCCTAATTACTCGCAGAGCTAAAATTTGAACCCAAGTCCTTCTTGCACTGACTCCCATGATAAACTAGTTAAATACCAGAGCTAGGACTCTAACCCAGATCCCCGACTCTAAATCCAATGCTCTTTCAACTACATCTAGCAATGCCCCTTCACCCATTTGGGCCCTTGTCTACACTTTGCTCCTCTTCCCAAAAGGAACGCAAGCATCTGTCCCTGTTAGTCCATGCCTTCGGCTTGTCTGCACATTCAAGAAAAGGGTAAGGGGCAGCTAGATGGCACAGTGGATAGAGCACCGGCCCTGGAGTCGGGAGTACCTGAGTTCAAATCCGGCCTCAGACACTTAACACTTACTAGCTGTATGACCCTGGGCAAGTCACTTAACCCCAATTGCCTCACTTAAAAAAAAAAAAAAGAAAAGAAAAGGGTAACAGTTTGATAATGCAGTCAGAAGTGGTTTTTCTCCTTTTGCTAAGCCACATGAATAGCTTTCAATTATGTATATGTACAGATACAGTCCTACCATTCCCTGCCCCACCCCATTTCTCAGGCTGCCATTTGCAGGCCATCTAAAAAGGTAGTATTTCAATGTAGTGGTAAAGAGTACTCTGCCTTCCTCTCCCCAGCCTTCCCCAGGTCCAGTCCAAGTTTTTCAGATTTTGGGTTCATCTATGGGGTGTCTTTACTGCTCTAAAAAAAACACAACACAAATGCTTTTATGCTTTCATGGCTGAAAGGCCAAGCTATTGAGTAACAGCTCTGTCAGCCCTGGCCTAATATTTAACTACTCTAGTCTCCGCAGGTTGAGGAGATTTTTCTCCTTGGGCTATAAATTCTTCAAATCTCTGAAAAACGAATGTCTCTGTTCCATACTCTGCAATAACTTGCTAAGATGTAGAGAAGCTGCCAAGGAATCTGGTAATTCCCCATTATTTGGGCTCTACCATTTCAAGATCGTAGTGTAGCACTGGTGGGAAGTGTGAACCTTGAAGTCAAAGACCTGGGTTCAAGTTTTGGCTCCAACACTGCAAGGCTATGGACAAGTCACTTAACCTTAGGAGGGGGGAAGAGAAGGAAGTAAAAGAGGAAGGAGAGGTTAAAGGAAGAGGAAGAGGTAATATATTCCGGGCATGAGAATACATACCAGGCATAGGGGATAGGCTTGCGGTGAATTAAATGATCAAATAAGGAAATAATGTAAGTAAAGAGAACTTTATAACTAGTGCCAAGTACTCATGTTTTCTAGCCTGATGTGACACACCCATTCATTTGCTTAGGGTACAGAGGGGTTTTGTGCCCTGTCCCAGCCATTCTCTCTCTACCACCCACCCACCCACAGTTATCCCTTCTCTACCAGTGTTTCTATCAATTTCCCCCTCTGCCCCAGCTCCAAAACTGGCAGAAGGAAAGGAGAAGCATCCCTCTCTCCTTCAAAACCCACCAGCCATCTTTCCAAAATAACAAGCATTACATGTCCCAGCACAAAGGATGGGAAGGAGTGAGAGGCTGAACTAGGAACACCCAGGGACAGAAGGCAGACACTTGCCTGCGACACCGCTCCACATCTGGGTCCATCCGGCAGTACTGAAGGCCTCCATGCTTCAAGGCATCTTCTGGATTGGCAAAAGCCTAAAAGATATTCATGGAGAATTACTACTGTACAGGAAACAAGTCAGGCCTAGAGATGTTACTTCACAGGAACCTCCATTTGAGGTGGTGATTCAGGCCAGTCATCTCTTAATTTCTTATCAGTCTGCAATTCAGACTCCTCTATCATATCCCAGAAAAGGCATGGAGCACTGAACCTGCTGTCAGGAATACCTGAGTTCAAATCTAACCTTAGACAGTTACTAGCTGTGTGACCCTGGGCAAGTCATTCTGTTAGCCTCAGTTTCCTCAACTGTAAAATAGGATGATAACAGCACTTTCTAAGCAGAAATGTTTGTGAGAATCAAATGAGATAGATCACTGTAAGCACTCAGCACAGTGCCTGGCACAGTACAAGAAAGAGCCTTGATAAATGCTTGTCCTCTTCCTCCCTGCCTCTCCCTCTTCATCCAAAGGGATCATTTCAGCCCTTGGATTCACACTTCTGTCCCAGTGGCCCCTCCTAGCCCCTCCATTTAACAACAATGCCCAGGCCAGCCATCTAAACTCTTCTAGCATGCCCCATTTTCCTTTCTTGTAGCCTTCCTCCATTCAGTGTTAGATTCTCGAGGGCATGGACTATCTTTCTTTTACTTATATTTATATTCTCACCATTCAGCACAATGTCTGTTACATAATAAGCTCCTTTTTTGCGGGGCAATGGGGGTTAAGTCCAGGGTCACACAGCTAGAAGTGTCAAATGTCTGAGTTCAGATTTGAACTCAGGTACTACTGAATCCAGGGCCGGTGCTTTTATCCACTGTGCCACCTGGCTGCCCCCCATAATAAGCTCTTAATAAATGCTTATTGACTGACTAAACTTGGTTTAAATGGGGGCCCCAACAACACTCTTACCCTGTTTCTGCTTTTCTATGAGAATGTTAGGGCCTTGCAAGTAGAGATGGTTTTATTTTTTGTATTTTGTACCACTACCTTCTAGCACAGTACCTGGCACAGAGTAGGCACTTAGTACTAAGGAGAGCTAGCTTTTATTTAGTGCTTTAAGGTTTGGCAATGCACTTTATAGAGTTCTCTCAGTTAGGTGCACAAAACAACCCTGGGAAGTAAGCACCATTATTATTCCCATTTTAGGTTGAAGATACTAAGGCTGAGAGAGATGAAGTGTCTTGCCCAGGTAGTAAGTAGCTGAGACAGGATTTGAACTCATCTTTCTGAATCCAAGTCCAGCACTCTATCCACTAGCTGTCTAAATAAACAGCTTAACGAATGACTGTTGAATAATTGATACTAGGAGCTGAACAAGAAACAATGTCTTCCTTACCATCAGAACTAGGATAAATACATTTAGAGAATTAAATGTTTTCAGCTCTAAGCGACCACATGGTACAAGGAGAAAGGTGAATTTAGAATGAGAGGACCTGGGTTTGACTGCCAGCTCTGCCACTTATCACCTGTGTGAGCTTAGCTAAGTTACTCCATCATTCTAGGCCTGTTTGCTTGTCTACAAAATGAAGGGGGTGTAGTAGATGGCCTCTGAAGTGCCTTCCAGCTCCAGGATCCCCAGCAGATCATTATCAATTCTCTTATCTAGCTGATTTTGCAAGAGTAACATTTTACACTGACAGGGATGGAAGGAGCTGGGAATGTGTGGTCATTTGTCCCAGGTTATCTGATGAGTTTATTGGAACTTTATCAGCACAAAGTATTCTTATCTGTTAACTTCTAAACCAAGCTAGCCCCAGTGTCTACAATCCCATTTTTAGCCAGCAGAGCAGCAATCTGTTTCCTGAAGCATGAAATTATCCTAGCCCTTCATTCATTTATTTTATAAATACTTATTGAATTGGAAATCCAAGGGACAGCCATCAACTGGGGAAAAGCTAAGCGAGCTGTGGTATATGATTGTTGAATTTGTGTGTGTGTGTATGTGTGTGTGTGTGTGTGTGTGTGTGTGTGTGAGGCAGTTGGGGTTAAGTGACTTGCCTAGGGTCACACAGCTAGTAATTGTTAAGTGTCTGAGGCCGGATTTGAACTCAGGTACTTCTGAATCCAAGGCCGGTGCTTTATCCACTGCGCCACCTAGCTTCCCCTTGTGGTATATGATTGTAATGGAATATTATTGCACTATGAAGAAAAGACAAGCAGGATGATTTCAGAAAAACCTAGAAAGACTTACATGAACTGAAGTATAGTAAAGTGAACAGAACCAGGAGAAGGTTGTACACAATGACAGCAATATTGGTCGATGAAGAACTGTGAATGACTTAACTATTCTCAGCAATACAATGATCCAAGACAATCCCAAAGAACTAATGATGAAGCATGCTATCCACCTTCAAAGAAAGAACTGATATTGTTTGAATACAGACTGAAGAATGCTGCTTTTCATTTTCATCTTTTCCTTTTGAGTCTTATTCTATAAAATGACTAATATAGACATGTATTACATAGTTGCACATGTATAACCTAAATCTGATTGCTTAACCACCTCAGGGAGAACAGAGGGGAAGGAAAAAGGGATAGAATTTGGAACTCAAAACTTTAAATAAAAAATGTCTGGAAAAATACTGACTGCCTTGTTTACAATTTGCTAGTATATTCCTACAACCCTTAAATACCATCATATTGTGAAAGGCACTCTCTCAGACACAGAGGATTCCAAAGATGTTTAAGACACTTTTCTTGAACTCCTGGAGCTTACAACAGGCTAGATGCAGAGGTAAACCTCATCTAGAAAAAAATAACACCTAGGTAAATGAGTGGTACAGACTAAGTTTATAGTATTATACATTTAGAGCTCAAAGGAACCTTAGAGGTCATCTATATTTATCAGAGAGAGAGAAACCGAGGCCCAGTGGTGTTAAAGGAGCCAAGATGTGAAACCAGGCTCTCAGGCTCCAAGTCCTTCTCTCTTTCCATGTGGGGAGCTAAAGACCCCAGCCAGAAGCAATGTGCTTATTTCTGTATTTAAATTATTCCCAGAAAAACCTCCTACTTCCTTTTACCCCATCCCACCAAGAACTCTGTTACCTCTAGGAAGGTGACCAGACCATGGCTTAACAGGTGTACAAACTACTCTGTGCATGGAGTTGAAAAGTGAAGAATTAAAGAAATTACAAAGCAAGACACAAAGAAGCAAGGTCAGTCTTATCTGAGGAATTCCCCTCCTCAACAATGCCCTCAAATAGGAATAATTATTCTCCAGTGGGACAATGGCTACTGACTTTAGTAATATAACAAACAAGCTCTTGTGCAAGTGCAGGCACTCCTTTTACTTGTTCACATATCACTAGAATTGTAGTTAGTGACAAGCCAATGGCTCACCTGCATTACAGATTGCTTGAAGTACCACCTTATGTGGCTTTGGGCAAATGTATTTAATTTCTCTGGCTCTCCGTTTCCTCATACTGAAAATGAGGGCTTTGGATTATACGAGCTCTACAGTCTCTCCCAGCAATAAATGAATGATCCTACCCATTTCTGTGTCTCAAGCAGTCATGCCTCCCTTAATCTGCCAGTGATGTTCAATGGATTGCTTCTCTTCTTTCCCCCCTCCCCCCAAGCTTCTGAACAAGATTCAGGCTCTATACTGAAATTTTACTTACTTCTGAAATACAACCACCATCCTATGGATGAGGGAAAGAACAATAATAAATGACACTTATAAGGTATTTTGGGTGCTTAACAAATGTTTGCTGCAGTAATTAAAAAAGCATATTTACATTGGCTATCTCACCTGATGAGGTACATAGTACAGGAATTATCATTCCCATTTTACAGATGAAGGAACAGAGAAGTCAAATGATTTGCCTGAGGTCACACAGCTCATAAGTGGCAGGACTCATTGGGATTTAAACCCAGATCTTTTGACTCTAAATGCAATGCTCAGAAGGGCAGAGGATAGAAACAGGAAGGATGATTAACTAGAAAAGTATATCAACAGGGAGATTGTATGGAAAAACTGGAATTGAGTGAAAACTCCAGGTGAACACTCGGGGCTACAATCCTTTGTAGCAGGCATTCTCTTGCAATTTTACATAATCTAAAACAGGCTGATCCTGCCAGCTCATACACATATTTGTCTGATCACTATCCAGTTAAAAATGCATTCCCATCTTGAACAGTTTTTACTTCTTATTTCTTTGCTTTCGTTCTCTCTGTATTCCCCCTTCCCCATTGTTAAGGGACTAAAACATGTCGGGTGAAAATTCTTCCACATAAACTGTGCCAGAATCTGAATCTTCCTGATTATTTCCAGCTTAAACTTTGGCTCAGAAGACTCTGATGGCCCTGGAGAATGATCAGCCTGGGGCTTGGGGAATTTCCACTTAATAATCCCTATGTCCCTGATTTAACCAAATCTACTCCACTCCCCACCCCCCAAATATAGTTTCCCTAGGAAAGATCCAAGGCTCCAAGGCTGTCAGAACTGTACTATTCCACAACTGCTGGTTTCAAAGAAATTTGATTTTCTTTCTGGATACCAAGAAAAGATTAACACACATATACCATTCTAGAGAATACTCACCTGCATGGCATGTCAAATGAGAAAAATCTTCTTTACATGCAAAACATGAAATAAGCAGGTCCTACTGAAACACACTGGGGTGGGGGTGGGGGGGCAGAGAATTGAGGCAAAGAGAAACCCACGCAAACAATAAGAAAATATTTAGCATCTAACTCACTTCTAAGTCTCCATCAATATGTAAACATATACAGGGTTTTATTTACGTCCTCTAACTATCTGCAGAGATAACAGAACAAAACCAGGAATGGGAAAGGGTAGAGGGTTCAGAGGGACTGAAAACTTACTTTCTTCCGAAGTCTCACTTGCCCGGTGATAACTGCCAACAAGTACATCTTTATGACTAGCATGGTGCTGTAGAGAAGGAAGTTCGCAAAGACTTCGTTGTCCATCATCCTGTTAGCTGGAGCCGAGGCTCGGTCCCCTTGGGATGCCGGCCCAAGTGGAGGGTTCCTTGTATGCATGTGATTGAGTGAACAGGGCAGGGACCAGGAGAAAGGGAAAGAAAGGAGAAGAAGGCGGAGACAGGAAAGCGGGGAAAATGGTTTATGAAAATCCTTTAGTCTATAATCAACACAGACGCCCACACAGAGACACAGAACCTTAAGGTGACAGAGCCTCATTTCTTAGCCTCTCCTGTCCACATCCTCTCAGCCCTGTTCATTTAGTAGGATGTGTCCTCTCTGCCCCCAGGTATTTTAGAAGATACTGAGAACACTGCCACCTCTAAGTTAGGGGTTAGTTGAGGAACATGCCAACAAAGAATTTGTTCTTGAAAGAAATGCCGCCCTCCCTAATTTGGGGGACAGAAAGCTTCCTCAGCAAGGTCTCAGAACCCTCCAAACAATTTCATATCCTCCACCTCTACCATTTACTACCTTTCGATACACTTAGCTTTGTTTTCTCAGGAGAATGAACTTACCTGACCTGGAAAGTCACAGGTAACTAATTCTTAAAATAGACCAATGGGTGGGAAACTATACCTCTGGCCAAGCTGAGGACTTTAGATTTCATTAGTGAAGGATTCTGGAACCTCTCAGGCACTCTTCCTGGCTTGGCAGAGTTTTTCCTGTTGGCTCCTGAACTCTAACTAAAGGGATACAGGGGAGTTTCCTAAAATGCCTCCTTTCCTTCCCCTCAAGGTACAGCTTTAACAGAAAATGATATGAGGAATTAAGGATGACCCAATCATCACCTAGAAAAGACAATGCAGGAGGGGTGGGGGAGGTGGGAGTGGGAGCTAGGGCTCACAGTTCTGTCTTGTTTTATTTCCTGTACTAGACTCTGAACTCCTTGAGGGCAAGGATAGGGCTTTCTTTCTGGCTGGCAAGTCCCAACATTCTCCGTGGATCTCATTTCCTCACCTTTAAGATGAGGGAGTTGGACAAGATTTTCCCTAAAGTCCATTCAGGCTCTAAATTCTAGAATCAAAGAATCAAAGTGGGAGAGACCTCCTCATTTTAAAGGAGGTTAATTGATTTCCCGAGGGTCACAGGGTGAAGAGAGTTGGTAACCTGCAAGGTCCCTTCCAGGTCTAGAGCTATGATTCTAAGAAGAGTGGGATAGGAAACAGCAGGTGTTCAGTAAACACTTATTCCTCCAGTAACGGCCACTTCAAAGACTTTGGAATGGGGGGGGGGGGCGGGGTAGGGAGAATCCTCGAATTAATTGTCTTTCTAGTTTAAAGGATTGTTCACCTGTCCCGGTTTAAAATATTTTTCTGAACTAGCCCCTCCCCTGGACCCTCCCAAGGCCCGCAGACCAGTTTAATATAGTGGAAAGTATGCTGGATTTGGAGTCAAAGGACCTGGATTCAAATCCCATCTCTATCACACTCTGTGTGTATACATAAATATGTATATCTATACATATATACATGAGTGTATATATAAAATGTTAAACACACACACAAATAAAAAATATCTCAGAGGCAAGTCCCAACATTTTCTGTTGCTCTCATGCTCTCATTTGCTCATCTGGACAAAATGATCCTGTGCACGCACACATGCATGTGTGTTGTTGTTGTTCAGTCATTTCAGTCATATCTGACTCTGTGATTCCATCTTAGTGACCAAAGATATCAGAGTGGTTTGCCATTTCTTTCTCCAACTCATTTTACAGATAAGGAAACTGAAGCAGGGTTAAATAACTTGCCCGGGGTCACATTGCTATTAAATGTTTGAGGCTCAAATCCCAGGAGGATGTGAACTCAGGAAGATGAGTCTTCTTGATTCCAAGCCCAATGGTCTATCCACTGTGCCACCCAGCTGCCCCTTATGTTTATGTGGAAGTGTATATAAAAATCTCAGTGGAAAGTCCCAACCTTCTCTGGGGAATCTCATTTCCTCATCTATAAAATGTGGGGGTTGGACCAAATGAGCGTGTGTGTAAAAATCTCAATTCATACAGGCTCATTTTGCCCAACCTCCACATTTTATAGATGAGGAAATGGAGATTCCCCAGAGAAGGTTGGGACTCGCCACTGAGATATAGATAATGATGTGCATGTATATGTCTATATACATATCTACTCAGGTATAGGATATATACATATAGACTTTTGCTGTCAATTCTTTTATTCAGGGGCATCCCACTCCTCAAGACTCCATTTGGGGTTTTCTTGGAAAAGGTACTGGAGTGGTTTGCCATTTCCTTCTCCATCTCATTTTTACAGAAGAGGAAACTGAGGCAAAGGGAGTGAAGTGACTTGCCCGGAGTGACAAAGGTAGGATGCATCTGAGGGTGGATTTGAACTCGGCTCCTCCCAACTTCGGAGCTGGTGCTCTATCCACTATGCCACCCAGCTGCCCCACTACCAGCAGGGGCTCGATCATATTGAAGTAGTGCTTCAAGCTTCACAAAGCACTCTCTTCACAACTGAGTCTCCCTGACTCCAGGCCTGCCACCCGGGGGCCCCATACATGTGTATACACACAACAGGTGTCTGCATATGCAGAATACATTCTGTATAAACGCATCTATTTTATCCTGGGCTTCCGTTTCCCTTTCTGTAAAATGGGGCGTTTGACCGAGATGGCCCCTGAGGTGCCTTCCAGGCCCAGATCCGGGCTCCCAAACCCTCTTGCCTCCCCCGACATATCGTGATATATCATTAGTCGGACTCACCTGCCTTAGGGGGTCAAGATCCCCTATCTGCTCACTGATCCCTGCTCCTGTAATCCGGGCTGAGAGGAGAACCGAGCCCCGAGGAACCTCGCCTCACAGAGCCACGTGCTTCCCTCCCTTCTCTCCCCCCCCCCAATATACCCCTAACCCCTGCTGCGGGCCCCAGGAAACCCCTGGTCGCCCTGTGATTGGCCGCTCTCTTCCCAAGCAAAGCTGGGAAAGGCTCGCGCCAGGGCCTCCTACGGAGCCCTGCACGTTGGAGGTTCTGGGGGCGGGAAAGTGATGGGACACCCCACCCCCACGCCCACGCCGGGTTCAGGCCTCTACCTCTGCGGGAAGGGCGCTGCGTAGACGGGTTCTGGGGGTCTGGGGTCTCAGCCTCTTAGAGAATGTTGGAAAGCACGAGGATAAGTCAGGCTCCTAAGACTAGACACACCATGTCCCACAAATGTAAGGCAGCTAGGAGGGAGTCAGCAAGACCCTGGGCTGGAGCCCCACCTCTGACCCATGACCCGAGTACACGAGTGACCTCCTGTTGGCCCCAGGCAGTTCACTGACACCCTATAAACTGCAGAACACGCACCAACTTTGGGGTGGGATGGGGTGCTGTGTTTTAGTCACTGGGAGCCCCTCAAACCTCTGAAGTCATCACGAGTTATCACCGGGGAAAATGTGGAGATAATGGATGATAACTGGAAAACTAAAATCCTCTGATTCCGTGATGGAGCATTATTAGCTCCTCCTAAATGCTCCTCTCCTCGTGCTTACACACGGCACAATATGACACTATTGAAGCTCTCCCAGTAATGGATCTGAACTCCCGGGCCCTCTAACAAAAAGTAGAATTTTTTTTTCAGGGCAATGAGGGTTAAGCGACTTGCCCAGAGTCACACAGCTAGTGTCAAGTGTCTGAGGTCGTATTTGAACTCAGGTCCTCCTGAATCCAGCGCTGGTGCTTTATCCACTGCGCCACCTAGCCGCCCCAAAGTAGAATTATTTTTGCCAGAAATCCCAGACCGGCTCATTTCCCTCTTGCATTTACCATGGATCAGGTAGCCCAGCGGGGCCTCTGCTTTTTAATTGGTTTGAAATTGGCAGAGGCTGAACCCTCTATCCCACACGCAGAGAAGTTGGCAACACCTTGAGGCATCGGGGTCGCATGCCCTACTGTTTCCGTGAAAGTGTTGTTACTCCTCTGAACATGGAGTGCCTACTTTCCAGAGCACAGCATGCAGGAGTGTCTGGAAGAAAAGATCCTCCCCCACCCCTCCCCTGAGGACAAAAGACCATAGAAGGGTCTCTATCTGATGTACCTCGAAGGAATGTTGGTGTCCCCAAAGTACAAGCCTTACCTTGGAAGCATGAATCATCCCAGCTCATTGTGATAAGCACTGGAGCTGGGAAAGGCCCAGCTGTTAGTGAACCACAGAGTTTATAAGTAAAGGCTTTCTGGGGCAGAGGGAAAAGCTGGGGGAGCAACGTTTCTGTCAGCATCACATATTCTAAAAGACACTACTGAGACAGACTCAGGAGACCCCAGCTCTGGGCCCAACAATGCCGTGGGCTGTGAGATGTCTAAACCATACCTTCTCAGTTTCTGCATCTGAAAACTGAAGGGCTTGTACTCACTGGTCACTTCCTTGAAGATCCCCTAAAAGGTGGCTTCTAGCTCTGAAGTCCTGTGATTCTATAGGTCAGAGGAAAGACAGAGCTCTGGGCAGTGAGGAGTGTGTCCAGAGAGGGACTGAGAGTAAACAATAGTGGCAAGAAATGGTTGGCCGATGAGGTCTATGAGAAAGCTCTGGTGCTTGCCCTGGCCCCTTCCTTTAAAAAGGCAGTGATTGGGGCAGCTAAGTGGTACAGTGGATAGAGCACTGGCCTTGGAGTCAGGAGAACCTGAGTTCAAATTTGGCCTCAGACACTTAACACTTACTAGCTGTATGACCCTGGGGAAGTCACTTAACCCCAATTGCCTCACCAAAAAAACAAAAACAAAACAAAAACAAAAAATAAAAAGGCAGTGATTGCCGGCACACTACTGACAGCCGTGGCTACAGATTGTACAGCCTGGGGGGCCAGGCCTGTGATGAGACCCCATCTGTTACAGCTCCTGAGGCTCTTATCCCTCAATTATTTCATTACTTCTAATAGTTCCTATTTACTGGGAGCTTCACAATTCCAAAGCCCCTCTCATTTGAGTCTCATGTTATTAGCCCTGTGAAGATGGTCAGGAAGGGGTTACCATTTCTATTTTATAGATGAGGGAACTACATGCAATCACATTCAGGAGAGGGAAATTTATTGGCCCAACCACTAGGACAGGGCCCAGCTGGATGGGTGGAGGGTGAGAAGTTTGCTTCAGCATAAGACTTTATCCAAGAATTTCTAGGAGAATGACTTTGCCAAAAAGAAGAAGAAGAAGAAGAAGAAGAAGAAGAAGAAGAAGAAGAAGAAGAAGAAGAAGAAGAAGAAGGAAAAGCTGGACCTACAGAGCAGTTCTTGGTTTGAAAGTGGAGAGAAGGAGGAGGCTGGAGACAAGATCTCTGCCCAGCTTCCCCCACCCCTTGCCCCAGACCCTCCATGGTTTTGTTTGTGCCCAAACATCTCCAGTGGGCCATCCATGGTGTGCTTGAGGCCTTCAAACCTTCAGAACACATCAGGAATCTATTTCCTGTAGCAGCCCCTAGAGAATTGGCACATTCCTAGAGAAGTATTCAGAGGGAGCTCCCCAAATCAGCCTGACCACAGTTTTCCCAAATGGATGAAACATGTCAAACCCTTCCCATTTGGGGGGAAAACAAAACAAAATACCACAGGGCTCGGAAGATCCATCCTCTTTCTTCTGAAGTCTGTGGCATCATTCTGATCTCAAGGAACATAAACTTTTAGTGATGAAATCATAATATTTTAGGGCTGAGATCTTTGTAAGTAAATATTTATTTAAAACAAAAATTTGTATATGCTAGAGGATGCTGAAATAGGGATATTTAGCTTCTACTTCCTGGAGTCAGGAAGACCTGGCTTTAAATCCCTCTTTAGATACTTACTAGTTTTGTGAACCTGGGCAAGTCACTTAACCTGTGTGCCTCAGTTTCCTCATCTATAATATGGGAATAAAAATAGCACCAACCTCCCAGGATTGTTGTGAGGGTTAAATGAGGGAATAATTCTAAAGCTCTTAGCACGGTGCTTGGCACATAGTAAGCAGCAACAACAACTTCCTCTATAGCTTTCACATCCCAACTTACTTGAGAGGCAGTTTTGAAGAGTAGGTAGCTCTATGGGCTTAAAGAGCCAGCAAGATTTGAATTCAGATGCTGTTTCTGCTATTCACTTGCTTGTGAACTTGGGCAAATCATTTAACCTCTCTTCGCCTCAGTTTCCTCAGGCTTTAAATGAGAATAATTATAGCATCTCTTCATAAGGTTGCTATGAGGATCAAATGAAAATTGATAGATGTATACACACATGTAACAATTATAAACATATGTGTGCACGTGTGTAGTCTGTGTGTTTATGAATGTGCACATATAGACATGTATACATTGCACACAAAATTTTGTGACATTAAAGAACTCTACATACATGTTAGCTATTATCATCTTTCCCCATTACAGCTCTCCATCCGAACCATTGTTCTTCCAGATGAGTTCCATGCCCTTGACCTTTCCTGACCCCATTCCCATTAAAACTTGCCTGCCCTATGTACCATTCTCTTAAGTTCCTGATCTCTACTCATAAACTACTTCTCACTAATGTGTTAATGGGTGCTAATGGATTACTTTCTTGGTAGCATGTTTGCATTTGAAGAACACATTTATTTTAACAGACTAACAATTTTAAGGAGAAGGATACTTAATCAAAGGACTTTTGTCAGGATGGTGAAGTGAATGAAAGCAGATCAGCCCCAGGTCTCTCACAACAACTCTAGCAAAAATTCTAAAAAATAAATAAATATAAGCACACCAGACTAAGAAATGATCAAATAATCCATGTATTTTGCCAGGCTGGGGCCACCTAAAGTGGAAGAAACCACCCCCTCCCCTACTGGAGACTTCAGCTCATGAAAGTCTTTCAGCTCAGGGACTTGGGATGAGCCAAAGAAGCCTAGGGACTAAAGCTGTATATCAGAGGCAGGGAGATGGGAGACCAGATCATGGTCTCCCCAAGGATGCCCAGAACATGCCCTTGAGTTTCTCTGACTCAGAAGGGAGGGATTAGATTTTAAACTGCTTGAGGGCAAGGATTGTCTCTTTTTTTGCATTTATATCCCCACTCTCATCCCAGTATAGTACATAGTAGATGCTTAATTAATGTTTATTGATTATTTATTGACTATCAAGGCATGCATGGGGTCAGACTGCCCCAATACAGGCCACTCCACCCTACATTCATCACTTGAGTTGGCCAACTGCTTTTAAGATACTTTAAGAATGCAGCCTCATTGTTCAGATAATATGCATCAGCACCAAAGAAAGCCTACCATTCCTTCTAGAAGTACACAGTGCCAATGGTCACAATACAAAATCCTAATTCAGAAAGAAAATGAGTAAATACAAGAAAACGTCAACAATAAAGAAATATATAGAATCAGAGATGCTAAAGATACATACCCAGAAGAAGAGAAGACTTTTTTTTTTTTGGTGAGGCAATTGGGGTTAAGTGACTTGCCCAGGGTCACACAGCCAGTAAGTGTTAAGTGTCTGAAGCCGGATTTGAACTCAGGTCCTCCTAACTCCAGGACAGGTGCTCTATCCACTGTGCCATCTAGCTGCCCCAAGAGAAGACTTCTAATATCTAAAATCAAAACCTCAAATAAAATCACAAATTTACCACATGCTGTACCAGGATTTCCAGAAGAAATGAGGCAAGAATTTTAAAGTGATCATATGATTAAAATGAGAGCTCTAAAGGAAAGAATGGGAAATGAGATGAGAGTTCTATGGGACAGAGTTGGAAATATGTTTAACATAATTGTACATATAGAACCTCTTTTGGATTGCTTGCTGTCTTGGGGAGGGGGTCGGAAAGGAGAAAGGGAGAAAAATTTAGAATTCAAAATCTTACAAAAATGAATATTGAAAACTATCTTCACATGTAATTGGAAAAAAAATAAAATACTACTAAGGGAAAAAAGAGAGACCAGAGCTGAGTAGATACTTTGAAATGAAAACAAAGGAGTTAATAGAAAAACAGAAAGATAAATACATTTGAGTATTGAGGAAGGGACCATATGATTATAAATTGTTCATATTTTAGTAGAGGGTTAAGAAATAAGTTTCCCTTCAGATTTCTAACATATTCAGGACAAGATGCATTTAAAATTGAATCTATCAAAAATTCAAAGAACAATGATTTCCAATATTACAAAAGGAAAAGAAAGAATCCTACCAAATTCCTCCTATGATATAGAATCATGAGACCTAAACTAGAGAGAGACAAATCAGAGAAAGAAAATTACAGAACAATATTCCTAATAAATATCAATGGGGGCAGCTAGGTGGCATAGTGGATAAAGCACCAACCCTGGATTGAGGAATACCTGAGTTCAAATCCAACCTCAGATGCTTGACACTTACTAGCTGTGTGACTTTGGGCAAGTCACTTAACCCTGACTGCCCAGGGGAAAAAAGATATAAATATAGATATAGATATAGGTATAGATGCAGATATAGATATAGATAGATATAGATATCAATGGGGGAAGATGTGCTGTAGGTAGAGGGCTGGGCCTGGAATTAGAAAGATCTGAGTTCAAATGTTATCTAAGAAACTTACTAGTTGTGTGGGCCTAGGCAAGTCACTTAACCTTTGTTTGGCTCAGTTTCCTCATCATCTGTAAAATAGGGATAATCAGAGCACCTACCTCCCAGGGGTGTGGTGAGGATCAAATGAAATAATCTTTGTAAAGTTCCTATCACATAGAAGGTGCCATATAAATGTTAGCTATTCCAAAAAACAAAAAACAAACCCCAAAAAGTTAGCTATTATTGTTATTATGGAAATGTTTTAAATAAAATATTAACAGAGACTATAACACATCAAAACGATTATAACCCCATGGAATTCATCTAATCTAGGACAGTCCCTTGAGATAATAGCACTATTTGTCTATGTCCCTCCTGTAATGTAGGGGTAGTTACTATATGCTCTATACAAATGTGTGCTATTTATGAATGATAATTTCTTTCTTTTTTGTGAGGCAATTGGGGTTAAGTGACTTGCCCAGTGTCACACAGCTAGTGTTAAGTGTCTGAGGCTGGATTTGAACTCAGGTCCCCCTGAATCCAGGGCCAGTGCTCTATCCACTGCGCCACCTAGCTGCCCCTGAATGATAATTTCTAATGTTTGGGCTATCAAACTGACTGGGAGAAAACTAAGTAATTAGGAAAGATAAAGTTGAAAGCCTACTTGAAGAAGCAAGGAGAAAAGAACACTAAATAAAAATTGAGGCAGTTTAGAACAGTGATAAATCTTAATTTTGTCTTAGCTATGTGGCCATTGTCAAGTCATAGAATCATATATCTGGCATTGGAAGGCCCTTCATAGCCTATCTAGGCCAACCACTTAGGTTTACATTCAAGGAAAACAAGGCCAAAGATTGTCCCTGTAATAAGTATCAGAGGTAAGATGTGAATGACTCAAGAGGCAATGCTCTTTCCATTGTACCACACTGCTATTTCACCTAATCTCTCTCAGCTTCATTTTCCTCTTCTGTAAAAAAAGAGAATAGAAATATTTGTAGTGCTTACCAACAAATGTAGCAGGGCACTGGCAAATGAGCCTAGTCCTTAAAAGCATGCACTGCATGTTCTACTGATACAGTCCCCCTGTGGTTCCAGTACAGCAACCACTTGGTGAAGAGATGGACTTTTTGATTTGTTGAGCCATTCTATTTCTCTTTGTGTTTGTTCTTTTAGATGGAGTATTGGAAATAGCTCCACAGCTCCAATGACTTTGGCTTCAACTTGAGCTTTAAAAGGTCAAAACAACCTGAGAGCCAAAATCCATGCTGGACTTTGGAACCAGCCAAGCCTGTGCTTCTAGCACAGCTCTACATTGGGTGGATCCCCAAATCTGAGAGGCTAGATATTACCAACAAGGGAGTGACTCTGTTGACTGACTATGACAAATTCAGAAGGGAACTTGGTGGGGCAAATACTTGGTAAAAACTGCTTTAAGCACTCTTCCTAAGGAAGAAGGGACCAAGAGGGGAGAATGTCTCTCCAGGTGTTGGAAGGGAAATGTTTTTACTTTTGTTATTACTATATTTTCTCAGCAAATATCCCCATGTAAAAAGCCAATTAATGTGAATGGGCTAAATGATGCTGGGGTGCTAATAACTGATGATTGATATTGGGGAGGATAGACCCCAATAAGAACTTGAACCAATAACAATAAAAATATCCCAAACCCCTCAGAGATACCCCTAGAACTGAAAAGGGAAGATGTAGCTAACCTTCCTCTGGGGTACCCAAATCATCAGTGTTGGTGGACATTAAGAATCCTTAGAACTTATCAAGACTAGACAAAGTTGTCATGAGGGATCGGGAGAAGAGCAGGAGAGTTCTGGCCTGAAAATACAAGCAAGGTGAAAGGAGGAAGATTAAATGGGACTTTTTGTAGACATTGTGACCTGAGAAGGTTCCTCAACCACTCCTGTCTTGGTTGTTAACAGTTAAAATGATAGCATCAAAATCAGATAGCCCAAATGGGGTCTATTACCATATCCCTTCAATTTCCCTTCCTTTCTTCTTCTCCGAGAATCCCACCCTTGATACCCCTTTCTATAAAAACTAAACTGAAAGAAACAAATAGGAAGAAGCAGTAGGGAGAGTCCAAGAAAAATACTAGCTATCTGAACATCAGTGAATGGCATAATAATATTTTCCTGGGTACACAAATAGCCAAAGCCCTCAATTTCAACCAGCTTTGAACCCAGAATCTTGAGATGCAGGACCAAGCTCACAAAACAGAATCAGCTAGAATGTTAAGTAATTGACCAGAAAGTATACTTAATACTGTTGCCACAATATAATGTTCATAAGAATCTGAGAAACCAACAGGAATTAGAGGAAAGGATTTCTGAAAGAAGAGGCTTTAAAAAGGAAAGAACTAGGAAAACAGGAGCATTAAAAAACAGCCACTAGCAAACTGTGAGTCTTTGATGCCCAATTCTATTCATTTGGGATTGTGAGGCTTCTTGAGGGGTTTTTGAGAAAAAGTGGATTCTGGGGCAGCTAGGTGGTACAGTGGATAAAGCACTGGCCCTGGATTCAGGAAGACCTGAGTTCAAATCTGACCTCAGACACTTGACGCTTACTAGCTGTGTGATCCCAGGCAAGTCACTTAACCCCAAATGCCTCGCCAAAGAGAGAGAGAGAGAGAGAGAGAGAGAGAGAGAGAGAGAGAGAAAGTGGATTCTGTCATGTCTCCTATAGTGAGTGGCAGGGGGTTCACCTAGGTGCCCTCCCTGTATCCCAATCCTTGGTTCCCATGCAAGCCCACCTCTGACATGCCTGGTCCTTACCCCATCAGGAAGCGTTTAAGACTTCATAGCTCTGAGTTCATCCTTCTGTCAATTCATAGATGCAGGCAGGAGGCTTCAACTAGAAGTGATTTCTGCTACTTCCTTTTTCTTATGGTTTTCCTCTCTGCAGCATGACTCAAGGAGAGTCAGAATCTGAGGCTGTCACCCTCCCCACCTCACCTTGGGTCAGTTTTTACGTAATTGTTTTCTTTTCCTAACTCAAACCACAGAGTTATTATGCCGTCTTCTTTCTCACTCTTTAATCTCCCTCTTTCACAAGAGCTCAGACTGAGAGATGCGGTGATACCCAGCCAAGTTCCAGTTTCAGTTACCTGATTCTATGTTTAGGGTTTGACCTCTAGGCTTCCCCACTGTTAGTTCTCAAGGGCAGGAAACTGCCAGTTCTTTCTTGCCTTAGGTTGAATGTCATTAGGTCAGCTCCAGGCAAAATGGACTTCTAGAGACTCCTGAAACTTCCCATTCCTCCTTTCCCCCAAACCAGAGTCTTTTCAGCCCTAATCCTTGCCTACTGCCTTATTTCTCATGAAGAAGGGACACCCCAGATGACCCAGTCCACTAATGACTGGTGACTAGGTATGTGACCCTTCCCAAGATTATTTGTACTATTTAAAAGAAAACTTGAGGAAAAGTGTTTAATTCAAAGAAATAAATTACCAATAGTGTCATCTGGGGAGTCACTGTACAACATTTTAGCAAAGGGGAATAGTCCTTCCCACCTTCTCTGGTGATCGCCTACTCTACCTAAACTTAACCCTAACTGAAGGTCCTGACCAGTCCAACTCCCCTCTTTTTTCTGAGTACAATTTACTAGTTTGCAGCTCCAACTTTAATTAGCCTGTGGTGGGGCCCTATTTTTGCTGCCACCTGGTGGAGGCTTCTACAGTTTCCCACTATTCCCCTAAAAATTGTATCTCCAACAAGTTTATTCAAGACTTTGAAGGCCCATCATGTAAAAAGGGGATTAGAATTGTTCTGATGAAGACAGAGTGCTGAACCAAGATCAAAGAATAGAAGTTGCAAGGCAGAGGTTGCAAAGGTTGAATGGACCCCCTACAAGTCACTTAATCTCTGTCTGCCTCAGTTTCCTCAACTGTTAAATGAAGACAAAAATAGAATCTATCTCCCAGGGTTGTTGTTGTGAGGATCAAATGAGAGAATATTTGTAAAGCACAATGCCTGGCACAGAATGGTGATTAAAAAATGCTTGTTTCCTTCCCATTCCCCCCCTTAAAAGGTAGTGAGTTCCCTGTCATTGAAGGTGCTCAAATAGAGGTGGAATTCTAGTTCAGGTATGGCTTTTGGATTATGAGATTGGGAGAGAAGGAAGATGAGGAAGGGCAGAGCAGAGAACTGTAGGAACTCTCCTGAATTCCCACCTCCTGAAGTCCCATGTCCATCTTCTGTGGCTATGTCACCGATACAGTGGGCAAGGATGAGTCAATGAAAGTACACTAAGTGTGAGGAATCTGCAATATGGTGATAATACATTTAAGAAGGAAAATTACATTAGACCAATATTCTTTTCCCCAACAATTTGGCATCAGGCCTCCTGATCTCCTTCAGCTTGACCCTCTGCCCTGATCTCCTTTTCCCCCTTCTTGTCTCCATTAAATTCATCAAACATTTATTAAGCTTATGTGGTGTGTTTAGACACTAGGCTAAGCAATAGAAACACAAAGACAAAAATCAAGAAGTCTCTATGCTCAAGGGGTTTATACCCTAGGACGTTGGAGGGGAGAATGATATGGGCCCAAATTGATAAACACAAAGTAATTTGGAAAAATTAAAATGAAGAGTTTCAATCCATTGAATTTACTCCTTCCTAAGCAACTCTGATTTGTGATCTAGGCTAGCTTTTGGCTGGGGAAGAGGGGAGAAAGACTAAGGTCTTAATGTTGTGACCTAAGAAGGCAGCTAGATGGTGCAATGTATTGAGGGTTAGACCTGGAGTAAGGAAGATCTGAATTCAAATCTAGCCTCACACATTTCCTAGCTGTGTGGCCCCTGAGGAAGTCACTTAACCTCTGTCTGCCTCAGTTTCCTTAACTATAAAATAGGGGTAATAATAACATCTACCTCCCAGGGTGAGGATCAAATGTGATAATATTTATAAATTGCCTGGCACACAGTAGTATTTAATAAATATTTATTCCCAACAAAAGTAACAGCAAGAGGAGGAGGCAGGCTTATACCCTGAATCTTGTGTTTTGGCATACCATTCCATTTCTTTTCTACTCATAGGATCATAGATCTAGAGCCAGAAGGGACCCTAGAGACCCATTTAGTCCAACTCCCTGTTTTGACAAATAAGAAGACAGAGAGGTTAAGTGACTCATCTCGGAACACCCAGCTAGTAAGGGTCAGGGGGGAAATTCGAACCCACATCCTATGACTCCAGAGCCAGTACATGTTTCACTGGACCATGGGACTTCTCTCAGCTCTGAAGAATCGTACCTATGATGGCTCCTTCTGCAGAACCAGATAAAGAGATAGGCAGAACAAAGAAGCAAAAAGCATTTGAAAGGAAGAGATGATACACAGACCCTGTATTCTCTCTTCTCTCTCAGTTTTTGTTTTTAAATTTCCCAACAACACACAGAAAACAAAATCCTTCCAGGTGGTTTTATAAAGGCTGATGAAAATGGTCCTTCCCATCAGTTATCTGAACCCAAAAAGCAAAGGGAGAGGAGAAGGATGCCTGCTTACATAGCCATTAAGCTAAATAATTGATCAATTTAATTGGTAAACTAATTAAAAAGCATATTTAAGCACCTTCTACATATTAGGCATAGTGCTGGGCGATGGGGATACAAAGACAAAAATAAAACAGTCCCTTCCCTTGAGGAGTTTACATTCTATTGGAGGTACGCAACATGGACATTTTATAAATAAATGCAGAATATGTGCAATGGCAGGGGGGAGGGTTGGGGCGGGGGAGGGAAGCTAGGTGGTGCAGTGACTAGAACACCAGGCCTGGAGTCAGGAAGACCTGAGTTCAAATCTGGTCTCAGACCCATACTAGCTACGTGATCTTGGGTAAGTCACTTCACCCAGTTTGACTCAGTTTCCTCATCTGTAAAGTGAGCTGGAGAAGGGAATGACAAACCACTCTGCTAGCTCTGCCAAGAAAACACCAAATGGGGTCACAAAGAGTAAGGTATGACTCAACAACAACAACATGTACAATACAGGGACATTTCAAGAGGTGGGAAGCATAAGCTTCTGGGAGGAATAGAAAGTAGGAGATGGCATTTGAAGTGGACTTTGAAGGAAAGTAGGGATTCTAAGAGGCAGAGCTGACGAGGAAGCAGTTCCAGGCATGGGGAGACAGAATGTGTAAATCTGTGGACATGAGAGATGGAGTGCCCTGCATAAGGAACAGAAAGTAGGTCAGTTTGGTTGGAACATAAAGTATGCAGAAGGGTGTAATGTATGTCTGGAGTGGCAGTCTGGAGCCAGACGATGAAAGGCTTTAAATGCCAAACAGAGGAGTTTGCATTTCCCCCCCTGGAACAGCAGAGAGTCACTGGAGGTTTTTAAGCAGAGGAATGACATAGACTTGTGTTTTGAGCCTAGCATTTTGATTGTGCGTACTCTTTGACCCACCAATACCAATAGGTCTATATCCCAAAGAGATCAAAGAAAAGGGAAAAGGACCTATTTTTACAAAAACATTTATGGTAGCTCTTTTAGTGGTATCTAAGAACTGGAAATTGAGGTGATATCCATCAACTGGGGAATGGCTGAACAAGTTGTGTTATATGATTGCAATGGGATATTATTGTACTAAAAGAAATGACAAACAGGATGGTTAAAAAAAAAAAACTGGGAAGACTTAAATGAATTCATCCAAAGTGAAATCAGCAAAACCAGAAGAACATTATACACAGCTACAGCAAATATAATCAGCTGTGAAAAACTTAGCAACTCTGATCAAAACAGTGATCCAAGACAATTCCAAAGAAACCATGATAGAAAATGGGTTCCACCTCCAGAGAGAAAACTGATGAACTTTGAATGTACATTGAAACATACTTTTTAATTCTCTTTATTTTTCTTGGTGAGGCAATTGGGGCCAAGTGACTTGCCCAGGGTCACACAGCTAGTAAGTGTTAAGTGTCTGAGGCCGGATTTGAACTCAGGTACTCCCGACTCCAAGACCGGTGCTCCATCCACTGCGCCATCTAGCTGCCCCTATTTTTCTTGGTTTTTATGTGTGTTTCCTTTTAGAAGATGTCTAACATGGAAATATGTTTTGTAGGACTCCACGTGAATAATTAATATCATATTGCTTACCTTTTCAATGTTTTGGGGAGGGGTGAGAGTGAGGGAGAGAATTTGGAATTGAAATTTTTTAAAAATCAATGTTTAAGGGGCAGCTAGGTGGCACAGTGGATAGAGCGCCAGCCCTGGAGTCAGGAGGACCTGAGTTCAAATCCAGCCTCAGACACTTAATACTTACTAGCTGGGTGACCCTGGGCAAGTCACTTAACCCCAATTGCCTCACTAAAAAAATTTTAAAAAAACAAAAATCAATATTTAAAAGTTACATGTAATTGGGAAATATTTAATAAAATTAAAATATTTTTAAAAGATTATCATTTTGTGTGGGAAAGCTGAGATGCTAATCCACTGTTGGTGGAGTTGTGAAAAGATCCAACCATTCTGGAGAACAATTTGGAACTATTTGCCCAAAGGGCTATAGAATTGTGCATTCCCTTTGATCCAGCAATACCACTGCTATGTTTATATCCCAAAGACATCCCAAAAAGAGAAAAAGACCTATTTGTACAAAAATATTTATTGTAGTTCTTTTGTGGTGGCTAAGAATTAGAAATCAAAGACAATCCCAAAGAACTAATGATGGAGCATATGATCCACCTCCAAAGAAAAAACTGATATTGATGGAACACCAATGGAAGCAGGCTATTATTCACTTTCATTTTTTTCTTTTATTCAAGTTTTCTTATACAAAATGACTAATATGGTAATGGTTTACATGATCATACATGGATAACCTATATCTGATTGTTTGCTGCCTGGGGAGGGGGAGAGTGGGGAGAGGAGGGAAGGAGGGATAAAAAATTCAAACCCAAAGCTATAAATAAAAGTATTTATTACTTTAAAAAAAGATTAACATTGTGGCAGCTATGTGAAGGGTAGATTGGAGTACGGAGAGGCTTGAGGCAGAGAGGTGAAATAGGAGGCTATTGCAGTAGTCCCGGTGACAAATGATGAGGGCCTGAACTAGAGTGGTAGACACATAAGTGGATAGACGCAAAAAAAAAAAAAATGTCATGGAGGTAGAATTAACACAACATGGAAATTGATTGGATATGGGAAGGTGAAGGAAAATAAGCAAAGGAGGATTCCAAGGTTATGAACCCAGATGACTAGAATAAGAGTACCCTTGACAGAAGTAGGGAAAGTAGGGAAAAGAGTGAGTTTTGAGAAGGAAATATAATGAATTCTCATTTGGACATGTTGACTTTGAGAAGCCTACAGGATATGCCTAAATATCCAAAAGGCAATGAATATCCAATCAGCAATGTAGGACTGGTACACAGGTAAAAGACTAGGACTGAATATATTGATCTTGGAGTCATCTGCATAGAGATGGCCGATGATAAGAGTACTAAAAGAGGATGCAAGGGGGCGGCTAGGTGGCGCAGTGGATAAAGCACTGGCCCTGGATTCAGGAGTACCTGAGTTCAAATCCAGCCTCAGACACTTGACACTTACTAGCTGTGTGACCCTGGGCAAGTCACTTAACCCCCATTGCCCCGCAAAAAAAAAAAAAAAAAGACGATGCAGAAAGAGAAAATAAGAGGCCTAGGACAGAATCTTCAGATGTATCCAAATGAAGGGGAAGGACATGGATAAAGATACAGAAAATGAGACTCAGGATGGATCATACAGGTAGGAAGATGTAATAAAAAGAGAGGGAAGTCATAAAAACCCAGAGAGCTGAGACAATCCAGGATAGAGGCTCTTGACCTGGAGTCCACAAACCACTCAGGGATCCATGGATTGATTTCAGGAATCAGTGCACTTGGATGAGGAAAAAAAATACATCTTTATTTTTGCTAACCTTTGATTTTCTTTGTAATGTACTTCATTTTATGCATTTAAAAAAACACTGTTCTGAGAAGGGATCTGCCAAAGGGCTCCATGACACACACACACAAAAAGTTAAGAACCCCTGATCTAGGAAGAGATGATGGCCAAAAATCTCAAATTTGGCAGAGAAATAAAGAGAGATGGCAATTGAGAAAAGGCCATTGGATTTGGCAAATGAAAAGTTATTGGTAACTTTTGTAGAGGGTATTTTCAGTTGAGTTATGAGATTGGAAATCAGACTGCAAGGGATTGAGGAGTGTGATGAAAAGAAGTAGAACCAATAACTATAGATAATATTTTTCTTAGGGATTTGGCTCTGAAAGGGAAGAGAGATACGTGAAGACATCTTGAAGGGATGTAGGATAAAGTGAGGGTTTGGGTTGGGTTTTTTTTTTTTTTTTAATATGGGGAAGATCTGGATATGTTTGTAGATAATAGGGAATGATCTAGTTCAGACAGAAATGTCAAACATGCAGTACATTTGACCCACAATAGTCCCATGTAAGGTCTGTACCAGACTAAAATGTAATTAGGAAATATGTAACAAAAAAAAGAAAAATACAATACCACATTAACGATGTTAATTTGGGGTTCTCTAAGTCAATATGCAGTGCAGTGGATAGCGCTCTGGTCCTGGAGTCAGGAGTACCTGAGTTCAAATCCAGCCTCAGATACTTACTAGCTGGGTGACCCTGGAAAAATTACTTGATTCTGTTTGCCTTGGTTCTTCATCTATAAAATTAGCTGGAGAAAGACAATTCCAAAAGACTCATGATGGAAAATGCTATCCACATCCAGAGAATAAACTAATGGAGTGTGAATGCAGATCAAAGCATAGTATTTTCACTTTTTCTTCTTGTTTTTTGTTTTTTCTATCTCATGGTTTTCCCCTTTTGTTCTGATTCTTCTTTCACATGACTAATGTGGAAATATATTTAACATGATTGTACTGTATAACCTATATCATATTGCTTGCTGTCTTGAGGAGGCGGGGGAGAAGAGGGAGAGAGAGGGGAAATTTCGGGACTCAAAATCTTAAAAAAAAGAATGCTGAAAACTAAAAGAAAAGAAAAGAAAGAAAATTTAAAAAGAAAGAAAGAAAAAGAAAGGTAATAACATTTTAAAGAACTTTCACTATTGTCTAAGACAGGGAATAGAAGATTCCAAAGTACTGGAAGTTGTACCAGAAATAAATCAATTTAAAAATTTTTTTTAAAAATCAGCTGGAGAAGGAAATGACAAACCACTCCAGTATCTTTACCAATAAAACCCCAAAACTGGGTCACAGAGAGTCAGACATTACTAAAACAACACAACAACTAGTCAATATGCAGCCCGCAGAGATGTATCTCTATTTGAGTTTGACACCACTTAGGAGACAAGAAGTTGAGGATTGGGAAGGGTAGGGGTGGGGTGGACAATTTACCAAAAGGAGACAGGAAATTTTGTTCTGGTCTCGGTGCAGTGGTAATAGAGAGTTGAGGAGCAGTGTTAAGGCAGTGAATGGAGGGAAGAGGGAGAAAGCAGAGAAACTGCTTATAGTATAGAAAGTCAGTGCCCTTCTATCTACTAATGATGACTGAATTGAACCATATTCCAGTCATGGGTCCCATCCCACTGAGTCTTAGGGAATCAGTGACATCAGATTTGGTTCCTTACATTAGAATCTTTAGTTTGTCTTTGCTTGTTAGTCATACTTTTATGCATTTGTACCTAGGCATCTGAGCCATGGATTTTATTGCTGGCTCCTTGGATTTTGTCTCCTATAAATTTCTGGGCTTCTCTTCAGTATTCTTCCCATTTTGTAACTAGAAATGTCTGCAAGACCTAGGTGAGGACATGTGAAGTATCCTTCAAAGGTAGAGGAACCAGTGAAAGGGAACTTCTATTCTTTTTTTTTTTCGAGGCAATGAGAGTTAAGTGATTTGCCCAGCTAGAAAGTGTCAAGTGTCTGATGCTAGATTTGAACTCAGGTCCTCCTGAATCCAGGGCTGCTGCTTTATCCACTGTGCCACCTAGCTGCCCCCGGGGAACTTCTATTCTGGATGTTACTCTGATTGACAAAGAGGAACCAAAGACTTGGGTGGAAATCATGGGAAACTTGGGAGCAAGTGACAACTTTATCTTGGAATTAAATTTTTGGAAATGCAAATTAAAGCATCTCTGATCAGGTTGGCAAAGTTTTCAAGAAAAAAAAGAAAACTACAAACACGGGAGGGTCTATGGGAAAACAGGCACATTGATGCATAGTTGGTAAAGCTGTGACTTGCTCCAGCCATTCTGGAAAGCAATTTGGAACTCTGTCTAAAAAGTTACTAAATTGTGTGTAACCTTTGGCCCAGTGATACACTATTAAGCCTATAAATCAGAGATAAAAGAAAGAGGAAAAAGGCCCATATGAGCAAAAAGATTTAGAGAAGCTTCTTTTTATGGTGGCAAAAACCTGGAAACTAAGGTTGTACCCATCAAGTTGGCTGAATAAGTTATGGTATATAAATATAAAATTGTTCTATAAGAAATTATGAAGGGGGTGTTTTCAGGGAAAACTTGGAAGACTTGTAGGAACCAATGAAAAGTGAAGAAAGCAGAACCAAGAGAATAATTTCTACAATTAACAACATTGTAAGAAACTACTTTGAAATGCTCAAGAATATATTTTCAACCATGATTCCAGAGGATCAATGATGTGGTATACTGCCCATATCCTCACTAAGGAGGTGAATTGCTAATTTATGGACTTATGAAATGGAGGCAGGCATGCCTAGTTCTCTGAGTACTTGCCAGGAAAGACCACAGTGGCAGCTTGGAAGTGATGCTCCAATCACACTTTAATAAAGCACGGAGGATGAAGTTATGAACTGGAATAGAAAATCTTAGACAAGTGGTGAAAATGAGGGTGATACAAAATGACGAATATGATAAAATTTTCCATAATCGCACATGTATAACACATATCTATCTGATTGCTTACCACCTTAGGGAGGGTGGAAGAGAGGGAGGGAAGGAGGGATAAAATTTGGAACTCAAAACTATAAATAAAAATGTTTATTATTTTTTTAAAGTGAAGGCGAGGTACAAAGACATTGGATTTGGAGGGAAGAAAATGGGAAGGAGGAAAGTTGTAGAAAATTGTAAAAAGCCACTCATATAACCGTGGGTTAGAGTTGGGAGAACTTGGCAGAATAGCTCCAGATGGAGATGGAAGAGTGTGGGGGTAAGGGAGTAGGGAAAGAGTTTGGGGGTCTCACTTTTATAAGGTATTGGTGGGGGACAGACTAAATCTTAACTGTACCACCTTGGGGTTAGTTCACGAACATCCACATCATCTCGAAGTTAGCTATCAGCATCGTCTGGTGTTCTATTGGTCTTCCTTCAAAGACTGGAACTTATCTGAGGTTTACTATCAAAGGACCAAAGGCCCTCACAGCAAGGCCTAGATAGCTTCCCCTGATTTAGAACATAGTTTCAGGATGTTATTTTTGGTTAATATGTGATATAGTTTGCAAATTAGGTTCCTTTGATCTTTGGGACAGACCACATGTGACTTCTAGGTTCCCTTTGCAAACTTACTCTCTGCTATGATTACTTTATACTGACTAGGAGTGGGGAAATGGTCACAGGGACCAAAACAAGATACAATTTTAACACAGAGGTGATCCTTTCAAGATGAAGAATTTTATGTACACATATATATGTTGTAATATATATATATATATATACACACACATATAATGCATGTATATGTATACTATATTTATATATGTATGTAATAAACATATACCATTAAATCCTGCATCTCGAGTCCACATACAGCACATTGTGTATTCATATATGCATGTGTATATGTATAATGTATATATGTACATATGCATGAATAATCAATATAAGAAATTATTTCACTTGATTATACATATTTATTTCAAGGGTTTTGCTTTTCTTTTTTTTCCTCCTTAATGGGAAAGGGTGGAGGACATAAAACAGATTTTTGTTCATTGAAAAAAGTTTAAATTATGTTTTTAAAAGAAACAACTCCCACCTAACCAATTTTTCTTTTGTATTTGTTAATAATAATAGTCTTTATATTGTGCTTTAAAGTTTGCAAAACATTTTATAGATGTTGTTTCATTTGATCCTTACAACTCTATAAGGAGGGTACCACTATTATCTCCATTTTGTGGAAGAAGAAACTGAGGCTAAGAAGTTAAATGACTTGTCCAGAGTCACACAGCTTAATAAATATCTAACACAAGATTTAAACACAGGTCCTCATGAATCCAAGGTCAGCACTCTATCCATGATACTATCTAGCTGCTTTGTCGATTTTGGATAAATGAGTATCTTGAGATGGGGTGCCTAAGCTACTTGTGAGTATGAGAGGTAATTCATCATTGTGAAATCTCATTATGATTCAAGATTGAATCTGCCTAGTCTTCACATCTCATCAGTACCCTCTGCCCCTCTAAGTGGACTCTCTGGCTTGAGGGCAGGGCCATGGGCTCCCTGGAATCTATGTAAGGAAGTAACTGTAGTGGAAATGTTGTGCCTTAAGAGGAGGTAGGCCAGCTGAGCAAGAGGTCAGATGCATCCATTGTTGATGCTACACCCAGAAGTAAAGTTGGGGGCATCTCTTTGAAGGGAGAAAAGTATTCCCAGGTCTGGGAGTGAGGAGGTACCTCTTTGCTTCACATGTTCTCTACAAGTATGCCTCACTCTCTTTGGTTTAAACAGTCTCCCTAGGGACTATGTGTGTTTCTATGGGGTAGGAAAGGTGCAGGGAGGGAGAGGGATGAGTACTCTCACCAGTTTAGGGGGATTGCTTTGTAACTATTGCTCTTTCCATAACTTTTCAGTAAATATGTTTTTGCAAAAGCTAATTGATGTCAGCCAGTTGATTGCTATTGGAGAGCAAAACTAGTTAGAGCCTCTTAAGTGATAGTATTAGAAACCACAACACCTCGGAGTCAACCCTAGAACCCTGAGGGGAGAATTAGTATTTTCACCTCTGGGAAATTAACCTGCTAGCACAGAGTGAGTAGGGAGAGTGAGCCCAGAGGGGGTGCTATAGAAACAAAGCAAAAAAAAAAAAATCTGAAAACAAAATAGGTGTTCACCAATTAGAGAATGATTGAACAAATTGTAATACATGACTACGAGGGGATATTATTGCACTTTAAGAAACAACAAATGTGAAAAATTCAGGGAAATTTAGAATTCATACGAAGGGATGGAGAATAGAGTAAGTAGAACCAGAAGAATTTGCATAATAACCACAATAACATAAAGATGGGAAATATTGAAAGACACCAGAACTTTGGGGAGTGACAATTACATTTTTTAAAGGCATCAATAAGCCCTTTATTTATTTAAAAAGAAAAATTCAGTAAGATTCTCAAAATTAGGGGGCAGCTAGGTGGCACAGTAGACAAAGCACCGGCCCTAGATTCAGGAGGACCTGAGTTCAAATCCAGCCTCAGACACTTGACACTTACTAGCTGTGTGACCCTGGGCAAGTCACTTAACCCTCATTGCCCTGCAAAAAAAAAAAATTCTCCAAATTAAATCAGAGTATGGTTTATGCAGTGACTGCAATATATACAGCAGGACAGAAGAAATTAGACTCTAAAGGAACATAAATACTTTGTTCAAAAAAAGATTTTAGCCATAATTAAATGAAATGATTTTTTTTAATTAAGTTGACTTGATTTTAACAGACAGGAAATGACAAATTACCTATGTGAGAGTCATTTTGGAATCAGATTACTGTGTATTATCAGTCCATAAATTTATTAGAGCAATGATCACAATAATGCAAAAGTAGAAGAAAGAAGAAAAATGAGAAGTTATAACTTACATTTAAAGCAATACCAAAGTTATCTATTTAAACAAGTTGTTGATACTGAGAAGTATGAAATGGATAAAAGAACAGACATTGACATAAACTATCATGATTGCCTAAGTAAGTTTAATTTATCTAAGTTAATTGCCACAACAAGAAAACCAAAAGAGCCTGGGAAACTTCTCAGTCATTAAACATATACTTTCTCTGCCAAGTAGAAAGAGATGGTAGCAATCATTTAGAAAATAAATTCACTTGGAAAATCTTACAGAGTAGGATACTAGAAAATTAGGACCAGTATCATGTAAAATAATAGCAATGTAAGGAAAACCAAGTTTTCAGGAAATCTTTAAGTTGGGAAAGGTTCATCTTGGGAGCAAGCCAACAGTCACACCAGATAAATGAAAGAAAGATGGTTTATGCATGAAACTTGCATGTTCTAATGATTTTTATTAAAGGATATTTTTACAGTCAGCTGAGGCCTCCAATAATAGACCAAATTCCCAATGTCCAGGAACTAAAAGTTTTGTCGTTCAGTCATTTCTGACTGAACCCATCTGGGATTTTCCTAGCAAAGATACTGAAGTAGTTTGTCATTTCCTTCTCCACCTCACTTTACAGATGAGGAAACTGAGGCAAACACAGTTAAGTGACTTACCCAGGGTCACATACTACTAAATGTCTGAAGCTGGATTTGAACTCAGATCTTCCTGATTGCAGACCTGGCACTCTATCCTACCACAGAAGGTTTTGTACTTTATTGAAATTATCATTACTTGGGGCAGCTAGGTGGCACAGTGGATAGAGCACCGGCCCTGGAGCCAGGAGTTCCTGAGTTCAAATCCAGCCTCAGACACTTAACACTTACTAGCTGTGTGACTCTGGGCAAGTCACTTAACCCCAATTGCCTCACTAAAAAATAAATTAAATTAAATTAAAAAAAAAAAAGAAATTATCATTACTTGTAGGGCAACTAGGTGGTGCAGTGGATAAAGCACCAGCCCTGGAGTCAGGAGTACCTGAGTTCAAATCTGGTCTCAGACACTTAACACTTACTAGCTGTGTGACCCTGGGCAAGTCACTTAACTCTCATCGCCTGGCAGAAAGAAAGAAAGAAAGAAAGAAAGAAAGAAAGAAAGAAAGAAAGAAAGAAAGAAAGAAAGAAAGAAAGAAAGAAAGAAAGATGCACCAAGCATGCTGGAGGAATGTTCCAAGCTGAAGAGGTCCCAGACATTGAGGAAAATTCCAGGGTGAGAAAACAGCTGAGTCATGGTGGTAAAGTCCAGAGTGTCACAAGCACAAGCACAGCTGGGACAGAAATAATGTACAAATTTTTAAGTGCTATGTAAATGTCAGTTATTATTATTACTGTATTATTACATTTTAAACGCGTTTCCTTTCAGTTTTTCCTTCTGAGGAAACAAAACAGCTGGAGAACATCCCCCTTATAATAACACTTCATATACTTGAAGTCACCCCTCAGCCATTTCTTAGACTAAATATACCCGGTTCTATTAGTCTTTCCTCTTAGCCAACATCTTTAATCATTTTTATTGCTCATTTGTGGACTCACTCCAATTTCTTCACGTCCCTTATAAATGACAGGCACAAATTGGACACAATGCTCTAAAAATCTCCTCATAAATTTTAAATCTCACCAAAGGATTACTTCCTGAACATCAAAACTGCTTGAATGCACTACCCATTGTATACAAACATGATGCTATTGACCCCATTAGTATGAAATACACTGAATCATTGTTTCCAGACTAGTCAGGTCTGCATTTGTGCTGAACTGTCCATATTCTCTCACCTGGTTTCACTTAGAATCAAGAGCTCAGCACCTTGTACACAAATAGGTACTTAATACATGTTAACTGAGTTGAATTGTTGAATTAAAAGGCACACATCTGGGAGTTCCACTAGCTTGAGTTCAGGGTATAATCTGTATCCACAAAATAACTAGCATTTCTATCATGCTTCAGGTATGCAAAGGCCTTTCTCAATTCAATTTCATCCAATTCAATAAACATTTGGGGGGGCAGGACAATGAGGGTTAAGTGACTGGCCCAGGGTCACACAGCTAATTAAGTGTCAAGTGTCTGAGGCCAGATTTGAACTCAGATTCTTCTGAATTCAATAAACATTTATTAAGTATCTACCAGGTGCCAGATCTTGGGGATACAAATAAGAAAAAGAGAGAGACAATCCTGCCCTCAAGGATCTTACAATTTAATGGGGGGAGACCCATAAAAGGAAGCTGAAAAAGGGGGAGGCTGGTTCATGCCAGAGAGCATCCAGCTTGGAGACATCATGTTCCAGGGAGTTCAAACCAAGCAGAACAGCAGGTGGGAAGTGCTGCCCCTTACTGTTAATTTCAATCTCACCAGCACTACACTCAACTGTACATTCCATGGGACAACAGCACAGGGTTAGCTGAGAACATCAATGAAAGATGGGGTTGGAAAGACAACAGGCGAAGCTTCAGAAAGGGTGACAGGCTGAACTAAAACAACCTGAAATATTGTTCCCAGAAGCCCTCCTTAGCTTCTTTAGTCATGCCTTGCCATGGAGCAGTCTCTACTAATTCAAAGCCACTCCATACATCAGCAGGTAGCTCATACCCTTGCAGATTCTCCTATGTGAGTAGGGTGAGCTCCTGCTGAGGGGGATGCTGCAAGCAGAAGGCAGGGAGGGGAGGGACAAGTAGAGGGTCATTTTTTTTTTCACAGCTCAGCACTATTATGGGAAACCTAATTGAATGGCTGGCTACTGACTGCTTGGCAAAACTCAGAAGTAGGCCAACATCCATGGAATGTTTGAGCTGACGGAGAATTATTCTAACCTCATCATTTTACTTGTGAGGAAACAAAGGTCCACAGGAGAAGAGACTCACCCAAGGTCTTGCAAGTTAGTGACAGAGCTGGGTCTTGACTCCCAATTCTGATTTGATGCTATTACATATAATTTCTATAGTTTTAGTTATTCAGTACTCCAAGTTCAACATGACCGTTTTAGTGGTAATAACATTTAACTCATAGCTTTAGCCTCCATCCACTGTGTTTCTCTATTGGTAAGCATACAATTGGAACTGTAACTAGCATTGGGCCACTAGTGCTTTGTTCCAGGATGTTAACGTGGTGGTGGTGCTGGGGGGAGATTTCCTCCCCATGAAAGTCATACTAGGCATGTGAAACTACTAGGCTAAGTTCCATGAAACATGGTAAAGTCAACCACAGAGTGTAAGCTTCCACTTCTGGATGTGTATCCAGGGCCAACCTTCTCCCACCATAACACTGGTATGACTGAACCTACTTGGGTGGACTGTTTGTGTATTGCCTAGAACAGGAATTTGTGCCACAGAGAATGCCCAGGATCAGTGGCAGAATAATAAGTGCTAGTGAAACATGCCATCTTCAGATTGATCCAAAGATCTCTGTATTCTACCAGTGTGCCAGTACTGGACTGGGGTGTACTGCCCATATGACACCTGGCCTAGGACCCATGCCAGGAGGGACACACACTAGCCTTAGGGCATCCATGAGTACCCTCTTAACTAACTGAATTTCCCCTGGTGATGGGATTCCTAGTTTTGGCTCTTCATACTAGAGACATAAATGCAATAGCAATTATTTCACTTAAACATGAAGCATAACTACAAAGTAAGAGAATCAATTGCAAAATATTTTAGGTATCCATGTACAAAGAGATGCACATGTTCCCCCAGAGGAGTTACAAAAAACTTCTTCTTTAATCTCCCTGGATATCAGGAGGGCAAAAATTTTGCAAACCATAGTCTGGGTGATAGAAACTGAGAACATGAGGCTGTCTGCTTCTGGAATCTTTCCCAGAAGTCTGTGATGTTTAAAATCTAAATTGTGTGGTCGCCTTAAATTAGAAGCTTTAGCGCCAGTCTTTCAGCATTAAGCATTTATTAAAGGATACCAAGTATTCACATGGAGTTCAGAAAGCTAAGAAAAGACCTATCTAGACTAGATTTCCAGCCTGATCTGGTTCTTCCTCAAGTCCTCGGTCACCAGCCTGCTTCAATCATGAACTCCCCAGCAAACTGAATGTAGAAGCTTTTTATAGGTCCGTCGGAACATAGTCCTTACACACTGCTTCAGGCTGATTGGTTAGCGTCATCCAAATCCATTGGTTCACTGGACTTGAAGGTGGTCTCAGTTAAGTTCAAAGTCTAGCTTCTGAGAACAATGCCTTCTTAAGGGCTAGCCAGGTGTGATTACAATCTAGTTAACCCAAAGTAGGCTAATCAGCAGTCAATCACTCTCACTTACTTCAATCAGTTTAGATTAATCTCCAGGTGGGCCTTTGAGTACCTGCTAAATCCCATTATTTTATCACAAGTCACTTAGGGCCTGATAAAGAATAGCTGAAAGTACTTGGATCAGCACTATAGTAATTTTTGTGGCCAAAGGGAATGGCAGAGTATAAGAAATCATTCATGGCTTCTTCTCCATGTAATGTCTTCCCTCTCTAACCCATCTGTAGGCCCAAGTTTGGCTATTCTGTCCACTCACCCCTAGTAGCTATCATAACACCAGTTATTAAACATCTTACTTCATAGGGCCTCCTCTCCAACAAGAGTTCTCCCTTGGTGAGTTGTGAGCTCAGACATAGGCATCTGGGAGACACTCTTGCAGGATCATTGATCTGGAGCGGTTTGACCTGCCCAGAACATGCATCCATGCTCTTTCAGGCTGCATTGTTGCTTCAGCTAAGCTAGCTTGTCAGTACTCAAGCCTTTGGTGTCTGTGGATGTGGCTCAGGAACCTCTTGCTATTACTGCTAGCAGAATTGGGATAATGGTAAACAAAATAATGCAACTTTCAAAGAGTTTTCATGTTTATAGAGACAAATCTTCAAAGAAGGCAAAATCCAGCTCTGGCCATCTTCAGACTCTTTTCTCTATACCCTCCCTTCTCCTCCCTCCTCCCCACCTTCCCCCAGTTATATGGCTTTCAGATGGCTGTCATCCAATCCCAAATAAAGGTTTATCTGGTGTAGCTTATATGTTACCTCTCCCAAAATATTTGTATTTTAGGGAACTAGTAGACTTTTTAGAAGAACAAAAAACCTTTAAAGTCAAAGAAATGAATCATTAATGGTAGAACTTAAATATTTTGATGGTTTGTTTTAACATCACAGATCCTTGCCAACAATCAAACCAACCCTACTATAATGTATATCCATTGGAAAGTTAGCTTATTGGTTGAAAATAGAAAGGAAGGATAGTTTCTTTAACTTCAATACCGTGGTACTAACATTTAACTCTTATATTTGAGCTGAGTTTTGTTACCTGTTGATGTTGACTTTATTACACAGCTGTAGTTACTAGAGGTGTTATTCTTTTGCCTCTGGTTTGTTTGGTCTGCGTCTCTTGATACAAGTCTTTTCATGTTTCTCCAATTCTTCACATTTGGCATTCCTTATGATGCAGCAATATTCCATTACACTGATAAGCTCTCATTTGTGTATCTGTTCCCTAATTATTGAGCATATTTCTCCCAGCTCATTGTTATGACAAAGAATGCCACTGTGAACATTTTTTCTACATATGGGTCTTTTTTGTATGTAAAGAAGTAAAGAATGAGAGAGGTCAAAACCTTATAGACCCCATAGAAACTTCACAGGTACAACAGCATGAATATTGGACTTTCTTTAGGAAAAAAAAGAAGCTGCTAGATGTGGAGAGCACCAAGTAATAACCTAAACAATACAATTGATATATTTTAACAGATAGGAAATGACTATTAAAAGGGGAGTCATTCCTGACTCAGTTGTCTGTATATAATCAGATCACCAACTTGTAAGAGGGAAGATCAAAATTAACACAAAGCTAGAAGAAAAAATAAAAATGAGAAAAATATGTAGTATACAAATAAACAATTCCAACCTGACCTATTTAAACAAATTTTTGAAGTAAAAAAAAAATGTGACATGAATGGAGTAAAGGACATTAAAACCAAATAAGATTATTTTATGAGCAAATTTAAGTAATGCAAATCAGTTGTCTTGACAAGAAGACAAAAAGAGTCTAAAATCTTCCATATTCAGCAAATACTTTGACTTAATTACCAAGCAGAGGTATATGGAAGCCAAAGGTAGCAAGAATTTAGAAGATAAATGTATTTATAAAATCCTTGAAATATTACTATGCTATAGAAAATGATGAAATGGTTGATTTTAGAAAAACATGAAAAGCAAAGTGAGCAGAACCAAGAGAATGTTATATACAATAACAGCAATATTGTTCAAAGAAGTAAACAGCCAAGTTATTCTGAGTACTATACATACTCAAATCAGCTAGAAAGGACATATGGATAAAGATACTATCCACCTCCACTATTCTATTTTTTTGCCCAGGGTCACATAGCTAGTAAGTGTCAAGTGGCTGAGCCTGGATTTGAACTCAGGTCCTCCTGAATCCAGGGCAGGTGCTTTATCCACTACGCCACCTGACTGCCCCCACTTCCACTATTCTTTTTTTTTTTTTTCTTGCAGGGCAATGGAGATTAAGTGACTTGCCCAGGGTCATACAGCTAGTAAGTGTCAAGTGTCTGAGGCCTGATTTGAACTCAGGTACTCCTGAATCCAGGGCCAGCGCTTTATCCACTGAGCCACCTAGCTGCCCCACCTCCACTATTCTTTTGCCAAATTTTAGCCCTGCATGACTTCCATCAGCTTCCTTTAATACTACTCACTAGCTATTGAATGAAGTGGAAGGAAATTGCACAATCATGCTGACTGGGTTCATTACAAATCCATGCTATATAACTTCAGGTGGTCCCTTACTACAGCAAGACAGGCCTTTTATTCCCCCCAAATGATTCTAGATCTCACTCCCCACAAAAACTAGCTTCTTTCCTCAACTTTTCCAAACTTCCCCTTCAACCCACATCCTCTCAGTTGAGTTCCTTGCCCCTTATTTTACTGAGATAGTTGACAGTGTTCAACATGAGCTTCCTCTTCTTCCATTCTCTTCATCTCAAAGTCCCCGGCCATCATCTTCCACTATCTCTCTCTTTCCTTTCCCCAGTCTCTGACAAAGAGATGGTCCTTCTCTTTGCCAAGGCCAACTCCTCCCCATATGAACTGCATCTTGTCTCTTCCCAACATCTCCAGAAGATTGTATATTCAATCTTCCTTTTCTCTCTCTCACATCTTCAATCTCTCCTTACTATTTTCTCCATACTCTTTTCTTCCCTACAGCCTTCAATCAACCCAAATTTTCCCATTCTTAAAAAAAAAGCACCTTCATTAAACCCTACCATCCCTTCAAGATATTATCATCTATTTCTTCCTCATTTCAGCCAAACTCCTGGAAACAGCAATCTGTACCATCTGCCTCCCCTTCCTTTCCTCTCATTTGCTCCTTAACCTTTTGCAATCTGGCTTCTGTCATTATTCAAATGAAACTTCTCTCTGAAGTTACGGCCCCATATATCCAAATAGGTGCCAAATATTGCCACTGCCACCTTCACAACCTCTTTTACATCTGATCCCTTCTCTCTATTCACATCGCTACCATCTTAGTTCAAACTCTCATCAACTTTTACCTGTAACAACCTCCTAAGTTGTCTCCCTGCCTTGTCTTTCCCCACTCCAGTCCATTCTATATATTACCATGAAAATAATTTTCCTTAAGTGCAGATCTAATCATGTGAATCCCCTATTCAATCAACTCCAATGTTTCTTAATTGTCTTTAGGATCAAATGTAAAATCTTCAGTTTAGCTTTAAAGCCCTATACAACCTGGCCACAACCTATCTTTCCAGTGTCATTTGACATTACTCTCTCACCCACTATCTACAATCCAGCAAATTGGCCTTCTCTCTGTTCCTTGTGTAGGACACTTGATCATCTCCTGTTTCTATGCTTTTACACTGGATATCCCAAATGCCTGGAACATACTCTCTCCTTACTTCTTCCTTTATGATGCAGCTCAAGCAATATCTTCTCCACAAAACCTTTCCAGATCCTCCTCCCACCAAATACTAGTGCCCTTCCTCCCAGATTACCTTGTGCTTATCTACTTTGTATATATTTGTATTTATTCACTTTATATGTATGCTGTAGAGACAGGCAGAGAAAGGGGAAAGAGCCAGAGGAAAGAGAGAAAGAGAGAAGGAAAGTGACAGAAAAAAGAGACTGAGAAAGAGTGAAAGATCTAAGGAGAGAGGAAGAAAAGGATAAATCTTACCCCATGCCAGGCACCATGTTCACTTCTGAGAATGCAAATACAAGCAGATACAGTCCCTGCCTTCAAGGAACTTACATACTAGTGGGGAACTAAAAACATAAAAGGGAACTGAAAGGAGTAAATAAATGGAAGAATAAGAATGCCTGAGAAATCCTCTAGAGACCTTCAAGAGGAGATGTCATTATTGCACTTAGCCTAGGACCCTCTGGTGACCAACCTGTCATGGGGGAGAGGAGGTGGTCCTTAGGTATTCCTCAATAAAGAATTTCACTCAAACACAGTTCAATTAGAATTAAAACTCTTTTATTTGGCACTAAGGAAAGAAATTGATTGGAAAGTCAAAGATTTCACCCTTCAGGGAGGAGGGTTTAGAAACATTCTCCTCCAACAGAAGGAAGGCAAAAGCTTGTATAGAGGATAGATGGGGTGTCCACTTGAAAACTGGAAATTTCCCTTTTGGGGTAGGGAGAGCTTGGATGTTTGTCATATTCCTGAAAGTTGAGGCAGAATTTTTTGAAATGATGGTCCTGACCTTTGGAGTTATCTCTGTCTCCTAGCTCTGGTCAGGTAGTAGCCACACCTAATTGACTTTCCTATTATAGAATTTTATCTCCCCTTACTTAGGTATGTCTGTCCTGATATTTAGTTGATCAATCTAAACTTGAATAGTCCCTTGATTCCTTGATGTATCTGTCCTGTTATCTGGTCATCTTTGGTTTTTCTTCTCACAGGAGAAACTTCTTCTGATTTATCCTAAGCCCCATGTCACAACCTGCAAGTTATTCAGCAGGATTTTGTTGATCTGCTAGTTACGAGGACACCGAGAAGCCCATGAAGGCAGCAAGTGTCAATTATTACAGGTCTTGATGGAAGGCAAATGTGGTAAATTGAGACAGATACTGCCCTGCACCTTTGAAACAATATCAATATAGTCTGTGGGAACACTACACTCAGAAGAATAGGCAGAAAGAGTTGAGATTCAGGATTTCTGGGACAGAGCCAAGATGGCAGAGGAAAGGCAGTAAGCTCTCAGAACTTGCAACAGAATCACTTCAAAAACCTCCAAATAATGCCAGAGATTTAACTCTAGTTAGTAGGGATATTTGGGGTGTTTTAACAGTGACATTGTTATGTTGATTTTCCCCTTAGGAAAAAATCCACTTAATCTATATGTGAATGAGTAATCCTTTCAGGTCAGAAGATTGAAATCCTGTGGAAATGGAAACTGGTTAAACTAGCAATGAATAATGATGGTATTAAATCATACCCTTGTATGTGCCCTAGAAAGAAACCCAGGAAAAGTAACTGTAGGGGATTGTAGTCTGAGCACATTTGATTGGTAGTGAGTGAGCAAATTGCCTGAGACAAGAACCTACATGCTTGAGATCACCATGTACACTGGAAGAGAACTCGAGTATCTGAGACTTGGAACTGGCATTACCCTGTGGCCTGTGCATACATAGCTCGCCATAAGTATTCACCTCTGTCATCAAGGCTGTTTAGCATCCCTTGGAATTCTTGGAGCAGAATACCAGGTGGAGAATTCCCTATAGTCCCCTCAGATACTTCTATTTGCAGATGATGTATTGATTGCATCAAGCTCCATAAACCAGAATGGCTCTCCAGATGAGATAAAATAGTCACTCAAAAACAATAAATAAATAAAAATAAACCTAACTACACAGGAAAGACCAAGTAGATAAAGGAAGCCTATTATCTAGACCAGTAATCTCTGAACTGCTTTTCTTATGAACTCCTATCAATAAAAAAATTGGAGATATTCGTCCTTCACATATGCATGTTTATTTATAAATGATGTACTTGTAATAATGTACAATTGTGTATATTACAAATCTGATAGAAAAATAGAAATTAAAAATGAATGTGATAAAGACAACATAATATTTGATCCTGGAGTCAATAGGGAGCCACATGAATAGGGTAATGATATAGTTAGATCTGATTAGAAATATCGATGTGAGGGGCAGCTAGGTGGCGCAGTGGATAGAGCACCAGCCCTGGAGTCAGGAGTACCTGAGTTCAAATCCGGCCTCAGACACATAACACTTACTAGCTGTGTGACCCTGGGCAAGTCACTTAACCCCCATTGCCTCAGTAAAAAAAAAAAAAAAAAAGAAAAGAAAAGAAATATTGATGTGGCAGCTATGGGATGTATTGATTGGAATAGGGAGAGACTTCAGAAGGGAAACCAATCAGGAGGCTATTGTAGTAGTTTAGTTAGGATATCAAGTAGGGTAGTAGCTGTGTGAGTAGAGAGCAGGGAAATACATATAGGCACGTTGTGAAGGTTGAATTGACAAGGCTTAGCAACGGATTGGATATGTAGGGTGAGGAAGAATGAGGAGTTGAGGATGAGACCAAGGTTGCAATACTGGGTATCTGAGTTTGCTAATACCCTCAAGAGAAATAGGGGAATTCAAAAGAGGGATGAGAGGGGCAGCTAGGTGGCGCAGTGGATAGAGCACCAGCCCTGGAGTCAGGAGTACCTGAGTTCAAATCCAGTCTCAGACACTTAACACTTACTAGCTGTATGACCCTGGGCAAGTCACTTGACCCCAATTGCCTCACTAAAAAAACAAAAACAGAAGAGGGATGAGTTTAGGGAAAAAGATTATATAATGATCTGCTACATAGCTAACAACCCACTCATAGCTGCTCCTTTTATGAAAAACAAAAACAAAATAAAAAGGGAGGGTACAAGGCTCTTATTCACAATCTGCTCCAGACATACGGTGATCTAGCCAGCAGGGTGTGCCCGCACTGAAGGTAGGAAGAATTTTGCCTACACATCTGCTGATATAGGTTCCAGGTTGAGGATAGGTTATAAGTACCTTGAGGGGCCAGCTAGGTGGTGCAGTGGATAAAGCACTGGCCCTGGATTCAGGAGTACCTGAGTTCAAATCTGGCCTCAGACACTTGACACTTACTAGCTGTGTGACTCTGGGGAAGTCACTTAACCCCCAATGCCCTGCAAAAAACAAAAACAAAAACAAAAACAAAACAAAATAAGTACCTTGAGGAGTCTATGCCTGAAGCAGAAGAGAGGTTGGGAGCTTCCATAGCCTTGGGATCATACTAGCATGAGGAGGCAGAGTTGGGAAATTCTGGGCAATAATAGAAAAAGCAGGTGATGGGGTCATCTTGGAAATGAGCCCTATGACTGGTTATCACAGGGAAGATGGGATAAGACACATGTTCCCACCTCCAATTACTTATTCCTTAGGCTTTATGTCATGATCCAATTTGGGGCTCTGGCTTTAGAGCCCATTGGTCTAGACCAGGGATTCTTAACCTTTTTTGCATCAGAGACTCCTTTAGCAATCTAAGTGAAAACTATCTGCCCTTCTCAGAACAATGCTTTTAAATACATAGAATAAAAAATAGGATTGCAGAAGAAACATATATAATACAATTGAAATATAGTTACCAAAATATTAATAAATTAAATGTGTTAAATACTATCTAGCAGTGGGTTATAATAACCATGGTGATTTTCAAGTAGTGATGGACATAAATTACATTTGGAGATACCTGCAACAACTGTAATGGGAAATGAAAATGTCTGTGATTTCTATTGGTGACAAAGTCGCAGGTAACACTAATATTACTGTTGTTTGTTGCTCAAACTCAGAATTGAAGACAAGGCTAAGTGAGACATTCCTGCTGGGAAGCTTGACTGATCCCTTCAGTGGGAAGAGTGACTTTCATTCATTCAACAAGTATTTAAGCACTGGCTGTGTTCTGGACACAAGCTAGCCCGGGGGAAACAAATACAAAATACAAAGCCACCCTTACCCTCAGGAAGCTTGTGTTCTTCTGAGAGAAATGAGACGATTCTATAAAGAAGTCAATACAAAATATTGTAGAAAAATGCAAATAAATGAAAAGGAGGGGACACTAACAAAGGGAATACAAAGACAAAAAGAAGAGTCCTTGCTTAGGTTGGTTCTTGCATTCTACTGGGGGGAAATGGCATACATAGAAAAATAAACATACCAAATATGTAAGGTATTGAGGGGGAAGTGCTATTTAAATAGGTAAAAGCAGCTTCCCCATAGCCTGCAATCTGATGTGGCCCACCCCATCGCCCAGGGAGCCACCTTTTCCCCATTATGGGGAGTAGGAGAATGCCAACACCGACACCCCTAGCTTCCTCCCTAGGGAATGGAAGAGACTGAATGATCTCTACTCCAGTCTCTAAGATACATATTGGGCTAGGTTTTGATCTACCTACAACCTCTCCCATATCTCTAGTCTAAGGATCCAATGTTTGCTTCCCTGATGGCTCCTAAGGGAAAGGATAGCCCTTAGCTCATACTCACTTCCCCACAAACACCACACAAAAGACCATCATGAACAGAAATAGCAAGAAAACCCATGAATCCAAGCAAAACAGTAATAGATTAGAATTTACTAAAAATAATAATAGGCAAGAGTAATAATAATAATAGCTAGCATTTATATAGTGCTTTAAAGTTTACAAAGATCTTTAAAAATATCATCTCGTTTATCCTTATAACAACCCTAGAAGGTAGGTGCTATTATTAGTCCCATTTTACAAATGAGGAAACTGAGATTGAGATGGGTGAATTGAGTCACGTTGGGTCTCTAAGCTAGTAAGTTTCTGAGGCCAGATTTGAACTTGGGTTTTCCTGACTCCAGATCCAGTGATCTATCAATTGTGTCAAGTAGTCACCTTGGGAGTAAATTAATTCTTCAGCTTGGAGAGAGAGAAAATCTCAATTCAAACCAGGAGAGAGACAGAGACAGACACACAGAGACAGAGACAGACAGACACACAGAGACAGAGACAGTGAGAGAGGGAGAGAGAGAACATATGCTCTCCTGCAGGAGGGGGTCTACTCTCAGGAGTCTCTAATATTGTAGGTTCTGGAGATCTAGAAGCATAATGGGGCTGACTCCCACCCATGTCCAAGGCAGTAAGGGTGCCAGTCTTCCATTCAAGTCTCTCTTTCTCTTAATGACCTCCCTGGAACATCTTTCTCCATATGTGTCTCTGAAGTCTCTCCCTGAAGTCTCTGCAACAAATGAAAGTAAGTCTATTATCCAGGTACACGGAATCACTGAGCTTTCTCTCAGCTAATCACTAGTCATGTCTCCCTTAGGGCATCCCCTCTCCCTCCCCCTTCTCTCCCCCCCACCTCCCCACTGAGCTTGGAAGGAAGCTGGGGATTCTAAGAGGCCAAGGTGAAGAAGTGTATTCCCTGCAAGGGAAACAATGCTGTACAAAGTCATCATGTAGGGAGAGAGAAAGTCCCATAAAGGGAGCAAACAAGAGGCCAGTTTGGCTTGAACATAGAGTGCATGAAGTACTATGAAATAAGCCTGGAAAGGTGGGCTTTAAATGCCCAACTGAGGTGTTTGCATTTTATCCTAAAGGCAAGTGGGAACTGGAACTATTGGAGCAGGGGAATGATGTGGTCAGACATATCAGTTTGACAGCTGTGTGGAAAATGGATTGGAGAGGGAACAGACTGCATACAGGAAGGCCAATTAGGAGACTCCTGTAACAGCCCAAGGAGAGTCAATGAAGGCCTTAATTAGAATGGTGCTTGCATGAGAGAGACAGAGGAAATCAGCTATATTGTAGAGGGAGAATGCAGATAATTTGGGAGGTAAAATTGACAAGGTCTTGTCAACTGATTAAAGATAAGGTATGAAAGAGAAGGAAGAATCAAGGATGACTGAGATTGAAAACTTGGATCACTTGAAAGATAGTGTTGAGGGGGACAACTAGGTGGCGCCGTGGATAAAGCACCAGCCCTGGATTCAGAAAGATCTGAGTTCAAATGTGGCCTCAGACACTTGACACTTACTAGCTGTGTGACCCTGAGAAAGTCACTTAACCCTCACTGCCCCCAAAAGAGAGAGAGAGAGAGAGAGAGAGAGAGAGAGAGAGAGAGAGAGAGAGAGAGAGTTGACCCCAATAGAATTAGGAAAGTTAGGGATGGAGATGGGAGAGGGAAAGTTCTGTCCTAGACACATTGAGTTCAAGGTCTGTATAGGCTATCCAGTAGCTTTGGAAACATCACCTAGGAATTTAGCTCATGAAAAAAATCATCGTTGTCCATGGATATGCTTGGCAAGAGTTTGGATGAGTTTCTGGAATACTGAAGAAGGCTGGAATAGAAAGTTAGTAAGTTTCTTTATTTATTTTTTGCGGGGAAATGAGGGTTAAGTGACTTGCCCAGGGTCACACAGGTAGTAAATGTCAAGTGTCTGAGGTCGAATTTGAACTCAGGTCCTCCTGAATCCAGGGCCAGTGCTCTATCCACTGTGCCACCTAGCTGACCCCTTGGTAAGTTTATAAGAAGGCATTTTCTACTTTTTACATGACTATGTAAATATTTCCTCAGCCCTTCTCCACCCCTTCTTTTCATTCATTCAACATGCTTTAATTAAGCACCTGCCATGTGTAAAACTCCATGCTAGGCCCTGGGGATAAAAATAGGAAAACAAAACATTCCTACCCTCAAGAAGCTACCATTTTTTTTTTTTTAGGAGCTGCCATTCTGCTGAAGGAGAAGCAACACTCACAGAGAAGTCAATTTAACAGACAAAATAAATAGCACTGTTGTGAAGATCAAATAAGGAAATATATGTAAAGCCTCTGCAAACTTTAAAAACTATAAAATGTCAGCTGTTATTATTGTGTTAATCCCAGTCAAAAGGGAAACACACATCTTTGAAAGTACCAGCTTATACTAAAGAGCTTAGAGGGAGGGAAAGAAAGCCAAGTCCTCTTTGGGGCTTCTATCCCCATCAGAGGGAAATTCTAGGCCCCAGATAATAGACTTTAAAGATTGGGACAATCGAGGGAAGAAAAATTGCATAATTAAAAATGGAATGGCTCACTGGTATCCACCCCAGATGCCTGGGCATTGCCCATTCTGTCAAAACAGGGCCAGAGGAAACAGTTGGCAGCATTCACTCTCTCCTGCCTTGCAATTTGGGTGGACTTTGGGTTGTTTCTAGCTTATTTTTTTCAGGGACCAGATGTTTTTTCTAGTTAAAGGAAGGCCAACTTGGGTGAAGAGGAGAGCCCAAGGAATTGTTGTAGGCTGCCTCCCTGGGACCAGTCTCCCTGAGCTCACTGGAAGATTTCTCCAAGCCTTGCCCACCTTCTTTCATTCATATGACATATTTCTATTGAGTACCTGCTATGCATAAAGCTCTATGCAAGGTCCTGGCGATGAAAATATGAAAACAAAACAATTCCTGCTCTCGGGGAGCTGCCATTCTGCTGAAGGAAAAGCCACACGAATCCATATAATATATGATACAGACAAAATAGATACATAGTACTTTGATGGGAAAGGGCACCTATACCTGGAGGGAATCATGAAGGCCCTCCTGTAGGAGGTGATGGTGAAGCTGAGCCTTGAAGGAAACCAGGGCTTCTAAGAGGCAGAGGTGAAGAATGAATGAAAGGGACAGCTAGGTGGCACAGTGGATGGAGTGCCAGCCCTGGATTCAGGAGGACCTGAGTTCAGATTCAGCCTCAGACACTTAACACTTACTAGCTGTGTGACCCTGGGCAGGTCACTTAACCCCCATTGCCCAGCAAAAAAAAATTTAAAAAAAAAAAAGAGTGAGTGCATCCCAGGCCTGGTGCACATTTCCTTGCAAAGATACAGAGTAGGCGTCACAGAATGTTCCAATCAGGGGACAGCAAGAAGGCCAGTTTGGCTGGAATGTAGTGGATGAAGGAGAGCAATGGAAAACTGGTCTGGAAAGGTAAGCTGGAACCAGATTTGTAAAGAGCTCTACAAGTCAAGCAATTTTCATTTTATCCCAGAAGTAATAAGGAGCCACTGGTGGTTTTTCTGAGCAGGGGAGTGACATGCTCAGATCTGTGGTTTAAGATTATTCATCTTTCAGCTGTGTGGAAGATGGATTTGAGAGAAGAGAGAGACTGGAATCAGGAAGTCTATTAGGAAGCTATTGCAATCGTCTTAATGAGAAGTAAGGAGGGCCTGAACTAGGAGGGTATCCATATGTGTAGAGCAGCTAGGTGGTACAGTGGATAGAGCACTGGGTTTGGAAAGAAGACTCATCTGCCTGAGTTCAAATCTGGCCTAGTTGTGTGACCCTGGGCTAGTCACTTAACCCTGTTTGCCTCAGTTTCCCCATCTATAAAATTAGCTGGAGAAGGAAATAGCAAACCACTCCAGTATCTCTGCCCAAAAAACCCCCACACAGGGTCACAAAGAATCAGATACCACTAAAAAACAACCCAACAACTGAAATCATCTAAGTGCAGAGAAGAGGACAGAAAAGAGGGATTGTAAAGTTTGGACTGACCAGACTTGACAATTGTTTGGATGTGAGGGTGAGGGAGGGCAAAGGGCCTGATTATTTGATTAGTTTCACAAGTCCCACAGATCAATTCCACCTCTATTCTTTTTTTTTTTTTAAGTGAGGCAATTGGGGTTAAGTGACTTGCCCAGGGTCACACAGCTAGTAAGTGTTAAGTGTCTGAGGCCAAATTTGAACTCAGGTACTCCTGACTCCAGGCCTCAGACACTTAACACTTACTAGCTGTGTGACCCTGGGCAAGTCACTTAACCCCAATTGCCTCACTTAAAAAAAAAAAAGTTTAGGCTCAACATAGCTCTGGGAACCACTTTAAAATATGTTAGTTAGAGCCTGTCAGTGAGATCAGCTCATGAGCAGAGATGGGAAAAGAGGAAAACAGTTTTGGAAAGCAAGAAGCTTATATGTAAAAGGATCATCAAGGGGACATGAATTAGACAAGACAGGACCTAGATGTCTGATTTTCTAGGGGCATCAAACCAATACTGATTGCAAGAGCCTGTTGACTCAATGCCTGGCCATGGGTTGAAGGCTCTTTTTCCCTAGTCAGATGAACTTTCTGTGTTTAAGGTATGAAGTACGTTGTATTAAGGCCTTAATTGTGTTATAACAATTAAATAATACAAGGGCTGCATTCTGGTCTAAAGTCTTTGTTCTCTGAAGAACCTGAATCAAAGCCCTAATCAATCCTTTGGGATTGTCTTGGATCATTGTATTGCTGAGAATAGCTAAGTCATTCACAGCTCTTCAACAAACAATATTGCTGTCTCTGTGCATAGTGTTCTCCTGATTCTGCTCATTTCGCTATACATCAGTTCATGTAAGTCTTTCCAGGTTTTTCTGAAATCATCCTGCTTGTCATTTCTTACAGCACAATAGTATTTCATTACAATCATATGCCACAGTTTATTTAGCCATTCTCCAGTTGATGGGCATCCTTTTGATTTCCAATTCTTAGCCACCACAAAAAGAACTGCTATAAATATTTTTGTACAAATAGATCCTTTTCCCTTTTTTTTAGATGTCTTAGTAGTGGTATGGGAACAGTTAATTTCTGGCAGATATTTTCTCCCAAGGTACCCTGCATTTATATGACTATTGTTCTGTGTAGGAAGTCAAAAACCCTAAACTTCACTTATGTATCTTCTTTTTACTTTTTTAAGGAATTTGATTTTTGGTTCCCAATTACTATAAAATATAAGTTGTAAATTGCTTAGGCAGAGAAGGAATTCTGATTATCACAGTGATTTCTGCTAATCTGAACCTGTCTTCAAGCAAAACTGCTTGTTGACCCACTTGGGCTAAATTACAGCATGTAGAATTTTTCTTCCATAAGGGAAAGTTCTGCATAATCTAATCCCTATGAAAATAAAAATTCCTGGGGCAGCTAGGTGGCACAGTGGATAGAGCACCGGCCCTGGATTCAGGAGGACCTGAGTTCAAATCCGACCTCAGACACTTGACACTTATTAGCTGTGTAACCCTGGGCAAGTCACTTAACCCCAATTGCCTCACAGAAAAGAAAAGAAAAATTCCTGTTTCAAAAAACCTCTCCCTCTCTAAGCATCACAATGCCTTTTCCTTAGTTTTTGGTTATTTCTTTTTTGGAGATTAAGACTGGGTTTCCTTTTCTCACCCAGCCTGGAAAAACAGCAGCCACTCACAGACTGACTCCATTCTTGATCAACACAGATGCTTTGTGCTTCTGTGTGTTTCTGACTTGACCTAGTCTGCTCCTCCTTCAGCAGCCTGATGGTCCCCCACTATCAGTTGCTCACCACATTAGTGTTGGACTTAGCGTGACACCCAGTCAACAGCCCACTTCAGCTTAGAACTCCTGAGCTCAAGTGACCCACCAGCCTCAGCTGCCCTAGTAGCAGAGATTATAGGAGTGGACTACCACACCTGGGTACTTGATGTTCAATAGAGTGAACTCATCCCATTTAAAAAAATTTTTGTACAAAAGGCCCCAAGAAAACAGGAGAAAGGAGAATTGCTTCCGGACTACTATATATCCTAAATGTTGAAGTAAAATAAATTTCTAGTAAACTATTTTGAAAGAAAAATCTAGAATGAGGTAAGTAAAAGCAACTGCTTTTCTAAAAAGCAGGTAGTTTTCCCATATTGGATTATTTTTCTCTATTAGATTAGATTTTCTATATTATATAAAATGTTATATATAACCTATATCAAATTTTTGCTTACTCTGTTAGGGAGAGGAGAGATGAGGGGGGAAGAAGTTTGGATTTCAAAATTTTTAAAAATTGAATGTTAAAATTATCTTTACATATAATTGGGGAAAATAAAAATTATTTTTAAAATTAAAAAAAATTTAATTAAAAATTTACATAAAATGATAGAACTAGAAAGAACTTAGCAACCATATATTCTGATGCTCTTGTTTAACAGAAGGAGAAACTGAGACCCAGAGTTTCCTCCTTAAGTAACATGTCATCCAGTTGATCTCTTTCCCTCATTAAGGTCACACACAGTGATGATTCTACTCACCAACCAAACGCACCCCTATGGGTTGAAGTATAGCAATTGGTCTTAGACTTTGCAATGATACCCTATGTAAGGTAAGGATCAGATTCGATTATCAGATGCAACCGAAAATCAGAAGCCAGGATGGAGCTGTTATTTATTTGACTGTCCTTTCTAGAGTTTATTTAAAAGCCCAACCAGTCAACCAAAAAGGATTTATTAAATGCTTATCATGTGCTAGTGATACAAAAATTAAAAATCCACTGCCTCAAGGAACTTATACTCTATTTGGACTATACTTTAACAAAACCATAACATAATTTTTAGCAACCCCTCTGAATAAATAATTCTACCTAAATAAATGGATCAGTTTATCAACAGACTATTAGTTTCTTCCTTCAGGCCTTTTCTTACATAAGAAAATTACTCGGGAGCAGCTAGGTGGCACAGTGGATAAAGCACTAGCCCTGGATTCAGGAGTACCTGAGTTCAAATCCAGCCTCAGACACTTGACACTTAATAGCTATGTGACCCTGGGCAAGTCATTTAACCCTCATTGCCCCACCCCCAAAAAAATCCTCTATGCTTGTTCTTCCTTCCTTCCTTTCCTCCTCCTCCTCTTCCGCCTCCTTCTCCTCCTTCACTTCTTCCTCCTCCTCCTTCTTCTTCTTTTTCTTCTTCTTCTTCTTCTTCTTCTTCTTCTTCTTCTCTCTCTCTCTCTCTCTCTCTCTCTCTCTCTCTCTCTCTCTCTCTCTCTCTCCTTCTTTCTTCCTTCCTCCCTCAAATCACTTCACCTCTTATTTCCCCCTGGAAACTCTGTAAGTTGCTGCACAGTTTCCAGTCTTACATTGGCAGAAAGATTTTCCTCCCCAGGAGGTCCCTCTACCACTGGGGTTTTTACTGGACTACATGAAGGAGGTAAGAACTCAGTTTCTCCCTGATACATCAGTCAATTTCTGGACAATACTGCTCTATCAGGTTGGCTGCTTTAGGAGCAAGGTGGGTGCTGGTTCCCTTTCTCTCCCTCTCTTCAAAAGGTTGGTTGTGGTGGTGGCGACAGGGATTGATTCAGGCTGAGAGAGGCCCAGAGCTGGCAATGTGGACAAGTGCAGACTGAATGAAGGGCCTGGGACAGTTAAGGCAGAAGCCACCAGGCCTGGGCCTAGACCCTTGGGATCAGAGGCCTGGGTGACAGTAGCTATGAGAGATTGTGATGACAGAAATGGAGACGGTAGCAGTGGATAAGAAGGGTTCAGACACACAGGACCCATTCTGGCAGACCTCTGGTTCCTCTTTTCCTCCCCACCTTCCTTCTAGGGCTTGCAGGGGAACGGTGGTGGTTGTAAGGACAGATGTAATTGCCGCAGGCATGCAGCTGGGGAGGCAGAAGCAGAGCTGGGGAGAAGGTGGCTACAGTTGGAAGCAGCGAGACCAAGGCATTGGGTCCATGGCAATTAATGGATCGACAAGCATTTACTGAGTGTTCACTATGTGCCTCACACTGTGCTAGGTGCCTCAGATTTTAAAAAAGTAAAAGTCATAGGATCATAGAATCTTGCCCTTAGAGAGCTTACAATCTAGCCAGGGGAGAAAACATATACATATATAGGTATATTCCAAATGGATACAAAATATCTTCAGAATAGTTATCAGGGGAAGGCCCTAGTAACTGGACAGATCAGAAAAGGACTCATGAAACAAATTCAGTCACATTTATCTCAATTAAAAAAATAACATTTTTAGTGAGAGTTAAAAAGTTTTGTGAACCATTAAATAAAATGGTGATAAGCATCATGGTGTAGTAAATAAGAAACCTAGCCTAGGAGTCAGGAAGATCAGAGTTCTAGTCCTACACCTGATATATGCTGGTTGTGTGATCCTGAGCAAGTCACCTAGCTTTTCAGTGCCTCACACAACTAACTCTATGTGAGGAACAGGTGCCAACTGTGGAACAGTTGTCAATCTACACTGGCAGAGGGGGCTCCTCACCAGGAGCTTCATACATTGATATAGTCTTAGATAATATTTTTTAAATTATTTATTTCACCTTTATCATATCCTTTTAAAAATTCCATTTTTGTATGTATTACATTGCACATAATGTATTAATACGGTATTACATGAATGTTAATGTTTAAGTAAATAGATATACTTATTTTGAGAGTATATACTCAATTTTTTTTTTAAACTGATCAAAAAAGATTGGAATTGGGTCCTGGGTAAGAAAAATTAGATGCATTCCAGATTTATTAGCACCATCTAGTGGTAGAAAATATATCACATTCATGCTAACAATTCAAGCAAAGCTCAAAAAGTTTTTCTTTCAGGTAAATGGAAAGTTGTCTCCACAGCTTCCCCAGAATGGAAAGCACTTCTAATTCTCAAGCTATATTTTGCCACCTTCTAAGGTGTAAATTCTCATAATGAAAATTTAACAACCCACTCTTGAGCTAGTTGGAGCTAGTTTTAGTACACCTCTGTTTATAACTATTTAGAATTTAATTAATTTTAACATGCAAATTATTATAACATTTCAGTCATTCCCTCTAGGTCCCCATTGGAATTTTTAATGTCCATTTATTCTCATTCACTTTTTTCTTTTTGTGCAGGGCAACGAGTGTTAAGTGACTTGCCCAGGGTCACACAGCTAATAAGTGTCAAGTGTCTGAGAACAGATTTAAACTCAGGTCCTCCTGAATCCAGGGCTGGTGCTTTATCCACTGTGCCACCTAGCTGTTCCCTCACTTCTTTTCTTATATGGTCTCAATTAGTATGTATTCTGTTCTTTTGCCATTGTTCATTATTTCATGAAGGTCTTTCCAGATTTCTTTATATTTTTCAGACTTGCCAGTCTAAGTAATATTATATATATATATATATATATATATGTGTGTGTGTGTGTGTGTGTGTATATATTTTATTTTTTTTGCAGGTCAATGAGGGTTAAGTGACTTGCCCAGGATAACACAGCTAGTAAGTATCAAGTGTCTGAGGCCAGATTTGAACTCAAGTCCTCCTGAATCCAGGGCCGGTGCTTTATCCACTAAGTCACCTAGATGCCCCTGTAATATTATATTAATGTGCCACTGTTGGTTTAACCTTTTCCTTATAGTGGAGCATTTATCTTGCTTCCAGTTTTTGGTTTTGTTTTGTTTAATTTTTTTGACATTTTGGTTTTTTACAATTACATAAAATAATGTAAACCATTGCATAGGTAGTTTTTTTTTTTGTTTTTGACAAGACTTGCAAGGCATAGTTATAGCCACAGAATCATTAAATCAGAAGGTCTGGTGATATTTTCAACTTTTACTGCATCCTGCCAGATGAGCAGTATTAATTCTTTGCTTTTTATTTCAGGACACGAATGTATGGAAGGGCCTGAAAGAGGGAACTCCCACCAGTCAAAATACAACATGTTTACTCAAGTGCCCAGTGGGGTTTCAATGACAGATGGAAAATTTTTGTTCCTGTAATTACACTGTACATTTCTTATTTCCTACATCAATTGTTGTCTAAGATTTCTCAAGCCCCTTTAAGAACAGGCACAATATTCTGGGTAAAGCTGGAGGAAAAATAAGATGCAATAATAGTAATCCTCCACTCTGGGCTTCATTAAGCAATGGAGGTAAACCTGTATCATTGGAGTTAAAATCAGAAATGTTTCAAGAACAGGCCCATTCCTAATCCATATTCCATATAACATTTGAGGACCAAATTAAGTAAATTCAGAGAGGTAACTAGCAGATACAGTAGGTAGAGTATTAGAACTGGGTTCAAGGTCTTATAATCATAAATTTTAGATTTAGGGTTGAAAGGTACCTTAAAGACCACCTAATCCTATCCCCTCATTTGAGAAATGAGGAAACTGAGGCCTAGCATGTTTGAATGATTTGCCTAAGATCAGAGAAATTGTTAGTGACAAAGGCAGGATTTGAACCTGGGTTCTCTGAGCCTTCATCCTGCCAAAACCATACCTCACAGGCCCCAACTGACAAGTTTACATTTACTAGTCAGTCAGAGAAAACATTCAAAACCAAGGCATTTAATGAAATAGCATCATTTAAAACATAGCAATATGACATTTCCCTCTTAAACCTCAGGCATATTTTCTCCACGTACCAAATGAACCATATTATCAGTGGGAAGAGTGAGCATGCATAGGTAACGCCTTTGGACAGGGCACATGAATGGAACGGCACATTCCTCTGACATGCATGGCTGCTGTTATCATGCTGTTCCTGCTAAACCTGTTCCCAAAGGATCTTTCAAAGTATGTAGTCTCTGCTGGGCTTTGTTCCCTGCTAGTCTCACATGGCTGCTCCCAACATTGTCCAAGGGTCATGTGGCTGTTACTGAAAGTTGACAGGTATACCTCCAAAGGGGACAAGGTCATGGAGCTTCTCTCTGCTTCCAGCTTTTGACTTCCACTGAAGTCCTCATTGGAGAGGCTACATTTTTCTCATAGAACAAACAGGCTCTGCTGCTCCTCTTTTTAAACCCAGAGATTTTTTCTGCTATTTGTTGTTGTTCGTTTGTTCAGTAGTGTCTAACTCTTCATGATTCCATGGGCCATAGCATGCCAGGTCTTTCTATCTTCCACTATCTCTCAAAGTCTATCAAGTTCATGTTTGTTACCACGATACTATCTATTGTCCTTTTACCTTCAATCTTTCCCAACATCAGGATCTTTTCCAATGAGTCTCATCTTCTCATTATGTGGCCAAAGTACAGGGAGGGCCAAAAGTCACGAAGTCACAAAGGGGTTTCGATATTTAATAACTCTTTTTTTGTTGTTTTTAATTTACAAAACTGTGGCATCACATACAGTATATATATATATATATATAGGATATATATGGGGGGCAGCTAGGTGGTACAGTGGATAGAGCACCGGACCTGGATTCAGGAGTACCTGAGTTCAAATCTGGCCTCAGACACTTGACACTTACTAGCTGTGTGACCCTGGGCAAGTCACTTAACTCCCCATAGCCACACCAAAAAAAAAAAAAAAAGATATGAGGATATATATGGCTATATACATATGAGATAAAGGAAAATCGTTTTCAAAAAATTATTAAAACATCAAACCCTTTCGTGACTTTTGGCTCACTGTGTATTCAAGCTCCAGCTTTAGTATTTGGCTTTCCAGTGAATAGCCTGAATTCATTTCTTTAAGTATTAACTGATTTGACCTCCTTCCTTTCCAAGGAACTTTTAAAAGTCTTCTCCAGCACCACAATTAAAAGCATCATATCTGTGGTGCTCAGCTTTCCTTACAACTCTCAGAGCCATATCTTGCTACTGGAAAAACCATAGCTTTGACAGCTATATCTCTAGTCAAAAGAGATAGACTCAGACTTGCCTAACCTAGCTGTTTCTCTAGGCCTTGACTGGAATGGGAATTTCCAGAATGAGATCCCTTTCCCCAGTTGCCAACCTCTGTCCCTTCTTTTCAGTTTTCTTGGATTAATTCTTTTTTTTTTTGGTGAGACAATTGGGGTTAAGTGACTTGCCCAGGGTCACACAGCTAGTTATTGTTAAGTGTCTGAGGTCGGATTTGAACTCAGGTCCTCCTGAATCCAGGGCCAGTGCTCTATCCACTATGACATCTAGTTGCCCTCTTGGAGTAATTCTATTGTAGAATTGCAATCCATGGTTGGAAGGCAACGTGGTACAATGGACAGAGTGGCTGTCTTAAAGCTAGGAAGTATTGAGTTCAAGTCCAGTCTCTGACACATACTAGCAGTGTAACCTTAGACAAGTCTCTAAGACTGTAAGCTGCAGATCAGGAGCTATCCTACACTTGCATTATATCCACTGAATAGAATTTAGGCTTCTTGAAGACAAAGACTGTTTTATTTTTGTCTTTTTGTCTGTAGCACTTAACACAGTGATATACTCAAAGACGGTATTTAAATACTTGTTAAATTGAATTGCCATGACTTCCTAAGTCCTTTATATTCACGTATTCCCACAATGCCCATTTCCATTTTCTAGCAATGCTGGGCATGTTTTGGTCAATATGCTTCTCATTCAGCAAGGAAACAAAATGGTTTCTTCCAATTCTTGGATAAATTATACAAGAACAATTGGAGAGATGCTCTGCTAGACTGAAAATTCTATTATCGTTCATTAAGGATTTATTAAGCACCATTCTTCCTTCCATAAGAATTCCACTCCAATGCATAATCATAGTAGAGAAGTGATCCTGGGTTTTCAAAAGCTCTGCTGGGAAAAGGCAAGTTCTTCCTGGGCCTACCAAGCTGGAAAGGCTTTTAGAATAGACCTAGTGACAAACTGTATGACTGTCATTTGCAAAGTAGCCTAGCCAAGTGTAGAGAGACTCAATTATCAGAAAGATGGCTACTAGGAATTGGAATTCTTTGGCCAAACTAACCCATATACAGAATAAGAAGGCACAAATGAATTGTAATCTGTATTCTTGGAAGGAGAACTCACATCAGTATGTCTGAAGATACACTGAAGCATCAGGCACTGAGGAGATTAAATAAAAGTGACTTGAGGACTCTGTCCTCAAGGAACTTAAAATCTAGTTGATGATTCAAGAAGAGTATATATGAAGACATTAAGCCACAAAGCAGGATTATATATTATGGTATAAATAATATGGTAAGAGTGGTTGGGGGGGGGGGGAACTAGGTGGTGCAGTGGATAAAGCACTGGCCCTGGATTCAGGAGGACCTGAGTTCAAATCCAGCCTCAGACACTTGACACTTACTGGCTATGTGACCCTAGGCAAGTCACTTAACCCTCATTGCCCTGCAAAAAATTTTTTTAAGAATGGTCAGGGAAGTCTTAATGGAGAAATAGAAATTGACCTAGGGGGCAGCTATGTGGCACAGTGGATAAAGCACTGGCCCTGCATTCAGGAGGACCTGAGTTCAAATCCAGCCTCAGACACTTGACATATACTGGCTGTGTGACTCTGGGCAAGTCACTTAACCCTCATTGTCCTACAAAAGAAAAGAAAAGAAAAGAAATTGACCTGGACCTTGAATGATCTGTAGGATTTGGACAAGCAGTATGCTTTGCCCATTGAATAAATATTTGTTAAATTGAATTTGCCGAATAGTTGAATTGAGATGTAGGAGTATCATGGTTGCTACCATGATAGGGCATGGTAGGGAAACAACATGAATAAATGCTGAGTCTAGACTAAGAATGGCATGATTTGGGTCAGGGAAGAAACTGCCTGGCTGAACTGGGAGGGGGGGAAGGGGGGTGGTTCATGTTAGGGAAGAATGGAAGATAAAATGAGTATTCATTATATAATGACCATTTAGGATGTCCCTGTACTATAGTTTTCTGGATGAATTAGAAAGTATAGTCATTTCCTATTTAAAGCGATGCTATTAGAGGGGGATAGTGACAAGAATAATCTAATCAGATAACCTACTTTCATATTTGGTTTAGGAATGCATAATGTGATTTATTTGGGCACCACTTTTCTTAATTATGTTTTGTTTATTAAATTAGTTTCCACTCCCTGAGCAAACACTCCAGCTGAAAGGTGAGAGAAGTGACCCAGATGGTGGGGGAAAGAACCAACCTGGCAATGAAAGTGGATTCTAGGTAATCCATGTGTAGACAATTGAGAGTTAATTGCATATTAAAACCTTATTCCTGTTCACCATGGGCCCACATGCTAAAAGTTATCACCATGTTTAATAGATAAGATGAAACAGTCTGTTCCTCTCTCCATCTTCATTTATATTCTGCGTTACAGCCTCTCTTAGAGGCTGGAGGTACATGCTTAGCATAGTGATTGGTTAAGGAACCATGTTTTTGTTTCAGTTAAAATATAAAGTGAAAAGGAGAGTATTTTTAGGGTATATTTCAATTATGCTCCTTTTAAAAGGAGACTTTAAAATTTTTTTCCAATTACATGTAAAGATATTTTTTGAGCTCCAAATTTTTCTCCCACCCTTCCTTCCCTCCCCACTCCTGAAGCCAACAAGCAATCTGATAAATGTTATACATTACAATCATGTTAAACATATTTCCACATTAGTGATGCCGTAAGAGAAGAATCAGAACAGGAGGAAAAAAACAAGAAAGAATAAATAAAAACAACAACAGAAAAGCAACAACAAAAGTGAAAATAGGATGCTTCAATCTGTATTCAGACTCCATAGTTCTTTTTCTGAATGTAGAGAGTATTTTCCACCATGAGTCTTTGTGCACTGTCTTGGATCATTGTATCGCTGAGGAGAATTAAGTGTATCACAGTTGATCAACACACAATGTTGTTGATACTGTGTACAATGTTCTCTTGGTTCTGCTCATTTCACTCAGCATCAATTCATGTAAGTCTTTCCAGATTTTTCTGAAATCCATCTACTTATCATTTCTTATATGAAATACAACAACTTGTTTAGCCATTTCCCAATTGATGGGCATTCCTTCAATTTCCAATTCTTTGCTACCACAAAAAAGCAGCTATAAATATTTTTGTACATGTGGGTCCTTTCCCCTTTTTATGATCTCTTTGGGATATAGACCTAGTAGTAGTATTGCTGAGTTAAAGGGTATGCACAGTTTAGTTTTTTGTTTTTTGGTTGTTGTTTTGTTTTTTTTTTTGGCGGGGCAATTGGGGGTTAAGTGACTTGCCCAGGGTCACACAGCTAGTAAGTGTCAAATGTCTGAGGCCAGATTTGAACTCCTGAATCCAGGGCCAGTGTTTTATCTACTGTGCCACCTAGCTGCCCCTATGCAGTTTTATAGCCTTTTGGGCATGGTTCCAAATTGCTCTCCAGAATGGTTGGATCAGTTCATAGCTCTACCAACAGTTCATTAGTGTTCCAATTTTCCCACAATTTTGCCAACATTTATCATTTTCCTTTTTTGTCATATTAGCCAATTGCATGGGGGCAGCCAGATGGTGCAGTGGATTCAGGAGGACCTGAGTTTAAATCTGGCTTCAGACACTTAAAATTTACTAACTATGTGACTCTAGGCAAATCAATTAGACCTCATTGCACCGCCCCCCCCCAAAAAGAATAGAATAGAATAGAAGAATGGAAGTCCTTCTATTCTAGTCCAATATTAGCCAATTGCACAGGTGTAAGGTGGTACCTCAGAGTAGTTTGAATTTTCATTTCTCTAATCAGTAGTGATTGAGAACATTTTTCATATGGCTGTAGATAGCTTTCATTTCTTCATCTGAAAACTACCTATTCATATCCTTTGTTTCTCAGTTGGGGAATGATTTGGATTCTTACATATTTGACTCAGTTCTCTATATTTTAGATATGAGGCCTTTATCAGAAACACTGGCTGTGAAAATTATTTCCCAGCTTTTGATTTTCATTCTAATCTTGTCGGCATTGGTTTTGTTTGTACAGAACCCTTTTAATTTAATGTAGTCAAAATGATTCACTCTGCATTTCACGATGTTCTCTATCTCATCTTTGATCATAAATTCTTCCCCTCTCCATAGATTTGACAAGTAAACTATTCATTCCTTTTGTAATTTGCCTATGTTATCACCCTTTATGTCTAGATCACATACTCATTTTGACTTGACTTTGGTGTACAGTATAAAATGTTGGTCTATGCCTAGTTTCTGCCATACTATTTTCCAGTTTTCCCAGCAGTTGTCAAATATTGAGTTCTTATCCTGGAGACAAGAATCTTTGGGTTTACCAAACAGGAGATTGCTATATTCATTTACTGCTGTGTTTTGTGTGCCTAACCTATTCCACTGATCCACCTCTCTATTTCTTAGCCAGTACCAAATAGTTTTAATGGTTTCTGTTTATAATATAGTTTTAGATCTGGTACAGTTAGGCCACCTTCCTTTGCATTTTTTCCCATTAATTCCCTTGATATTCTTGATCTTTTGTTCTTCCATATGAATTTTGTTATTATTTTTTCTAGTTCTATAAAATAATTTTTGGTAGTTTGATTGATATGGCACTGAATATGTAAATTAATTTAGGTAGAATTATCATTTTATCATATTAGCATGGCCTACTCATGAGCAATTTATAGTTTTCCATTTGTTTAGATATGATTTTGTTTATGTGAAAAGTGTTTTGTAATTGTGTTCATATAGTTCCTAGGTTTGCCTTGGCAGGTAGACTCCCAACTATTTTATATTGTCTACAGTTATCTTAAATGGAATTTCTCTTTCTATCTCTTGCTGCTGGACTTTGTTGGTCATAAATAGAAATGCTGATGATTTATGTGGGTTTATTTTATATCCTGCAACTTTACTAAAGTTGCTGTTTCAAGTAGTTTTTTAGTTGATTCTTTAGGATTCTCTAAGTATATCATCATACCATCTGCAAAGAGTGATAGTTTTGTTTCTTCCTTCCTTATTCTAATTCCTTCAATTTCTTTTTTCATCTCTTATTGCTAAGGATAACATTTCTGGTACAATTTTGAATAATAGTGGATAATGGACATCTTTGTTTCACCCCTGATCTTATTGGGAATGCCTCTAACTTATCCCTATTACATATGATTGCTGATGGTTTAAGATGCTGTTTATCATTTTAAGGAAAGCTTCATCTATTCCTATGCTCTTTAGTGTTTTTAATAGGAATGGGTGCTGTATTTTGTCAAAAGCTTTCTCTGCATCTATTGAGATAATCATATGATTTGGGTTAGTTTTGTTATTGATGTGATCAATTATGTTGATAGTTTTCCTAATATTGAGCCAGCGCTGCATTCCTGGTATAAATCCCACCTGGTCATAGTATATTATGCTGTTGATAAATTGCTATAATCTCTTTGCTAATATTTAGAATTTTTGCATCAATATTCATTAGGGAAATTGGTCTATAATTTTCTTTCTCTGTTTTTGCTCTTCCTGGTTTAGGTATCAGCACCATATTTTTCTCATAAAATTAATTTGGTAGGATTCTTTCTTCACCTATTTTTCCAAATAGTTTGTATAGTATTGGATTTAATTATTCTTTAAATGTTTGGTAGAAACTTGTAAACCCATCTGGCCCTGGAGATTTTGTTCTTAGGGAGATCATTGATGGCTTGTTCAAGTTCCTTTTCTAAATTGGGATAATTTAAGGATTTTACTTCCTCTTCTATTAATCTGGGTAGTTTATATTTTTGTAGATATTCATCAATTTCATTTAGATTGTCAAATTTATTGGCATATAGTTGGGCAAAAGAGTTCCTAATTATTGCTTTAATTTCCTCTTCATTGGTTGTGAGTTTACCCTTTTCATTTTTGATGCTGGTAATTTGGGGTTTTTCTTTCTTTTTTTTTAAATAAAATTAACCAAAGGGTTATCAATTTTATTGTTTTTTCATAGAACCAGCTCTTAGTTTTATTTATTAATTCTATAGTTTTCCTACTTTCAATTTTAGTAATCTCTCCTTTAATTTTCAGAATTTCTAATTTGGTATTTAATTGGGGATTTTTAATTTGTTCTTTTTCTAGCTTTTTTAGTTGCATGCCCAATTTATTAATTTCCTTTTTCTCTATTTTATTCATGTAGGCATTTAGAGATATAAAATTTCCCCTAAGAACTGCTTTGGCTGCATCCCATAAGTTTTTATATGTTGTCTCATTATTGTCAGTCTCTTTGATGAAGTTATTGATTGTTTCTATAATTTGTTGTTTGACCCACTCATTCTTTAAGATGAGATTATTTGGTCTCCAATTAATTTTTGGTCTACCTTTCCATGGTCCTTTATTACACATAATTTTTTTGCATCATGATTTGAAAAGGATATATTTATTATTTCTGCCTTTCTACATTTGACTGTAAGGTTTTTATGCCCTAATACATTTTTGTGTGTGTACGACAATTTTTGTGTACGTGCCACGTACCACTGAGGAAAAGGTATATTCTTTTCTATCCCCATTCAGTTTTTTCCAGAGATGTAGCATATTTAATTTTTCTAAAATTCTAGTCACCTCCTTAAACTTTATGGTTAGATTTATCTAGTTCTGAGAGAGGGAAGTTGAGGTCCCCCACTAATATAGTTTTGCTATCTATTTCTTCCTGTAACTCACTAAACTTCTCTAAGAATTTGGATGTTGTACCACTTGGTGCATACATGTTCAATATTGATATTACTTCATTGTCTATGGTACCTTTTGGCAAGATGTGGTTTCCTTTCTTATCTCTTTTAATTAGGTCGATTTTTACTTTTTCTTTGTCTGAGATAAGGATTGCTACCCCTGCTTTTTTTTTTTACTTCAGCTGAAGCATAATATATTTTACTACAGCCTTTTACCTTTACTCTGTGTGTATCTGCTTCAAATGTGTTTCTTGTAAACAACATATTGTAGGATTCTGGTTTTCAATCCTGTTATCTGCTTATGATTGCTAACTGTATATTTCCCTGCATCCTGTTTTCTCCTTTGTACTTTTCTCTTTATTTCCCCTCCCTACCCCTTGTCCCCTCTCACTAGTGGTTTGTTTCTGGCCACCACATCCCTCAGTCTACCCTCCCTTCTATCAGCCCCATCTCCCTTTTATCCTTTCCCCTTTCAACTCCTAGTTTTTCCCTCTCTTCTATCTGCACCCCACCCTTTTCTTTCTCCTATCCTCTTTTGCTTTCCTATAGGGTAAGATAAAACTCTATACCCAACTGAGTGGGTTATTCCCTCTTTGAGCCAAATCAGATGAGAATAAGGTCAAAACAATACTCAGCCCTCTATTGTTTTTTGTTGTTGTTTGTTTGTTTTTCTTTTTTCATATTCCATTTGGTTTATTTTTTAGTGTCCAGAAACTCATTAATCAGAGAGCAGGAGGCTCAGCAGACTCCAGTTGCAACTGCTTATGCCTCAAACTCAAACTAGAAGTATTGTGGATTGAAGTAATGAATCTAGACGAAACCATCCTCCCCACCACTGCTGTAGCTCTTGCCATGAGGATAGAAAGCCACACTGCTGATGGGGCCAAAGTGATCCTTGACTCTTTCAAACTCCTCTTCAAAGGCAAGGTGGAAGAACCTGGTCTCAAACTTGCCAATTCTGGTGGAGGTTGTGGTTACATCCATGGCCTCCTGCCCACCACCTAGGACTACATGGTCATAGATGGGGGAAAGAACAGCTGAGTTGACAGGTCACTCTGTTCTGAAGGATTTCTGGTGCTCGAGGGTTGTGGAGTCAAAGAGCTTGGCTATGTTGTCCTTAGACACTGTGACGAACATTGTCATGTCTCAGGACGTCTGAATGTCATTGATCTGCCTCGAGTGCTCCTTGACGTTCACCATCACTTCTCCAGACTTAGCACTGTGATGGCTGAGTTCCCCATTTTCATGGCCAGCAATGATGCACTCCCCCAAGGGTCCCCACACAGCACTTGTGATTTGGCATCAGCATTGCAGGGGATCTTCATATAGGGTTCATTACTATTGATCTGGCTGGGGTCTCAGAGATCAAAGAAACTGACTAAACACTGGTACCCCATGGAGAACATGATGATGTTACCTCCAAAGTCAAATCCACATGTATGGACAGCTGCGTTGGTCTTCAGTAGAGCTAGCTGCTTCACTGTCTCGCAGTCCCAGAGGCAGCAGCTGTTGTTGGCAGAACCAGTAAGGACATGTATGGTGTCCCAATCAGCATCCACGCCACCATACAGCTCCAGTGTGCCCAGTGTAGGTGCCCAGCCTCTCTCCATTCACTGAGTACCATACATTGACAATGGGGTCCTTGGCCACAGTGAAGAGCAGGTCTCTCTCTCGGTTGTACTTGATCTATGTGATAGATCACTGGTGGCCCTGGAGCAGGATCAGCTTCATCTCTCGGCTGCAGTGACTGCCTCACCCCTCTATTGTAATAGGTCTTTTTTGCCTCTTCATGTGATATGGTTTACTTCATTCGGCCTTCCCTTTCCTCCTCTCTCAATATAATCCTTTTTATTAGCCCTTAAGTCTTTTTTTTTTAAATATCATCACATCAGAATCAACTTATGCCCTCACCTTCTGTCTATGTGTGTATTCCTCCTTTCTGTCTTAATAAAGATACAGTTCCAAAGGGTTACAAGTATCTTCTTCCCATGTAGGGATGCAAACATTTTAACCTTATTGAGTAACATGTCTCTTGAGTCTTGAGTCTTGTATTTGTAGACTGAATTTTCTGTTCAGCTCTGGGCTTTTCGTTAAAAAAGTTTTAAAGTCCTGTTATGGGGAAAGTTTGGTGGGTAGTTTGGAATAGGGGTTCTTAGGAATTCCTCTTTGAAGAATTACACCCTGGGGCAGCTAGGTGGCACAGTGGATAGAGCACTGGCCCTGGAGTCAGGAGGACCTGAGTTCAGATCCGGCCTCAAACACTTACTAGCTGTGCGACCCTGGGTAAGTCACTTAACCCCAATTGCCTCACTAAAAAAAAAAAAAATTACACCCTCTTGCACACAAATCCAATTAGAATAAAATAATAGTTTTTATTTACAGTGCTAGGGAAAGGAAACCAAGAAAGAAATCCTTGGACTTCTTCTCATGGGGAGAAGGCATGGCACAGAGGAGTGGCTCTGAGATACCTATCTCCTCCAGCAGGAGACAGGGAAATCCATTTATAGAGGACTAATGGTGGTGGTCCAATGGGGTGATCATCTGACTGAAAAGTTCCCTTATTGGGGGAGGACCATCCCCCACTGGTGGTGGCTGAGAGAAGTTGGGTAAGGGGTGACTCCAGATCTCTCAAACCATCTCTGTCTTCCTCATACTACAAAGGCAGCAGCCACACCTAATCTTATCTCCCCAAGGGATGGAGGAGACTGGAATGAAGGGTGGGGGTACTGGAGCTAACTCAGTCCTGATTCGGTGCCACTTATCTCTTTAGTTGTGTCTGTTCTTTGGTTTAGTTTCTCAAGGAGAAGGTTCTTTTGATTTACCCCAGCAAACTTCTGGGGTACCCTGGGCCCATGACATCCTCTATTTCATTGAATGCCCATCTTTTCCCCTGAAAGATTATGATTAATTTTGCTGGGTATTACATTTTTTTTTTTTAGTGAGGCAATTGGGGTTAAGTGACTTGCCCAGGGTCACACAGCTAGTAAGTGTTAAGTGTGTGAGGCCGGATTTGAACTCAAGTACTCCTGAATCCAGGGCCAGTGCTCTATCCACTGCACCACCTAGCCGCCCCAGGTAGTACATTCTTGAATGTAATCCCAATTCCTTTGCCCTCCAGAATATCATATTCCAAGCACTCTGATCATTTAATGTTGAAAATGCCAGGTCCTGTGTTATTGAGATTGTTGTTCCTTTATATTTAAATTGTTTCTTTCTGGCTGCTTGCAGTATTTCCTCCTTTACTCGATAATTCTGGAATTTGGCTATGATATTCCTTGGAGTTTTCCTTTTAGGGTCTCTGTCAGGAAGTGATGAGTGGATTCTTTCAATGATGATTTTTTCCCTCTGGTTTTAAGACATTCCTTGATCATGTCATGAAATACACTGTCTAGACTCTTTTTTTGATCATGGTCCTCAGGTAGTGCAATTATTCTTAGGTTGTCTATCCTGGATCTATTTTCCAGGTCTCTTGTTTTTCTGAAGAGATATTTTACATTTCTTCTACTTTTATATTCTTTGGATTCTGCTTTACTTCTTCCTATTGTCTCATTCAGTCATTAGCTTCTAGCTGCCCAATTTTGATTCTTAAGGAATTATTTTCCCCAGCCAGTTTTTGCATCTGCTTTTCCATTTGGCCAAATGCATTTTTATTGAGTGGTTTTCCTCAGTCAATTTTTGTCCTTTTTCCAAGCTATTGACTCTCTCTTGCATAACTCTCTTTTTTTTCCTCCAATTTTTCTTCTGCTTCTCATATTTGGTTTACAAAATCATTTTTGAGCTCTTCCAAGAGGCTTTGTGGTCTCAAGACCAATTCTTCTTCCCCGTTAAGGCTTCACATGTAGACCTTTTATCATTGTTATACTCCTCTGAGTTTATGTTTTGATCCTCCCTGTCACCATAGTAATTTTCAATGGTAGGTTTTTTTCTGTTTCTTGTTCATATTTTAGCCTCTTTTGCACCTTTTAAGGTTGAGTTCTGCTCCTGGGGTACAAGTGTGCACTGTCCCAAGCATCTTTTGCTGGGGGCCAGAGGCCCAGTCATTGGCTTTCAGCTCTGAGGTCTCAGCAGCTTACAGCTTGCTCACTGCACTAGAGTGGCCCAGCCTAGTTGGGCCTGTTGGGTAGCAGATAACCCAGATGGCAGACTGCCTTCTGTGTTGGGACTGGAGGCCTCACAACTGGCCTGCTGAGCCACTAGCTTGCTGAGCTACGACCTCGGGTCCTCAGCTGCTGATCTGTGCTATGGCTAAGAGCCTTTTTCTGGCTTGCCAAGACATCCTCTGCACTGAACTGTCCTCACCTTTTACCCAGTTAAACAGATCTTTCCTGAAGATCTTCTAGGTTAAGTTGTAAGATTGTTTCACTACATTTTTTTTCAGGTTTTGTAGCTCCAGAATCTGTTAAGAGGCTTAATTTAATGTTTTTCCTGACGGAAATTTGGGAGAGCTCAGGAAGTTTCCTGGTTTCACTCTGCCATCTTCTAAAAGGGGACTTTTAATGTATTCTGATTTGAAATCAGCAAATAAGGGAATCTAAGGCAAAGAGTTCCAAGAATGGTCAATTTATTAGCAAGACTAGCAAGTGCCAATGAAAAGGGCCCAAGGATCCTCAGTGGCCAGGGACCCTGAACTGAATTTACAGACATAAATAAGGAATATCAGTGGTGGCAAAGAATTGGAAGTTGAGGGGATGCCCATCAATTGGGGAATGGCTGGACAAGTTGTGGTATATGAATACAATGGAATACTATTGTGCTGTAAGAAACAATGAGCAGGAGGAGTTCAGAGAAACCTGGAGGGTCTTGCATGGGCTGATGATGAGTGAGATGAGCAGAACCAGAAGAACATTGTACACAGTATCATCAACATTGAGTGTTGATCTACTGTGATGGACTATATTCTTCTCACCAATGCAATGGTACAGAAGAGTTCCAGAGAACTCATGATAGAAGAGGATCTCCAAATCCAGGAAAAAAAAAAAAAAAAAGAACTGTGAAGTATAGATGCTGAATGAACCATACTATTTCTTTTGTTTTTGGTGCTGTTGTTTTTCTATTTTGAGGTTTTTTCATCATTGCTCTGATTTTTCTCTTATAACATGACTAATTTAGAAATATGATTAATGTTATTATATTATATATATGTATATGTATATGTATATGTGTATGTGTGTATATATATATATATATATATATGTATATATATATATATATATATAACCTATATCAGATTACCTGCTGTCTAGGGGAAGGGGGAGGGAGGGAGAAAAATCTGAAATTGGAAAGCTTGTATAAACAAAAGTTGAGAACTATCTTTACATGTAACGGGAAAAAAATAAAATACCTTATTAATTAAAAAATAAAAATAAAAATAAATAAATAAATAAACGAGGAACATCAGAATGGGAAATATAATAAATGAGGAACATTGATCCCAATTTGGGGGACGTGATATTGATTCTCACAAAAGTTGACACTTTCCGATTGGTTCAGGTATTTGGGGACTTTCCATTGTCATTATGGAAAGCTGTCCTGTGTTCAGAATAGGGAATTTCCATAACACTCAAGGAACAGCATTCAAGGTATGGAGATTTTCCAGCACTAGTTGCCCTATGCTCACTATGACCTATAAGCTACAGAACTGACCTTGTCAGAAGCTAGAAATTAGGAACTTAGCCTGTAGCTTAGCTATGCAAAAATAGGAAAGTTAGTTATCAGCCTGAACAGTCTCATACACTTCTTAATCTACTTGATTTTATAAGTAGTTTGAAAATTGAATAACATTCTATAATTCCCCCCTTTGAATCTTGAGAAACCTATTTCCTATGAACCACCCTTTCTAAAGACCCAACCTATATAAAAATTTAAAATATATTTGCAGAAAGCATGATCATAAAAGTATAGAGCAGGTTATCAGAAATCATATAATTCAGCATATTCTCATTCCTGGGGTGCATTGTCTCTAACTAATATATCTCTAACTACCATAATATATCTAGGAATCAATTTTGAGCATGCTTTAACACAACAATGACTGCAGAGCTGAATAAAGAGAGGGGAAATTATAATGGTAGCCAGGATAAAAAGGGTCCACTTAATTACAGTGACAAAATGGCATTCCCTTGAAACCTGGAAAATAACCAAACCAAACAAAAATATCAGCAAGAGGAATCCCACCAGGAGCCACTGTCTTATGCTTGGCTTTGTAAATGTCTCTTTTTTTATATTCATGTAACTATGACTCCAAGTTTCTAATAATATTTTTCCTATTAAACTAATGGAATAACTAAACACTGAAACTGGTGGTACTGAGTAGGCTATTCCACAAGTTCCATTCCAGCTAGGGGAAAGAAAGGCAAAGGCTTCTCCTGCACAACAAATGAAAAACTGGCCTGAAGTCACCAGCCCCCATGTCATCTCTAGAATCCAGTGGCACATTCCAGAGGCTGTTCTGTCATTGTAAGTAAGGTTAACATAGGTATAATTCTGAGGTAGGCCTTTAGTGCCATTGAAAACCCTAGTCTTAGCACAAATGAAGGATTCCGCTTTAATTGTGAACTATGATCTAGCCTGCAGTCCTCCAAAGGCAAAGGATAACATAGCTAAGATAATCATAAGGTAGCAACAAAGGAGTTTGGCACAAATCATAATGTGTAGAAAGGAAATAAGTATTGCAAACAGTAAAGTGTACAGCAACCATTTCCCCATGCTGATCAATTTTTCAGAATTAGAAAATTGTGTGTTTGTCCCTTTGAGTGAGATTTTCCCTATCCCTTACCAACATAAGTGATTTAACTGTAGTGCTAACCAGTTTGTAGACTATAAACTTTTATTTAAAGTATTTAGGTATTCTTTAGTAGCTTAAGCAAATGATAATGAAGTAATAGACTATTGGTAAGAGTAAATGCAGGGGCAGCTAGGTGGCGCAGTGGATAGAGCACCGGCCCTGGAGTCAGGAGTACCTGAGTTCAAATCCGGCCTCAGACACTTAACACTTACTAGCTGTGTGACCCTGGGCAAGTCACTTAACCCCAATTGCCTCACTTAAAAAAAAAAAAAAGAGTAAATGCAAATACTTTATTGTCAACTTGTCTTCTCTAAAACTTACCTCTAGCCTGCAGTTTGTAAAGTTGCTATCTGTAAGGTGGCTAAAATTCTAGCTAGATTATCTAAAAAAAATCTAATGAGTGGTCACCAATAAATTAGAAGCTTGAGCAAGAGTTTAGACTTTTAAGCATTTATTAAGGAGCATAAGAATTTGGTGGAGAGAGAGAAAGAGGCCAAGATTCCTTCATCCATCTATCTAAGGGAGCCAGCATCTCAGCTCCACTTCATACAAGGTCCCAACAAAAGAAAGAGCCTCGCCCCTTCTTTGTCCCAGAAGCCTCCTCTCCAACAGGAAAAAGGGCCATCCATACACACACAGCTCCAAGCTAATTGGCTGGTAGCTCTGATTGACAAGTCTAATAGGCAGCTCTACAGAAATAAGTTCCTGGGTGCTGGCTGGCCAGCTTCCAGACACTAAAGTCACATGTCTACCCTCAGGCCAGAGCTTGCAATGTTCCTCCCAGCAGGGGTGTCATTCCAACTCTCACAAGTTGCAGGTGTGGTAAAAAATTAGACTCTCCATAGGCAGTTTTTGAAGGACCTCCCCTTTTGGGGAAGGAAAGATTGAACGCTCCCTGAAGGGAGGTGGACGGTAGGCTGCTTCTGGAATGCTAGGCGTCTTCCAGAAGGCTAGGCATCTTCTGGCACTCAGTCTTTTGGTGCTTGGCCATGGTGGTGGTGGTGGTGTGTGTTCTGGGGCTTCAAGCAACTGTAAACTTTCAGGTTGGTGAGCTAATCACAGAAAACCCTAAATTCCTTTGAACTAGCTTAATTGGAAACGGTCTGAGGATCACATAGGTTAAGTTTAGAGTTAAGAGCATTTCTCTGTATTTCTATTTTCCAATTTCCTTATCTTTGATTTTTTTATTAGTTTCACCTTGGCTGTTTAATTAATTCCCAAGTAATAAAATCTGATCCTTTTGTGAACTAAAGCTTTAGAGGCTCCTTTCTTATTGGCCTGGGAGAAATATCTAAAAAGGGCAGTTCAGGGGCAGCTAGGTGGCGCAGTGGATAGAACACCGGCCCTGGAGTCAGGAGGGCCTGAGTTCAAATCCAGCCTCAGACACTTAACACTTACTAGCTGTGTGACCCTAGGCAAGTCACTTAACCCCAATTGCCTCGCCAAAATAAATAAATAAATAAATAAAAAGGGCAGTTCAGAGGGGAGGGTGAACCTAAAAGGTCCCTCATATTCCCGGGACCCCAATATTAAGGTGAGTCACCCAATTAATGCTCCATATATCAAATTTTGGCCCTCACACAGGTTAGAATACATCTATCTGACTTCCAGTTGTGGTTAGGTACAGCTACCAATCAGCTTAAAGGCCATATACCTAAAATAGTAACTTCTGAGCTAAAAGGGACCAATCAGAGATACTGATAAGTTGGAAAGTCACACTTAAAGCAATATCGTGGTAGGGGCAGCTAGGTGGCACAGTGAATAGAGCACCAGCTCTGGAGTCAGGAGGACCTGAGTTAAAATCCAGCCTCAGATACTTTATACTTACTAGCTGTGTAACCCTGGGCAAGTCACTTAACCCCAATTCCCTCACCCCCCCCCCCAAAAAAAAGCAATATGGTGGAAATCCTTGAGTGTAGAAAACCACTCAAATGAATAGAGGTAAGAGAAGCATTGCCCTAGATGGCAAAGACACTCCCATTTAGATGGCTTCCTATGTTATGAGCTATGTTACTTAACAAGAGGGGTATTTTAAGACCAGTATATAGGGAGACATGTGACTATGCTGTTATCTGCCTGTTCAATATTGTACTCATTGTATTTGTAACACTTGGAATGTGGGAGGAGACCAGTTTTATTGTGAGACAGGATCCCTCTCTCAATAAACCTATTTTCTTTGGCTTGGAGATTTGGGTGTTTTATTCCTCTAACACAACGGCATAGGAATTTTCACCACATCCTTCAACCCTCCAAGTTACTTAGGCTAGAGGGGATAATGGGTAACAATATCAAAATCAAGAAATCAAGGGGAGAAAGGACTGGATATGGCCCTGGTGCTGATCCAGTTCTGGCAATCCTATAGATGATGAGCCCAAAAGATTATGAAAGCAAATATGAATGACAATGAGAAAAGTATCCATTCACCCATAACTTTCTGACTTTTTGCACTGTCAAAAGAATTTACTCTGGTGTGAAGAACTGCTCGGGATATAAACAACACTAGGCAACCTATGGCTATCATACCTTGTCAGTGCAAGAGACAGGTTTTATGTGTGAACAATATTCAAGAGTCTTTTTCTCCAATCTTGATTACATTTGGAGTGGTCAGTAGCATTTGAAAAGGGCCTTCCCAAACAGGGTGCATCCTTCTGGTTCACTGGAAATTCTTAATGTAAAAGTCCAAAATTCCAGTTTTTATTGCCATCCCTGTGCTGTGGAGTTCTTTTAGTCTGCTGTGTAAGTCTCATATGAAGGACGCAACTGATGTACATTTTTGGAACAAGCTGCACTTTTAGGATGGCTCTGAAGGGCTCTTCATTTTAGAACCACTTCTCAGGTTCCAAGAGCATGTATGAGGACTTATTACAAACTCAACAGAATTTAACAGAACCTTTTAGCTCAAGCCCTATGGTTCTGACTTTATTAACAGAGATCCAAGAAGAACATCAAATTAAGAATACATAAAATTAAGAGAATTTCCATTGTTATATCATAAGGGATTGAATTGGAAAATGAGTCTGTCTTTCTCTTAAAATTTTTAGATAGATGCTTCAAATAGGAAAATAATTTCATGCTCTTCACAATTATCAATGCATGTAAAATCCTTAATCCAGTTTTGAAAACTATGTCAGACCTCCCTTTAATTCCCCCTTATAAGGACAATATACCCACATTACTGTGAAAGAATGACATACTTCAAGAATTTAATCTTAGAAACATAAATATATAACTATTAGCAAGGAGAGTGGCAAAGCTAGGAAGTCATCAAATCCAGATTGAGAACAGTAAGATGTTGTTCTTGCATTCCAATATAGCAACCCAGATGTTTTAGTATTTATCTATCAAATAATAGCTACCTGTCATGCTAACAGAAGTTTTCTATGAAATGAAGGACATGGTTATGATAATATCAAAACCCTCCCCTCAAGGACACAGAGTGACCTGAAGTCACAACAGGGAAGAATTCCATTAGTTCTGCTTTCTAGGCTAAAGGGATAATTACCAGCCAATTAAAGCTCTACATTGTTCACAGGGCATCAAAAGGCAAAAAATTATCTCTTGTCAAGAAAGGAAGTAGTTCAAAGGGAAACTGAGTCAAGAGGATCTTACTTTCACCTTCTCAAGGTTGCCCTCTTAAATTTCTCCTAAGGGCAAACATCCATGTGTAGCAGTCTTCAGACATGGCAGCCCCTGGAATGGTTATTGGTTATTGGCTTTGCAATCTTATAAGTATACCTGAAATCAAAAACTCAGAACTACATCAAATTAAAGTCCTACAAGATTCCATCTTAAATGGTAAAACTTCATTAATCATATGTTAGGGTAGGATATAATTGTTGTGTACATGTGACAATAATCATTGACTGTATTGGTTCAAATTCATATAGCATTCATTAACAGATAGTTTTCATATATAAATAAATATGTAATAGGTTTTAGATTATGCAATTCCCCCCTCAGTCTGCCCTATAGATAGGATAAAGGAAGGGGAAGTATATCTGGCCACTTTAGGTGGGCTTCAGAATACAGCTTGCCAATATGAGTTTTAAGTTCTAGAAAACGTTTAACCCATTGAGGAAGTTGAAGGGAGACTTTATAGTAACCAGACTTAGGCATACATATGAAATCAATGTAAATCAACATGCAGATGTTCACATGGGTGTATAAGGTGAAGGGCAACTAGCACAGAAAATGGAGGAAAGGCAAGTTGGTTAAATGTTTGATAATTTGGACAAGCAGCACAAATTCCACATTCTGGAGTTTTATATGAATACACTAGTTCACACATACAGTAAACAGTTCAAAAATATAACTTCACTATATACTAATTATTAAAATATATAATTTCATGATTTTCTAATGATGATTTTCAGATGAAACATCTATTATTTAAAGTTTAACTTCTAAATTTCTCCACTTTGGCTAAGAGAGGTCCTAGTTCCTTAAACTGCAGCACTACAGAGTTTCACAACATGCTATCAGTAGGGCTGGTAAGATCTTATCCCAAGGAACCACACTGATAAAAGATATCCTAAAAGGATGTGCTACTCTTTTCTCCCAACAGTGAGCTATTATTGTTTTCAAATTTAAATCAAAATACACCCTATTAAACAATTAGCAGTTTTTAAACATATGGTAATATTATATGACAGAAACATTTATAATCGAGCATTCAGATGAAAAGGGAAAGTAATTTCCCTTAATAGCTGTTATCAGGTTTCATAATAGAAGAGAAAATTTTACATACTCAGTATCGTGTATTTAAAACGTAAAACTTATTACTAGTCAGATGACAATTAAAGGCAATTAAAGGAGTAACAATAATTCATTTATATAATGCTCACCATGACAGACAGATTTTTTTATAGTTCCTAAAGATGACTTTTTTTTTAAAATTCAAAGGCTTCTTTTCTGTAGAATGTTTAAGATTATGATTTCTCAGTTATCACTTGAACCACTTGCTCACTTACATTACAAGGCATTATAAGTCATAACACTAAAGCCTTTGTCTTTAAGAAGCTTGCTTAGAGGAAAATATAGCCCATTGACTATTTAACAGTTTTAAAAATAATCTTGTTAGCTTTTAGCAGTCTAATTCATAAGATATAAAACTTATTTTAGCCAAATGCCATCAATTTAGTTGATTTCAAAATAATCACTCATCTAGACTTTTATAACAAAAGTTCTTTCACATGGTCAACAAGATATTATAACTTTATCAAGTACGGGGGATCACAGCTCTTGTTGGGGGAGGTATTCTCAAGCCTTCTACATTTCAAGGCAGAAGGCACTTTATTATATTTTTTTTTTTTTAGTGAGGCAATTGGGGTTAAGTGACTTGCCCAGGGTCACACAGCTAGTAAGTGTTAAGTGTCTGAGACCGGATTTGAACTCAGGTACTCCTGACTCCAGGGCCGGTGCTTTATCCACTGCGCCACCTAGCTGCCCCACTTTATTATAATTTTTCAAAGACTGCTATCACATTTATTTTAATTACTCAAAAGGGAAGTGGACTCTGTAATAGTATTTCACAATAATTTAGAAAAGTTTCACATACCAGCCTGTAATTAAAAGCATATTCTCCTAAATAAAAGAGAATTCACATTTCTAATCATATCTGATATTCTCCCAAATTCCACAATACAAAAAAATTAGAAGTCTAAAGAATATCATGGTTGTTTTGGGGTTTTTAAAAATATATCAAACTTCTCAAACTTCATCTATGTAGTTGTGTAAAGTCAAAATCTTAAATTATCCTTCTTAGAAAATCATTCATGTTATTACATTCAATATATTATTTAATCTAAAACCCAATAACAATATTAATGTTTATACAGTGCCCACTATGCTAAGCACTTTAGAATCATTTTATTGCTCCAACAACCCTGGGAAATAGGTGTTATTATTTATTATCCCCTTTACATATAAAGAAAACTGATTTTAAAAAACTGATCTAACATGCCACAATTATAATGTAGTTTCAAAACAAAATTTTGACAAGATCAAATCAATATCTATAATCCCTAAAAATAATATTTAAATCTCAATTTTTCCAGGAATCCACTGTTTTCAGCTAATTTGGGCCTTAATTTTTCAAAATTTGATGTTTTAAATATACATTACAAAGTTTCTTAACCCCATAAATTGAAAAGTGATGCTGAGACTATAATTACTGGCAATGAACAATAAATAACACATTAGTTCTAATGAAAACAATTAAATGAAAATTAAACAGCAGTACCTTTGACTGACATATACTAGTATACTTATACAAATTATCTGATGTTTTTAAAAGACTGTTATATCAGTTTTACTAACTCTTTGATAGTGAAGGAGATTGTCATCCTTTCTGAGCTACAATTAGGTTTTGTCAAATGTTCAAAAATGATTTGTATTAAATTAATTTAATTTTATAAAATGTTTATTTGTTTTAGTGCCCAAGACAATGTGGCAAGGAACACCCTGAAATAATTTGCACAATAAAAATTTCCTCTCAAAACTTCTGTATTTTATACCCATATTTATAAACCATATACTCCTTTTAATTTGATCTTTTGTAATCTGAGCACCCTCCACATAAGGTGAGTACACACTTAGTTGACTCCTATATTCTTCTATAATGCTATGTTCTTGTCTAATTCTATCTTAAATAATTCTTACCCTAACTTATTATAGCCTTACTGGTACTGAAATACAAATTTGAACTAATTTCACTTTCACTAATTTCAGCATAAGTTTATAATATTTCTAATTTACCTAAACAATTCATTTAAAATACAAGGGTGGGGCAGCTAGGTGGCGCAGTGGATAGAGCACCGGCCCTGGATTCAGGAGTATCTGAGTTCAAAACCGGCCTCAGACACTTAACACTTACTAGCTGTGTGACCCTGGGCAAGTCACTTAACCCCAATTGCCCCACAAAAATAAGATAAAATAAAATACAAGGGTATGGGAGCAGCTAGGTGGCACAGTCCAATAGGATCATCTTTAGTTCAAAAGAAAAAACAGGGGCAGCTAGGTGACACAGTGGAGAAAGCACTGGCCCTGGATTCAGGAGTACCTGAGTTCAAATCCGGCCTCAGACACTTGACACTTACTAGCTGTGTGACACTGGGCAAGTCACTTAACCCTCATTGCTCTGAAAAAAAACAAAAACAAAAAGCTGACCTCAGACACTTGACACTAGCTGTGTGACCTTGGGCAAATTACTTAACCCTCATTGCCTCACAAAACAAAACCAAAAACAAACAAAGAACAAACAAAATGTTTATTGGGAGTTGAAACCTAGGAATTAAGTCCTTAGCTTTTCTTGCTGAGTTGTGGAAAACTACACCCAAAGGCATTGGAAAAACAGGAAGATGTGATTGTAGAGCCACTGTCCATGAGCTTTGAAAGATTGCAGAGAATGAGAGATGTTGCAAGTCCAAAGAATGAAAATTGCCTGATTTCCAAAAAAATGAAAAAGAGTAGACTAAAACACTGTAAGCTAATGATTTTTACTTCAAGTTCTGGCAAAATATTAGAATACATTATTTTTTAAATGGTTAGTAAATGTCTAGAAAAAGGAAGAATTGGTCATAAAGAACCTGTATGGTTTTATCAACAACAGGTCATGACTAACTTCATTTACTTTTTGGACAGGATTATTAAATTTTCAGAGTAGAGGAAATGTTATAGATAGTTTAGCTAGATATTTCAACAAGATATTTTATAAAGTCTCTCATACTGTTCTTATGGACAAAATGGATATGATAGTATAATTAGGTGGACACAGAACTAAATGAGTGTCTTGAAAAAAAGAATGATCATTAATGTCTCAATTTAACTGAAAGTTCTTCAGTGAAATGTCCTTGACTCTGAGTTTTTCAAAAAATTTGTCAATTGTTTAGATAAAGGCATAGATGACATGTTAATCAAATCTGCAGATGACTCAGAGCTGGGAGGAATAGCTAACTTATCAGATGACAAAATCAGGATCCAAAAAGCATGTGATGGGCTAGAACAATGGAATGAGATGAAATATAAAAAGAAAAATGGAAAGTCTTACAAATAAAGTTACAAAAATTAACTTACAAATATGAGCTGGGAGAGGTAAGGATAAGCAGCTAGATGGCACAGTAGATAGAGCACTATACCTGGAGTCAGGAAAGACCCGAGTTCAAATATAACTGCAGATATTTACTAGCTATGTGGCTCTGGGTAATTAATTTAACCTTTGTCTGCCTTGATTTCTTGTAAAATCTGTAAAATGGGGATAATAATAGTACTTAACTCAAGAGTTTTTGTGAGGAGAAAATGAGATAACATTTGTAAAGTGCTCTGCAAGTCTAAAAGTACTACATAAATACTGACTATTAAGCAGAAGTTTGAGAAAAATCTGGGGATTTTAGTAATCTGCAAACTCATTTTGTATCAACCATTTGAAACCATGGCAGGAAAAGCTATTGAGATTTTTTTACTATATTAATATGCATAGTGCCCAAGACTAGGGAAATGATCACTCCACTGTCTTTAGCCTTGGCCAGACTATATCTAAAGTTCTACGTTCAGTTCTAGGTGCCAAATTTTAAGAACAAAAAATATCTAATTGAATTATCCATTAAATGAGAAGTGACCTGCTTCTGTGCCTTTCTTTAGTTTTTCTTTGACTCATCTTCTTTCATTACTCTCTTCTTTTCTCTTGGTCTTCCACTCCCTCCATTTTGGAATGAAGTGCTTGAGTCATAAGCAATGGAAAAATTACTAGAGTCAGGCAAAAGGTAAGTGCAGTACAACAGTGGATGAAAGGACTGTGGGCAAATCTGGTCTGTGGATTTCATTACAGCAATAGAAGCCCTATAACAAAATTGATGATGAAATGAAGGAATATTTACAAAAATATAAATTTCCCAGATTAACATAACAGGAAATAGAGTCCTTAAATAACCCTATTTTAGAAAAGGAAATTGAACAAGCCATAAAGGAACTCCCAAAGAAAAGACCCTAGGATCAGATGGATTTGCAAGTGAATTTTACCAAACATTTAAAGAACAATTAATTCTAATACTACACAAATTGTTTGAAAGAATAGATAAAGAGGGGACAGCGAGGTGACACACTGGATAAAGCAGTGGCTCTGGATTCAGGAGGACCTGAGTTCAAATCCGACCTCAGACACTTGACATTTACTAGCTGTGTGACCCTGAGCAAGTCACTTAACCCTCATTGCCCCGTCCCCCAAAAAAAATTTTTTAAAAGAAAGAAAAAATAAGTAAAGAAAGGATCCCAACAAATTCCTTCTGTGACACAAATGTGGCCTTGCTACTTTAAGCAGCTAGAGTCAAAATTAAGAAAACTATAGATAAATTTCCTTAATGAATATCGATTTAAAAAATATTAAATTAAATATTAACAAGGAAATTACAGAAATATGTCACAAGGATCATACACTGTGATCCAGCTGGATTATACCAGAAAAGCCAGGCTGGTTAAATATTAGGAAAACTATAAACATAATAAAAACAATGAAAATTATATGATATCAAAAGATTCAGGAAAAAAAAGCTTTTGACAAAAAGCAATACCTAATCCTTTTAAAAAGCTAAAAAAAAAGAAAAAGAAAAAGAAATAAGTGGAAGTTTCCTTCAAATAAGTAGTATCTGCCAAAAAGCAAGAACAAGGATCATCTATAATGGGATTAAGCTAGAAGCCTTTCTAGTAAGATCAGGGGTCATGAAACAAGGATGTCCATTATCACCATTATTATTCAGTATTTGTGAGGGAAAAATCCATCCTCTTCTCAATAATTCTCAGGAACTCAGCAGAGAGGTGACAAAGGCTTTATTTTCTTCTCATGAGAAGAAAGCACCCTAGTGTGCAGCTAGTGAGTGCCCAGAAAGGGGGCTCGAAGGCCCTATTTTATACCCTAGTCCCTAACTTGAATGGACCTTCCCCTTTTTCATCACTGGTCGGGGTTACAATCTACGAGCAAAAATTAGCTAATCAGCTAATTGGAACGCAGTATTCCCACCCCTCTTCCTTGTATGGGCATGACTCAGGAGTGGACCTTATACTTCCTTATATGGACAGAACTCTGGAGCAGACCTTATTGAGACCAGGGCTCCTTGAACCATGTGACCTTGCTAACTTGTGGGGGAGGAAGGGATCTGAGACCTTTGTCCTACAAACAGGTCAGGGGAGTATGACTGACTGTTATATCCACATTGAGAGGAGACAATTACCCATTTCTCACAGTATTGTTCTAGAAATGCTCATTATAACAATAAGACAAGAAAAGGAAACTGAAGGAATAAGTATAGGCGAAGAAGTAATAAAACTATCACTTTTTGCAGATGATAAGAGAGTTTACTTTAAAGAACTCTAGACAGTCCACTAAAAAACTAATTGAAACAATTTATAACTTCAGAAGAGCTGAATAACATAAAATAAATTCATAGAAATTATCCACATTCCTGTATATTACCAACAAAACCCAGCTGGAAGAAATAGAAGAAATTCCTAAATGGAATTTTAAATTAAACTATTTTAAATAAATAGTTACAGACAATAAAAAAATATTGGAAGTCTACCTGCCAAGACACACACAGGAATTATATGAATGAAATGCCAAAATACTCTTCACACAAGTAAAGATGGATCTTAAAAAATTGGACAGTTAATAATTGTTCATGGATAGGCTGAGCCAATATAATAAAGATGATAATACTATCTAAATTAATTTACTTATTCAGTGCCATACCAATGAAACTACCAAATAATTATTTTATAGAACTAGAAAAATAACAACAAAATTCATCTGGGGGAACAAAATGTTAGGCACACTAAGACAAATAATGAAAAAAGAACTCAGCAGTACCAGATTTAAATAATACTATAAAGCTGTAATCATCAAAACAAGTTGGTACTAGGTAAGAAACAGAGGTTGATTAGTGGAACAGATTCAGTCCACAATATACAGATGCAAATGAACACAGTAACCTAGTGTCCCAGCTTTGGGGGCAAGAAGTTGATATTCAACCAAAACTTTTGGGAAAACTGAAAAAGTCTGGCAGAAACTAGGTGTAGACCAATATCTCATGCTGTTACCAAAATAAGGTTAAAATGGGTACATGATTTAGACATAAACGGTGCATCATAAGCAAATTATCAAATCTATTAACAGAGGAAAAGTTCATAACCAAAGGAGATAGAGATTCACAGTGAGTAAAATGGATAATTTTGATTACTTAAAATGTTTTTTTAATGCGCACAATCAAGGCCAATGCAGCTAAAATTAGAAGAAAAGCAGGAAATGGGGGTGGGGGGGAGGGTGCCTTTGCAGCAAGTTTGTCATTTGTCATATATCATTTCTAAGATATAGTCCTTAGCACAGTGCTTGACAGAGACATAGTAGGCACTAAATAAATTTTCATTGTATTTAACTGTATATTATCCTGAAAATTTCTAAATCCAATGGAGAAAAGAAACAGTGAAGTCTCCAAGCTGTAGAAAAATAGGTTTGTTGAGAGAAGGTCTATCTCACAATAAAGCCAGTCAGGCAGGGGTAGGACCTGCAAGACCCTGAGCCTAGGGATCTGGTGGTTTTTATACCCTACCCCTACAGGGCTTTAAAGTATTTATACACTATTATTTTTAGACAAACCCCTCCCATTGTATCCCCATAGCATAATATAAATAGTACAGAAATGAGAAATTGAGACATAGTCACCATGATCAAGGTCATGAACATGGTTTGTGGGGACAGGGATGTGGTCAACTTCTTGCCTGGCAGGCAGCCAATTAGGGGATTTGCTCAGTTAATTGAAGCAAAAAGGTCAGATTAAGCATTCTCAATGCTGATTGGTTCCTTTACCTTAGAAGATACTATTTTTAGTGTTGGGGTTAACCACAATGCACCTTTTGAAAAGGGACATCACTATGTTAAGGGCTAAAATTCTAGCTAAACTGTCTAAAATATCTAATGAGTGGTCACCAATAAATTATAAGCTTTAGCAAGAGTTAGACTTTTAAGCATTTATTAAGGAGAATAAGAATTTGGTAAAGAGAGAGAAAAAGGCCTAGATTCCTATCTATTAAAGGGAGAGCACATTTTTAGCTCCGCTCTCCACCAGAGTCCAAAGGAAAAAGAGCCTGAGACCGAGCGCCAGTCTCTTCCTTCCTCCTCCCACTCGCCCGCGTCACTTCCTGATGCCAAAGAAAAGACTCCTGGTCTTGCCCTCAAAAACCTTCGCTTCATGGGTGGAACTCTTCTACAGTAGGTCTCCAGCAGGTGGCGTCATTCCAATCGTTACAACTACAAAGCTGATACATGTGACCACAATGGAGAGGGACAACGGTCAAGAGTCAAGTTTACAAGTACTGCATTAGCTCAAGCCACTAAAGAATAATACATTAAGAACAAATTACACAATATCTATACTCTGTGCTAGATTATTAAATTCCAAGAGACTAGAGAACATTTAAGATTAAGTAGTCAATCACCATTTGTAGTTTACTATACTGATTATTATCACAGTTAAATTATTTCTATTTAAGGGGTGGGGAAAATCTCACAATACATAGGGAATTGAGTCAAATTTACAAGAATAAACATTCCTCAACTGATAAATTGTCAAAGTAAAGGAATAGGCAGCTTTCAGAGGAAGAATTCCTAGCTATCAATAGCCATGTTTTTTTTAAATTTTTAAATTTTTTAATAGAATTTTATTTTCCAAAATATATGTAAAACCTGTATTTTAACATCAATTTTTAAAAAAACTTTGTGTTCCAACTTCTCTTCCCCATTCTCCTTCCCATTTTCTTCTCCATTCGCACCCCCCCCCAAGAACTCAAGCAATTCAAAATAAGTTGTACATGAGTAGTCATGGAAAAAAATTTTTTAAATGTTATCTACACCAAAAAAAAAAATGCTATCCATCTCCAGATTAGAGAACCAATGCATTTGGAGTACAGATTGAACCATATATATTTTTTCTTTCTTTTTCTTGATTTTTTTTAACATGGCTAATGTGAAATTTGTTTTATATGACTTCATATTTGTAATAGATGTTCTATATCTTTCCTTCTTAATGGGTGGGAGAGGAATAAAATCTGAAACTAAAAATAAAATTTAATTTTTTTGTTTGTTTTTAGTGAGGCAATTGGGGTTAAGTGACTTGCCCAGGGTCACACAGCCAGTAATTGTTAAGTGTCTATGGGGGGATTTGAACTCAGGTCCTTCTAAATCCAGGGCCAGTGCTCTATCCACTGAGCCACCTAGTTGCCCCAAATTATTTTTTAAAAGGAGAGAAATGATAAAGGGGGCAATATCAGAAGAACATGAGAGACTTGAATGAACTGATACAAAGTGAAATGAGCAGAACCACAAGAAAAATTTATTTAATAACAGCAACATTGAAAAGACAATCAATTTGGAAAGACTGATCATACAATGACCAACTACAATTCTAAAGGAGTCATGATTAAAAATACATAAAACAAGCACCTCCACACTAAAAGCTGAAGGACTCATAGGAAAGACTGAAAGAAATATATTTTCTTCTCTTTTTTTCTTTCTTTATTTTGGACATGGTTAATAGGAGAATTTTTTGCATGATTAAATGTATTCATAATGTTTTTATTTTTCTTGCCTTCTAAATGGGTTGGGTAAGAGAAAGAATTCAAACTGAAAATATTATAAAACCAAATTTTTAAAAATAAAGGAAATGCTACACAAAAAAGGAAATGAGGAAAAATTCTCAAAGGAAGAATTGCATACTATTAACAATCATATCAAAAATTACTTTAAAACACTAAAAAGAGAAATCCAAAATGAAGTAATCAGGTTTCTTTTCACACCAAGCAAAATGACAAAGATGACTAAAAATGGGAATAGACAATATTGGAGATACTGGAAAAAGGCAGGCAAATTAATACACTTTGTGGGGAGCTATGAATTGGGTCAACCATTCTGGAAAGCAATTTAGAATTATGCTTTAAAAAGTGAAAAAGATATTCGTGCCATTTGATCTAGAGTTGGGTATATATATCTCAAGAAGTCAAAGACATAAACAAAAGTCTGACATATACCAAAATATTTATAGAAATAAAAAATTAGAAACTAAGAAGATGTTCATTGAGAAATGTTTAGACAAATTATGGTACATGAATTAATGTAATATTACTGTTGTAAGAAATTATTAATATGAAGAATTCTAAGAATCATGGGAAGGATCACATGACTAAAGCAGAGTGTAGTAAACAGAACCAGGAATATATATGACTACAGCAATATGAATAGAAAGAATAGCAACAAAAATCCCCAAATTAAACCCTGTTTGATTTTAATAATGAAGTTTGGGCCTGGAGAAGAGAAGGAAATGTGCTTACCTCCCTTCTTTGCAGAGATGGAAGATTATAGATGTGGAACATATTATAGATTTGGTCGATGCATTAATGCTGAGCTATTTTTTTCTCTTTCTTTGTTAATGTTATAGGAAATAGTATAGGAATAAAAATGACATATGCAAATCTTTTTTTTTTTTGCAGGGGAATGAGGGTTAAGTGACTTGCCCAGGGTCACACAGCTAGTAAGTGTCAAGTGTCTGAGGCCAGATTTGAACTCCAGTCCTCCTGAATCCAGGGCCAGTGCTCCATCCACTGTGCCACCTAGCTGCCCCAGCAAATCCACTTCTTTTTTTTTTTTTTTGGTGAGGCAATTGGGGGTAAGTGACTTGCCCAGGGTCACACAGCTAGTAAGTGTTAAGTGTTGAGTGGGATGGGAGTACACCCACTGACCCCTGTAATAGAGACTCGAGGAGAAAGGAGGCCGAAGCATTGATTTTATTTCTTTCGAAAGAAAGGTGTACCACACTCACTGGGACAACCAGGAGGTGTGACACACCGGGATTAGAAATCAAGCAGTTTTTATACTTTTTACAGACATCTAATTTGAGCAAAATGCGGTAATTGGGTTCAGCAATGAATCATTCTCCTGGAATGTTCAGCGATTACTTATTTTGCAACATTTTCAGTTTCTGCAACAACTTTATCATGTCTACATAATGTCTCAGTGCAGACTCTTTGAAACAATTTTTAAGTTGATATGCCTATATTTAGAAAGGGGGGGATAGTAGCTTCCCATTATTGCCTCTCTCTAGAAAAAAAATAGAGGGAGAGAAATAGGGGGCTGTAAAGGACTTTAAGACTTTGAGATCAGATCACTAGGCCGAAGGGGGGGGGGCACTTTCCATCTCAGTGGAGGGTCATATCCATATGTCCCTCTCAGTGTCTAAGGGCGGATTTGAACTCAGGTCCTCCTGAATCCAGGGCCAGTGCTTTATCCACTGCACCACCTAGCTGCCCTGCAAATCCACTTTTAAACTGGGTTCCAATGCAGTAGTTTTTTAGTTGTGTCCAACTTCTTGTAATTCTATTTGGGGTTTTCTTGGCAAAGACACCAGAGTGGTTTACCATTTCCTTCTGCAACTCATTTTACAGATGAGGAAACTAAAACAAACAGGATTAAGTGACTTGCCCAGAGTCACACAGCTAGGAAGTGTCTGAGGCTAAAAGTGAACTCAAAAAGATGAATCCTCCTAACTCTAGGCCTGGCACTCTATCCACTGTACCACCTAGCTGATATCCTAATTGGATTCCATTCTGTGATTAATTTGGTTTTCTTTAATAAGATAAACATATTTGTGGTTTAGTTTGGTAAACAACATATGTATACCCCCAGACCTGGAAAACAATATGGATAACCACTTGTTGCAGTTATCTCTTCAGGCTGTACTTTGGCCCTCCTCTACTAGCTCTTTATCTTGAAGTCTCACTGCAACCCTAGAATTCTCACAATTCTCTACCATACCCTGCCACTACACTGGTTACCATTTCCTTTCCATTTTTTCAGCTTCCTTTAAAGGAGTGGTCTTTCCCCATCAGAATTTAAGTTCCTGGTGAGTAAGAATTGTCTTTCTATTAGTATTCCCAGTGCTTATCACAGTTCCTGGCATACAGTAAGTACATAATAAATGCTTATTAAAAATAATTAAAAACTTAGTCATAAGCTTAGGTAATAAACTACCAACGATGTGTCCTTTAACTAATTAGGTAATTGATCACTGATCAGAAATTAGGTGTAATCAATTGCCCTTAGTTAGAACTATAAAAACCCCACTGGAATCCTTTACTGACAGACAGCCTGCTAGTGGGTGGCCACCAAAGCAGATTCCTGCATTCCTCAAACTTGCAGATTCAAGCATCATTTTCTATTTACTCAGGAGCAGGGCTGACTGATGGTGATATGCCAGACACCTGGGAAGGAGACACAGTCTTGGGAGTACTAATATGGGAATACTGTGTTCCGATTAGCTGATTAGCTAATTTTTGCTCGTAGATTGTAACCCCGACCAGTGATGAAAAAGGGGAAGGTCCATTCGAGTTAGGGACTAGGGTATAAAATAGGGCCTTCGAGCCCCCTTTCTGGGCACCCACTAGCTGCACACTAGGGTGCTTTCTTCTCATGAGAAGAAAATAAAGCCTTTGTCACCTCGCTGCTGAGTTCCTGAGAATTATTGAGAAGAGGATGGATTTTTCCCTCACAATTTCTCTCTTGGTTTCCCTTCCCCAGTCCCTAAATAAATTATTATCTTATTCTATTGGATTTGTGTGCAAGAGGGTGTAATTCTTTAAAGAGGAATTCCTAAGAACCCTTACCCCAAACCCCAAACCCCCTACCCTATTTTCCCCATGACATATCCAAAAGTAAAATGAACAACCTGGGTTCAGTTAGGGCTTCTCCCTACCTGAAGGTCTTCAAGCAAAGGTCATATGACCATCCCTTGGGTATTTTGGTATTTTTGTCCAGTGCAAGATTAGACTAGGCAACAGATAAGGTGAAATTCAATGCAAATTCTGTGATCACTAAGCCTAGCTCTAAATTTTTTTTTTAGTTTCCAGGCTTGTTTTCTTATTGTTATGGGCCTTGGTACCTCATTTGAATAGCCCTGGGTACCCCTGAGGTAAACCAAAAGAACCTTCTCCTTGAGAAACTAAACCAAAGGACAGACACGCCTAAAGAGCTAAGTGGCATAGGATCCAGACAGAGTTAACTCCAGAACCACCACCCTTCATGCCAGTCTCCCCCACCCCTGGGGAGATAAGATTAGGTGTGGCTGCCACCTTTGTGTAATGAGGAAGAGAGAGATAGATGGCTAGAGAGATCTGAAAGCCACCCCTCACCCAATTCCCCAGCCACTACCAGTGGAGGATGGTCCTCCCCCAATAAGGGAACTTTCCACAGTCAGACAATCACCTCATCGGACCACCTTCAGTCCTTTATAAAAGTATCTGGCTGTCTTCTGCTCTAGGAGAAAGATATCTCAGAGAGCTATGCCTCTGCACCATGCCTTCTCCCCTTGAGAAGTACAAGGATTTCTCTCTTGGTTTCCTTTCCCTAGCTCCTAAACAAACTATTATTTTATTCTAATTGGATTTGTGTGCAAGAGGGTGTAATTCTTTAAAGAGGAATTCCTAAGAACCCCTACCTCAAACCCAGAGCACCCCAGAAGTTCTCTGGGGCACATCAAAGAACCTTCTTCTTGAGAAACTAAACCAGAGAACAGACACACCTAGAGAGATAAAGTGGAACCAGATTGGACTGAGCTAACTTCTTGACCCCCACCCTTCATTCTAGTCTCCCTCAACCCTGGGGTAATAAGATTAGGTGTGGCTGCTTCCTTTGTGTCCTGAGGAGATGGCTTGAGAGATCTGCAGCCACCCCTCACCCAATTCCTCCAGCCACCACCAGTGGGGGATGGTCCTCCCTCACTAAAGGAACTTTCCACAGTCAGATGGTCACCCCCATCAGTCCTCTATAAAAGTATCTACCTGTCTCCTGCTGGAGGAGATTGGTATCTCAGAGCCACACGCTTTGTGCCATGCCTTTCTCCTCATGAGAAATCCAAGAATTTTTTTTATGGTTTCCTTTCCTTTCCCTTCCCTTCCCTTTCCCTTCCCTTTCCTTCCCTTCCTCAGCCCCAAAATAAACTACCATCTTATTCTAACTGCTTTTGTGTGGAAGAGAGTGTAATTCTTTAAAGAGGAATTCCTAAGGACCCCAAACCCCTACCCCTACCCCTATTCCTAACCCCCTACCCCATTTTCCCCATGACAGTTATTATGGATAAAGCAAGGTTTAAAAAGTAGTTTATATACACTTCCTTCTGAACTGATCACCTCAACCCCAAGATGAGGGAGGGCTATAGTACATATTACTACCTCTCTCCATTTTATACAGGAGGGAAATTAAGTAATTTGTCACATGGTGAATGATAAAGACAACTTGATAAAGTTGTTGATAAAGACCGGACTGATCCCCACCTACTCCCCCCCTTCCCAGGCCAATGAACTGCCTGGGGCTAACCAATATTCGTCAATTCCAGACTCTCCTCTTGTGGAATTCCTCCAAACAAACAATCCCCTCCCAAAGATGCACCACCTTACTCCCGGAATTTAGGTTATTATGAAAATGATCCATTTACAGTAAGTAATTTCTATTTCATATAGAAGCTACTTAACTCTAGGGCAGTCTCAGAGTTCTTTGTCCTGTTACCCCATATAAACCTCAGTCCTCAGTTCCCATCTTTGGGTATTCCTAGCATTCTTCCTTTCCTCCCAATTAAGATTAAAGACCTTATTTCTCCTATATTGATTATTTCATTAATTTTGAGGTTAACAAAAGTTATGATAATTCAAATCCATGTCTTCTTGATTTCAGGTCACAGGTTTAGGACCAGAACAAGACCCTAGGGAGATGATCTAGCCCAACCTCCTCATTCTACAGATGAGGAAACTGAGGTTCAAAGAAGTGAAGTGACTCAAATCCAGGTCACAGGCAGATGAGTGGGGATTTGAACTTGGTCCAAGGGCCTTACAAGGTAGAGCTCCTCCCACTCTACTACAAGTCCAGAGCTATAGCTGCCTCTCTGGCATCTCAGGGCTCCCTGGTGCACCATGGTCCATCGCCCTCGCCCAGGAGTATAGAGGCTCTGGTGAACCAGAAGACCCCGCAGGTCCCAGAAAAACAATTGTTCGGCTTGCAGACACGTGAGGTTGGACAGTCGGAAAGTTTAGTGGCCTGGACGAAACCAGCAGGAAGATTCGTCCCACACTTCCGCCAAAATGGCCACCACCAGCCCCTCACAAAAATGGCGGAAGCTAGGCGAGAGGTTCGGCTCCTCCTCCGTTCTTAACAAAGATGGCGTCGCATGAAGAGGACTTCACGCGCCTTTCCGGACAAACGGAAGTGACGTCCTGTTCAAAAGCCCGGCTCATGGAGCCCGGGCTGCAGAGCGTGTTCGCGTTCGCGATGGGACCGCTCCAGCGGTCGGCGCTACTGCCGCTTCCGCCACCGCCGCCGTTGCTTCTGCTTCTGCTTCTGCTACTGCTTATGGTACCGGGGACCAAGCCATTCGAGCCCATCAGCGTGGGGATCGCCATCGGGGCCGCCTCAGCCCTCACCGGCTACCTCTCCTCCCCGAACTTCTACTGCCGCTTCGTGGAGTGCTGCCGCGAGGAGCAGCCGCTCAACGCCTCCGGTAGCGGGCTGCGGCCGGGCTGGGGGCCGGGGCGGCCCGGGGATCCTGGGGAGGGCGGCGTGCGCGTGCGGGGGCATCCCCGACCAACAGGCCGACAATATTGGGGGGGCGAAGTCTGCTGCCAGGCAGAATCTTTGGAATTCAGGGTATGATGGATCGTGCAGCCAATGGGCGGGATCGCGGCCCCCAAGAGGGTGGCCGTGGGACTGGGGAGGAAAGAGGGGAGGAAGGGGTGAGGGGGAGAAATGCAACTCTTAAAACAAGAAGTTAAGATAGTGGATTGAAGAAAATTAGGAATGTCGTTTAGTTTAGGGGTCTGGGGAGGGACCGGTAAGGGTGTGAATTGGAGCTGTATAAGTAAAAGAAAATAGAAAGTGAAAGCCTGGGCTGCAGCGTTTATTGTCTGCACCTTTTCCACAATGCCTGACTTTATCTGAGTTTGACACTTGGCTTTAGGTTGCAGATTGCAGAGGTATTGGCTGGTTTTACCCTAACCAATGAGAACTCAGATAAGAACTTAAATTCTAGAAGTCAAAAGAAACTGAAATTTGCGAGTGATACTTGTCATACGTGCTCTCCCCTTAGCCTTCTCTGTAAAGGTTAGTCTTGGTAAACTTTTGGAACAAGAACCCTCTTGGAATCTGGTCCAAAGGGAACTCTTACGCTTGGTTTGTTTGCTCGGGCACAGAAGAGGTGTAGTTGGGGCAGTCCTTTGCAGAGCACTCTTCGAGAAAAACTGGTAAGAAAGTAGTGATAGGTTTGAGTGCTTTGCTTTAGGATAAACATGGCTAATATGAATGAAGATTTAAGAAAAACACTTTGGGGATACAATCATGGAATGATTCTGAATGTGTTTATGAAGTGGCTTCATTTAGCATGCATAGTTAGGCTTTATCTATGGGGCTTCTAAGGCATTAGCATGCATTGTTAGGCTTGTTATCTATGGAGCTTTCTAAGTCATTTACTTTTGATTGCTAACCTTGTCCAAGAACCCCAAGTAAAAGCTGGGCCAATTGTCATCACCCTCCCTGATCTGTTATTTAATGTGTCTCTCTCTCTCTCTCTCTTTATTCCTGGGGTGGCTGATTCAGCGCTCAAGTTAGATTTAGAAGAGAAACTGTTTGGACAGCACCTAGCTAGAGAGGTGATTCTCAAAGCATTGACTGGCTTCAGGAACAACAAGAATCCAAAGAAACCACTGAGTCTCTCTTTACATGGCTGGGCTGGCACAGGCAAGAACTTTGTCAGTCAGATCGTGGCTGAAAACCTTCACCCAAAAGGACTCAAGAGTAACTTCGTCCACCTGTTTGTTTCTACTCTGCACTTCCCGCATGAGCAGGAGATAAAATTGTATCAGGCAAGAGAATCAATTACTTTCCCATCCACAGATGCACTGAATCCCAATATTGATAGCCTGCTCACTCATGCTTCTTTGTTGCAGTACTCCTGATCTCCTTTGAGATCTGTATTTCTTAGTCCCTTATAGTGATAACTTCTTGCTACCCTCCCCTTCTTTTGTGTTGTCTTCATTTCTATTCTCTTTATGGAACTAACTTGGCTAAAGGTGAAACTCAAAAGCACCATTCACCTGCCCCTTAGGGACTTTTTTCCATTTCGTTTCTTTGAAACTGTCCATTAGGTTAAACTTTATATTGTGTGTTTGTGTTCTGTTATGAACGGAAATAAATAACTTCCCAAAGGAGTTTATTGCCCCTGTAGTTGAGTTGTTGCTTATAAGAAATAGAAACTTTACTGAACAAGGAAGTGCTGTTACAGAGTCTCGTTACCATAGCATCCTTTAAGAAATAGAAACCAAGGGGGTAGCTAGGTGGCAGGGGATAAAGCACTGGCCTTGGATTCAGGACCTGAGTTCAAATCCAGCCTCAAGACACTTAACACTTAACACTTAACTAGCTGTGTGACTCTGGGCAAGTCATTTAACCCTCATTGCCCTGCAAAAAAAAAAAAAAAAGAAAAGAAACCAAAATTATAGAAGAATTTGAGAAAGAAAACTGCTTTCCTTCCAGATCTTTTCCTGATCTTGGTAAGGTTAGCGAAAATAGATGAATGTGATTTTTTAATATAACCTCCTAGGGGAAAAAAAGATCTTTTTAAAGTGTTACTATCTTTCATTTAGGAATCTGGAAGTGCATTCAGACCTATTGCTTATTAACTGTCTTCCATGATTTCCCATCTGTAAAGTGAGATAATACCACCTTTAGTATTTGCCTTTTAAAGTTGCAAGGTTCACGTGAGGTAATCTATTAAAACGCTTTACAAAGCTCAAAGTACCATAGAAAGAAGAGAGCTCAATGGTGAGTGTCAAAAATGCTCTTCCGTCTCAGCCCTACTTCAGCGCAATCCCACTCCCTCTGCCCTCACTTCCTTCCCATGCAGGGTTTCATATCTTTTTCCTCTTGGTACAGGAGCAGCTGCAGAAGTGGATTCGGGGGAATGTGAGTGCGTGTGCAAGATCTGTTTTCATATTTGATGAAATGGATAAATTGCATCGTGGGCTCATTGATGCCATCAAGCCATTTCTAGACTACTATGAACAAGTTGACGGGATCTCTTATCGGAAAGCCATCTTTATCTTCCTCAGGTTAGAATGTGGGGGAGAGATTTGCCTTGTTCTTTTAGTGGGTCGTATAATTCTGAATTTTTTTCCTTCATTCCATAAATGCTGAGACAAGACCCTTCTGCCTCTGTCTGGTCCACATTCAATTTTACATTGACGGTCTGTGAGAGAAGATTGAAGTTGATTAAACTGGAAACCCTCTTTGTGCCAGGGTTACGGTATATGGGGTATGGGAATACAAAGTCGTCACAGAAGCATAGACTTAGGTGGAATGTACCTCAGGCCTTCTAGTCCAGCTCCATTTTACAGATGAGGAAATAGACCCAGAGAGATCAAGGACCTGCCTGGGGTCAGAATGGTGGCAGAGCTCACATTTGAACCTGTGGCCTCTTACCTCAGGAGCCAGTGCTCTTTCCTCGCATCAGCTTCTGTAACATTTCAGTGGAATTTTGTCATGACATGTTAATATCATAATCATATAAATATCATAATTATTGTCACCAATATCAATCCAATATTGATATTTTAAACATATTTCATAACAATGAAGGGGCAAGGTTGCCTGCTTACAAAAAAAAATCTAATCATGCAGATAAATAGTGATTATTTCTATTTTAGAGGGTTGAGAGGGGAGGGGGAGGTATAGAGTTTTGTTTGTTTGTTTCTTGCTTTACCAAAGGTCTTGCAGTAGGATTCCTGAATACATACATCCAGGTCCATCAGTACAATTACAATCACTTGATAAATAAGAATTGAATTTATAGTTTGTCATAGTACAACATGAACTATACCTATACCCCAAAAAATTACATTGAAGAGAAAATTTCAACTTTGATACTTGATAGAACCAAGCCTTGAATAAATTTGGCATCTTGGGCATGACAGCTGAGCTTTCTAACATTCAGAACATTTGTACTTAGCCAGGCCTTTCTAAGTGAATTAAGGGGAAAACTTCCCAGCCTACTATTAAATATCAAAGTATTGTAAATAGGTGTTCGTCAAATGCCTAGCCCATACAAGTCGACATTAGGGGTTACAAAAGACATTAAGGATATAGTGTCTACATTACAGTATTCTCCATAGAAATAGAGAGTAAGCTCCTGTAGATGAGGACAGACTTTTTGACAGCATCCAACAGAGTACCTTACATTTATTGTTGCTTAGTAAATGTTTGTTCAATGAAAAATAAATAGTAGAACAGTCCCTTTGTTTTATTCTGGGTTCTAAAAAAAGCATTACTTTAAGCCTTTCTTCTCCTTTATCCCCCTCTCTCCCCTCCTCCCCAAATCAGCAATGCAGGAGGTGATCTTATAACCAGAACGGCCCTTGATTTTTGGATGGCCGGAAAAAAGAGGGAAGACATTCAGCTCAAAGACTTGGAGCCTGTGCTGTCTCTAGGAGTCTTCAATAATAAAAACAGTAAGTATGGATAAAGATCCCTTTGACTTGGCCAAAAGTCTTCTCTTCACACGAATTTTTTTTTTTAATCTGAAATTTTACTCTTAGACTTGGTTTGACTATTTCCTCTCCCATGTGAAGCTGAATCAACCTCCTTTTTATTCACTGATGGAATAAATATTTATTGAAAGCCATCGGGGGCAGCTAGGTGGGACAGTGGATAAAGCACTGGCCCTGGATTCAGGAGGACCTGAGTTCAAAGCCAGCCTCAAACACTTGATACTTACTAGCTGTGTGACCCTGGGCAAGTCACTTAACCCTCATTGCCCTGAAAAAATAAAAAAAGAAAGACATCAGATGCTACACATCTGCAAGTTTTCTCATTGGTCAATGAAAACGTTTCTAGGATAATAGAATTTTACATCTTGGAGATGATCTAGTTCATCCCCTCATTTTACAGAGAAGGAAATAATCCTGGAAAGGTGGCATGACTTGCCCTCCATATCATAAAGAGCCGCCAATAGCTAGCCAAATCAGGATTGCATCTCAGGATGTTCTTGGACACACAAGACTTTGCCTGATCAAAAACATCACATTCTCAGTTATTTGCATCTTTTCTCTTTCACTGGCCCCTTCAACAACAACAAATGAAAAAAAAAATTATGTATAAAATCTACTACTGAGTGAACAGGAGATGCTATGATCAGGATTGACATGTTCAAACAGGAGTAACTGAAGAAGACCTAACATGTTATCTCTTTATAGGTGACATCACTAGTACCCAAATTCCATTGTTTTTTTAAGGCTATTTAAGATAGGGAATGGACTTGTGATTTCATTGGCATAAGGAATTCCCAGCAAAGGAAACTCTTTATACCAATGTAGACTGGCATTTCCTGCAACCTATTGTTATAGAGAATTGCCTAGGGTTCTGAGAGGCAGTATGTGTCAGAGATGAGATTTGAAACCCAGTCTGCTGGCCTTGAGGCTATCTCTATCCACTTTTCTGCCTCTCTTGGAAGTTATTTATTTAACACCACTGAAGTCCTACCCCTTTGTCTCATCATCAGGCTGGTTCTGGGTTCTCAAAGGCTGTCAGCAGAGAATAAGTTTTGGAAGGCCCTACCAAGATGGAAACAGAGAATGAACCCATTGGTGGATTGGGTCTCTTATCTGATGTCCAGCCATAATAAATTTGGAGTGGTTCATCACCCGGTATTCAGTCATATGGTGATGATTTTTCCACCAAAGCAATCCCTGAAGACTATAATACTAAGTTATAGAGAGAATGTTGTTAGCTGTTGATCAAAGGCAATAGCCACACTGCTAAAATGACATATCTTTATGGTATTGTTGAACTATTTATGAATCATCAGCCATAGCTTGATTGTCATTTTTCCTTGATTTTCATCTAACACAATTGTGGTTTGTTTCATAGGTGGCTTGTGGCACAGTGGCCTGATAGACAAGAGCCTCATTGATTACTTTGTTCCATTTCTGCCCTTGGAGTACAAACATGTGAAAATGTGTGTGAGGGCAGAGATGAAATCAAGGGGTTTTACCATAGATGAAGAGGTTGTCACAAAAGTGGCAGATGAAATGACATATTTCCCCAAAGAAGAGAAAATCTACTCCGATAAGGGCTGCAAGACAGTGCAGACAAGACTAGATTTTTACTGAGCTCTTACTGGAAGAGAGGTGACCAGAAGATGCAGCCAACTAGGCCTGGCTTTTCTTGAAGCACTTTTGAAGACCCTTTTCAGGAGTCTGCACATTTGCACTTACTGACTGTTAGAAAAGGTAGCTTTCTAAGAAGAGTGGATTTTTACAACGTATCACTAAAGAACTTTGCAGCCCAAGTGTTCATTTTCAATTGAAGATGGGACTTGAAAAATTCAACTCAAGTTCATCATGCCCAACATTGCCAAAAGTGGCCTTTACAACTATTTGTGTTTGCAAAATAATTGGAATTATTGCTGACTCCATTAACACCTGCTGTGTATCAGAATTACTGTCTTAACTGAAGGGAGTTCCTTGGGGCTGGCCCTGATGCATCCAGATAACATTAGGTGTTCATGTGAGGAATTTTAGGTTGGATTATTCCGTTTACTTTCTGCTCTTGACATACAGAACAAACAATGGTCATTTAAAATCTAGAGCACTCCATAATACAAAGGATACCAGGTGAGCGTACATGGCCACATGTGCCTAAACCTCTTGAGCTCAGTGAATTGTGCCATTAAGGGAACCTATCTTATTTCATAATCAGCCCGTGGTATTAACTTCGAAGTGTTTCCAGAGTGGAGGACAGGATCTCTTTGACCTTTTAGTCTGTCCATTCCTCTTCCTACGATGACGTGGAGCATTGAGGTCACCTAATGCAAACAAGGCCTATTGATCCAGTGCCCAGTTCCTGATGCTCTCACACACTTTTCTGGTGAACCTACATTATACCTCTAAACTTCAACCTAAAGTCCCTGAAATACATCTCCAAACTGTTACCTGTTAAATCACTTTGAGACCAATGTGGTTCTAAAATTGGGTCACTATTTCCAGCACTCAGGTACTTCCTGTCTGTTACAACTTAGATCAGGGTCAATCTTGGCCTGTAAATCTAGTATGAAATCCATAGGATTTATTCATTAATGGGGGATGACTCGTACTTCGTATGAACATTCAAGTGACTCACATCAGTAAAAGATTGTTAATTGCAAGTCAACGGATATTTTTGATAGTTCTGAAATACAGGGGTAGCTAGGTGGCGCAGTGGATAGAGCACCGGCCCTGGATTTAGGAGGACCTGAGTTCAAATATGGCCTCAGACACTTGACACATACTAGCTGTGTGTCTCTAAGCAAGTCACTTAACCCCAATTGCCTCAAAAAAAAAAAAAAGTGTAAGCTGAAATACATGAGAGGTACAAGAAACTGCTTACTTGATATAAGGGAAGGTATAGAATGGAGTTATAGTGTATCATTTTCTCCATACATATTCTTAAACTCAAGTGTAGTTTGGATTCTTATTACTAACTTTATTGTAGTGTGAATGAAAACTGAGATCTGATGTGGTGACTGGTTATGGTCTGCATTGCCATGGAAACCTGAATCTTATCAATTCCCCTACATGGACTGAGTTGGCTGCCTCTTTGAGGGAAGAAAAGTTTGTGTTGTGTTTTTTTTTATTCTAGTACATGTGGGTACTATAGTTGCAGTGCAACTAATTAATTGTGCAGCCTTTTTATACATGTAAGAAAGGTATAGAATGAGGGGCAGTTAGGTGGCACAGTGGATAAAGCACCGGCCCTGGATTCAGGAGTACCTGAGTTCAAATCTGGCCTCAGACACTTGACACTTGGTACCTGTGTGACCCTGGGCAAGTCACTTAACCCCCATTGCCCCACAAAAAAAAAAGAAAGTTATAGAACGAATGTTTTTATATGTTAAAGGATTGGAAAAATTTTAAAGCACTAAACTTGTCTTTCAATAAAATTACCCCCAGGATAGTACTTTCTACATTTTTAATATATATTCTCAAATTGGAACAGCTGGCTACTTTAATCACCTTGTTGGTGGTTGGTCAGGTGGTGACCTGTTTATTCTGATGCAATAAACTGAACGCGTTAGTAACCTTAGGCCTTTGGACTGTTGTTTCTGATTTATAACTTTGAAATCCTGCAACCCTCTGTCCTGTGGTTTTAAGTGTTCCTTTAAAAGATGTGAATGAGAATTTTAAACTAAGAATAAAAATCAAATAAAGCTAAAATTTTATCATTTGATGTATAATGTCTTTTGGTAGTTTGTTATTTAGCAATTTTTAACAAAAAGTACTTGTTTACTGATTCTTTAATTAAACTCACAGTTTTGATGAGATGCTTTACCATGGGCTGTCACTGCCTGGGAAATAACAACTTTAGCCTTATTTCAGGTCTCTGTATTTTTTTTTTCCTAACAGCCCAATGATACTAGGCAGATTCCCCATACCTAAGATGAGTTCATTCACACAGGGTCAGTGGATTGGGAAATTAGAATTGTTACATACAATGTTTTCATCAGAACTTGCAAAATTTTTTTCTAGATAAAATATTTGTAAAGCTCTCTGCAAACCTTAAAGTGCTATACAAATGCTAGCTATTAGTAGGAATAATGTTTAAGAGTACAGAAAAGTGGGGAGTCAGCAAGGTGGCACAGTGGATAAAGCACCAGCCCTGGATTCAGGAGGACCTGAGTTCTAATCCAGCCTCAGACCCTTGATACTCACTAGCTGTGTGACCCTGGGCAAATCACTTAACCCCAAATGCCTCACCAAAAAAAAAGTACAGGAAAGAACTATTATCTACAAAAAGTGTGAAAACCTAGTGAAAAACAAATTGATGTTTCTTGGTGTCATAATAATTCAATTTAATAGCACTGTCTTACAAAACACTTTTGTCATATCACCCTAAGAAGAGATTATCCTCATTTTTAGAGAAGGAAACAGGCTCAAGTGAGTAATGTAAGGAATTGGTTGTGATTTGGGGTTTCTGTGACCCCATCTTTGGCTGGGATTGGAGGCCCTGGTGCACACACCCATGCACTCTGGCTCACATTGGACACCTGCGAACCTGCATGGGCCTGGCCAAATTATGACTGGAAGCCCGGTGAGGACAGTCAGGTGATCTTCGGTGTCCGGAAGCTGGGGGGGCTGGTTTTTGTAGTGTAGAGCCATCTGTTGATTCTGTCAATCAGGGCTGCCAGACAAAATTAGCTCCGGGCTATGTGTGTGGAAGGCCTGGTTTCCTGTAGATGGGGGGCTTCTGGGAGAGAGAAGGGAGGAGAAAAGACACTCTGGCATGAGTGGTGCAGGGAGACGCTGGAACACTGTGCAATGGGTTCTCTTTGAAATTGCTGATTTCCGGGTGGTGGTGAGTTGCAGATTGTATCTTTTTTGTTCCCCTATTCCCTTTTTATTTGTCCCTAGTTCTATTAACCTTGCTTGTGTTTTGAATTTGTTCCCATTAATAAACCCTGTTTTGTTTTGTTTTTAAAGGCTGTTAATCTCCTTTCTTATCCCAATATTATGGTGAGCCGCCTAATTAACACTCCTCATATTCAATTTGGCCCTTACAGTAAAATCATTCGGCCTGTCGGCTATTAAGTACCAAAGTCTGGATTCAAATCAGTCTTGGAACACCAAATCTTGGAACTCGACCGTGCTGCCTCTTGGAACCAAGAAATTCTGTTGCTGGACATGTAAAGGCCCTCCTAAACTCAGGCATGACCTCTGCTGATCTGAGATGCACCAATGCTTTCATATATTTGAAGGACTCTTTAGTGTGAATTAGGAGGAAAAGTACTGGCTTTAATGTCCAAAGATCCGGGTTTGAATCCCAATTCTATTACTTGGGAACCTGTGTGACTTTAAGCAAGTTACATCCCCCATTTATCTGTAAAGTAAGGGGAAAGGGGGAGAGGCAAGATCAGTCCCTTCTAGCTCACAACCCCAGTGGCAATTTGTAGCGCACTGATCAGATCTGTTTGTAGCAAAAGCATTCAGAACTGGAGCCAATGAGTAGAAGTTAGAACAAGGCAGATCTATGCTCTATGAGCACTGGTTTCCTAACATGGCAAAGTAATATATTCTGTTATCATTTGCATCTTGGCTAAATGATCATCGGTCAGTGAAATTCTAAAGTTAAGATCTAGGGATGAGGTCAGACTAGACGACCCACTAAGGTCCGTTCCAAAAGCCAATTCCAAGACTATGATTCCTAGATGACACTTTACAAACCAACCCCCTGCTAAGATCTTTTAAACAGCCAACTATTGTGACTTAATTTATGCAACTTCCTAGAAACACATTACCAAAAGGAGGGTGTGTCTCTACGAGGTAAAGTACTCTACAAAGTTGTTTCATAATAATCTCTTCCGGCTATGAGGCAAATGTTCAGGATTTTCATCTTCATTCTAACCAGTAGTTTATGTATCTTAATGATTTGTGCAGTGTGAAAGGCAAGGACTTACAGGGCCTATTTTTCACGGAAGAAATGTATTCACTGGAAGTTGAGGGGGTGCCCATCCATTGGGAAATGGCTGAACAAGTTGTGGTATATGAATACAATGGAATACTATTGTGCTGTAAGAAATGATGAGCAGGAGGAGTTCAGAGAAACCTGGAGGGTCTTACGTGGGCTGATGATGAGTAAGATGAGCAGAACTAGAAGAACATTGTACACAGTATCATCAACATTGTGTGTTGACCTACTGTGATGGACTATATTCTTCTCACCAATGCAGTGGTACAGAAGAGTTCCAGGGAACTCATGATAGAAGAGGATCTCCAAATCCAAGAAAAAAAAAAAAAGAACTGTGGAGTATAGATGCTGAATGAACCATACTATTTCTTTTGTTTTTGGTGCTGTTTTTTTCTATTTTGAGGTTTTTCATCATTTTCTCTTATAACATGACTAATGCAGAAATAGGATTAATGTTATTAAGTGTGTGTGTGTGTGTATATATATATATATATAACCTATATCAGATTACCTGCTGTCTAGGGGAGGGAAGGAGAAAAATCTGAAATTGTAAAGCTTGTATAAACAAAAATTGAGAACTATCTTTACATGTAACAGGAAAAAATAAAATACTTTATTAATTTAAAAAAAAAGAAATGTATTCACAAACTAGAAAATCAGTTTTTATTGAAAAAACCAGTTATTTGTATTTATAAATAAAAACACTATTCTCAGCATCTTTATTAGATGCATGTATATTTTCCAAGGTTTTGGGGCTGAGGGAGAAGAGGATGTATTTCATCTCTTGATCAGAAAAGCAAAAATTGGTAATTGTAGAGAAAGGCTTAAAATATGGCAGAACCCACCACATATAAATATGGAAAGCAGGTACATAAGTAGTATGGTTGCTCCTTCGGAGCAAGGGCATCATGAGGAGAGTGAGATGGGCATGGATGGAACATGTGATTTGGCCTTTTCATAAGTCATACACTGGGAATACATTCAGAATACCACCCTACTTTTCATTTGAAGAACAATCCTGTTTTGACAAACTCACTGTTTCAGTCCTCATAAAAGTTCTGTTACTTAGTTATTTTAGTACCACCATGCTGAATTTGACTTCCTTGAAAAGACATTTTAAGGCTTATTGTGACAATGAATGGCCTCAAAAATTCATCTTCTCATGTATTTTTCCTTTTCTTTAAAACCAGCTCCTGTGGGCAGACTGACAAGACAGCTTCAATTACCCCCTTCTGACCAACTGCTTTCTCCCTATTCCTGCCACTGGGCTACACTGACACAAAGCTAGGGAATGCTTTCCGGATCACTAATGTTTATGTTTCTGTACTAAAGACATGATCATTATCAAGATTTTTTTTTTTTTGTAAACTCTCAAAACCTCAAAATTTAGACTTAAGGATAATTAATTTCTCATGATGTTAAAAACTATTTTGAGTCAACTCATCACATCTTAAATAAAACTTGCTTGTCTCTCCTTGAAACAGAAACTTGTAATTAAAGCATGATTTAAAAAAAATCATAGGCACTATTACAAACATGTTAGGTAACAGGTGACTTCTCTCAATGGTGCTGTTCCCCTGTAAGTTAGGTGGGCAGATCCAGGCTTTTGAAAAGGTTCGATGTCTGTGGCAGATATTCCTCTGAATAAAAAATGCAAGGAGAAATTCCTTTTTTTATAAAAGACTTAAAATTAATTTTCCTCCTCATCTAGAAAAAGGAATTTTTAAAAAAGCCCAAGTGTTTCCATTTTGAGTACTTTCTTTTTCAATGCAAATAAATGCATTCTGAAATATTTAGTCATCATAGTAATAATCCAGCTTAGTGTATACAGTTTTGCAGCCTTTGTCAGAGAAAACCCTCTCCTCTTTGGGGAAGAATGTCATCTCTTCTGCCACTCTAGTTACAATATCTTCATCAACTTCATAGCCACGAGATTTCATTTCAACTCTGATGCACATTTTTAGGTGTTTGTATTCCAGAGGAAGAAATGGAACAAAATAATCAATGAGGTTTCGGTCAATTAGGCTACTGTGCCAGAAGCCACCTAAAAAAGGGAAAACAAAGTCAGTACTGATAAAAATCAATGTGCTTCAAGAAAAAAAGCAGTGGATTTGCAGTCAGGACCTGGGTTCAAATTCTGACCTCATATACTCCAGACCTGTGTGACTTTGGGCAAATCATTTAACTGAGGAAGCTAGGCCTGTTTCCTCATCTGTAAAATAAGAGGGATGGACTACATGACTCATAAGGTTGCTTCTAGCTCTGACTCAGAATTCTGTGTAGTCAGGGATAACATACTCTTTGGCTTATCAATACTACTACTTGGCCCATAACCCAAAAGATATGAAAGAAAGAGAAAAAGGATCCATATATAGAAAAAATATAGCACTTCTTTTAGTGGCAGAGAACTGAAGGGGAGCCCATCAATTGGGAAATGACTGAAGAAATTATGGTATATGAATATAATGAAATACTATTGTGCCATATTAAATGACAAAGTGACTAGTTTCACAGAAAACTTCGAAGTCTTATCTAAACTGATACAAAGTGAATTGAGAAGACCAGGGAAACAATTTATACCAAAACAACAGCACTGTAAAGACAAACAACCCTGAAAAACTTCAGAACTCTGGATAGTAGAGTGACCAATCATGGCTACACAGGGCTAATGATGAAGCCTGCTACCCACTACCTGACAGGGGCAGAGAAAAAAACAGGTATTTTGGGGCATGGCCAATGGAGGAATAGGATTTGCCTGATTACACTTATTTGTTACCAGAGTTTTGTTTTTGTTTCTTTTTTGTTGTTTTCAGTTGATGAGTGGGGAGTAGGAGGGAATAAAAAGAAATGCTTGTTAATTTAAAAAAATAAAAGTTTAAAAAAAAGGGACAGAATCTGATTCATCAAGCTTCATAAAAAGCTAAAGTTAGGAATATGAAAATAGTTCTAGATGAAGAAGTCTACATCTACAACTCAACAGAGCCATTGTAGCCCAATAGAATTCCCTTTTTTCCCAGTGGAAAGAAAAGATTTAAAGCAAGAAAATAGAAAAACTATTAAAAATTGTTGTAAAAGATTTATAGTCAGGGCAGCTAGGTGGCACAGTGGATAAAGCACCAGCCCTGGAGTCAGGAGGACCTGAGTTCAAATCCGACCTCAGACACTTGACCCTTATTAGCTGTGTGACCCTGGGCAAGTCACTTAACCCCCACTGCCCACCCCCCAAAAAATAAAATAAAACAATAACAACAACAACAACAACAAAAAAGATTTATAGCCACTCTCTTTGTGGTGGCAAAGAACTGGAAATAGAGGGGATGCCCATTAGCTGGGGAATGGCTAAATTAATTGTGGTATATGATTGTGATAGAATACTACTGTGCTGTAAGAAATGATGAGCAGGATAAATGATGGAGATGTGGGAAAATTGGAACACTAATGCATTGTTGGTAGAGTTGTGAACTGATCCAAACATTCTAGAGAGCAATTTAGAACTATGCCCAAAGGACTATAAACCTGTGTATACCCTTTGACCCAGCAATATCACTACTAGGTCTGTATCTCAAATCGATCATAAAAAAGGGAAAGGGACCCACATGTACAAAAAATATGGCAGCTCTCTTTCTGGTGGCAAAGAATTGGAAACTGGGGGGATGCACATCAACTGGGGAATGGCTGAACAAGTTGTAATATATGAATATAATGGAATACTATTGTGGTATAAGAAATGGTGAGAAGGCAGATTTCCAAAAAACCTGGAAAGACTTAAGTGGACTGATGCTGAGTGAAGTGAGCAAAACCAAGAGAACAGTAACAGCAACATTGTATGATGATCAGCTGTGACAGACTTGGCTTTTCTCAGCAATACAATGATTCAAAACAATTACAAAAGACTCATAATGGAAAATGCTCTCTCCACATCCAGAAAAAGAACTGTGGAATCTGAATGCAGATTGAACCATACTATTTTCACTTTTTTTGCTTTTTTCTTTCTTTCTTGAAGTTTTCCCCTTTTGTTCTGATTCTTCTTTCACAACATGACTAATGTAGAAATATGTTTAACATGATTATACATATATAAAAAAAGTAAATGGGGAAAAAATGGTGAGCAAGTTGATCAACAATAAATAGAAGTACGTGTAGTATAGTTTTATATACACACCCACACACATACATTCATATATACGTATATATGTATACGCACACATACACATATGTGTGTGTATCTGTCAAATGGTGGCCTTCTCAGATGGGGAAGGAAGGAGACAGTTCTGAACTTAAAATGTAACCAAAAAATGATTTTTTTTTTTTTTAGTGAGGCAATTGGGGTTAAGTGACTTGCCCAGGGTCACACAGCTAGTGAGTGTTAAGCGTCTGAGGCCGGATTTGAACTCGGGTACTCCTGACTCCAGGGCCAGTGCTCTATCCACTGCGCCATCTAGCTGCCCCCCCAAAAATGATTTTTTAAAAAAGAATTAAAACTGTGAACATTGCCAAATGTGCAGACTAAGATCTAGAACATTCCAGACATAGAAGAGAGGAGGACCGGAAAACAACAAAGTCCCCTCCCTATACCCATTTTGTATATGTGTGTGACTTGCAAACACAAACACACACACACAGAGCCACTTACTATTCTTATTATTGAAGACTGACACAGATAACGCTTGCTCCATGTCTTTCAGCTTGATTTCCTCCCTCTGCCTTCCACTCCTCCAGAAATCTAAAGCCACATCTGTGATTCTTTCAGCTCCTGCATTGCTGTGAAACACATATAAAAATAAGGACTTGCTTCAATTGCTTTTAAGACATCTAGAATTCTTCACTTCTTCCAGGTTTCATCTTACCTGAGAAAGATAAAGATGGCTTTCTGATAGGAGATCCCATCTATCAAATCATAGTAGTCTAGAAATGGCTTGATAGCATCTATAAGCCCTGCATGCATTTTATCCATTTCATCAAATATGAAGATAGACCTTGCACAGGTACTCACATTGCCTCGGATCCACAACTGTAACTGGTCCTGAATCACAACAAACCAAAAATACCCAGAGGAGACTTCAGTAATAATAACACATCAGAATGTTACCCTGGGAATAGCTGAAATGTCTAAGGAATCTTTCTTTTAATGATATCACTTCAATGCCATGACAATCCTTTTTTAATCTTTTGTCATAACTGGGGAAGAAAATTATCCTTTGTATTCTAATGAGGAAGATATGGACTACTGACTTAGAATATGTTAACATCCTAGTGATTATCTGGAGAGAAATCATTTTAGGTTCCAATTGAATATTACTGAATACAAAAGAAAATAAAGTACACTTAAAAATAACCTAATGGGGGCAGCTAGGTGGCACAGTAGATAGAGCACCGGCCCTGGAGTCAGGAGTACCTGAGTTCAAATCTGGCCTCAGACATATAACACTTACTAGCTGTGTGACCCTGGGCAAGTCACTTAACCCCAATTGCCTCACTAAAAAAAATTAAAAAAAAAAAGAATAACCTAATGGGGCAGCTAGGTGGTGTAGTAGATAAAGCACCAGCCCTGGATTCAGGAGGACCTGAGTTCAAATCCAGACTCAGACACTTGACACTTACTAGCTGTGTGACCTTGGGCAAATCACTTAATCCTCACTGCTCTGCAACATCCCCCCCCCAAAAGAATAACCTAATGAATAGCAGAAGCTTCTATTGTTTGTGACCTCAGAACACTAATACTAATACATCTACACCAGTAAAAGAAATAATTAAGAAAACTTTAAGTATTCTTTTTTTTTTTGGACAGCTAGTGTCAAGTGTCTGAGGCCGGATTTGAACTCAGGTCCTCCTGAATCCAGGGCTGTTGCTTTACCCACTACACCACCTAGCTGCCCCTATTCTTACCCATTCTAAAAAAAACCCTCCCAAAATACTTTTTTTTTTTTAAGTGAGGCAATTGGGGTTAAGTGACTTGCCCAGGGTCACACAGCTAGTAAGTGTTAAGTGTCTGAGGCCAGATTTGAATTCAGGTACTCCTGACTCCAGGGCTGATGCTCTATCCACTGCGCCACCTAGCTGCCCCCCAAAATACTTTTGTTAAGGCAGAGTAAAATCAAATAGAAATGGTGTGACATGAACAGGGGTTGCTTCAACTAACTAGCTATGTGAGCTTGAACAAATAACTTTACCTCTCTGAGCCTCAGTTTCCTCATATGGAAAATAAGGGACATCTCTAACAGATAGATCCCTAAGGTTAGGCCCTTCCAGTGTCACACTCTATTCCTAACCTGAATGCCAATCTTACCAATTCAACACCATGGACACTTCTTCAGGAAGCATTACAAAGCTCTAACTACTCTTGTGCTTTAAACATACCAGCCTCCCAAATGCTGTAACCTTTAGGAATGCACAAAGTATAATATAAAACTGACATCTAGGCAGAAATTCTCAGGGATCATTCATGTTTTTGCATATTATCCCATAAACTCCATTGCCACCCACACAAAAGCATCAAACAAAGCCCAACCCCTGTGCTGTTGGGAAGGATTCCAAATTATCTTCTTGCCTTATATCGTGTGATGTTCCCAGCATGTGGAAAGTGCAATGTGGCCACAAATAGGTGTACGTAATCACTGTTAAGTCCACCTTCATAAATATGCTCGGCTATGATTTTGCTGACAAAATTTTTCCCTGTGCCAGTCCATCCATGCAGGGAGAGAGTAAGAGGTTTCTTGGGCTTCGGGTTACTTATGAACCCAGATACAGCATTTAAAATCACTTTCTTTGCAAGGTGCTGTCCAAAGAGCTTGTTCTCAAGGTCCTTCTGCAGTGCTGAGGAAAAATCAAAACTTGTCATGTGCAAGTAACCAATTGGTTTGCAGATGAGATAAAACACAGGACCAGCTATGGGTTGGTTTGGATCTTCTGGGATGCTGAGCAGCTATGACTGACAACTGACTTTAAAAACCTGCCCATTCAGCCCCCCAAAAATATGGTGGAGGACTCTTCCCCAAGACCCCCTACAATTTCTTCCCTGCAGCAAACTTCCAGGGCCTCATCATCTTCTTACTTTTTCTTTCTCTTTTTTCCCTTTTTTTTCCCCCTGAGCAATTAAGGTTAAGTGACTTGCCCAAGGTCACACAGTTAGTGAGTGTCTAGTGTCTGAGGTCATATTTGAATTCAGGTCCTCCTGAATCCATGGCCGGTGCTTTATCCGCTGTGCCACCTAGCTGCCCCCTTGCTTTTTCAAACTGGAACAAAAATTGTCATCAGTTTGGCAGACAAGACTCTACCTCCTGCATGTCCACATCACATTTGAAGATGAAGTACCCAAATCTAACCCTACTTCATTGCCTCCCTTCAGGCTCAGATGGAGACCCAGCCACCACTTATACAACTAAGGGAGGCAAGATCCCTTCTTTCAATATCTTTCCTTTTCTCAGGTAGATACTTTTTTGTTTGTTTGTTTGTTTGTTTTGGTTTTTTTGGGGTTTTTTAGTGAGGCAATTGGGGTTAAGTGACTTGCCCAGGGTCACACAGCTAGTAAGTGTTATGTGTCTGAGGCCGGATTTGAACTCAGGTACTCCTGACTCCAGAGCCAGTGCTCTATCCACTGCGCCAGTTCATTATGGTCTGTTCTTGCCAATTAGGAGCATGGCCTCAGGCCTGTCAAACTGGACAAGGTTTGGGATCTCACTGAGGCTTCTTCCTCTTTAAAACCAGGTTAATATTACCTTGTACTAAACCTAATCCAGCAACCCTCTACCTTCCCCTTCTACTGCCTTTGGCAACTATAATCAAATCAATACTACCATTTCTTTCTCCTCTGGAAAGCACATGCCAAGCAAGCAAGCATCTATTAAATATTGTACCAGGCCCCGTGCTAGGTACTGGGCATACAAATGCAATGAATGAAAGAACACCTCCTCACATGGAGTTTACATTTTAACTGGGAAGATAACAAGGTCATGTAACTATATGTGGAACAGACATAAAGACAATAAATTGAAAGTAGTTAAATAAACAGTGGTTTGAGAAGGGAGGGCGCTAGAATTTGAGGGAACCAGGTAAAGCTTCAAGCAGAAGCAAGCAACTGATCTGCATCTTAAAGGAAGAGAAGGGCCCTATAAGGCAGAGGGGGTGATCCTGGCACGGGGAATAGCCAGGGCAAAGGCCCGGAGACAGGGGATGAGGGGATGACGCGTCCTCTCTGACCAACTGTGCTGTGGTTGTGATTACCGCCTTCCGAAAACTCCCTTCCCTAGCCACCACTCTTCTACACACTTCATCTCTCCCAGGTAGGGTGAAGAGCCGTCTCAATTTTGCTTTTGCTTTGCACAGTGACTGTTTCTTTCGAAGCTAGGGGACCCTGCGTGGAGAGTGGGGTGGGGGGAGGAGGGGTCTTGGAGTCCGGAAGCACTGCCTCTGACATTTAACAGCTGTGTAACCCTGAGAACGTGCCTCCATTTCTTCATCTGTAAAATGGGATAATAGCACGCACCCTCCCAAGGTGGTTTTGGGGATGAGTTAACACATGCCAAGCGGTTACATGAGCTAACATCTGCTTAAAGCGCCCCGGTAAATACGAGCTATTCACTCATTCATTCATTCATAAATTTCAGTCAGGATTCTAACCCAGGTCTCCGGACTGTCCAAATCTACAGTTGTGGAATCTTGGGCAAGCTATTCGTCCCTTCTAAAGGGCCTCAGTTTCCCGGTCCCGTCAAATGAAAGGGTTGAACTAAATGATCTACAAGGTCTTTTCCAGATTTCTAAATCCTAAAATCTATGGTGCCCTCCCAGGAGACCCCGCTTTCTCCCCACACTGCGGGTGTTCCACGGTGAGCGACCAGCCCTGGATACTTCCTGGCCTCCCTGCCTCACACCTCTGACCTCCGGCCTGCAGGGAGCACTAGAGGCTTTGGCGCTGCTCACTTAGTCCCCATCGCCCCATTGTACAGATGAAGAAACTGAGACTCAAGAGTCAAGGGGACGAGCACGGCAGCTGCAGAGGCGGGCGTCGGCGCCCCTGCCCCGCCCCCAACCCCGGGCGCCCTGGCACCCCCACTCCCGGCCCGGCCGGCCCTACCCTCGCGGCTGAGGCTCCGCTTCTGACCGCAGCACTCGGTGAAGAGGCAGTAAAGGCGCGGATAGGAGATGTAGCCGGTGAGCACGCCGGCCAAGGCCAGCCCCAAGCTGATGGGCTCCACCGCCCGCACCAAGGGCGGCGCCAGCAGCAGCAGGCCCAGGGCGGCCCGGACCAGCTTCATGCCCGGACCGCAATGAGCCGAGACAAACCGAGCCCGCCCTCACGGCCACGGCCTCAGCCGGTGCCGATGACGGGTAGCCACCAGAGCCGCTTCCGGCTCCGCCCCGCCTCTACCGCCCGCCGCCATCTTTGTGAAGAGGGAAGCACTTCCCGCACCTCCTCGGGGCAGCGGCGGCGAAGCCACCATCGGCCATCTTGGAGTCGGGCAAAAAAAAAAATCGGCGTCTGCCCTTTTATCCTTTTCTCTCCCCCCAATTCCTTAAGTTTGTGGTTCTCGAAGATTTTGGTCTCAGGACCACTATACCCGATCAAAAATTATCGAGGGGGGCGGCTAGGTGGTGCAGTAGATAAAGCACCGGCCCTGGATTCAGGAGTACCTGAGTTCAAATCCAGCCTCAGACACTTGACACTTACTAGCTGTGTGACCCTGGGCAAGTCACTTAACCCCCATTGCCCCGCAAAAAAAAAAAAAAAAAAAAAGGAAAAATTATTGAGGACATCAAAAAACTCGTGACTATATGGGTTATGCCCTCAATATAGGTGTGACGGTGGATGGAGCTGCTAGTCCCGCAATCAGGAAGACCTGAGTTCAAATTCGACTACATGAGCCTGGACAAATCATTTGACCTCTGTGTGCCTTAGTTTCTTCAAATGTAAAATGAGAAAAATAATAGCACCTACCCAAGGTGGTTGTGAGAATCAAATGAGATAATATTTGTAAAGCACTTATGCCCGGCATATATATATATTTTATAAAATAGTTTATAAATACTTGTTCCCTTCCTCCTAGAATTAAAAACTGATACAATTTTAATATATTCATTTAAAAATAACAGTGTAGGGCCCGCTAGGTGGTGCAGTGGATGAAGCTCTGGCCCTGGATTCAGGAGGATCTGAGTTCAAATCCAACATCAGACACTTGACACTCACTAGCCCTGTGACCTTGGGCAAGTCATTTAACCCTCATTGCCCTGCCCCCCTCCCTAAATAACACTGCATTACAAATTAACAGGAATAATATGTTTTACCAAAAATAAGTACATCTTCCACAACAAAGAAAATTTAGTGAGAAAAAAATTGTTACAAATCTTTTTAGATTCTGGCTTAATAGAAAACAGCTAGATTTTTCTATCAGCTTCTGAATTGTATATTGTGATATAGTTTTGGTTATGAAGGAAACAGGGCCTCACATATATATGTAGTTGGAAAAGGGAAGAATATTTTAATAGGCAAGTAACATCTACGCATTATTAGGAAACTACTTTTGATCTCAGAGACCCCCTGAAAAGGTCTGAGACCCCCAAGTGTGTAAGGACCACACTTTAAGGAGTTCTACTTCCCCAGGGTATCTTGACAAGTCAAAGTTCTGAAAGTCAGAGACCATCTAGTCCCCTTTTTTCATGTTACAAATGGGGAAACTGAGGTCCTGGAAGGTTAAGTGACTTGCCTAAAGTCACATGGGTAGTAAGCTACAGAAGTTGTATTTAACTCAGGTCCTTGGTCTACAGAACCAGTGAGCTTTCAGCATTTTACAGATTAGTCAGGCCCAGAGAAGTTAGATGCCCAAGGGGATAGGGGTAACAAGTTATTCAAGGCTCTGGTTTCATTCCCTTACAAGTCATCTAAGTGCCTATTCCTACAGTGCTGCTAGTGCTGGGTCCATGACCACCTCTGGAGCCTCAAGAGCAGGCATGGCTACAAACTCCAAATTAGAATCTCCATTAAGTTTTCTTTTCTTTTCTTTCTTTTTTTTTTTTTTTGCGGGACAATGAGGGTTAAGTGACTTGCCCAGGGTCACAAAGCTAGTAAGTGTCAAGTGTCTGAGGACAGATTTGAACTCAGGTCCTCCTGAATCCAGGACCACTGCTTTATCCACTGCATCATCTAGCTGCCCCTCCATTAAGTTTTCTAACAAGCCAAAGAAAGGACTTCTCAAAGTTGTAGTTCCTTTTGACTGAAATTCTTTTGTTCAATTGTTTTTCAGTTGGGGAAGCTAGGTGGCACAGTAGATAGAGCACTGGCCCTGGAGTCAGGAGGACCTGAGTTCAAATCCGGCCTCAGACACTTACCAATTACTAGCTGTGTGACCCTGGGCAAGTCACTCAACCCCAATTGCCTCACCAAAAAACAAACAAACAAAAAAACAATTGTTTTTCAGTCTTGTCTGACTCCTGGTGACCCCAGTTGGGGTTTTCTTGGCAAAGATACTGGAGTGATTTGCCATTTCCATTTGCAGCTCATTTTACAGATGAGGAAGCTGAGGCAACCAGGGCTGAGTGACTTGCCCAGGATCATATATATGGCTAGGAAGCCTCTGAGGTAAGATCTTCCTGACTCCGGGACAGGTCTATCTCCCACCTAGCTGCTCTTTTGGCTGTACCATATGGGAGATTTTTGTGCCTATAGAAGACAATGGATTTTGCCTTGACTTTTCTAAGCTTAACTCCATCTTGTTGCCACACAACTGATAGGGAGATTTTTCAAATACTCCTACCATATTCCTATGCTAGTTAGGCATCTTCTTGTAAAGAACTCTGTGTTACATCAAATATTAAAATGACACACGGAGCTCGGATGTAATAACCCTTCTCAGACCAAATTTTTTTGGCATGGAAAACAAGGGGATGGACCTCAATACCTAAGTGGCCACATACTTCTCAAATTCACCAGTCAAGTGATGTTTTACAAATGTGGTTTTTTTCCTACCACCATTATGACCAACAAATACAAACTTGAACCGAACTTGGGGTTTTCCTTGGGCAGCCTAGATGATGGTTCTTCCAGAAGCATCTCCATCTTTGCCTGAATGAACTCGAGTCCAAGTTAAATGCTTTTCTCACTACACATTGCCTTAATTTCTATGGGGCTCAGTTTCTCCTTCTATAAAATGAGGAACTTGGGCTCCAAGATCACTTAAAAACCTGAGGTTTTGATTCTTGACAAGAAAGGGAGACTAGATGTTTCTGTGTTGCCCACTGGTGACCACATTCCTCCAAAGAAACCTGTCACAGCCTTGTTGCTAGAAAATACTTCTCCCTAATGAGGCAAGAAGAGGCCCTCTGTTAGCCTTTTCAATTCTATTAACAAGTATCACTCGTTATTTGGCAAACCAGGAGATCAGAAAGAGCCCATCTTGTGTTCAACTCCTTCATGTTATACATGGGAAAGTTGTGACTTGTTTGAGATCACACAGGAAGGAAGGAAGGAAGCACTAGAAGCTAGATCACACAGCCGTGGTTGGGCAGATCAAGCTAAAAATAGGTCACATGGCTAAATTCAATTCAACAAGCATTCTATGGGCTGCCTACTGTGTGCTAGGTTAAATACTAGCAATACAGAGATAAAAATGAAATCTCCCCTTGAAGATCTTACATTGACATGCAGTATGCTGGGGAGAAATCATATTTACCCAGATAAGTGTGTCCAAAATATTTTTTTTTGCCTGATCTATAATTTCACTGGTATACAGAACCAACACACACACACACCCCAATGTAGATTAGCATACTTGTCAGTGAGTGAATCAGCCATCAGTTAGTAAATATTTATTAAGTGCCTATTGTGTGCCAAGCACCTGGCTAAGTGTTAGGGATACAAAGAAAGGCAAAGGAAAGTTCCTGCCCTCAAGGAGCACACAGTCTAAAGGGGGAGACAACATGTAAACAACTATATACAAACAAGATATATACAGGATACATTGTGGATAATCAATGGAGGGAAGGCACTAGAACTGAGGGATTGGGGAAGCCTTCCTGTAGAAGGTAGGGCTTTAACTGGGACTTGAAGCCAGGAAGGAAGAGAAGGAAGGAGAGCATTCCAGGCATGGGAGCTGCCAGAGAAAATGCCCACTGAGGAGATGGAATGTCTTGTTCGAGGAAGAGCAAGGAAGCTGCTGTCCCTGGAGAAGGGAGTACATGGGGGAGGTGGCAGGCTATGCTGAATGTCTTTGTCCCATGGTGTAGTAAATCTGCCATGTCATAAGTCTACCACTTATTAAGGAAATACCTGACTTACGAATTCCAGGGCTAGGGCTCAAACATACAAAAATCAAGATGGGGGCAGCTAGGTGGAACAGTGGATAGAGCAGCAACCCTGGAGTCAGAAGGACCTGAGTTCAAATCCGGCCTCAGACACTTGACACTAGCTGTGTGACCCTGGGCAAGTCATTTAATCCTCATTGCCCCCCAAAACAACAATAACAACAAAAAATCAAGATAACAGTCATCCTCAAGAAGCTTATATTCTTTTTTTTTTTCTTTTGGCAGGGCAATGGGGGTTAAGTGACTTGCCCAGGGTCACACAGCTAGTAAATGTCAAGTGTCTGAGGCTGGATTTGAACTCAAGTCCCCCTGAATCCAGGGCCGGTACTTATCCACTATGCCACCTAGCTGCCCCAACTTATATTCTTTTTTAAAATAAAGTTTTTATATCATTTATTTCCACATCACCTACTATTTTCCAATCTTCCTCCTTTTTTTTTTTTTTTTGCCTCCCAGAGAACCTTCCCTTATAATCCTAATAGGTCATGGTCCAAAAAGAGCTGAGACTTCCTGACTGAGGTTAATTGGTGAGCTTGCTTCCCAATGTCAGCTAAGAAGGAATGGAGGGAACTGCTCTACTACTCAGCATACTCTGACATTTTATGCTTGATTCTTTTCTCATGATGAGCAAGGCAATACCTGCTCTTAAGCCTCCAGGTGGGAGAGAGAACACCAGAATAAACAACCTGGTCCCACGGGTAGCTCTGAATATACAATGTCTTTTTCTTTTCTTTTTTTTTTGGGGGGGGTCTATTTGAGTTTGTTCCTTTCTACTTTTAGGTGATGTATTAGAAATGGACTAGGTGAGGGGGCAGCCAGGTGGTGCAGTGGATAAAGCACTGGCCTTGGATTCAGGAGGACCTGAGTTCAAATCCAGCCTCAGACACTTGACACTTAACTAATTGTGTGACCCTGGGCAAGTCACTTAACCCTCATTGCCCTGCAAAAACAAAAACAAAACCAACAAAACAAAAGAAAGAAAAAAAGAAAGAAATGGCTTTGAAAGATCAGGGAGCCACAAGTGGTCCAGCATCTGGAGTCCATTCCAGAGTTTGTCATCATCACCATCATCATTATTAAGATCAGCAGTGGAGAGGCATCAGCACTGCTGTGAGGAGCGAGCTGCTCGACTTAGTTCAGCAGTGAGTAGACTCATAATAGAGCAACTTTTCCAGTGGCTAGGTTATATTCATAAGTAAACTTGCTGGGACAAATGCTTCCTGGCAGTAGCTTTAAGCGGAAGTCCACTCTCCTCAAGGACTGAGGTGGTACAGAATCTAGTGTGGAGGGGATGTTTGTATTTCTAAGCAATATGTCTTCTCAGCAAATATTCTTTGGTAAAAGCCAACTGATATTGTTTAAATTATATTGGGATGCTCATCACTGAGGCAATAAATGATATTAATTGGGGAACATGTTGGAACGGGTCGAGATGATAATATTTTAATAAATGTTGGAGAAGCTGTGGGAAAATTGGAACACTAATGCATTGTTGGTGGAGCTGTGAACTGATCCAACCATTCTGGAGAGCAATTTGGAATTATGCCCAAAGGGCGATAAAGCTGTCCGTATCCTTTGACCCAGCAATACCACTTTTGGGTCTTTTTCCCAAAGAAATCATGGAAAGGGGAAAGGGACCCACATATACAAAAATATTTATAGCTGCTTTTTATGTGGTGGCAAGGAATTGGAAGTTGAGGGGATGCCCATCAATTGGGGAATGGCTGGACAAGTTGTGGTATATGAATACAATGGAATACTATTGTGCTGTAAGAAAGATGAGCAGGAGGAGTTCAGAGAAACCTGGAGGGTCTTGCATGGGCTGATGATGAGTGAGATGAGCAGAGCCAGAAGAACATTGTACACAGTATCATCAACACTGTGTGTTGATCTACTGTGATGGACTAGATTCTTCTCACCAATGCAATGGTACAGAAGAGTTCCAGGGAACTCATGATAGAAGAGGATCTCCAAATCCAAGAAAAAAAAAAAAGAACTGTGTAGTATAGATGCTGAATGAACCATACTATTTCTTTTGTTTTTGGTGCTGTTGTTTTTTCTATTTTGAGGTTTTTCATCATTGCTCTGATTTTTCTCTTATAACATGACTAATGCAGAAATAGGATTAATGTTATTGTGTGTGTGTGTGTGTGTGTGTGTGTGTGTGTGTGTGTGTGTGTGTGTATATAACCTATATCAGATTACCTGCTGTCTAGGGGAGGGGGAGGGAGGGGAGGGGAGGGAGGGAGAAAAATCTGAAATTGGAAAGCTTGTATAAACAAAAGTTGAGAACTATCTTTACATGTAATGGGAAAATTAATTAATTAATTAATTAATTTTAAAAGATGATAATATTTTGTTTTGGGGGTTTTTTGGTGAGGCAATTGGGGTTAAGTGACTTGCCTAGGGTCACACAGCTAATGAGTGTCAAGTGTCTGAGGCCGGAATTGAACTCAGGTCCTTCTGAATCCAGGGCCAGTGCTCTATCCACTGCTCCACCTAGCTGCCCCCAAGATGATAATATTAAAGACATTTCCAACTCCTCAGGGGTATCCCTGGAATCCCAAGGGGTAGATGGAGTCTGCCCTCTGGGGACTTATCTCCAGGGGGAAGTGGAAGTTAGAATAAGGGCTACATAACAATAAAAAGGGGGTAGGGAGGAGTTTAGCAAAACTAAGCAACACATTGAAAATGTCTGACATATATGCAATGTCCACACCCACAATCCTCCACATCTGCAAAGATGGTACCTTCTTAAATCTCTTTCATGGGTTCAAGGTTGGTCATCATAATATCACAGCATTCAGCTTCCATTGTTCTTTCTGGTTACATTGTTTGATGTGTTATGTATATTGTTTTCCTGGTTTCATTAACATCAGGTCATATTTTCTTATGATATCATCCCAGCCATCTTCCCTAATCCTAACCAACTACCACCCTTTCCATTTTTTCTTCTGGAAACTCAAATCTAATCAATACTACTATTGCTTCTGGAAAGGGCATGTCAGTGATGTTGTTCCCCTAAGCAGCACTGAGACTTCCCAGAGCAAAACGACCTTTCCTAGCCACCACTCCGCTATGCATGTCATCTGCCCCTTTAGAATGCTAGCTCCTGGAAGGCAGGAACTGGCTTTGCTTTTCTGTCTGTATATCTCTAGTGCTTGGCACATCCTAAGTGCTTATTAAGTGCTTTTCTATTCATTTATTCATTCTTTCTAACCTCAGACTGGTTCTTGGAGAATAGTTCATCACTGTGACCATACCCAAAGCCATAACGGCATAACAGATTCTGCCAGAGGCCTCTAAAACCCAGGCTCACCTCCTTGCCACAACATAGCATCAGAGTGAGACTTTAGTGGAAGCCAATGCTCACTGTATTATCAGATCACGGACTTTTAGGAACCCATTCCCCTGCCTAAGCAGATCTCTACAGCCACTGAAGGAAGCCACAGCCAATACAGGAGCACTACTAGATTTGTACTAAGACCTGGGTTCAAATTCCAGCACTGTCACATTTCCTGTGACCTAGGACAAATCACTGAACCTTTCTGAACCTCAGTTTCCTCATCTGTAAAATGAGGGGGTTGGATTCGATGATATCTAAGATCCCTTCATGCTCCATATCAACAATCCTATAATTACTGATACAGCTCACAAATCTATAGCACTTTACAACTAACAAAAAGACACTTCCTCACAAGCTTATGAGGTAGGTAGTGTAAGTATATTATTAGTTTAATGAATGAATGAAAAAGCATTCATTAGATGCTTACTATGTGTTAATCTCAAAAGGCAAAGTGAATAATCCCTCACATTTGTGGAGGACTTTACATTCATTCTCTTAATTGATAGGCCCTCAAATATCACATTTTGGATCTGACTTTTCTTGAATCAAAAATTTCAACCTGTAGCACAAACTTTTCAGGGCATTTCAGGAGTTTTCTACCCTCCTATCCCAGGATGATTGCTGTCTGTCTATTCTTTCCTGAATGAGGCCTAGCTTGAGAAAAAGCATCAAGGAAATTAATATCCAAGTGCTAATATTTTTAATGCTAATAAATTTTGTGAAACATGTCAATGCCTCATAAAACAGGGATTTTTTTGTTTGTTTGTTTTGTTTTGTTTTGTTGGCAGGGCCATGGGGGTTAAGTGACTTGCCCAGGGTCACACAGCTAGTAAGTGTAAAGTGTCTGAGGCCGGATTTGAACTCAGGTACTCCTGAATCCAGGGCCGGTGCTTTATCCACTTCGCCACCTAGCTGCCCCCTAAAACAGGGATTTTTAACTGTCTTTTGAGCTGAACCTGAAAAGTCCATTTCAGTCACTCAGATTTGCCCTGGGGCTGGAGAATAGAGAACTGTAGCTCCTTGAGCACCTGAAATGCCACTAGCAGATTTGGCAAAAGGTAAATCTCTTCCAAATACATGTGAGGTATCTGGTTTTAACTTCTATGTAAGAATTATGTATTACTCTATGTAACAATTAAAACACTCAGCTACAACTTCTTGATATAGAAATAAATTGTATGGAACATCCCATAGGAATTTGGAAAAGTCAGAAAAGCTACTGTTGCCTCCTTAGTCCTATCCTGGATTTCTTTGCCATCTTTTTTTTTTTTTAAACAAGCACTATAGAGTTACAAAGTACTCACTTGATCTTCACAACAACCTTTCAGGGTAAATCAAGTAGTTATCAATCACCCCATTTTATAAATGAGGAAACCATGGCTTAAGAGAAGGGAAAGTCATACAGCAAGTAGCAAACCTCAGTCTTCTGAATACTTCTTAAACAAAACTTCCTCACTAAGCTATGGAGCAATGTCTGGGCATCAGAAAATAGTTTAAATACTAAAACAACACAATTCCTGCATATTAATCAAATATCAAGAAAACACCAACTTATTTACAAAGGAGATTTGGAAATAGTAATGAGAATACTATTTGACCAAAAAAAAAGAAAAGAAAACTTCATAGCTTAATGAGGATATCAATCTACTGCTTAAGAAAACCTGACAGGTAACATGCAAGATCATTATAGTTGATATCCATATGGCCACACTCATAAACAGATACATGCCTATTTGCAGAAATACCCCAAATATTCCAAACCAAACCAAAAACAAATAGGTTGTAAAACAAGTGTACAGCCTAAAGAGATCTAAAAGAAACAAACTTTTCTTTCTGTGATATATACACTGCATCTTGTAGTTGATAAAAAATAAAATCTCTGCAAAAAACCCCTCCCCACCTACTCCCACTGAGCTGATATCAATAGCGTCTGTTCATCTTCTTAAACTTCTCATAATGATAATCATCAGTTGCCTTTTCATTGGGGGGGCGCTTGCGATTTGGAGGAGACCCTTAAAAGAAAAAAAGAAGAAAAAGATATTAGCCATAGCTTAAAGCAACAAACACCAGTATCCATAAGCAGGAGCTACCAGAACGGATTCCTACAGGGACCTGTGATTATGTTGGTGGCCATGGAAGGTCACAGCTCCTACAAGTGAGGACTGGAGAAGAGAATCATAGAGACACAAGAAATCTTCTCCAAGTCAATATGATCATAAGCCTCTTAGAATACAGCCAGGTAGGAAAACAGACAACAGACCTAGAATCTACCCTGGGGCTTGCTATGACTTACCTGAGTGTTCACTCCACAGGCCTGGCCAATGGAAACCCCAGGGCCAAGTCTACCCAGTGATGTCAAGAAGATTTTAGTGGAGGCCAGGGCAAAGAAGCAAACAGGGATTAAACAGCACTCTCTTGGGGCCAAAAATAAGAGTAGCCCAAATAGAAAGAAGTCTGTGTCTTTTCTATTTAGAATAAAAGGAAAAGCCTGAGAGTGCTGGGTTTTGAGAAGTAAATAAGTTAGGACAGTCCCAGAGCACCACCTCAGAGGTGTTACCAAAAGCAGCAATTACCAAAAGGACCCTGCCACCATGTACACTAACTCAGAGCATAGCTCAACCAATTTGCCCGGTGTTTAGGAGAAATATACAATCTTTGAAAGGGTTATAGCAGAACCAGCCTTAGAGAAAATGCTCAGAATGCCAAGTTTCTTTTAAAAAAGTGTTGCAAACAAATTCCCTTTTCTTTTCTTTCCTGTCCCGGTCATTTGCCACAGACTCTCCCTATCACCCCACACCAAGTAAGTACAGAGACATGTGCTCTTACTCTCAGGTTCTGGTTTCTCAGTATCTCCCACCCTGAGGGGACGGGTTTTCGGCTCCTCCTTGTGCCTCCGAACTGGGGCATTGAGTTCTTCATGATAAACTAAAAGGAAACAATTTGACAACAAATTCAACAAACACTGAGAAGCACCTACTGTGTGCGGAACACTCACAAGTTAAGAGATCTAGGTATTTTGCTGCCCACTTGTAAGTGGAACAGAAATAAAAGAAAGGGCATTAGAGCAAGAAAGTGAGGGGACCAGGTGTCTGAGATACACTCACATCGGTTATGCTGCACATAGTTCACAGCCATGTTAGTTGGAACAAAAGAGGTTTCACTGTCTTTCTTTTTGTTCTGTTGCTCTGCCAGTAGGCGTGCCTTGGCATCTTCTGTTGAAATGATATTTTTTATTTTTGCACTGTGGGGAAGAGAAGGAAAACCACTTAACCTTAAAATATGGGGAATTCAAAGGCAAGAGGCTTATAAAACTGCCATCTTCCCTCCACCCTCACCAAGTACACAATGAGAGACAGAGGAACATGAATTGGAAACTAGTGGGAGAAGAACAGAGTTCTTTACTGAGATCTTGGCCTATTCCACATGCAAAAGAGGCTTTAAAGGGAAATTACATATCCACATAGATTTTTTTGATTATTATATTGATTTGTTACTATCTATACCATATTATTACTATATATATTTGGTTCCTATATTGATTTGCATTATCTCCTCCCTTTTAAAAACAGCTGCTTTAGGCCAAAATGAAGAGGGACAATTAAATGAAACTGAACTAATTATTGCCAATTTGAACAATGAGAGGAAAGTCAAAAGGCCTTGCTGAAAACAGACTTCGGAGTAGATAGTGTTGGGTGTGTGTGTGTGTGTGTGTGTGTGTGTGTGTGTGTGTGTGTGTGTGTTTTGGCGGGGCAATGAGGGTTAAGTGACTTGCCCAGGATCACACAGCTAGTCAGTGTCAAGTGTCTGAGGTTGGATTTGAACTCAGGTCCTCCTGAATCCAGGGCCTGTGCTTTATCCACTGCACCACCTAGCTGCTGCCCCCAGATACTGTGTTTAAGAGCACTTTTACTTTCAACCACAAGGGGCCTCCCTCAAGCCTTTCCACCTGCTGGGCCATTTAAGAAGCCTGGAGAGCAGAATTACCCTTCTATTTCCTCCTCATGATTATTGTGGATATGTGTGAGAGAAAAGAAGAGAGAAGTGGAGAGAAGGGGGGTGGGAAGAGAGAGAGAGAAAGGGAGAAGGAGGGAGAGAGAGACAGAGGGAGGGGGCTGGGAAAGAGAGAAGGAAAGAGAGAGGGAGTGGAAGAGGGAGAGGGAAAAAGAGTGTTTTGGACTAGCTGTGTGATTTTACTGGCATAGGAACTTCTCAGGAAACTTCCTCTACTGCCATCTGCATCTGCACTGCCACTTCTAGCCTGGGTTACCTGGGGGAACTGAGAGGTTTGCCGACTTGCCCAGAGTTGCACTGCTAGTATGGATCAAGGGCAGGAATATTAATTCCAAAGCCAGCTCTCTATCTATTTCACTATCACTACTTCTTATGGGAGGAAAATATGGGAAGAAAGAAAATATTTTTAAAGACAGGGTTAAGAGAAGTATTTTTTAAAGTACTGACCACTTCTCCAAACCACAATCTGTTTAGGCTACTGGTCCAGAGTCCTTGTCAGCCCTCCCCAGTTACATTTGCTATTCTTGAAGTATCATTGGCTGAACCAGGGACATTATGTTTACTTTTGATTTTTGCCTTAGTGCAAAAGTTTCAGCAACACTTCCCTTAAATTCTACTTAATGTAAACTAGTCAACCAGGTTGCACAGTGTATAAAGTACTAGACTTGAAGTCAAGAAGGCCTGAGTTCATATCCTGTCTCAGACACATTAGCTGTTCGACATCAGGCAAGTCATTGAACCTATCTACTTCAGTTCTCTCACCTGTAAAATGAAAATAAAAATAAAATAGGGTTGTTGTAAGGATCAAATGAAATGTGTTTTGTAAAGCACTTTCCAAATCTTTTTTAAATTTAATTTAATTTTTTTTTGATGAGGCAATTGGGGTTAAGTGACTTGCCCAGGGTCACACAGCTAGTAAGTGTTAAGTGTCTGAGGCCAGATTTGAACTCAGGTCCTCCTGATTCCAGGGCCAGTGCTCTATCCACTGTGCCACCTAGCTGCCCCACACTTTCCAAATCTTAAGGACCTATTTATCCCAGCTATTATGCCTATTATTTCTAATAAATGAATTATTTCTATTGAATTTCTATTTACTGAATGAATAAAGTCAGAGAATAAAACATACTCGATGCCTAAGTCCACCTCAGGGATACCGCTCAGCATCTGGTTGGACAGCATCTCTTCTGTTTTCTTGGCTGAGGAGACTCGGATGCTCTCAGGGAGCTCATAGAGACAGTCTTCAGCATTCTTCAACTTCACCTTCTGCTCCTCGTTTTCCACAATTCCTTTCCTCTTCTTTAGCTCAGTCTCAATGTATTTCATCCTAGAACATACCAAGAGACAGCAGGTAGCATATGAGCTCTGCTCTGAGCCACAGCCCCATTGCTGGTCCAGCAAAAGAGGAAAGTATATTGAGAGGACCTTCAGGAACTGTGAGATAGATGGGAAGGGGTGGGAGATTGGAAGACAGAAAAAGGAAAATAATTCTGAAGCCTTCTAGAAGTTCCAAAAATTTCCCTTGGTTCTGCTAGGAAATAGGATTTAGAACCCACAATGAAAGAACTATCTGTTCATACCCTAGAAAACAAAAACACTTACATGTCAGCATCTTCGTCCCTTCGGTTGGTTTCTGCTGAAAATGAGGTGCCTAAGTTGAGGTCTTCCTCTTCATTAATCCTAAATGGAGACAGAGCTATGGTACCTTTAATGTTGCCTTGGGGAAAAAAAATCTACTAAGCCCATTTTTAAAAAAACACATCAAAGAACATTTTGTAAATTATTCTTTCACAGCTGCTCTTTCCCCCAGTCTCTCTGAGGATGGAAGTGAGCTTTCCTAGTACTGTGAGCAATCAAGATTGAGTATATGCACAAAGAGAGACACTGTTCTCAACACTTTCTAAAAATGTTTTCCACCAACCTGTCCTTGTTTCTCTCCTTAAGTTTCTTCATGTCCACCATTCCACCCGTCTTGATCTTAAAGGGATCATCCTGCCAAATAAGAATGATGATAATAATGAAAAAGCAAATATGGTTTATAAGCTCTGTGAAGGACAAAGATCATTCATGTTTTTATCACCCATAGTTTAATTATCAAAAAGTCATTAAGAGGGGCGGCTAGTTGGCACAGTGGATGATGCACTGGCCTTGGATTCAGGAGGACTTGAGTTCAAATTCAGCCTCAGACACTTGACACTTACTAGCTGTTTGACCTTGGGCAAGTCACTTAACCCTCATTGCCCCACCCCCACCCCCCAAAAAAGATATTAAGCACTTACTATGTGTTAGGAATAGTATTGGGTGCTAGCCCCTAACATTCAGGACCCTGAATAGGTTAGGTATCAATAAATGTTGGTTGATATAGGATAGATAACCCCTCTGGAGGACAATCTACTTCAGTTCTGCTCATTAAACAACTGTGCTTTACTGAACTATAAATCACACTTTTAAAACTTGCTAATCTTTCAGGGTCATCCTTGCTAGCCAAATATGAAGGCATTCACAAGAGATGTCAGCAAAACTCACCACTAGAGTTGTCTCTTCCTGTACTTTCTCCCCAACCAGGAGGGCTACAGCGCTGAGGGGAAAAATGGTGGGTACAACTCAAAGACAGGAAAACATAAAGCAGTCAGTTCAGTAATTCATTACCCAAGCTGAGAAGAAAAACCCATGTGAATAATGGGGGCCAAAAAGGCATGTTAAGAAAGATCACATTAAAAAAAATCCACAACCAACCAGACTAAAACTAATGCTAAACTCTCAACTTTACAGGCATATTCTTAGTTCTTGGAACTAAAACAGGATTTAGAGGTAACCTAGTCCAAAACTCCCCCCCTTCCTCCCTCCCTCCCCCCAGGTCACAAAGGTAATTAGAGCCAACACTTGAACCCAGGTCTTGTGATTCCAAATCCAGTCTTCTTTGCACTGCTTCCATTCTCCATATTTCCAAATATCACTGACAGTGGCTCAAGATTTCTGCCATTTCCTTCAAAGGATGTAAATGATTTGGTCATGATGACTTGAATTCATCAAAGGTAACCCTCATACCATCATTTACTCCCCTAGAGAGTATCCAACCCCTATAAGTAATTTTTTCATCATGTCATTTTCAGTGCAAAGGTCATTTTCCTTGGCAGAGAAAACAGAAGCAAAATAAACACTGAGCATCTCTATTTTCTACTCTGCCTACTCCTTATTCTGACTAACTGCCAAACATCTGGAAAAAGCAGGGGAAGTAGACACAGAAGATGGGCTTTTTCAAGTAGTTGTGCATTTCTTACAGCATTACACAAAGGGGATCCAGGACATACTTTTCTTCTCTTCTGACTGTGGTCCCCAGTCCAAGGCGGCTTGACCTACCTCACCCCATTAGGTCGTTTCCTCAAGCTCTGAACTTCTTTGGTCTCCTCAAGTTTCAACCTGAATATAACAGAGAAATGATTAAGCAGTCAAAAAATCAAAATAAAATGGGGTCTGGTTATTGAGAGTTCTAATCAATGCCTCTGAGTCCCCAAGGGTACCTGTATTTCCAATTAGTGATAAGTTAAGGAAATCTGGCTTCTTTACCTGCTGAGGGAAAACAGCCCCCAAGTGTAGCAGTTTTTTACCATAAAATATGTGAGTGTGTGTGTGTGTGTGTGTGTGTGTGTGTGTGTGTGTGTGTGTAGGAGAGAATTAGGGGAAGCTTAAAAAGGCAGGTTAGGAATTAATATTCTAAAATTGAGAAATTAAGTTTCAGCACCTCTGGTGCCTATCACCTTTCACTGTCCCCATCCCCCTCCCTTCTTTCCTATACTTAATAACTGTATTGTTTTCTCTCAGAAGAGAGAGAGGAAGTTTTGTAAATATTCTGTAGTTTAGGGCAGAGCATAACATGTACCTATGTCTATATATAAAGGAATAAGAATGTTTCTACTGCCTACCTCGTAGGGTAGTTGTGTAGATCAAATGAGACGACTTGTGTAATGTACTCTGGAAACCTCGAGATGCTACATAAATATCAAATATGCTAATATACCTCGGCAAGAAAGCTTATACTGTTGAATGAATTGTTGTCAAAGGAAGAGGACACACGTCATACATATACTTTAGGCATACCCGTTCATTCAACAGACAGCTGTCAGTCAAGACAACAGGCACATAGTAAACATTCAATAAGAGCCTTGCACTGTACTAAGGAGTAGGGATACAAAGAAAGGCAAAACCAGTGCCTGTCCTCAGGGAGCTCCCATTTTACTGCGGGTGACAGCACCGATGCTACGCGGATGGCGGAGAGCCTCGATGGGGAGGCACCAGGTGCTGGCTCCCCGCAGCTCCCGCATCGCCTCTGGGGCGCTCGCCCACCGAGGCGCGTGAGACAAATACTCAGATTAAAAACCGGGCTGTGCGAGATCAATCCCGCAGGCTCGGGGTCAAGGTCGGGTGCCCTCCCGTCTGGGCTGCGGCCTCCTGGGACTGAAAGCGGCCCCGCCCTCCCACACCAGGGGCTCGGCCGTTTCCCGGGGGTATCGCAGTGGGTCAGGGCTTCTCCTAATGGCAGCTCCGCCGTCCCGACTCCGCTGCCCACTCACCGGACCTCCTCACTGTCCTGCTCGTCAGACTCCGACTCCGAGTCGGCGCGGCGCTTGCGGAAGGTCTTGCCGGCCCGCATGGTCCCCCGCACCCGGGCTCCCCCGGGGACAGCCGCTGGCTACCCCCGATGCCCCTTCCCCGGCCTGGACCTGCGCAACTGCTCAGGATTGGTTCCGGCGCAGGAGAGTGCGGTCAGAGCTCCGTGCGGGCCGTGGGAACCGGGGGCGGGCCCGCCGCCGCCGCCGCACGGAGCTCTCCCCATAGGGCCGCGCGCTTGGTAGCCCGCCCCGCCCCGGCCTGCCCCGCCCCCGCCGTGTTCGGCGGCCGCTGCTGCTCTTGCTGCTGCTCCCGCTGCTGTTCCCGCTGCTGCTCCCTTGCTCCTGCTCCCCTGCACCTGCTCGCCCGCTTCTGCTCTCCTGCTCCTGCTCCTGCTCCTGCTCCTGCTCCCGCCGCCGCCCGGGCCGCGGGGGATGGGGAGAGAGCCGCTGCACGAGTTGACGCTCGGGAGCCCAGCCCTCCGAGGTGAGCGTGGGCGCGCTGGGCGACAGCCGTTATCCCTCCAGAGCCGTGGGGGCGGGGCGGGGACTAAGGCTGTGAGGAACGCGAAGGGGACCCTTCCACTCCCTCCTTGCCTCCCTCCTCTTCTTCCCTTCCCCTCCCTTTTGATTCCCCTTCCCTATAGTTCTCCCCCCTCATTCCCCTTCCTTCCCCTCTCAATGCATTCCCCACCTCCCTTTTCTTTTTTCCCTCCCCCCTCCTTCGCCTCCCTACTCCCCCCGCCCCTGCCTAAATCCAAAAGCTCGGCGGGGGGGAGGGGGGGTGTCAAAATTATACCAGTGTCCCAAATCTCCCCACTTTCTCCCCAAGGGGCACCTTCCAACGGGACAGATTTTGTCAAATATAAAATCCCAGAGATTTCCTTACTGCTCAGAACCAGGAATCTCCAATTTGTACTGTTGTCTCTGGTACATTTCAGTAATTATTTAATTCAGACTGTAGAGAGTTGGCCTTAAAAAAAAATGAGATAGCCTAAAACAATACTTTTAAAAGTAATTTGTATTTAGGGACTTAAGAGACATTTTCCCAACATCCCACGGCCCTGAGATGAATATTTTAAAGGAAAAAAATTACACGTTTCTCTCTTGTTATTATTTTAAACTAAATACCGATAACTGTAGTGGCAGGCCTCTGCCATCCCTAACCAATCAGAAGGAAGCTTCCTGTATTTTTAGTTAACATTAGTATAGTAGCCTAATGATACTGGATTCTGGAAGAAGAAGGTTCTGTACTTGATTTTAATATTTACTTGCTAGTTTCTTAATAATTCTATAACTTGATTTCCTTATGGAAATAAAACCTCCTCTCCCACACAAGTTATGTGAGGATTAAGTTCATCTTTTTAAAGTGAGTTTCCAGAGGACTAAGGCTTTATGTTAGTACATACTAATTGTTTACTTTTAAAAAAATTTTTTAAACCATAGGGGAGGTCTTCTGGTAGTTGGATCTTCCACTAGCAAGTTGTCCCAGTTTTAATGGAGTCACAAAGTCCGACCCATTTACCCTCCCTACATATCGTTTTCACTTGCTTATAAATGTATGCACCAATGCTGATTGTTTTGTCAGTTCTCATACCTTTGGACTGCCAGTGTTAACTAGTGCCTAAGAAATGGGGTGGTTTGTTTTGTTTTGTTTTTTCCTACGGAAGGGTAAAGTTAGACTTGCCCTGGGCAAAACATCGTATTACATTATATCACAACTAGTCCACAAAGTAGATGGCACCAGGTATCTAGGTATCTTTAAATACAACTGAATAGTAGGTGTCAAGGACTGGACATCTTGTCTCAAGACCATTGTTTTGTTTTGGTCATAGCTAAGCTAAGTGCCCCCTCCAAAGGTTCGGAACTCCACCTCTGTCTGGCCTGACCTAGGCCCCTGCACGCTGACTATGTTCTTTGATGGAAGAATTGAGTAAATAACGTGTTTCATAAGGTGGTACTACAACTGAATGAAAGATTGGCAGTTTGGGTTAGTGGAATTAACAGTAGACTACAAATTAGAAGACCTGAGTTTGAATTCTAGCTCTGCCACTTGTTTGCTACTTGAATCATTTATACCTGGTGCTTCTTCCCTCCTCTGTAAAATGGGGCTGCTATCTCTATTACCTACCTCACAGGGCTGTCTGGAGGATTGAATGAGATCGTGGATGTAAACAATGGATGTAAAGCATTTTAGAAACCATAAAGTGTTATTTTAATGTCAGCTTTTATTACTATGGATTTAGATTTAATAAATATTTGTTGGATTGAGTTGTGAGAATATTTTGTTCTTTTTTTTTTGTTTTAGGAGGGATGTTTGGTTCTGGATTGAACTGGTTTGCTAGCCGTTTGCTTAAAAAAACCTTTTATTTGGGTTTTAAGTCAACAAAATTAATATTTGTGTTCAGGAAATTAGTATTTGTTATTCAGAAAATTGATACCATTTGTTCTAATTTCTAGTTAGATTGATAACATAGTAGAAAGAGCACTGGACGTGGGTTCTGCCACTAACTTTCTATGTGACTTTGGGCATGCCACTTTGCTTCTCTAGGCCTCAGTTTCCCTATGATGAACAGGTTAGACTAGATAATGTATCATCATGGGCTTTCCAACTCTAAAAGACCACATATCTAAGTCCCTACTTAAAAGTCTCCTAATTCATATTTGTCTAGTACAAAGGTGTCTAACACACCACACACAAGCAGCATGTGGCCCCTAATACTCCCCAGTACACTGGAAAGAGACAAAAATTTAATTGGAAAATATTTAACAAAATGTATAAAAGCACAATAAAACATTATGTTAATATGTGGTTTTCTAAGTTAGTATGTGGCCTACAAGGATCTTCAGTTTGGTTTAGTGGCCTGATTTCTATTTGAATTTGACACCATTACTCTAGTGTATGTAATAATAATTAAGCTAGCATTTGTATGGATTTTTAAGGTTTGCAAAGTGCTTTACATATATTTCATTTGATCCTCACAACAACCCTAGGAAGTATGTGCCTTTATTATCCCCATTGTACGGAAACTTGAGGCAAGACAGGTGAAGTGATTTTCCCTGGGTTACAAGGCTAGAGAGTGTTTGAGGCCAAATAAGAACTGAAGTCTTCCTGACTAAAGTCTAGAGCTTTATACACTGCACCACCTAGTTACCTAGGGATACCTAGTGTATATGTTGTTTGTGACCAGGCTTTGGTTGATTTCCCCTACTTCCTATCCAGTCCTCCTAATCAGGAAAAAGCCTGTCCTATCAAATCAGTGTTTCTTGTGCAAGACAGTAGTGTTAGGTGCTATAAGGTTTTAGAAGTACAAGTTGGGGGGCAGCTAGATAGCGCAGTGGTTAAAGCACTGGCCCTGGATTCAGGAGGACCTGGGTTCAAATCCGGCCTCAGACACTTGACACTTACTAGCTGTGTGACCCTGGGCAAGTCACTTAACCCCCATTGCCTAAAAAAAAAAAAAAGAAGTACAAGTTATGGTCCCTACCCTCAAGAAGCTTGGAATATTTAGTTGAGGAGTCTAGATCCTCACACTTAAAAGTTAAATCATTCAATTAACTAGTATTTATTGAATGCCAACTCTGTGCAAGTAATTGAAGATAATGATAAAGGCCTGGTCCCCATCCTCAAGGACCTTAACAGCAACAATACTGACTGATGTTTGTTCATTATAGTGTTTTAAGTTTTATGCAACACTTTCTTCACAATTCATAACTGTCATGCAAATTAAAATATGCCCTGCACTTCTTAGATTTTTGTTTGTCTGTGTTCCCAGCATCTTTGACAGTACCTTGAAGTGAGAGATATTTAATATTTGCTGAATTTAAATGTGTAAAAATATAAATATTCATATTGAATGTAACAGTAAAAATATTTAAATAACAGTTCAAAACAATACAAGATGTCACAAGGTCATAGCTGATTGTGCAGCCAATTACATAGCCAATAAGTGCCACAGGGAGCCAGTCATCACTGGGAGCTGGTTTGGACTGAGCTGGGCTGGTCCTTGAAGGCTTCTTGGAGGTGATAGGACTGGAGCCAAGTCTGGAAGGTTAGACAAAAATTAGACCAGGAGAGAGAAGGGAGTCTAGCTTGCTTTTCCCATTGTGGCCCTGTGCTCTTACCCCACTTCTCCCTGGATTTCTTTCTTTCTTCTTTTTTTTTTGGGGGGGGGCAGAGCAATGAGGGTTAAATGACTTGCCCAGGGTCACACAGCTAGTGTCAAGTGTCGGAGGTCGGATTTGAACTCAGGTCCTCCTGAATCCAGGGCCGGTGCTTATCCACTGCGCCCCCTAGTTGCCCCCTCTCCCTGGATTTCTAAGGCTTATCCTAATATGCTAGTTGTTTGTTCCATGGCCCCCTTCCTCCCGCAAAAAGACTGTGCCGCAAGTAAAATAGAAGTTTCTTTAGGGCACAGACTGCTCCTGCGGGGGCGGGGGCGGAGGGGGGTGTGTGTCTTTGTCTCCCAAATGATTGGGAGGTAATAGGTTTGCCAGTCCCCTGATACTCAACGCTGGGGTTATTGACAGCTGACTCAGGTTTGTTCTCAAGAAGATGGCAGTCTATAGGAGGAAGGACCGGAAAGGTGTTTGGTGACAAAGTCTATGATTACTCTTTTCTTTTTAAAAAGGTTTTACTTACTCTCTTTTTTAAAAAGTCACTGTCACTTTCCAATGATCCCCCCCCCCCCATTGCGCCATCCCCTAAAACAAGTAAAGCCTGCATGCATGCACATTGGCCAGGTCTGAAGATGTTTGCCTTGTTCCGCTCCTGAAGGCCCCCCTCTCCGCAGCAAGGCTGAACTCGGTCCTCTTCCCAGGAGGAGGTAACCAGGGCACTGGGGGAGAGGGCCGCCCAAGTCGGCCCCGCGAGTCCCCGCCTCCCGGGCTCGGAGCTGGGATGCCAGCGGGCCCCGCCTCCGCCCTTGGCCTGGGAGCTGCTTGGCTTCTCCAACCGTGGGCTCTCTCGCTCGTGGGCTCGCTCTTTCGGGTGGGAGCCACTTCCCTGGCTCCCCCTGCCCCTGCTCCATTCGTGGACCAGGCCGACGCGGCGCCCCCCGCCCCTCCCCCCGCTCCCCGAGCCCTCCCTTGCACCTGTCGTGGTTCGGGAGGAAATCCCCTCACCCTTACCGTCCCCTCCCCTCAGCCCGCGGGGTCGCTCCCGATCCGCTCCCCCCCCACCCCTCCCCGGGCGTAGTCCCGGACCCCCGTCCTCGGCAGAAAAGCGGGCGGAGCCCCGGGGTGCCGCAGCCGCAGCTCGAGCCTGGGAGAGGCGAAGTGGAGCCCGAGGAGGGCGAGGACCGAGGAGGGGGGCTGGTGAGCGGCCGGGGCCCCTATTCTGCCGTTGGGGGCACTGGGGCCTGGCCCTAGCTCAGCCGGGCTTATGGAACTGACTGGAGATGGGAGGGGGATGAGAGGATAAGGGGAGGGGGAATTAGACCCACCTCTTCAGGGAGGAGGGTTGGTGTAGAGGGAAGAGATTAAGGGGGGGGGGAGAGGGAAGATGGGAGGATCTGAGAAGAGTTAAAGGGGGATGGAGGAGGGCTGAGAGAGAAAAGAGAGAATGGGGAAGGGTGGTGAAGATGAGGGCAGGTTAGAGAGGTCTGGGAGTGAGATTTGGGGAGAAGCTGGAGAGGGTTAAAGGGGGATTGTGGATGGATCGAGGCCGGTTAGGACCCTCTCCCCCTTCTCTGCCCAGCAGATAAGAAGTTTGTAAATGAGGCTTGTAAAAGCTGTTTTGGTAGGAGAGGAGGAAATGTGAGGGTTTGAGGGAGTGCTTATTTGGGAGACAGGATTGAAATAAATGGGGGGCAAACAAGGCAAATAGCGTTTGGGGGTAGGATTAGGAGGAAGCCTGGAGTTGTGCTGGAACGGGATGGCATGCATTGGTAACTCGGGTAAAAGAATTAGAAGGTGAGTGAGGACTTGCAAGCAGAGGGATGAGAGTGATTGAGAAATGTGTTGTGGATGCAAAAACTAAGGCAAGAAAACCGTAGGAGCTGGTGACTCCAGACAGAATTAGTTAGGGTAGTTGCCTTGGATGAGAAGTGTTTCCCAGGGGGCCGCTGCTTCAAGCCTCGAGCCTCGGTTTAGTTTTTGCTGTGCAGCAGCTCCTCTCACTTTAATGAGGACCAATAGGGTGGGCCCTTGGTCAGTTAACCCTTCTTGCACCCACCTTACTACTTTTTTTTTTCCCATGGGGAGGAAGGTAATTTTGGAATTCCAAAGGCTGCGATCACAGCCACATCACACAACCTGTGTGGACAAGGATGATGCAGCAAAAGCTCTTCAGGAAAATGATGAGTAACACTGTGAGGCAGCCTGGGCAACAGGCTTGCTGCCTGGGCTCTAGTTCTCTTGTTGGAATTTGATGCTTGCTCATGGGCCTGCCTCCTCCAGACCCTCCTTCGTCAGGGGGTAAAGCATGACAGTTGCATTTGATCTCTTCTAAGGGAGCATTTGTCTTCACCTGCAGCCTCTCTTTTGAAATCTTAATTGTGTAACCTGGCAGCCTCCAAAAGAAGGCTGATTTCACCCTGAAAGCCTAGTGGGAAGGTTTGTATGTCAGTGTATGTGCATTCTCTCTCTCTCTTTGGGGGGGGGGCAATGAGGGTTAAGTGACTTGCCCAGGGTCACACAGCTAGTAAGTGTCAAGTGTCTGAGGTCAGATTTGAACTCAGGTTCTCCTGAATCCAGGGCCAGTGCTTTATCCACTGCTCCATCTAGCCACTTTCTCCCCTTCCCTCCACCCACCCACCCCCAACCAGGTCTTATAGAAATCTGGGGGGCAGGGGGTGTTTCTGTCTTAACTCAGAGGGGGAAAGTAGTATATAAATAGCCAGGAGAAAGAATGAATTTGTGTACAGAGTAGTATTGGAGTTTTTGTATGAATATGGATGGTAATATATTACTTATGGCATTGGGAGATTTGGTGAAAAGGATGTCCTTTTTAACTCAAGTTTTAGCAGTGGCTGCTGGAGAAAGAGGGAAGATGGAACTCTGCTTTTTGCAAATTGTAATTTCTTTTCAACAGGTACTGAACACAAGTGCCTACTGTGTGCATATCCTTTACCAGGCACTCCATTTCTTCGACTTTTTCAAAGTGTTGTGTACTGCTCCCACTTCTAAGATAAAAATGAGAAATACTAAACATTGCATGTTCTTGGCAAAAACTTACAAGGATTAGCGAGCAGAAGTTGTTAGTTTGTTCTCTGGGTAGGGTTGTCCATTGATAATTAGCAGTCCTTGACCTGTGCTGCATTTTTAGGGTTTGCTCATAGGTTCCTATTAAATGAGGGTTATTTACTTGGCTTCAGAAGCAATTATCTCAAGCTTAGTGCTTACTACAGCCTTCCTTTTCTTTGTCTACTTATAGCCGATTCTTTTTAGGTTCTCTAGGTTTGGATGTTAAGCCTTGGGGGAATTGGTGCTAATTTCTGCCTAGGTACAAGGGTCCTTGCAGGGACTTCGACGGGATTCCGTTTGTGATGTGTCAAAAGAAGAAAGCATGTTGTGGGTAGGTGGAAAAGATCTTAGTGTGTGGAGCAGTGCTCCTCGTTCAAGGAATCATGTCTTGTCAGGTCTGAACCACAACTTAAGGGCTTTGTGAACATGTGCTTCTTCTTGTGTTATCCTCTTTCTGCGTGGCCTGCACAACAGAGAAACCAGTAGAAGTTATGCTTAAGGTAATTTAATTTTCTTTAACAGACACATTGTAATTTTAATAAATGACAATTTTAGGAGAGAGGTGATACAGATTTATTTGTTATGTGATGGCAGTGCCTTGTTACAATGAAAGAAAACCCTGCTAAAGTAGTTGGGAATAAAAGGCCTTTCAGTATTCAAAGGAAAGAACATAATTTGAATCTACTTTGATTATGAGTTTTCCTTGATCTAAGGAAAGACTTTTGGTTTTTCCCCCACAGTAAAACTAGGTGAGAGACACTGAATCACGTCTTTCATACAGAATACAACATATCTGGGATTTATATAGTGAAGTGCATTTCCTCAGAGAGTTAGAAGTTGTTCTAGAAGCACTCACATTAAAGCAAAAATATGATATTGTTTTTAAATCTGACCTCTACTTCAGACTGCAGATGCTAAAATGCAGTCTAATTACCCACAAGCTTTGGTAATCCTGTGCAGGTCAACATTTCCTTCCATGCCAAATCAAAAGTATTCAGTCTCTCTTTTCAGAATAGCTAGGGGAGTCTAAATTCCTGATTTCTAGCCTAACTGAGAGGTTAACAAAGCAAAAACCAAAAATAATTTATTAAGTTCATGATAGGAATGAATTCTTTTCAAGATCGTGGCTCAACTACTTCTAATTCTGTGGGGTAGGGTAGAATGTGCTGGAACAAATACAAGATAAATATCATGACTATCTGAGAAGAACTGATAGTAGCCTACTGTTAAATCTACTTAAATCTAGAGGTAGATGCGATCTACCACTGAAAGAATCATCAAAGTTCTTTCACCCTCAGATGCCTATTAATACAATGCACTAACACTTGTGACATGTAAAACTATATGTGGTCACCTTATTTCTTTTCCAAGTTTGGGGAAAATTAGCTAGGGTTTCTAATATATTTGTTACTTATAAATTAGAAACTTTAGCACCAGTTTTGGGCATTAAGCATTTATTAAAGCATACCAAGTATTAGTAAAAAAAAGAGCACCTCACTCAGAAAGTTAAGAAAAGACCTCTCTAGCCTAGAGCTCCAGCCTGGCCTGCTTCTTCCTCCAAGTCCTCTACCACAAGCCTGTCTGAAAGCCAAACTGAGAGTTAAAGCTTCCTCTGAGTCCGGAGGAGAGGCGGTCCTTACACCCTACTTCAAGCTAATTGGCTAGTATCACCCAAATCCGTAGGTTCACTGGACTTGAGGGTGGTCCCGTGTTGAGGTCAGAGTTCACACCCTCTGAGAACACACCCACTTGAGGGCCAGGCAGGTGTGGTTTTAATTGAATTAATTTTAAGTGGGTTAATCATTGAAGTCTAATCTAATCAATCTTAATCTAATCAATCCCCTCAGCTGGGGCCTTGGGGGGGTTCTAAAACCCATTATTTTCTCACACTGTAGATTAATAATAATGGCATTAATGATAGCTACCATTTATACAGCACTTTAAAGTTTGCAAAGCACTTTACAAATATTATTTTATCATCACAACAAAGGTAAGTGCTATTATCCCCATTTTACAGGTGGGGAAACTGAGGCAGCCAGACATTAAGTCACTTACCCAAGATCACTCAGGTAGTAAATGTCTGAGGCCAGATTTTCTCTGTCATTGCTGCTTTTCACCGACTATATAGCTGTCTGGGTAAGTGAAAGGTTAAGTGTTTTGTCTAGGGTCTTATAACCAATATGGATCAGTACCCAGTTTCCCCATATACCAAGGCCAGCTCTTTATCCACTAGATTATACTTCCTTTCTCCCTCTGCCTTTCTGACCATTCCTCAGTATTCTTTAGATGGAACATCTTCCTCTCCACTAAATGTGGACAGCTCTTAAGGCTCTTTATCCTTTAGTATTCTCTCTAGGTGTGTTCTCCTCCTGTGATCTCATCTGCCTCCTTGGGTTTGATGATTATTTCTAGGCAGATGACTCCCCAAATTATGTATCTCTCCCTTATCTCTCTCCTGGAATTTTATCTGCTTGCTAGATGTTTTCATCTGGATATCCTCTAGGTATCTCAATAATTATAATAAAGCATATATTTGGAGGTGGTAAGCATCTTAGTAATCATTTAAGTCCAGCCCCTTCATTTTACACATGAGAAACTCTGACTGTACCATACCTTTTTTGCCAAACCCATTCTTCCCACCTTTTATTTCTATCGAGAGTACCACCACCATCACCATCATCATCCTCGTCGTCTTCTTCTTCTTCTTTTTGGCAGAGCAATGAGGGTTAAGTGACTTGCCCAGGGTCACACAGCTAGTATGTGTCAAGCATCTGAGGTCGGATTTGAACTCGGGTCCTCCTGAATCCAGGGCCGGTGCTTTATCTGCTTCACCACCTAGCTGCCCCCTATGGTTCTTTTTTGCATTCAGGATACAATACAAACTCAGTGTAGCATTTGAAGCCCTTCATAATGACTCCCATTCTTATTTCCTATTCTTCCCGTTCTTGTATTCTCCTCTGTGGAGGAACTTAACCATTACTCACCTTCAACTCTTAGAATCCCTAGCTTCCTTTAGAGCTTGGCTCAGGTGCTTTCTTCCATATAAAATATTTTGTGTTCTCCCCAGTTATACTACTGCACTCTCACCTTTGAAATTGCTTTGTATAAATTGTGTTTTTTCCTTTGTAGTCCACTTTGTAGTTTTATCTTCCAGGAAAATGTAAGCCCCTTAAGGGGACTTTCCTTTTTTATTTTTGCATGCCTAGCACTAGGCTTGCACTCAGGTACTTGTTGAATTGACTTGTTCTGAAGTAGTTAAAGGCCTTAAGTTGGGAAGAGAAGATTCTGCAAAGGTAAACAGCCATTCAGCAAGGCTTAAACGCTAAATGAGTATGGTAGCCTGTGGGTAGAGGCTTAAAAAATATTGCTTACTCTTTCTTAGAGGATGGAAACATCAGGAATTTAGAACGTTGAAACCGATTATTGTTCTATGACTTGTGGATTCAGTTTCAATACTGTTCCCTTCCAACTGCCAGCCACTCCCTTTCAAACAGGTCTTTAATAGGAACTCTAGCCCTCCCAGGGAATTGCTTGGAGCCACAGTCTGGAACCACAAAAACTTTAAAGAGTGAAGTAGGTTATAATAGGTTTGTGTTTCTGGAGATTTAGGAAATTCCAAAGGATTGCCTCTTGAAACAAACTGGTTGATGAGCCAGAGTGGAATGCTTAATACATAGCCAAGCCCCTCCTAACTGAAGGGATGTAAGGCTGGACTAGACAGGGGAAAGAAGAGAATAGCATTTCTATACGTAGGCTAACAGCCACTGCTCTGAATGCACACACCCTCTTATAGTCTCTGTGCAAGTCTTTCCCTTCATAGGTCTAAAGGAATCAGGCAAAGTCCAGAGGCCAGATAACCCTCCTTACTGAGCCCTGTGCTGGCTTTGATGCTGAGCAGGTGCTAGTTGTCAGAAAAGCCCAGTGGAGGTGTTGGCAATGCACCCAGGCTACCTGCAAAATAAGAGGAATCATAAGAGGTCTATTTGGCTTTTTGTTTGAATGGTCCAATTTGCATGGCAAACTCCCTTTGATGGAACTCCCTCCACTAACACAGATCTCAACCTAAATTAGTTTTTTTGTTTGTTTGTTTTGGTGAGGCAATTGGGGTTAAGTGACTTGCCCAGGGTCACACAACTAGTAAGTGTTAAGTGTCTGAGGCCAGATTTGAACTCAGGCTCTCCTGACTCCAGGGCTGTGCTCTATCCACTGCACCACCTAGCTGTCCCCCTAAATTAGTTTTAAAGAATTGCATAAGGTAGATAAAAGTTAAGTGACTTACCCAGTGTCATATAGCTAGTAGTATATGAAGAGAGGGGATTTGAATCTAGGTTGTACTGATTCCAGGCTACTCTAGAGTAGAATTACTTAACCATAGTTATAACTATATTTAAATATATGTAGTTTCCTTTCTAACCAATGTATTGTATTTTATGCATTGAAATACATGACTCTGAAAAGGAGTGCAGAGACTTCTCCAGACTGGTCCATGATACAAAAAGGTTAAGAGCTTCAGCTCTGGAGTATAACATTTAAAAAAAAATCACTGAAAGTCTAGTCTGATGGGTTTTTGCTCAGAGGCATCTTAACTTTTTTTTCCCATTATATATAGGTCTGGTGGGGCAGCTAGGTAGCGAAGTGGATAGAGCACCATCCCTGGAGTCAGGAAGACATGAGTTTAAATCAGGCCTCAGACACCTAACACTTATTAGCTGTGTGACCCTGGGCAAGTGAACCCCAATTGCCTCATCAAACAAAACAAAACATATAGGTCTGGTAAACCATGCAGCTAGGTGGCAAAGTGGATGGAGCCCTTGACTTAGAGTCAGGAAGACTAGTTTTAGTCCTCTTGCTGACCAGCTGAATGGCCCTGGTTAAGGTCTCTTAATCTCTCCTTCTCTCCCCCCTCCCCCAGGGGCAATGGGGGTTAAGTGACTTGCCCAGGGTCACACAGCTAGTAAGTGTCAAGCATCTGAGGCTATATTTGAACTCAGGTCCTCCTGAATCCAGGGCCAGTGCTTTATCCACTGTGCCATCTAGCTGCCCCCTCTTAACCTCTCTAAGGCTTAACTTATCTATAAAATGGGAATAATAATAATAGCACCTACCTCACAGGGTTGTTGTGAGGGTAAATTGAAATCATATGTATAAAGTGCTTAGTAAACCTTAAAAAGCAATATTCATAGGGGCAGCTAGGTGGCGCAGTGGATAAGCACCAGCCCTGGAGTCAGGAGTACCTGAGTTCAAGTCCGGCCTCAGACACTTAACGCGTACTAGCTGTGTGACCCTGGGCAAGTCACTTAACCCCAATTGCCTGACCTAAAAAAAAAAAAAAGTTAAAAAAAAAAAAAGCAATATTCATGTTGTTAAGTTGTTTCCAGTTATTCCAAATCTTCATGACCCCAATTGGAGTTTTCTTGGTGAAGATACTGGAGTGGTTTGCTTCTCCAGATCATTTTACAAATAAGGAAACTGAAATGTACAGGGTGAAGTGACTTGTCCAGGGTCACACAGCTAGTAATTATCTGAGGCCAGAGTTGAAATCAGGAAGATGAATCTTCCTGACTCCAGGTTCTCTATCCACTGTGCCACCCAGCTACCCCAAACATACTTGACCTTGTTATTAATATTAACAAAAGTTATTTTTAAAATAATGAAAGACTGGTGTTTGTTTTCCCTTTTCTAGGCTCTTTGGTATAATCCTGATCAGCTTCTTCTAAAGGAGCTAAAACATTGGGTCATCCATAGGAGAATGCTTACAACTACCCAGTGGAGTCACTTAAAGGTATGACAAGCCAGAATCCTCATATGATGAATGAAGCTGTTCATTCATGGCAATGATAAAGCCATCTTTGATGGTTTCTATGATTTCTGCTGAAATACAGAAGAGCTACATTAAGTTATGATGCCTTACCCTCTTGTCTGAATTAGCCCTGCTTTTATAAAAGGTTCATTTATTGGTTTAATGAATGTTGATTAAATGCCTATATTTATGCAGTGCCTTTACAAGGTGCTTGGGCTTTCTGCTTTGGCTTCCTATGTATAGAAAGTTGTTTTTTTTTTTTAGGAAGGCATTTCTTGAAAGGAATCCTTAGTAGGAGCTGATTATTGCTGCCTTTACCACTTCGTCATTGTTTAGTGATTTAAAACATTTCTTTTGGTGAAGGTGCTCATGGAATAGAAAAGATTTTGTTTTTCTGGAGGAGTATTTAGGAAAATTTGGGTATCTAATCTTTTCCCCCTATATCTCTTCTAAGTATCCAAATCCCTTATATTGCTCTCTGGCAGTTATCACAATGAGTTTTATCCATTCTTTAAAAAAGATTGTCTCCTTTTGCACCTATGGATCTCTTTATTAATAATCAGCTCTTTTTTCCCTTGTGAAATGAGGCTAATCAACTAAAGATGATTTTTGTATCTTCTTAGGTAAACTAGAGTAAGAATGGGAGACTCCAGGGAGTTTTGTCCTCACCTTGATTCTATAGGTGAGGTCACCAAAGAGGATCTACTTCAGAAATCCAAGGTAAGATGTCAGACTTTGGAGGAGATGGGATCTGGTTGTTGGCCTTGCTGCAGGAGAACAGAGATGGCTAGTGTCATTGGAAGGGTTGGCTTCATACACAGACCTGCTGATACCAGTGCCTTATGTCCTCAGCCTTCCTCAGCCTGTTGAGCAAATGGAAATATTGACATCCTGTTAGATGGCTGTTTCCCTGGTGATGTATTCTAATGGCCAGCCGAGATCATTTGGATCAGTTTGATTTTAATTTAGCTAGTGCTAATGCTCTCAGGCCATTAGCATTTGGACATAATATACACAGGAATACTAATACAAAGGAGTAACTAAGCATTCTTTAGGGATTTGGTGGAGTCATTTGAAATGTGAAGATTAAGATGGCATCAGGCGGGGCAGCTAGGTGGTGCAGTGGATAGAGCACCGGCCCTGGATTCAGGAGGACCTGAGTTCAAATGTGACCTCAGACACTTAACACTTACTAGCTATGTGACCCTGGGCAGGTCACTTAACCCCAATTGCCTTGCCAAAAAAAAAAAAAAATATGGCATCAGGCAAAATACTTCATATCTCTTCTTTTGGCCCTTTTACTCTTCTTTTGGTACAACCCTTGGTGGAATTTGGGGTAAAATAGAAGCACTCTAAACTCATTCTAAGTGAGTTGTTATTATAGCTTGTGTCCAAAAGAGGGCAGTCAGGGCAAGGCCTCTGAAAGCCATGTTATGTGAAGGATCAAAGTGATGTCCTCCCATTCCTGGAAGCACCTGAAGGACCATCTCCCAGGAATCTTTGTAAAGAGGGTCTCTCAGTGTGGGAGTTTTGACTCGGGAACTTTTAAGGTCCTTTTTATATCTTAAGAGTTTATGATTCTGAGGATCTTAGGCTCTTTTACTTGTTAAGAAATGAGGCTTTGCTGGATTCAGTAGGACCTGAGTTCAAATGTGACCTCAGACACTTAACACTTACTAGCTGTGTGACCCTGGGCAAGTCACTTAACCCTCATTGCCCTGCCCCCCCCCCCCAAAAGGGGGAAGCAGCTAGGTGGCGAAGTGAATAGAGCACTAGCCCTGGAGTCAGGAGGACCTGAGTTCAAATCCGGCCTCAGACACTTATGTGACCCTGGGCAAGTCACTTAACCCCAATTGCCTCACCAAAAAACCCAAAAAACAAAGAAATGAGGTTTTGGTGTATTTTCCATTGACACAGTGCTTCATCTTTTTCTCAGGGAAAAGCAAATGGAGACAAAGAAGAGAGAGGCTTTTCCATACATGGCAGAAGTTGGGGCAAAGTGTTTGTCAGAGATGGGGGGGAAGGTACTACAATATCTGAAAGAGCACAGTGATGAGGAACTGTGGAGTGGAAAGGAGGCAGGGGCATCGACCTCTCTCAGCATGAGAGAGCAGCAGTCACAAGGTGGGATGGAGTCAGAGGGAACATAACTAGAGTGTTCTGTTCCAGTGGTGACCCAGACACCCCTAGAGCTCCTCCATTTACCTCCAGGAAGGTCATGAAATTCTTGAAACAAAATTAACTTTAGATAATAAAACACTTAGAGGAAAATATGGTGTGAAGTCAGACAAGGTGTAAAAGGCCATTGAAATTCCAAAGAGATTGAGAATCACCGGTATCTGTGTTTCCACTCTCTACAGCATGAATTGCCTCCAAAACAGAATATTTTAAAAATTTACCTTGAAGGCCAGGCCTATTAAAGATCCCTTTAATCAGTAGTTGCAAACTTAGTGACTGTTTTCTGACCATATTGTCCCTTTTAATCTCAGGGCCTTTTTTTTTTTTTTTTTGGTGAGGCAATTGGGATTAAGTGACTTGCCCAGCGTCACAGTTAGTAAGTGTTAAGTGTCTGAGGCCGGTTTTGAACTCAGGTCCTCCAGAATCCAGGGCCGGTGCTCTATCCACTGCGCCATCTAGCTGCCCCGCCTTTTTTTATATATATGCTTGCTTAGATTTTGGTTTTATATGTTTTATAGTCTTTAAAACTAAGCAAACAAAAAAGAACTCAGGGTCCTATGATGAAAGGCTGGATAACCCCTGGGTGGTATCTGGAATTTCTCTCAGAATTCATGAGGGATGTAGTAGAGGAATTGTGGATGAGGAAATTTAGGTTGGGACTGGGAACTCTGCCACCTATAATGTTTTTGTTTCCACACTTCTATTTGGCTTTGAATTGATCACCTTACCCTCTCTGAACCCCTTGCTTTCTTCACTCTAAAATTAAGCCATTGTGTGCATTATCTTATGTTTTTGCTTTAAGGCTATACAGGAGTGTTATCAAACTCAAATAGAAATGGGGGCCACTAAAGTACTAGGTAAGGATCCCTGCTGGCTACATATTGACTTAGGAAACCACCTATTAACATTATCTATGTTCTGTTTTCTTTTCTTTTCTTTTCTTTTTTTTTTTTTGCAGGGCATTTGGGGTTAAGTGACTTGCCCAGGGTCACACAGCTAGTGATAAGTGTCTGAGGCCGGATTTGAACTCAGGTCTTCCTGAATCCAGGGCCAGTGCTCTATCCACTGCAGTACCTAGCTGCCCCTTATTTTCATTTATTTTTAAAAAATATTTCCCAATAACATTTTTATCTGGTACAGCCTAGGCTTTCTTTTTGACACCTCTGCTATAAGATCCCTAAAACAAAAAAAAATTTTTTAAAGAATGATTGGATCATACAGCCAGCCATATCCCACTATCATTAGCTTCTGGAGACACATAATAAGACATGCAATTTTATAACAGAAATGTTTGCTGCTCTGTCACAATTAAAGCTTGTGTGTTTTTATCAATCTGCAACTTATTCCTTTTAGGTTCCTTTAATCAAACACTGTTTCTGGGTATTTCCCATTTGACAATATGTAGCTATCCTTACCTAATGGCTTCTTTTTAATGAAGGTTCCTTAGTCTTGAATCATTAACCATCTTGGGGCACCTGGATGGTAAAATGGATAAAGTGGGCCTGGAGTCTGAAAGACCCAAGTTCAAATCTAGATTCAGACATATCCTGGTTGTGTAACCACAAGCAAATCACTTAACCTCCATTTTCCTCAGTTTCCTCCTACAGAATGGGGGAAATAGCACTTTCCAGGGTCATTGTGAGGATCAAATGAGATAATATTTCGCACATAGTAGGCATTATATAAATGCTAATCATCCTCATCACCATTATAACTAGATGTCCCCTGGGTGTCCCAAATGTAACATGTCCAAAACTGAACTAGTTCTGTTTTTCCTCCAGACACTCTCCCCTTCCCACCGTCCTTGTTACTGTGGAAGGCACCACCATCCTCTTATTTTCCCAGGCTTAGCACCTCAGTGTCATTCTTACCTTCTAACTCAAACTCAACCCACATACCCAGCCTTGTGTTGCTACCTTTATAATATCTCTTGGTGATCTCATCAGCTCCCATTGATTAAATTATCATCTCTCTACTGATGATTCTCAAATCTACTTATCTAGTCATGACCTCTCTGATGTCCTCCGGTCTCTTATCTCCAACTGCCTATTGGACATCTTGAACTGGATGTGCATCTTAAACTCATCATGTCCAAAACTGAACTCGTTTTATTCAGCCTCTACCACCTCTTCCATACTTTGCTATTACTATTAAGAGCAACACCATCCTCCAGTCATACAACCTAGGTTTTGTCCTCAACTCCTCACGCTCTCCTCAGCCCCTCCAGATCCAGTCTGTTCCCAAGACCTGTTGATTTTAGTGAAAAATGACCTTCCCAGTACATCAAGAGCCATGAGTCTAGGACTGGCTTTGCCACTGACTTAATTGGATAGGTTACATCCTTTCCCTGGACATGAATTTCCTTCTCTATAAAATGAAGAAATGATTTGTAAGGTCCCTCGTATGTGGTATGTCCTATGAGCCAGCTCTCTGGAGGATACATCTATTGGCTAGGACCTCTGTAGTTCCTCCTTCTCCTGGAATGTCAGGTCTGAATTTGCAAGTTGCTCTTGGGCTGCAGGTACTGGGACTTTGGAGCTGTGCATAATCTGACTAAGAGGTGCTGGTGGGAAAGCCCAGAGCCTTCACGTTAGCAGGTCTGAGAGTTCATCTGGCTGAGATTTGCAGACATATTAAAGTGGAAAATTGAATATTTTTTACTAGTGAATAACAGAAGTGATGGCACCTTGTAGGCCTGCACTGACTGACTCAGCCAAAACCTGGAAGATTTCTGGGTCAGTCATAAACTTAAGCAGAAGCCATGGTGGGGACTCCCGCATCCTTCTCAAAAGCTTCTTTTTCTTTTGCATGGACAAAGGGGACCTGCCAGTCCTGTGGAGCAGGAGGACCGAACCTCTGGGCCTGTCTCCAGGTAAAATACCTCATGGTTTTTCACAGGCCAGTGATGTCCAAAGGTTAGGCTAGGCCATCTCCCTAAAGTCTTTGAATAGAAAATAGGTTCCATCAGCTCAGGTGTAGTTCTTACAAACCATAACAAGAGGGCACCAGAGGAAAAGAAATTCAAGGCATGAGATGTTACTATTCACAGCTTTTCTCAGAAAAGATGGGAAGTTCCTGAGGAAGCTAGCCAACCAAATAGAGACCTTCAGATGTGTGTACATGCCTTGCTAGGCCTATGAAGGCTATGGAAAGTGATAGGAAATGAACTTGGAATTTCATTGAGGAGGGAAGAAAGCTCCTTGAAAAGTGAAGAACCAGGGTATGATTTAAGTGCTATCTGAGAGGCACAGACCGTGGTATAGGAGTACTGAGGAGGCTGGAATCAGTCTGTGCATGGGGGGGGGTTGGAGAAAGCTTTATATAGCAATTGGGATTCGTGTGGGGCCTTTGAAGTGGCCAATAAGATTTGGAGGAATTGGGGAAGATATTCTAGGTATGGGGAACAGTACAAACTCAGGCAGAGTGACAAGACAATTGAAAGGGAATAAAGACCAATAGCATCAAGTACAAGAATTTGAAACCACTCATTCCTTGGTTAATGTCAGGTGCCTGTTTTCTCTACTGTCTATAAAAGGAATCTTCCAAAATTAGGAACTTTCTCTGAATCTCTGGGGATTGATTCTCAATCTCATATCACAAACCAAGGGTCAGATCCTCAAAAAAGACATTCTCCACTCTCCTGTGGCAAAACAACAAGTGGAACAGGGAATGAGAAAACTCTTAATGGAGCTAAGAGGGTTAGAAGAAAAGGCCTGCTCTGGGACCAGAGCAGGGACATCTCCCCCTTCTCATAGTAACACTTTGAAAATAGAGTCACAAGGGTGGCAGCTGCTGCCTTTTTTACTGTAGGGGAGGAAGGCTATGAAGGGCCCTTTTTTTTTTTTTTTGTGGAATCATTGTCAGGTGCATTTCATCTTCTTAGATAATAGATATTCCCAGTTTTAGTTCACCTTTAGACCTTGAAGTAAAAAAAATAAATCTCCATAATGTCCAGTTCAAGGTTGTATTGAGAGAAGGTTGGGAAGCAGCAGAGTCACAGTCTAGATGCTGTTTGTGTAATTCAGGATAAAGCTTTTTCTTTGATCTGGATTTCATAAGCTGCCTGGCATTTGCTCCTACCAGCTCTCATTTCCTCTTCTGTCCTCCTAGGTTGCTTGCCCTTATGTTGGATGTGGAGAATCTTTTGCTGACCATAGCACCATTCATGCACAGGTGAACTTTCCCCTTCAGGCCCCTCTAATTGGGTAGGGAAGAAAAAGAAGAGCCCTCGACCTCTGATTTGTCCCAGGAGTTGACCTGATCCTTTATCAGCAGTTAAACAGAGCTGGCCTGTGGCAGGAGTCCATCAAGCTGGAAGTCCTTCAGGCTCATATGCTTTTATGACTATTTAACTACTCCTTTGGCTTCCTAGGCCAAAAAGCACAACCTGACTGTGAACCTCACCACCTTCCGTGTGTGGTGTTACGCTTGTGAGAAGGAGGTATTCTTGGATCAGAGGTTGGCAGCACACCCACCATCCCCACCATCCAGGTTCTCAGAGCAGGTAGGTCTTACACTATTCAATCCCCAGATATTTCTCTAGTACCTCCTGTGTGCTAGGCATTTCAAACTTACCCTAACATTACTCTTCTTAAAAAGAGTTGGCATGTTTTTCAGCTCAGACGGCTGAAAAAGCCCTAGTGCTTTGGATAAAACATGACACTAAACACTGGGAAATTTAAATTATATTCTTGTGTACTTATGTTCATAGTCTGACTTTGGGCATGTCATTGCCAGGGTGGCAGGGGCAGGGATGAATTTCCCTTTCTAGTATGGAATAAATACTTCCTGACCCTAGCCCTCCTAGAATATCTGTGCTTTTTGGAGATGAGCACTGTTGAAACATAAGGTGATGCTGCTAAGCAAATTAACTTATTTTTAAATTTCTTTCTAGTGAGTACTTGCATTTAAGGCTTTTGCCTCAGTGTGTACATAGAGGGGTGTGTGTAAAAATATAAATATATGTATACATACACATATTTACATGCATATACACACACACACGTGCATATACACAGAGATTGTATATGGATGTGCACATAGCTGTGGCCAAGTGAATTTATGTGCTGCTGATATTTTCTTCTGGGTCTTTTGTGTAGGAGACTCCATTGCCTTCTCACCCTTTGAAAGCTGTCCCTATTGCAGTGGCGGATGAAGGGGAATCTGAGTCTGAGGATGATGACCTGAAACCTCGAGGTAACGGCTTACTTGAAAGAGCAAAGCCACCTACTTTGAGTCTGAAACATGATTATGGCCTTGTGGTTTCAAAGCTCTCCTGTCCTTTTTTCAATGCTTTCCTGCTTCTGTAGGCCTGACTGGTTTGAAAAACCTTGGGAATTCCTGCTACATGAATGCAGCCCTCCAGGCACTCTCTAACTGGTAAGTGATCAGGCCACTCAGGGAGATGGTAGGAGATTAGGTTAAGGAACCTAGGGCCCCACCAAGGCACTGTGCAAAGAAACAAATGAAGACTGGGTATGTGGTGAGGGTGGGGGAAGCACTCTGTAAAGAAATATTCCAACAGGGACACAGCCAGAGAGCACCTTTGGGAAGAAACATAAGTTCCATGGAGGTCAGATCTGAAGGAGTTAGGATGGCAATAGAACTAATTGGGAAGAGGGTGCAATATTTAGGCTGTTATTGAGAGTCCCCTTGACAGTCCCCCCCTAGGGCTTTAGAGCTTCATCTTGCTGGCGTCAGCAGGCCTGCTCTGGGAAGGACTTCTGACTCAGAGGAAAGGGCAGCCACTTATAAATAAGTATCCTCAGCTCCTCATTCCCCTTCAGTCCACATTGCCAAACCTTGCCAGTTCTGCCTCTATGATATCTCCTGCATCTCTTCCCTTTTCTCTCCTCCTATAGCTGCCACCCTAGTTCAGGTGGTGATATCTCCTCTAACCTGGCCTAGTGTAAGAGCCTTTTGATGGTTCTGTGGCCTTGGCTCTCCCCTCCCTGAGCCCTTCTGCACACAGCTGACAGAGCCTGCTGTGTCACCATCACCTTTGATAAGCTTAAGTGACCTTTGACTTTTGGAGATCAAACATAAATGCTTCCATCTGGTATTTAAAGTGCTTTACAACCTGATTCAGGCCTAAATGTGTAGCCTCCTTGTGCCTTCATTCCCTTCATGCACTCTCCTGGCCAGCCAAGCCGGCCTTCCTCCTGTCTCCATCTTGTGAAATCCACCTTTCAAATCAGGACCTTCACGCTGGCTCTTCTGTGCCTGGAAATCATTTCTATGGTGCCACCTGTACCTCCTCCTTCACCTTGTCTTTTCTCCCCTCAGCTGTCAGTGTTTTCTGCCATTCCAAATTTCCTTGGGTTTTGTTGTTTTACACACACACACACACACACACACACACACACACGCTACCCCCCTGCAATGAAATGTAAGTTTCTTGAGGACAGGGCCTGTTACATTTTTGTCTTTGTATCCTCAGTGCTTAACCCATGGAATGCTTAATGAATGCTTGTTGTTTGATTGATTGGTCTGTTCCATTTCTTTATCTGGTTTTGTTAAGCTCTGAAAACTATTCATGTCTCTTAGATGTTGCTACTGCTGATAATAGTCGATATTTTGTATGAAAAAGAATAAACAATGTAGTTAGTGTAAAGATGAGTGGGCTTGGAGCCAGGCTTTATCATTTGCTAGTTCAGTGACTGGGGCAAAGCACATAATCTCAGTGTGCCTCACGATTCCTTGTCTGTAAGATTGGGATAATAAATGGTACAGCACCCAAATTTCTAAAGGAGAAGTTAAATGAGTTACAGGAGGAAATAAGTAAAGCTATACTAGTTGGGGACCTGAACTTTCCCCTCTCAGAACTAGATAAATCTAACCACAAAATAAACAAGAAAGAGGTTAAGGAGGTGAAAAGAATTTTAGAAAAGTTAGATGTGATAGACCTCTGGAGAAAATTGGGGATAGAAAGGAACATTCCTTTTTCTCAGTGGTACATGGCACCTAAAATGGTGCTTCTTACCTTTACAAGGTTGTTAGAGGTTCTTGCTGTTGTTGTTAGGGTGCTTAAAGCTTTACTTACATAGTACCTTTCTTGCAATAACTAGAGATTTGGGGGTATATTATCCCTATTTTATGTACAAGGAAACAAGGCTCAGAGAGAGTTAATGAGTTGCCCAAATGTCACAGAGTTGGCTTTAGGCAGAGTTACAATTTGAGCATGGTACTAATGTGACTTGAAATCTAGTGCTCTTCCCACCAAACTGTGTTGTCTTTATTAAGGTTTTCTGCTAATCCTACCAGACATTTCTTTGGTGAATTAATATGTGTTTTTCCTCTTCATCCTCTCTTGCTTATTTTTTTTTGCTTCCTCTCTAGTCCCCCTTTGACCCAGTTCTTCTTGGAGTGTGGAGGACTGGTACGTACTGACAAGAAACCAGCCCTATGCAAAAGTTACCAGAAGCTGGTCTCAGAGGTCTGGCATAAGAAGCGGTGAGTGTGATTCTAACTTAGGTAGATAAGTAGAGACAGAAGGTGGCTCCTTAAGCTGTGATCCAGGAGTCACATAAATATATCAATTTTTTTCTTTGCACAAGTTCAGTTTCAAATTTCAAGTTGAGTTGACTAAGATGTGGCTCTATGGTAATCTCGAAGGTGTGTGTATTTGGGGGGGGGGGTTGTCATTTTTCCATTTTTCTTGCTTCAAGTCACTTCCTGGTAGTAGAGGGATGGACTTATAAAGTAGAGCTGTCTGTCTTCCAAATAAGTAAGAGATCCAAATGGGCTAAAACCAGACTTGTGTCCTGGGAACTAAAAGCCCTCAGCTTTGGCCTTGGCTCTCCCCTCCCTGAGTAGTTGAAAGGGAGCTGGCCTTACTGCCGGGGAGACTTGGATTCACTTACTGCCTCTGACACATCCTGGCCGTGTGTCTGTGGACAAGCCACTAAACCTCTCAGGGCACTAGGCAGGCCTCTTAAGGCCACAAGTTGCAGAACAGGTAATGACCTGCATAGATTGCAGGACTTGGCATTTCATCATTGGCAGCTTACATGATGAAACCAAAGGTTTTGGGGTGGGGGGGGATTCATGAGAACTTTCACAGGGAAATCCCTGTGTGTTCTACTCCCTCACCTTGGAGAGGCAGTGTGTGGGAGTAGTCACTGATTTTCAAGAGCTAGAGGGGACCTTAGTTTACTGAGGAAGTGAGGACCAGAGTTCAGATAGTTGCCCAAGGTTACTTCACTGTGATTTGGACCTGTATTTTTAAAAAATGATTCTTAACAAGTATCTGTAGGACTAACTTGGGACTGGAACTTGAAGCTCAATATGGATCAAATTTGTAGACAGAAGGCCTAAAGTAGAGCTGACTTCCCAAGAAAAGACAAAGGTCTGAATGGTCCAAAACAGGGCACGTGTCCTGGGATCTCAAAGCCCTTAAACTGCAGCCAAGAACTCTTCAGTAATTTAAGGAGAGCCCTCATGTTGTCCTTCTTAAGGCTCGTGCTCACTGCTGCCAATCCATCTTGGCTGAGAGGACATTGTTCAGATTGTTCCATTAAAGCCAAATATATCTCCATATGCAGATTTGCGTGGCTCCAGGCCCTGTCTTGTTCTAAGTGATTGAATTGTCCTGGGAGAGGGGATCTAGATGAGAAATGTATCTTCTTTTTCCACAGGCCAAGCTATGTGGTGCCTACCAGTCTGTCCCATGGAATCAAGTTGGTCAACCCCATGTTCCGAGGTTATGCACAGCAGGTAGGCCATCTGAAGAGCAATGTAAAGCCTGAAGATATGTGATTAGTCCAAGAACTTTAACCAGATTTAGGATTAAGAAATAGAATATGAACATTACTAAGTGTTTGAATCCTGAACCAAACCTTCAAGTGATTTTTCTTTTTTAAAATATAGAACTAGGGGCAGCTAGGTGGCGCAGTGGATAGAGCACCGGCCCTGGAGTCAGGAGTACCTGAGTTCAAATCCGACCTCAGACACTTAACACTTACTAGCTGTGTGACCCTGGACAAGTCACTTAACCCCAATTGCCTCACTAAAAAAAAATATATATATATATATATATATGTATATATATATATATATATATGTATATATATATATATGTATATATATATATATAGAGAGAGAGAGAGAGAGAGAGAGAACTAGTTTGAAGTAAAATTAACTCATTATAATTTGTAAAAGCAGCGAAACAAATCAAGCATTTATTAGGTGCTTACTATGTGCTAGGCACATAGAAGATAGGCTAGGGCAGCTAGGTGGTGCAGTGAATAAAGCACTAGCCCTTGAGTTAGGAGGACTTAACTTCAAATCTGGCCTCAGATACTTACTAGCTGTGTGAAGTCATTTAACTCTGCCTCATTTCCTCATCTGTAAAATGAGCTGGAGAAGGAAATGGCAAACCACTCCAGTATCTTTGCCAAGAATACCTATCTAAATGGGGTCACAAAAAGATATGACTAATCCACTAAACAACAACATATGCTAGGCATTGTGCTAAGCACTTAAGATACAAAAAAGCCCCCAAAAGTAAAAATAGTCCATTTTGATGGAGAAGATATCATGTACATAAATAGCGACATATAAGAAACAGTAAGAAGAGATGGAAGGTAACTTTGGAATAGAGAATACTAGCAGCTAGGGGAGATTGAGAAAGGTCTCCTGAAGATGCTCATCTCTTTTTTTGGTTTTGTTTTCAATTTTCTTCTTTCCTTACTTCTCTCCCATCCATTGAGAAGGAAAGAAATATGATACCCATTATACATATAAAGTTATACAAAACACTTTCACATTAGCCATATTGGGGAAAAAAAGAAGGAAGTAAAATAAAGAGAAAAGAAACATGTTTCAATATGTACTCGGAGTCCATTAGTTCTCAATTTGGAGGTGAAAAACATTTTTCATCATAAGTTCTTTGGAATTGTGGGTCACTGTAATGATGAGAGTTGTTAAATCTTTCACAGTTGATTATTGTTACAATATTTCTGTTAACAGTATACATTGTTCTTGAGATTAAGACAAATTATTAATTCTCTCTTGTATTTAATAACAAATTATTGAATTATGATCAAGGTTTTTTCCCCTTTTCTACTTCCTCAGAAGTGCAGGACTGATAATGAGAGGGAGAACTCAGATCTATTCAAAAGATAAAGTTAGGTAAATTGATGGATTCCAGCCCATTGGGTTTTACTCATACAGGTCTGGGAAAATGTGGATTCTCCCTTTTTTCAGATGGGTGATTTGGATACAGATAATTCTCTTTGACCAAAACTAAGTGATCAAAGTCACATCCCAGACCCTCAATAGAATAAACCCACCTCTCATCAGAATATTCATTCTCATTAATTATTAACCAGAGTTGATTTCCATCCTCAGGAACCACCCATTCTTCTAAGGGCATGTAAGCATTAAGTGGGTTTCATGAGGGGTCTTTGGTCTAAGAGAGATGGCCAAATGACCATCCTTTTATTAATAATATGCTAGCATTATTAATAAAATGATTAATTACCCAGAAGTTATGTCTCTAAAACTTTTTATGTCACATAGTTCTCACTTCGCTTTGTATTAATTCATATACATTTATCTAAGTTTTTCTGAGACCATCCCCTTCTTCACTTCTTACACCACAATAGTATTCCATCACAATCATATACCATAACTTGTTCATCCATTCTCCAATTGATGGATGCCCCCTCAGTTTCCAACCTGATCATTTTGCATGATCTTTGTCATATGTTGCTGTAATCTTGTTTTAAAATTTCTGCATCATTTTCCTTAAAGAAATTTGGTCTATATTTTTCTTTCTCTGTTTTTGCTTTCCCTGGATTAGGTATTAAAACAATTTTTGTGTCATCCAGGGAATTTGGTAGAATTCTTTCATTACCTATTTTTTTCAAAGTCTATATGGTATTGGAATTATTGTTAAATATTTGATAGAATTTGCTTGTAAATCCATCTGGTCCTGAGCTTTTTAGCTTAATGGAGCTCATTTATGGTTTTTGTTCAATTTCTCTTTGTAAAAGGGTTATTTAAGTATTCTATTTCTTGTTCTGTAAACCTGAGCAATTTATATTTTGTAGATTTTAGATTGTCATGTTTATTGGCATAAAATGTGACAAATAGCTCCTAATAAATCCTTTAACTTCATCTTCATTGGTTGTGCAGCCACCCTTTTCATTTTTGATACTGCTAATTTACTTTTCTTTTTTAAGAAAAATCAAATAACGAGTGATTTATCTAGTTTACTGTTTTTTCCCTATAAAAACATTTCCTGGTTTTATATATTATTTCAATTACCATTTTATTCATCTTTCCTTTGTTTTTTTAGATTTCTACTTTGGTGTTTAATGTGGGACTTTTAATTTGTTGCTTTAGTTTTTTTAGTTGCATGACCAGTGTATTGATCTACTCTTTCTCTCTGTTATTGATATAAGCATTTAGAGATATAGATTTTTGCCCTAAGTACTACTTTGGCATCATCCCACAAATTTTGGTCTCATTATTGGCATTATCTTAAATGAAATTACTGATTGTTTCTGTGATTTATTCTTTGACCCACTTGTTCTTTAGGATTAGATTATTTAGTTTCCAGTTACATTTTGTAAAATTTTTATTTATTTTTTTTGGGGGGGGGTGGGACAGTGAAGGTTAAGTGACTTGCCCAAGGTCACACAGCTAGTAAGTGTCAAGTGTATGAATCTGGATTTGAACTCAGGTCCTCCTGAATCCAGGGCCAATGCTTTATCTACTGCACCACCTGGATGCCCCCTATGGTCAGTTTTTGTGAATGTACCGTGCACAGCAGAAAACTTCTAAAATTCTATTCATCTCCTTAACTTCTTTCTTGTTTATTTTGTAGTTAGATTTATCTGGGTCTGAAAGGGGTAGATTGAGGTCCCCTACTATTATAGTTTTACTATCTATTTCCTCCTATAACTCATTTAACTTTTAAAGAATTTGGATGCTATGCCATTTGGTGCATACATGTTCAGTATTAATGTTAATTCATTGTCTATGATATGTAATTTCCCTGAATATCTTTTAATTAGGTCTCTTTTTGCTTTTGCTTTGTCTGGGATTATTATTGCTAGCCCTGTCTTTTTTACTTCAGCTAAAGCATATCAGATTCTACTCCAGCCCCTTATCTTAACTGAATGTTTTTCTGTTTCAAGTGTGTCTTTTTTTTTTTAGTGAGGGTTTAAGTGAGTTGCCAAGGGTCACACAGCTAGTAAGTATTAAGTGTCTGAGGCCGGATTTGAACTCAGATACTCCTGACTCTGGGGCCGGTGCTCTATCCACAGTGCCACCTAGCTGCCCCTCAAGTGTGTCTTTTAAGCAACATATTGTTGTATTCTGGTTTCTAATTCATTCTGATAAATGCTGTTCTCTCACATTCACAGTTATGACTGCTATTTCCCTCCATCATATTCTCTTCTATTCTTCTCATTTTAACCCTGTCCTCTCCTCAGAAGTCTCATTTTTTTACCACTGCCTCCTTTAATCTACTTTCCCTTCCCTCTTATAACCACTTAAATTTTTTTTTCTCTTTTTTGAACCGCTTTCTTTAATTCTTCTAAGAATTCTTTTTAGGCTTGTGTCCAAACTTCATTGGGGGGGGGCCTCTATTTGTAGATGTTTTCAAGTCATTATCTTCTGAATTTGTGTCTTGAGTTTCACTGTCACCAAAGAAGTTTTTTTAATGGTCAGATTCCTTTTTTTGTTTGTTTGCTCATTTTTCTAGCCTGTTTCTTTATTTTATGTTAGAGTTGGGCTCTGTGCATCTCTGGGGGACATGATTGTCCTGAGCTTCAGTCATATATGTGCTGCTGCTTTCACCACTAGGTATGAGGGCCTAAGTGCTTCTAAGGTGGTTTGATCCAAGAAGAGGTCTAGTTGCTGTGCCTGCCCTGTACTCTGGTCCTTACCTAGGTAGAGCCCCTTTGGTTGTTATTCCAGCTCTTTGTGTCTGATTCTTTATGACCCCATTTGGGGAGTTCTTGGCAAAGATACTGGAGTGGTTTACTATTTCCTTTTCTAGCTCATTTTACAGATGAGGAACTGAGGCAAACAGAGGTAAGTGACTTACTCAGGGTCTTTACAGCTTTGTAAGTATCTGAAGCCAACTTTTAACTCATGAAGGAGTCTTCCCGACTCCAGGCCCACTACTCTCTTGCAATCATGAATGCAAACTCTCCTTTCCCCCCTGGAACTGTAACCCAGAACTGGGTAATGGGCAGTGGAGGCTCCAAATGGTCCTGCACCCAATGCTGACACAAGGTCCCCAAGAATCTGTTTCTGACAGTGTTCAGTCCCCTTACTTCCCCTGCATGTTGGACACCTGGTGCTACTGCAATTGCTGCCTTCTCCAAGGCCCATAGTCAGTACCTCTTCTACTGTGCTGAACTCTTGGCCAGCCCCCACCCCAATGTCCACAAACCTCTCTTTCCTTCTTAGGTCTTTCTAAGCTACCCTGGGCTGTTAAAATGACTTGGGGTGGGGGCGGCTAGGTGGCGCAGTGGATAAAGCACCGGCCCTGGATTCAGGAGTACCTGAGTTCAAATCTGGCCTCAGACATGCGACACTTACTAGCTGTGTGACCCTGGGCAAGTCACTTAACCCCCATTGCCCCGCAAAAATAAAAAAATAAAATAAAATGACTCAGGGTGATTTTTTTGTTGGCTTTTCCACTCAGAATTAGATTTACTGTTTTCTGTGGTTGTTTTGTAGGCTAGGTTTTAGGGGAAGTTTGGCAGTTTTAACTGTTCTCTTTGTCATTGACCATGCCCTCCATCTAGAAGGTTGTTCTGAAGGAAGTCCTAGAGTCTAAGAGGCAGAGGTGAGGAGGAAGAGCATTGCAGGGGTGAAGGACAGTCAGTGCAAAGGCACCTAGGCAGGACATGGGGTGTCCTATGTGTGGAACAGTAGGTCATCCAGCCAATCTGTATTGTAGAGTATATAGAGGGAAGAGATGCATAGAAGAATAGGAAGGAGCCAGTTTGGGGAAAGTTTTAAATAGGAAAGAGAAGAGGCTGATCCTTGAAATAATAGAGAATTGCTGGAGTTTATTGACTAGAATGCTGGTGCAGTCTGGTCTCTGTTTGAGGAAAATCACTTTGACAGCTGTGTGTAGGATGGCTTAGAGTGCAGAGAGACCAATTATACTGGGGCTTGAAGCTGGGAGGGAGAGGTGAGGAGAGACAGTTATAAGTGTGAGGAATAGCCATTGGAAATGCATAGAATCTGGAGATAGAAAAGAAGGAAGTAGGGCCACTAGGGTACAGGATAAGGAAACTGACAGGGTTGGGCTATATAGACAGGTTATTAAAAGGCTTTGAATGCCAGAGATTGTATATTTTATTGTGGAGTGATAGTAAGCCACTGGAGTTGAGAGAGAGAACCTGTGCTGAAATGCCTGTGTGTGTATGTGTGTGTGTGTGTGTGTGTGTGTGTGTGTGTGTGTGTGTGTGTGAGGGTGGGGATTCACATTGTTAGACCTGCACTTTAGAAAGATCACTTTGATAGTAGAGTGAATGATGGAATGCAGTCGGGGGATGCTTGTAGCAGGCAGACCCACCACCAGGCTATTTCTATAGTCCAAGCATGACATGATGAGAGCCTGTCCTAGAAGGATAGCAGTGTCAAAGGAGAAAAGGAGGCATATTTGAGGGATATTATGAAGGTAAAATCAACAGGCCTTGGGAATAGATTGGCCGTGTCGGGCTGAGAGATTGTGAAGAGTTAGAGGATGAGACCTCATTGTGAGCCTGTATGACTGGACGACGGTGTTGCTCTTGACAGTAATAGAGGAATTTGGAAGAAGGGGCAGGGGGAAGAGAATGAGTTCAGTTTTGGACCTGTTGAGTTTAAGATATCTATGACACATCCAAATCAAGTTATCTAATAGGCAGTTGGACATGTGAGACTGGAGGACAGAAGAGAAATTTGGGCTGAATAGGTGCATTTGAGAATCATCGGCATAGATGTGATCATTGAATCCACGGGAGCTTCTGAGATCACCAAGTGAAGAGGATAGAGGGAGAAATGAAGTTTGGACCTGTAGGATACCCATGGTTAGCCAGTATGATCTCCAGCAAAGGAAAACGAGAAGGAAAGGTCTGATAGGTAAGAGGAGAATGAGGAGAGAGCCATGTCACCAAAACCTAAAATGATGAGAGAGTGAGGGTGATCAATAGTGTCAAAGGTTGAAGAGTGGTGAAGAAGGGTTTAGAAAAAGACATTAGATTTGACAATTGCATGCTCAGTGGTGAGAGCAGTTTCAGTTACATGATGAGGTCGGAAGCCAGAACATCTGGAGTTGAGAAGAAAGGAAGTAGAGACAACCCTTTTAGAATTCTCAAGTTTAGCCACAGAAGTCAATTAGGTGGGGGAGGGGGAGCTACGGGAGGTTTGAGGAGGGACGTTTTTTGTGGGAAAGTTTCTGTGAAGGGAGAGAACTTGGAACACACAGTTTTAAAGATGGATGTTAAAAATTGTTTTAACATGTAATTTGGGGAAAATAAAATACTAAATAAATTTTTAAAAAAGAAAAGAAAGTTGCTGTGGTGCAGTGGGATAATGAGTCAGGAAGGTGTAAAGTGAATGCCTTGCCTGTAGTGAGGGCCCAGGTGAGTGCCTTCAGCATCAATTTGTAGTGGATCCAGTTTGCACAGTTTCATGCATTTCTCCAGTTTTGTTTGGCAGCACATGAATAAGAGCAAAGGTGTGGATGTGGGAGTGATCCAGGCCTGAGGCTTAGCAGGGCGAGATCTTTGATAGGAAAAGGGGCCAAGGAACTTGAGAGAATAGGACAGTGTGGAATTGAAACTGGTTTGCTAAGGAGCAAAGGTGGGGAAGGGAGGGAGGAGAGCATAGCTAGTGCAGGAGTGATGGCCTTGGAAAGAACTAAAGGGCTGATGTCACTGTGAGACATGGATGAAGATTCCACAAAGGAAACTGGGAAGAAGCAGTGAGACAAGAGTCCTGGAATTCTGAGAGAAGGAAGACCCTGGGAGGAGAGGGTGGTCAGCAGGCTCGAATGCTATGTTGAAGGAGAGAAGGATTAGAATTTTTTAAAATCCCATTAGATTTGGTCATTAAGAGGTCCCTGGTAGCTTTGGGGAGAGCACCTGAACTTGAGTGATGGGGTTAGAAGCCAGATGGAGAGATGGCAACGAGGAGCATCAACTACTTTTACACTGCTTGACTCCAGCCTTAGGAGGACAGTGGCAGCCAAGGCATCAAAATGTTCTCCAAACCTTCATCGAGCTGCTATTTCATTGAGCTCAAGTCCCTGACCTCTGCCTGCCTCAGGGCCTGTGATTTTCATGCTAGAATAGATTTTCTTGGGGGCAGCTAGGTGGTGCAGTGGATAAAGCACAGGCCCTGGATTCAGGAGTACCGGAGTTCAAATCCGACCTCAGACACTTGACACTTACTAGCTGTGTGACCCTGGGCAAGTCACTTAACCCCCATTGCCCCGCAAAAAAAAAAAAAAAAAAAAAGAATAGATTTTCTTTAGACCTAAAAGGAGCCCCCAGCACGATCCTCACGGGAGTGGTGGTAATGGTTCAGTCCGAGTTAGTGTCTGTAATGATTCTAGGGAATCTTTGAACTCGGTTGCTGCTTTTCAGCACTGCCCTCGATAACCCTCCCCTCCTCTTCAACCCCCATCAACCAGTCAGTGAAGTAAGGAGCTGTAGCCATTTCTCTGTCTCCCACTGGGGCCACAGGAAAGAGACAGAGGTCTTCATACCCCAAGGAGAAGCCAGGCCCATTAACACTGTACCTGCTTGTGCTTATTGAGCCTCCTCTCCCTCCCTTAGGGAACTCTTGGCTCCCTCCCCCTTCTGGGTATTTGATTTTAGTTTCACTTTTTTAGTTTGGCGGAAATGTAGAAAAGGTCTCTTAATTCTTAAGCATGTGTGTACTTAATAAATGCGTGGATGAATTTGAATGACTGTATTAAACATTTCGGGGCTCTGGCAAAAACAGTCTTTTCTCCAGGGTCATGATTTGTGGAATAGAGACAAGTTCTAAAGCACTCTGGGTCTTTAAATCACCTTTCCACACACTTCCTCCCACCCTTAACATTAGTCAGGTGAGCTAAAAACATGGTTCTTTGTAGCAGTAGGTTTCCTCAAAATAGAGGCAGACCCAGTCTTCTTCCATGTGATTGCTGCTTCACTTAGGAATTTGGGAGGATTAAGGATCCTGGCCATCAGTTTGTTCTCTGAACTGGTCTGTCTACAACTTATGTCTTTGGGTCGACAGATTGGCACTAGCTGTTGTATGCCCCCTTGGCAGTCAGGAAGTGAAGAGGCAAAGTGGCTTTTGACATTAATTGTCTGCATGTGCCCCACTGAACCCTAACATCATCTCTTGGTATCTTGGAGAAACCCTCATGTGTTCACTGCTGTTCTTGGTTGGCAGGACACCCAAGAGTTCCTGCGCTGTTTGATGGACCAGTTACATGAAGAGCTCAAGGAGCCAATGGCAGCTGATGTGAGGGACTCTGACTCCAGTGACTCAGAAGAGAAGCGGGAGGGCGACCGGAGCCCTTCAGAGGATGAATTCCTCTCCTGTGACTCCAGCAGTGATAGGGGTGAGGGGGATGGGCAAGGCAGGGGGGTGGGCATGGGCAACACCCTGGCAGAGACTGAGTTGCTGATCCAGGATGAAGCGGGCAGGGGGATTTCAGAAAAGGAGAGGATGAAGGACAGAAAATTCTCCTGGGGCCACCAGCGAACTAGCTCTGAGCAAGTTGATGAAGACGCAGATGTTGATACCGCCATGACCGCCGTCGATGATCGCCCCACTGAAGCCCTCCCCTCTCCACGTTCCACCAGCCCATGTAGGACGCCAGGTACAGATACACAGCCCAGAGCTCCTCTGTTTCTGACAGGGATGGTGCAGAGGGAAGAAAAACCTCAGTTGGAAAGATGAAACACCGTATGTTTGTGGCATCCACCATCCCAAAGAGGTATTGCTTCTCCCACTGTGGTGGTGGGAAAGGCAACCTGTGATGTAGAGCTGTGAGCAGCTGATGTGGTAGTGCTTAATTTGGGGGGATAGTTGGAGCTACGGTTTGATTCCACTTATGGCACAAGAGTATGTTCTTCCCCCTTCAGGCACACTGTCAACTGATGGATCTGAAGGCAGGGCAGTCCTGTCTCTGAGATCACTGTGGGAGCCCTTTGGCTCAACAGCTTGGCCTCTTTCTCTTCCTAGAGCCAGATAACGACGCATACATGCGCTGCTCCTCCCGCCCTTGCAGCCCTGTCCACCACGAGGCACACTCCAAGCTGTCGAGTAGCCCCCCTCGCTCTAGCCCTGTGAGAGTGGGACCATCCTATGTACTCAAGAAAGGTACTAGTTGCAGGAGGAAGTGGAAGCAGAAGGGTTGTCTGTACTATTGTCGTCTGTGGTGTTATCACCAAAGATCTTAGCACTGGCTTTAGTATCATCTCTGATAGAGGTGGAGAAAAAGATACTCAGTTTGTACAGATTCATTACACAAATCACTCCTCAAGAGTGGGAGAGTGATCAGAATATTCTTCGACTGTCTGCAGTGTCAGCAGGACATCGAATCCATCCTCTTTGCCAGTAGGCAGAGTCTCCATCTGGAGACTCATTAATTCCTCTGCCAACTTCCCTGGTCCACACTTGACACAGCTCTTTTAACCCATCCTGTTTTGCACACTCTGCTTTTGTTTCTGCCCTCCCGAGTCTTCTTTTGGCTCTGCACTGCTCAGGGTACTGAGTCCCAAGCTAGACACTATTCCATGTTAATCTAAATTTGGGGAACATCGTTCCTTTCAAGGACCTAGTGTTTCTTGGGCATTATTTTATTGGCTGTAGAGTAGGAGGGTCAGAATTCTCCCCATTTTGCAACTGAGAAAATGGTGTTTAGGAAAGTGAAGCAGAATTGGCTTGTTCCAAGTCACATTATAAGTCCCTGGTGGGAACCAAGACTTGAATCCAGATGTCCCAATTCCCAAGCCTATACCATAGCTTTGTAAATACCTCCTGGACAGGGGCTGTCTGTGTAGATCTGTTGGGGCAGGTGACAGAGACCTGGTGGGTTGTTCTTCTCTAGCCCAGGTGCTGGCTGCTGGGAAGAAGAAGAAAGAGCTTCGGTACCGTAGTGTCATCTCAGACATCTTTGATGGCTCCATACTCAGCCTGGTGCAGTGCCTCACCTGTGACAGAGTACGTCAGTCACGAGCATTTTTAACTATGAAACTGCTGCCATTGATAAAGTACGCAGATAGCCAGGCTTATTCCTATGCCTCACCTGGAGACATAATCCTTCTACCTCAGTTGCTTTTGATGGAAGATACTGTCTTCAGGCACTTTTTCCCCTTATCTAAGGCAGACTAATTTTCTCGTACTTATATTCACTTTCCCCAAAACATCTTTTAAGCTACAAAGAAATAGCAGGTAGGAAAAATGGAGCTAGAACCCATGTGTCTAGAAGCAGGGGGGTCACCAAGCATGTATCTAAATGAAACATCCAAAGAGTTTTTGTGTTTTGAATGAAAGACATGGTGCTATTTGGCCCACAGAACTCTGTGACTAAAGATCCTCTCACTCCAGTTCCTGAGACTGCTAGAACATAACTGCTCCAGCTCATGATAACCAGGATTTCATTGCTCAGACAGGAATGGAAGTGATTTAAGAACAGAAATTTCCCAACACTGGTTGGCATTTTCTCAGTGTTCCTTGGCCTGGAATCCACACAGCAATCACTACTCAGGCCAGGAGATGAGGCCGGGTAGCACCCAAAACAAACTCATTTCATTTGCCCCGGCAGGTGTCCACCACGGTGGAGACATTTCAAGACCTGTCACTGCCCATCCCAGGGAAGGAAGACCTGGCCAAGCTGCACTCGGCCATCTACCAGAATGTGCCAGCCAAGCCAGGGGCATGTGGGGAGAGCTACACAGCCCAGGGCTGGATTGCCTTCATCATGGAGTATATTCGACGGTACCTTCTTTAGTTTACCCCATGAAGTAAATTAGGGGGCTCTTGGTACCTCTTCTTCTGTCTTCCTACCTGTCTTGATTGTAAAGATTGCTGTTGATTTCGGATCCTTAACCTAATTACAAAGACCCCCTTTTCATCTCTCCTGCCACATACACATACCACCACCACCAGTTCAGAAATGGCTGATAAGGGGACACATGTGTTTTACCTTTCCTAGGTTTGTGGTATCATGCATCCCCAGCTGGTTTTGGGGTCCTGTTGTCACCTTAGAAGACTGTCTTGCTGCTTTTTTTGCTGCTGATGAGTTGAAGGGTGAGCTGAAGCTTTGAAGGGAGGGGATCCATTTCACCTGTAGAGTCAGCCAGTGTTCTTCAGAAAGGCTGTTTGGTCCCTCTGTCCAATGAGTGTCGCCTGGCAGGAGTTTTTCTTTGGCAATTTCTAGAACTGTAAGAGCAACATATTGTCACTGATACTTTGATAAAAAGCAATAAATAGGCTATTCTTCTTTTCTCCTTATCCCAACGGGGGTGGGGGGGAGTATACATATGGTAGCTACTTTTGTCCTGCCTGCACTTGCCATGGAGGTGGGTTAACCATCCTCTCTGGTGCCTGCAGTTAGACTGCAGCCAAGGGCTTCATTCAACGGGTAAAACAAGGGCTTTTCAGATTCAGCTCCTAGACTTGGGTTTTCTGTTTCCTCAGTTCTTTATTTTTTTCTCTCCAGGGGACAATATGTATAGCTGTGAACGGTGTAAAAAGTAAGTGTGTTTTCCTTTTTTCCCTTAGAGACTTCTCCTCAGGCTCCTTCCTTGTCCTTCCATACCTGTTTCCATTGGCTCCTCTCTCTTGCTATCTAAACTGATCTGAGTAAACAATTAGTGATAATCCAAGAGAAGCACGAGGGCAAATGAAGAGTTCAGCGAGGTCTTGCTCATAGAGCACCATGCACCTTTTGCCTTCAGTGCTTTCCTTACCTGGAGCCTTGGTGATTTGTGTCTTTCTTAGATTACGAAATGGAGTGAAATACTGTAAAGTTCTTCGATTACCTGAGGTGAGTAGAGGAAGAGCCCTGCTCTTCCCGTTCCCTCTGCCCCTTTATTTACAGCTTGTTTCCCTCAAGCCAGCATATGGAAAAGGGAAATCCATTGAAAGAGAGAAACCATATCTCTAACTGGGAGAAAAGAAATGGGCTTTCTTTTGGCTTGGCCCAAAGTGCATGAAAGAAGACATCCGTGTCTTAAGGGAGGGAAAAAACCTCTTCATAAATAGCACAAGCTTTTTACTCTGTGTCCATCTTCTCACTTTGCTTTGCTTCTGACTCATGATTCTACTGAAAGCATATTGAAAGGAGTTATGAGACCCAAAGTTTGGGTAAACAGAACTGCATCTAAAAGTCCTTTTGATTGGATGCCATATTTCTCAGGAGCAGTGAAGTAGCTAGGGGGATATTGTAGCACAGCCTTCCAAAGGTTTGCCAGTTTGGCAACAAACACTCCTCAATATGGCCACAACCCTATAGTGGCATCTAATTCACCTTCTTTAAAAAACTGACCAAGTTTGAGTTCAAATGGAATCAATTCATCTTGATTTTATCAAGTATCTGTTCTTATGGGATGTTTGAAATTGGGATCTATTGTCATTACTTCTGTCCTAGGAACAAAAAACTCAAACTACCATGGGTCTTAAGTCATATAATTCCATAGATCCTAGACTTTTTGTGAATACTTCTGTTTGTCCTTCAAGGCTTCTGTCTGAATGATCAAAAAGAATATAAGCTGAAGCTTTGTTGAGACACTGTCACTTGCACAGACTTTCAGCTAGGATGTGTGGAGTCCATATAACCTCACATCTGGCTGCCTTCTGGAAATGCCATTGTTGTTGTTCTCTCCTCTTTTAGATCCTATGCATTCATCTGAAACGTTTTCGGCACGAAGTGATGTATTCATTCAAAATCAATAGCCACGTCTCCTTCCCCTTGGAAGGTCTTGATCTACAACCCTTCCTTGCCAAGGAGTGTGTCTCTCAGATTACCACCTATGACCTCCTGTCTGTCATCTGCCATCATGGTACAGCAGGCAGTAAGTCAGCCCATGTTCTAGTGTTGAAGCTAGTCCAGAGGGACCAGCTTCTTACACCATCTCTCATCACTGGTTATCTTGTGCCATCTTAGAACGGTGAGCCCATTTATAAACAGCCAGACCATCCTACTTTTGAACTTGCCTTCCTGCTGCTGTTATTCTAGATCTTTCCCCCTACAACCTGTGTGTGTCTCCTTGACCCTTCTCTTTTACCATAGGTGGGCACTACATCGCCTACTGTCAGAACGTAATAAATGGCCAGTGGTATGAGTTTGATGATCAGTATGTTACAGAGGTCCATGAGACAGTGGTCCAAAATGCGGAGGCCTATGTTCTCTTTTATAGGTAAGACGTGTATAGAGTGGCATGCTGGGGAATAGAGTTAAAGACCTCCTCTTCGTGATTCCATATAGGAGATTATGTGACTGGTCTGGAGCCCTGCTGCTGTGTCCGTAGCTGTTGGCTCTGTACCAGTGAAAGTGGGGTGGCTTCTGTTCTCTGGTGCTCTCGTGACTTCTAGCAGTCCTGACCCCTTGGTGGGCGGAGACAGAATCTCTTAAGAGCATTAGATGGTCCCTCTCTCCATCAGCTCGGTGTCCATCCTTGTGGAAGTGGCCTCATTGCTTCACTCTAGTTGTGTTTTTGCTTCTTACTTTTCAGAAAGAGCAGTGAGGAAGCTGTGCGGGAACGTCAGCACGTGGTGTCCCTGGCTACCGTAAAGGAGCCCAGCTTGCTCCAGTTCTACATATCCCGCGAGTGGCTCAATAAGTTCAACACATTTGCTGAGCCAGGACCCATTACAAACCACACGTTCCTCTGTTCTCATGGAGGTAGGGTCCCATATCAGGAGCTATTTCTTTTCTTTTTTTTTTTTTTTTTTGGTGAGGCAGTTGGGGTTAAGTGATTTGCCTAGGGTCACACAGCTAGTAAGTGTCAAGTGTCTGAGGATGGATTTGAACTCAGGTCCTCCTGACTCCAGGGCCGGTGCTCTATCCACCGCGCCACCTAGCTGCCCCAGGAGCTATTTCAATAACAAACTCAAGTCCTGGCTACAACCTTGGATGATGGCTCTAGGCTTTTCACCTTCCTTGTTTTTGGTAGGAATTCCACCCAATAAGTACCATTACATTGATGATCTTGTGGTGATCCTACCCCAGAATGTATGGGAATATCTCTACAACAGGTAAGACTCCTTGATCACAGTGGGCTTTCTCTGTGACTCTGTAGGGAGGGGCTGATAACCATTTCCTGACCTTTTTGTAATCCCAGCTGTGCCCACATCACTGAACTTGTTGGGACGTAAGGGTTAGGGAAGGAGAAAGGTGAGAACACACGAGAGTTGGGATTGTTCCATTCTTTGTATTTGCATCCCCAGCTCTTGGTATATAGTAGGTGTTTAATAAATACTTTTTTATGAGTAATTTCCAATAGCTGCCAGCTTTGCAAGAATAAATGCAGAAATAAGCATACATACCCATTAGCCATTGCTCTAGCATGGTGGTCTGTCTTCTCTCTTCCCTAATCAGAAACTGCCAAAGGGAAATGTATCCCAGAACCTCATAACATGTTTTGTAATGCAGCAGTATCCCCTGTGTTGTACCCTTTGGGAATTGGTAGCCTAGGAGATCAATCTCCTCCAGTCTACTCAGCTAGAGACATTTTCTGTATTTAGTTGCAGAATGAGAACACTTGGTTCACAGGGTGCTCTGCCTCTTTCCAGAAGCTCAGGCATTTCCAGAGCAGTGTGGTTTGAATACTCAGGAACCTTGTCATTAGGGATGATCCCAAGAAGAATCCCTTCTCTTTCCCAAAAGCTACAGTTGATACTTTGAAACACTGTGGTTAGTTAGGCCTGCTCTCTCAGCGCTGAGGACCTGCCTCTGTGCTGCCTATTCCAGCAGGATCTAGAGCACCCTTTGCAGCTGCTGCTTATGAAGCCTTCATCCCATTCACTGCCCTTTATTTTGGATTTGTTGGACTTCTCTCTTCACCTGGCTGTATAGGTTTGGTGGTGGCCCTGCTGTGAATCATCTCTATGTGTGCTCAGTCTGCCAGGTAGAGATAGAAGCCCTGGCCAAGCGAAGGCGGATTGAGATCGACACTTTCATTAAGGTGTATAGAGGGCAGAGAATGGGGGCCTGGGGAGGAGGGGCAGGAGTTGTTCCCTTTCAGGTTCTGGGGTTCCCTCTCCTCAGCAGACGGATTCCTTGTCATTTCTTTCTGCTTAGAAATATTTGTCTAGTTGTTCGGCCCAGTTAAGACTGTGGAGGAATAGTATTGGGGGAGGGAAGGGTGGCAACCAAGACTCCGATTCCCTGATGTGTGTAATGCACAAAACACTGTTAGATGCATGGGTTATAGGTGTATGTGGTTGGGGTGGCTGGGGGGCTATTAGGAAACAATGAGATTGACTGTTGTGGAAGGGCCAATGCCACTAATCTCTGGTGTCCTCTTGGTAGCTGAACAAAGCGTTTCAAGCAGAGGAATCCCCCAGTGTCATCTACTGCATCAGTATGCAGTGGTTCCGAGAATGGGAGGCCTTTGTTAAGGGCAAAGACAATGGTGAGTATTGTGTGATCCCTGAGACTCAGTCCCTCAGGAAGGATTCCTTGGGGCAAAGGCTTGAGTCTACTATGTAGGCCCCTTTGGATGATGGGTTTCCTTCTTGGTGATGGATGCTGGCTTACCAACAAGAGGTTCAGTGTCTGTGACGGATTTTGAGACCTTGCTGTTTAGGAGTGCTTCCCTTTGTGGGACTTTGGCACCTGCTCCACTGTGTGAAAGCATGAGGAGCAAGAGAAAATGAGGTTATGGCTTTCCTCATTGATCTCATCCACTTGGGAAGCAAGAGATCTGCTCTGAAACCCAGTACCCCCCAGATTGCACATAGGAACATTGGAGCGGTGCCTCTGTCAGCTTCTGGCCATGAGATGTTTGCTGTGGGTGGTTCGCCCTGGGCTCACTTCCTGCTATATTTGCTTTCTCACTTTGGGGGTGGGGGAAATAAATTATCAGCATTCACATTAAAGTCTGTGAGTGAAGCCCTTGCCTCTGATTTTGTTCCTTCTGACAGGTCATTTTATCTTCTCGGGCAGGTCCAAGGAAACGGTCTTTTAATCTGTTGTACGGAAACTGTTTCCTCCCTTGATCATTTTAATTTTAGTTGCATTTTGAGAAGCTGGCTTAACTATCCAGTGAGCACTTGAAGGGTCAGGAGGTCCTCCTGTTACCCTGTGGAATTAGAGGGGTCTGGAAGCAAAAAAGCCCCAGTGGCTTCCCAGAGCCAATGTCATTTCTCTTCCAGACCCCCCTGGACCCATTGACAACAGCAAGATAGCACTGATCAAAGGAGGTGGTCACATCCAGGTGAAGCAGGGTATGTCTCAGCATCCCCTTTCACAGGCCTCTTTGAGGCTCCTTCTGTCATAGCTGCTGTGGCTGCTGCTCGTGAACATCCCAGCTCCTTAGGGCCTAGTAAATGCTTCTGATCAGTGCTTCTCTCTCCTTCCCCTTCAGTGTCATACTTACCTCTTCCTGCTGATTTAGAGAAGAGTGGGAACACCTTGATTTTAGTGAGGGTTCATTCTCTCTGCTCAGGCTACGGGCATTCTCTCTGGCCCCATGCCCAGAAGCACTCTCCCCTTCCTCACCTCCACCTCCGGGCTTCCTCCACGTGCCAGCTAGAACCCCACCTTCTACAGGAAGCCTTTCCCGGCTCCCAGCAGTGCCTTCCCTCTGCTCACCATTTCCTCTGTAGTCTCCACATAGCTAGTTTGTGCTGTCTCCTCCACTAGACTGGGAAATTCTCTTTTTGCAACATGTACTGATGACGGGTATTGACATAGCCACCTCTCCATTTCCCCCAGGCCTGTTCTTTCCTATTGAGAGACAACCTGATGTAGGGAGGGGAGTGGAGAGGGAAGTGGGAATGGTCGAACTTGAATTCCCCTTCTGAAGCTTAGTAGCTTTATGGCTTTCAACTGCCTTTGCCTCAATTTCTTTATCTAGAAAGTGGGACTAATAACTGTTTTAGCGCCTACCTCACAGGATGCATGTACTTTGTTTTTTTGTTTTTTGTTTTTTGGTTTTTTTAGTGAGGCAATTGGGGTTAAGTGACTTGCCCAGGGTCACACAGCTAGTAAATGTTAAGTGTCTGAGGCCGGATTTGAACTCAGGTACTCCTGACTCCAGGGCCGGTGCTCTATCCACTGTGCCATCTAGCTGCCCCTATGCATGTACTTTGTAAGGTTCATGTGAGATTGTACTTAAAACATTGCATGAATGTCAGACACGGCTGTAATTCCTTAGGGTCTAAGGGCAGACGGGCTAGGCCACCCTTTCCCTGTTGATTGTATTTGCCCTCCTTCCCCAGAAGGAACAGCAGCCACCCAGATGGCAGCTTGGTAGGCATCACAAGGAAAGGCAAAGGGGCCTCTTGGATCCCAGGCACATGGTGGTTCTACCATTCTTCTATTTGTCAGCTTTGTGGAGCTGTGAAGGGCCCCTGGAGATGGACAGCTGCCCTTCATCCTCGGTGTTCCCCCTTCCCCACCAGTTCTGCTTATGTGATGACATGAAGCAGTGTCTTAACATCCTGTGTTGCCACTTCCCTTGTCCTCACCCAATAGGAATCTAAGCTAGCTATGTCTGTGGGTGAGAGGAAGGCACAGGCCCATAGTTTGTCCACTTCACTTTGCAGGAGCTGACTATGGACAGATTTCAGAAGAGACCTGGACTTACCTGAATACCCTGTATGGAGGTGGTCCTGAGATTGCAATCCGACAGAGCATTGCCCAGTTGCAGGAACCAGAGAACCTGCATGGGGAACAGAAGATTGAGGCAGAGACCCGGGCTGTGTGACCTTCGTAGTCCAACTTGTAAGTCACCCTGGGCAAGGCCCCATCCCCTGAGCTGCCCTTTGGTGGTGGTATTTTTTCTCAGAGGGGATTTACTATCAAGCTGCCTTTAAAAAATACCTTTGGCCTTGACATGTACTAGCTGTGTGATCGTGGGCAAGTCACTTAACCCTCATTTTCCTGCAAAAATAAATAAATAAATAAAAATTAAAAATTAAAAAGTCTATTTTAGGGCAGCTAGGTGGTACAGTGGATAAAGCACCCTCCCTGGATTCAGGAGTGCCTGAGTTCAAATCCAGCCTCAAACACTTGACACTTACTAGCTGTGTGACCCTGGGCAAGTCACTTAACCCCCATTGCCCTGCAAAACCAAACCAAAGCAAAAAAATACCAGTGGCATCTGACCAGTTGGAAATGGGTATTTTTGTAGCTAAGATCCCAAGGAATCACAAATACCATTGTCCAAGGTGGAATCCCTTTGTGAAGCCAAAGAAAGAGCTTCTTTAAGGCATAACACATTGGCCACCCAGCAAATACTGTATTTTCACCTTTACTTGGTTCTATAGGGTGATCCAAGTCTTTTTGTAGGTTACACAAGATTGTCTCTTGCCAGTGGACGGGGGTCTTTGCAACGGAGAAGAGGCCAAGTGTTTGGGAAAAGCAAATGTAACAACAAGCAAAAAAACGTTCTGGTTCAGAGTGAGCAGCGCTGCAGCTGGGAAATATATTAACTTGCAGGCTTGTTAAGGCTATCAAGACTTTGTACCATTCTTTTTGGTTTTTGTTCTGGTGGCACACAAGTTAATCATAGTTAATGTTCCTGAAACTTTCTCTTAGGCTAGCTCTTACAGCACCAACGACCACTGGAGCTTGGTCTCTTTGAGCAGGTCTGGCACAGGCCCAGCCTTGGGGTCTACTTGTCTGCCATGTTCTCAGGGGATGAAGGTTGGGGAACTGCTTATTCAAAAGGATTTCCAGTTGTGCGTTTGGTCCAGTGCCCCTGTAAATTATAGATGTGGACAACAATAACAACCAGAAACTAAACCTAGGCCTGAGTCTATATTTAGTATTACCCTCTTGCTATCCCCCCACCTGAGGCAGATTCTCAGTTCAGGTGGATTAGAAACATTTCATGATTCAAAACCAGATGCCTTCCCCAGCTGGCACAAGAGCAAGGCCAAGCCATCTTTCAGCATTTTCCCATTCAGTAGACGTACATTGGAGACTCAAGGAACTTCTTTCCCCTTGTGGGGGACCTGCGAGATCCAAAACATTCCTTAGCTCCTGGAGGTCTCTATTTGGTCTGAATACACATTTATAAAGTTGTACTAATAGGGGCGAGGCAGGCCCCGGAAGCAGCCATCCATCCCCCAAGCGGTTCAGCCCAGATTCCTCTCTCCTTGCAGAGTACATTGGGGGGAGGGGTTAGTGAGGTTTGGTGGCAGAAGAAAAGAAAGTCTTTCCCCTTGACTCATTTGCTGCTCTGTGCAGATTCCCTTAAATGGCAGGATGACAGAACGTGCCCCTCCTTTCCTCCTTCTTGCTCTTAAATACTTATTAGCTGTGTAGCCTTGGCAGGGAAATAGGGCCAGACCCACCCCGGTGTGGTTCTGAAGCTTATCTGTGAATCTATACATGCTGCCCACCCTCCTTCCCCCTCAAAAATCTAAACCCAGCTCACTGTGGTCTGCCACAGCTCATGTGTGAACAGACACACTTTGCAGCTAATGCCACAGTCCCCGTAGGAAGGGACAGGTGATTCTCCGGTCGAGATGAGCATGAGGGGCCAGAGGTTGGGGGTTGGGGGGGGGGGTTGCCCACCAGACCCTGCTCAGAGCACAGCGAGGATCCTGCTCTTTCCCCAGTGAGGCAGCAGCGTGCACGTTGATCAAAGGATGAGCCTCTGTCGGACCTCGTTGCCGTTTGAGGTTCTCATGTGACCGGCTGCAGCAGCAAGCACCTCCTGGCCAGCCTCTAGGTCCGCATGTTCTCAGACTGTTTGTGTTGTAGATTCTGCTGTACAGATTGTAGTAACATTTCTGTGTTCAAGTTTGTGCTCAGTGTCCTAATAAATACATGTGCATTCATCCCATGGGGGGCATGCTTTTTGTGTGTTCCTGGAGTACATCTCATGTACTTGCTCTTCCCTGAAAGGGGACTCTACCCATGACCATGACAAATTTACCAAAAAGCCACCATAACTATGGCTTTCTGAAAGCTGGTGCCATGGAGACTTAATCATTGTGTGTGAGACTCTTATTTTGTTTGCCCTGAAAACCTTTTTCCATTCTCCTTTAAAAAAAAAGAAAACCACACCAGCTCTCCTCTCCCCCCAACTCCTAGAAATAGAGCCAGATGTGACCAGATAATGAAGTAAGCGTTAAACAGATAACGATTTCCTATTTGGCCAAAAGTCACAGATCAGACAGCCAACAGAAGCCTTTTGCCACCAAATTCAGAATAAGACAGGAAAGAGTTGTGAAGGCATCTTTTAGTATTTGGAGTGTCCAGTTGGGGGTAGGTAAAACAAGAAGGGGAACTGATTTCTAAGGCAGGCTGGCTTCACCTTCACTTTACTTGTTTACATTGCACAGAAGTGTGGACAACTTCTGGTGGTCTCTAGTTTTTAGTGCTGCATTCAAACAACCTTTTCCTCTGCCCAGCTGTCTCCCACACAAAGTTCTTAGATCCCTTCCAGCTCCAGGTCTGTGGGTATATGTGTGTGATGAAATTCCAAACTGGAGTCATACAAAAAAGATGAGTAATTATAAATAATCGTGATGGAGAGTGTTATAGATTCTAATTGCCTAGGTGAAATATGATAATGGACTTTTCTGTTAATCAAAAACTATCTGTCCTGGATATATGACAATAGCGTCATTGTTTGGGAGGCCTTTGTAAATCAGACAGCAGTAGTTAGGAGTTAGAGTTCATGCCTTTACATTCGGACAACAAGCATTTATTAAGCATTTACGTGCCAGGTGCTGTATACACAAAGGAAGGCAGAAATAATTCCTGCCTTCCAGGAGCTTGCATCAGATGGAAGGTAAACATTTGTGGAGCACCTACTATGTGCCAAGCACCGAGCTAAGCTCTGTGGATACATAAATGGGCAGAAGACAGTCCTGATGTTTCAAGGAGCTTAAAATTGAAAGGGGGAAAAATAACACAAACTATATACAGGCTAAAGAGGAAATAATGGGAAGCACTAAGGTTAAGAGCAGTTAGGAAAGGCTTCCTGTAAAAGATGAGATTTTAGTTGGGAATTAAAGACAAGGCAAGTCAGGTTGAGGTGAGGGAGAGTGTTCCATGCTTGGGGCTGAGAGAGATGGAGTGTATTGTTCATGGAACAGCCAGGAGGCTAGTGTCCCTGGATCTAAGAGTAATGTGCTAGGGAACAAGATGTAAAGAAAGGTGACACTACTCATCCACCTTTGGTATCCACCTGGCACTCAACCTGTGGCTCCAAGAAGCTGTAGCATGTATAGTGACCACACCCCAGTAAAACCCTCTTAACAAATGGGCTAAACCATGTTTAGGGTAGCTGATAGGCCTCAAACCCATTGGTGAATCAAGAGGATGTCTGTTGGTTGCTTTTCAGTCACGTCCTATTCCTTGTGACCCCAATTGGGGTTTTCTTGGCAAAGATATGAGTGGTTTGCCATTTCCTTCTACAGCTCACAGATTAAGTGACTTGCCCAGGGTCAAGCAGCTAGTAAGTTACTGGGGCTGGATTTGAACTCAGGAATATGTCTCCTGGACTCCAGGCCCAGCACTTTGTCTAGCTGCCCCAGTACCACCTGACTCTCCCAAACATGTGAAGTCTTCCCCATCAGAATGGTCAGATAAGAACAGTTTGTTCCAGTGGCCACAAAGGGGCTGGAGCAGGCACTGCAGAGCACTTAGAGCTTAGACATCAATGAAGAGGCAAAGGCCATCCGCCGCATCAGGCCATCACCAGTTTTGACTTGTCTTGCCACTGGACTTCAATGACTGAAAGAGAGACTGATAGCTTTGTGTAAGTCAGCCTTGTTTAAATCCAGTTCATCCATTAGTCAAGACATCACCTCGTGGTGTCATTGGTCCTCTTTGACAACAAAGGACAAACAACAGGAAAGACAATCTGAAATGAAAGGTGTTGAAGGACTTTGAATGCCAAACAGGATTTTTGCATTTGATCCTGGAGGTGATTGATAGGGAACCACTGGAATAGGAGGGTAGTTTGTGACAATGGATGGATCTGTGATTTAAGAAAATCATTTTGGTGGCTGAATAGAATATGACTCAGAGCGGAGAAGAGACTTGAGGTAGGCAGATCCACCAGTGAGCTATTGCAGTATTCCAAGTGTAAAGTGATGGGGAAAGGGGTGGGGGGTGGGGAGAAGAGACAGCTAGCTGGCTCAGTGGATAAAGTACCGGCCCTGGATTCAGGAGGACCTGAGTTCAAATCCAGCCTCAGACACTTGACATTTACTAGCTGTGTGAGCCTGGCCAAGTCACTTAACCCTTATTGCCCTTCCAAAAAAAAAAAAAAAGCTATGAGGGAAGGCCATAGGCCTTGGCAACAGATTGGCTACAGGGAATGAGAGCCTGAGGACTGGAAGGATGATGTAGCCTATGACTATAATAAGGGAGGAGTTAAGGGAAAAGATGATGAGTTCTATTTTGGACATGTATACTGGACATCTGGTTCAAGATGGCTGACAAATGGAGATGTGAGATTGGAGGGCAGGAAAGGTAGATTTGAGAATCATCAGCATAGAGATGGTCATTAAATCCACGGTTGTTGATGAGCTCACCAAATTAAGTATAGACATGAGAATAGGGCTCAGGTCAGAGCCTTGAGGGAAGCCTATACTTGGAGGGTATGATCTGGTTGGGGAGCCAGCAAAGAAATCAGAGGAGTGGTCAGATAGGTAGGAGAGTGGATAGAGCACCGGCCCTGGATTCAGGAGGACCTGAGTTCAAATCCAGCCTCAGACACTTAACACTTACTAGCTGTGTGACCTTGGGCAAGTCACTTAACCCCAACTGCCCTACAAAACAAAACAAAAAAGATTGGTAGGAGAATCAGGAGAGAGTCGTGTCCTGAAAACCTAGAAAGAGAGTATCAAGGAGAGGATGATCCAGTGTCATTGTCCACAGAGGTAAAGGAGAATGTAGCTCCATAAAAATCACAGAAAGAAGGCTCTAGTAGCTGTTGGGGCAGGGCCCTCTGAGCAGGCCTAAGGGGGTAGAGGGAGAAAAGAGAGCATTAAAAGCATGTGTAGGGCAGCTAGGTGGTACAGTAGATAAAGCACCAGCCCAGGATTCAGGAGAATCTGAGTTCAAATCGGCTTCTTGAAAAGTACTAGCTGTGCGACCTCAGGCAACTCACTTAACCATCGTTGCCCCACCCCCACCCCCACCCCCCAAAAGCATCTGTGACAGGTAGTAGAAAGCCATGGAGTATTTGTCCTGTGCAAAAAACAAGAAAGCTAGGAAGGAGCTAGGTTGTAAAAGGATTTAAATGGCAAAGGAATTAACCTATTCAGACTTGAACTTTCAGAATGTAACTGCCCTAGGTGGGACTTCTATATTGCTATTGTCTTAGCACTTTCTGAACAGTGGAAAGCCAAACAACGTTCCAGCTTATTTTTCTAGAAATCCCAGTTTCTGTTTTAAATTTTCCAAAGAAAAGAGTTCGCTGTGTGGAAGCTGCTATTCTTGTGCAAAAAAGAAAGCAGGGAGTCTCAGCAAATATAAAAACAAAGCTTTTTGTTTGTTTACTAAACAAACTGGGCTGGAGGCAATAAATACTATAAGCTGAAAACAATGAAGGAATACTCATTAGTGTCTGCAAAGAAGCACCAGAGAAAGCCAAACTATTATCTTCCAAGTGAAGATAATAGAATTGTACCAAACCTATAGTTGGGCTAGTTAGGCTCCAGCTCCCAGGCTAGGACTATAAAATTCCAGATCACATTTTTGGAGAAGCCTTAAAAGTTCTATTGTAAATCAGTCTTTTAAAGGACCTACTCAAGGTACAATCCCTCTCTGGTTGCCCGAATAAACATAAAAACACCACTCTAATTCTAATGACATAATTGCATCAGAAAATGCACGTCCAAGTTACATTGACCCTCAACTTTTTCCAGTGGGTGTAGGGGGAAAATGTCAAACACAACAGTTTCCCTCATTCTCAGAACCTCATAGACAAAGCTCTCCCTCAGAACCTTTTTAAACGGTTTCTTGCAGTAACCTACACATTTGAGAAATTGGTAGAAGACAGTTACAGAAGGCAGTATCCCAGCATTCCCTCCTCCAATCTTCCACATTCCCTATGCTTAGAACGAAAGAATCCAGGGCAGTTGGTCTCTATAATCAATTGCATCTATTGTGGTCAGAAGACTTCCGAGCTGATTTGTGGGGGTTTAAGTAAATACTCACCATGCCTTTGGAACAGACTCCAGAAGACTCCAACGAGAACTCTATTTCTTGGGCAAGAGTTAATGGTTGTGTTCATCATAAACATATGGCAGGTGTCTCTGGGCTTAGAGAAAGAGTTGCTAATTAAGTAGTCACACTTGCTCTTTCTTTTTTTTTGGTTTGTTTTTGTTTTTTTGCGGGGCAATTGGGGGTAAGTGATTTGCCCAGGGTCACACAGCTAGTAAGTGTTAAGTGTCTGAGGCCAGATTTGAACTCATGTACTCCTGAATCCAGGGCCGTTGCTCTATCCACTGCGCCATCTAGCTGCCCCTTTGCTCTTTCTTTTTTGGTTTTTAGTTTGAATTAGTAACACAGGGAGAGAGGTGGCATGATCCAAAAGGTAGAATATATTTTGTTATAAAAGCCAGGTTTGTGGGGTGTAATTATCTAAACCAAAATATGCACACGCTGGCCCTTGGAGGGTAGTATCCATTCTTTAGTTACCACCAAGAATGACCGATGCTGTTTCACATTTCCAATTCTGGTTCTCTTCACAGACACTTCCTCTCCTACTCCTGTCATCACCACAGATTCCAAATGCCAACATGGCAACTCTAGGAGCTAGGAACTGTTTCTTCTCAGGTCTCCAGCCATCAGACACTGAGGAGCATTTATTCTTAAATTCTTTAATGAGGAAATGAAAATCTTTTTTTTTTTAATTGCCATAGTTACCTTGTTTTTATAAGTCATGATTCACTATTGGTCATCTCAAATAGCTACCTATACTTGCTGGCAGCTTCCCACTCTCTCCTGTTCATTCCCTTACACAGAGTTCCCCAACCTTTGTGAAGAGCACCCTCTGAAATGACAGAAGTGCTGAGACTGAAGTCCTGGTTGGGGAAGAGCAGAACAAGTGCATATTTAGCCTCTAAATGGAATTAGGGAAGTGTACCACATAAGCTCCACTTCCCTTCCCATTGGAAACTGCAGAAAACCTTTCTGGGGGCAGATAAGAGTGGTAGCAAACAATTAGGAGATGACAAGTAAGGCTCCCAGATCTACTTATAGATTTTGAACTCCTGGTTGGAAACTCCAACTTTTACTTTCCAAGTCAGATTTGCACGAGACCTTGAATAGCTGGATGGGTAATTAGTTGTCAGTGATCGGCACACAGTAGGCTCTTTGCCTGATTTCTAGAGAGGATGGGTTACTGTTCAGGTACAAGTAAGATTAGATGATCCCATCTACCAAACAATTCCGAGATCACATGTACAGAAACATCTACTGCATCATAAAACCTCCCATCATTGAGGAGGTAGCTGGGTAGGTAAACCCTGAAAAGAGGAGACATGGATTTATGCCACACAAATACTTTATTACAGGGAAAGGTTCTTATGGAGGAAGGCATTGGGAAGTGATGGTAATTTTAAAAAAGAAAAAAAAAGTCTCAAAACATTTAAAAAAGAAAATAAGAAATGTGTGAATTTAAAGAACTATTTTCCAGCTAGAGGATTATTGGTGTGCTTATTACGAGGGTCAAAGCAATCATGAGACACTCATTTACACTTATCCATTGAGTCCAGCAAGTTCTCAGGTACGATACCATGAAAAACACTTCTGAAGATCTGACAGATAACCTTGGCACAAAGTTAGAGATCTATAAGCTATAAGTTGTCTCTGGTCTAAAAATCCCTTTTTTTTAAAAGGTGCAACTAGGTGGTACAGTGGATAGAGTGCCAGCCCTGAAATCAGGAAGATCTTAGTTCAAATCTGGCCTCAAACACTTGACATGTACTAGCTGTGTGACCCTGGGCAAGTCACTTAACCCCAGTTGCCTCGCCAAAGTGTGTGTGTGTGTGTGTGTGTGTGTGTGTGTGTGTGTGTGTGTGTGTGTGTGTGTGTGTGTGTGTGTGTGAGAGAGAGAGAGAGAGAGAGAGAGAGAGATTAGTATCAAATCCAAGTTGCCTTTGGCTGAGCACTGAAAGAAATAAGTTAGGTCAGATTGTTCTGGATTAAGTAGGCTGCATGGAAACATTTATTCTTTTAAAAAATGAGCACTCTTGCTTTGGGAATTCTTCTAAAAAATGTTTTCCATACAAGACAATTAATTTTGAGAAACCAAGCATAAGTTTCCTTTCTAAATTAAATCCAGTAGCCAGACTATTTCTCTTTTCCACAGAGGACTGACTTAAGAAATTAAAATGCCCACCTTTAAGTAATGTCAATTCTCAGACATTCAGAGACTGGTTGGCTATTGTTTTGTAAATTATCAAGTCTTACTCTCCTTCCTTCTGACTATAGTTCACTTCGCTATTGATTAGCACCTCCACCAGAAGGCAAGTAAAAGTTTTATTTGTAAGAAAATTTGATTGTTTGCTGAGAGGAGACTAATATTTCCAGTAGGTTGGGGCATTCAATATAGATTTTGTTTACCTATATTCTTTCTTTCTATCCAGTTGGCACACTTAAGAGTTGGCTTTAGCACTACTTTGTTCTTCCTATACCCAAGAACATTTAAATGACCAAACATTAGAATTCCTAAGACAATGCTCTAGTCAATTGTTTAGTTGAGAGGGGTAATCATAAATTATCAATTTCTTTCAACTTCAGAGAAATGTCTAAACAAGTAGTGAAATATCTAAAGTGGGTTACAGGTGGAGAGCACTGTTCACTGTCTTTCAAAAGCATCCACCTCATTTTACATGGGATGAGAACCTTGGTCTTCAGATTGCATTACATCACACCATACTTTAATGGGGGGCAGCTAGGTGGCACAGTGCATAAAGCACCAGCCCTGGATTAAGGAGGACCTGAATTCAAATCCAGCCTCAGACACTTGACATTTACTAGCTGTGTGACCCTGGGCAAGACACTGTGCAAAAATAATAATAATAATAATAATAATAATAATAAAGAATCTGTTAAAAAAATACTTTAATGGAATCTTTGTATTTGTATTTCCTAAGATGAAAACAGTTCCATGAAAGTGCACTAGAAGTTATATTTTTATTTAATATTTAGATGATTTCATATGGTTACAAGAACAGTGTTTGCCTTCATTTGGCTGAATTCCATCTTTAGAAACAAATGGGAGATGCCAGGACCTTTCCAATGGCAGAGAGTTACAACAGAGATATACCACCAGAGTCTAGAGTTTGTGCTTAGCCCACACTAAGCACCTTCTCTCTCTCTCTCTCTCTCTCTCTCTCTCTCTCTCTCTCTCTCTCTCTCTCTCTCTCTCACACACACACACACACACACACACACACACACACACAAATGTAAAAGTGCTCAATATCATGGTAAGATAGAATTTGGCTTATTAAAATAAAATCTGACAATACAAACAGGAGAGATAGGCAATAAGAAGCAAAAACCCAAAATACAGTATATGGAAAAATACTCCAAAGTTAACACAGCTTTTATATTTTTTCAGTAAATATGTTTTTTATTCTCTATTTACAGATGTTACAGAAAGGCATTAGTGACTGTGCTGGTGGGGCAGTGGCAAATCTCATTCACTTTAAAGACTGCAAGGGCCACCACATGCTACCAGGTGAAATTGGTAAAAATTCAAAGGCAAGTCCCATCACAGCAGTTAATGCCTTTTCATTTTTTCTTCAGCATATCCTGAGGAGGGATCAATTTTAGATTTTGTCTTTTGGGAAATGACTTTGCTTTGTCAACATTCAGGGTTATTTCTCTTTACAATTAAATATATAAAATGACACCAACAACCTTCCAGCAGTGATGAGAAGATGAGGTATGATGGGCAAGATGAGAAAGAAACATTTAAGAGATTCTGAGCTCTTATCTACAAATTATTCCACAACATTTTCACTGTTGTCATTGAAAATTTTTTCCCACTAAGCCCCATTGGTACCCTCAAACTAACAGTCCTTCTAACATCACTATGTAGCAACTCTGTCATTGCAATATGTTGATTACTTATAAAGGCCAATAATTTATTGTCCACCCAGAACCAATGGAAAATTAAAATTTTCCATACTTGCTTGGACATAGCTGACATGGGAGTGCAACAGTGCATCAAACATTGTAAGGATAAATTATAGAAGCTTAAAAAATATTTCCTATTTTGCAAAGAATTCATCCATCTGCTTGTAATGAGAACTAACAGGTACACATGGAATTACCGCAGTCCAAGGTTCTGACATCTCAAAAGCAAAATACCTGTTTAATTGGAGGATGAAGTATAGAATGGTCCTTATTTATGATATTTGTAATGAATCAGCAGTGCCAACTTCTGAAGGGCAAAGCATGCAGTGGAGTAGGCACTGTCATAGAAAAGCACAACAGTCTAAGAGACAATGAATAGTTCCAGTGCCCTCGGGACAACAATTATGCTACTTCTGCAAGACTTTGGAGATGAGTTAATTCTTCTTTCTGACATTTTCAATTCCAATTTCATTTAAATTTAATTTAACTTAACCAAGCCAATCCTCTTCCTTGAACCATGATGGACATGGTTCAATCAACTAGTTGGTTCAAACTAACTAGTACATAAATTCCTTATTGAAATAAGCATAGAAACAAAGCTCTTGTGACTATGGAATGACATTTGAGCATATAGAGAGTCCAGTGGGGTTTTCTAAACTCCTGAGCTCAAGTCAAGAGGGAAGAAGGCTTTCTTTTTCCTTCCTGTCCTCCTCTTTCTCCTAAAGATAGCATTAGTTTAATGGCTTCTAGCCAACGCAGGGACTTGCTTCTGAAGTCATGATAAATGCAGCCAACTCCTTCTCCCATCTTTCCCCACTTGCTGATCTAATTTCCATAACTTTGAAACCCTGAACCAGTCAACAGAAGCAACCTTGGACATCCCTTAGAGATGATTCTTCTGCAGCTGTCTCTTCTGAGCTAGAGAGAAATTCTAATGTCTAATTCTCAAAGAAGGAGTGAGTGTTCACAAAGAAACCTCCTAGTTACTAGAAAGCAAACAAACTTCACTAATCAATTACTGCCTGTCTTAAACATTCTAACTCACAGCTTTCATAACTGACCTTAACCAGCCTTGTCTTGGTTCAATTTCTGATAAATAATGTTAATACGCTCCAAAGAGCTTTATTTACTAATAAAATGACTAATCTAAGACTAGGGCAGCCACATGTGATATGACCTCAGTATTAAAGATTCAGAAGGTAAAGAAATTCCATCTCAAAAAGCAAACTGTTCATTGGACCAAAGAGTGTTAAAGCTTAGGAACAATTTAACGGTTTTCTGATTCTGGTTGTGTAATAACGTAGAGCAAAAGGATGGCCATAAGATAAGCATTTTAATATCATTTGATGTGATAAATGATGATCAATCTATTTGAGGTCCTGGAAAAGAACAACCCACCAAACAGTGTTTGTGTTACAGCATGACAGTGCACAGGTGAGGTGCTCATGCCCCAAATACCTGTGATCAGGTGCAGGTCCAAACTACTATTACTAACAAACTGGTAGATTACTAAAGGAATGATAGGCTTTGATGTCCTTCAAACTTTATGAGTGGGTACATTCAGGACAGCAGGGTGAGCATGCAGTCTGGAATGAGACTTAAAACTGGATTTTGGAAGTCACTGAAGATGGAACATTTGCAGGTGCATGCATGGATGTATATATGGTGTAGTAAGAGGAGGAGGTGGGGGGTTGGGTGGAGACAAGCAAGAAACCTATCATAAGTTATCGGGCTAGATCCTGAAAAAGTGAATGTTTGGTGTGACAGGAGAGTCAGCTATTAAAAAGCCCTAATGAATACACATGGCCTTTCGGGAAGGAAGAAGTATTTATTGTTGATTGCTATGGTACTCGATACATTTTTAAAAACCTGAGCACTCTTGTCTAGCTAATGTATGTCTGGATCTCCAGTTCTATATTCCCTTAGTCTTCTCATGAGACTAGTTGTAAAATTATCACAAAAGGCACGTTGTGAAATTGAGATGGGCCAGGTCACACATTCAAGCAGACTGAGAGCTAGGGAGCAATTTGAAAAGGCCATGGGGCGCATTTAGGGGAATTTCTAGTTTTGTGTTACAAGGGAAAGACCTCCCACAACCATGAATGTTGAACTGAATCAAAAATTAAAGAGCAGTTCTGTCAGTTTAGCTCCTGAAAAAGAAGCCCACTCAACAGAACCAAGGGTAAGTTCTATGTTTTAGTCTGAGCCACAAAGAACATGCTGTAAGAAAAGAGCAAGCATCTGAGTAACGTGGGGATGTCATTTCAGATTGAGTTTTCAAGTGTGAACTCCAGACCAGCTCAAGAAGTCTATGCACACGACCCATTTGAGTGGCCTATGGAAACAAGAAGACTGTTTGTTTCTCCTCCTGTGAAAGCTCACTCGAGGCTCTTGCACCAGCACATCACTTTTAGGAATCTACAACACAAAAACAAACAAAAACCGTGTGTTAGTGAGAAAAGCAATAGGTGGGGAGTGGGCATATTGCTCTAGATGGCAAATGTCCCACCAGGCAAAGGGTAAAAGGGAAGTATGGGGGTCAGAGGTTTCTAGAGCAATTGTTACCAAGGCAATGTCCTTGGGATAAGGAACTTTCACTGTTTTGTCATAGCAAACTATTTTCCAACCTAGATTAAGAGGGATGTCTACTGGAAGACTGAAAAAACAAGTTTACGTGAATGACTATTTCTTGTGATTTTAGCTGCATGTGAAAAGAAAGAAAGCAATATTTTACCGAAGGAAAAGAAAAAGGTGGTTCAATTTCCTTTCCTTAGTTAAAATTCTGCTGCTCTTTATTAGGGGATAACATAAAATCTTTGTTTTAGCGACAAGGTAAACAGAGCTCAATGTTTATCAGGCAATAAACAGTGAAAGTTCTTCTTGAGGAGGGCAGGAAAGCAGCAAGAAAAAGAAACACAGACTTTTCTAAGCCCATAAATACATATATGGTAAAGAAGAAGGAGAAAGTTATCAGGAGTGTGGGGGGAGGCCAGATTTTTATATGCATTTGGACAGAAAATGCTCCACTGCTAAAGGTAAGAGGATTGAGCACTTGTACTACAGAGAATAATTTGCTCAGAAGGGTGAAAAATCATTTAAAATACACAATCATGAGAAAATATAATGTTTATTAGAGGCAGATATAAGGATACAGCTAGAAGGTAATATCGGACAAAGAGTTTTTCCTTTAGAATAGGAGTAGCAAGAAACAATCACGTTGGCTACATTCAAACAAAACTTACTCAGAATCAAAGTGTCTCTAATAAAGTCAAGTCTGGAACAGCCAGCAGGGACCCTACCTACGAATGTAACAGTCCTTGTGGCTCAACCAGCAGTTATAAAAACAAAAGGATCATTAGGCAGCAGAATAATAACCAATAAAACAAACATTTATATAAAAAAGGCAAAAAGTTAAAAACAAGTCAAATTCAAGTAACCCTTTAGTTTTTAAATTGCAGTATATACAAATATTTTCTGTGGGGAATTATCAACATATTTTTAACAGAAAGACTTAATTTTTTAAAATCCCTTAAACAAAGGAAAAAAGGTGTCACAATCCTATTACCCAAAAGTTAGCTAGAATATTCTAAATATTTTGGCAAGCATTAAATAATTAGCTACATTGTAAAAAGTGCACTGGCATCAGTAAAAACCATAACCACTACTCCTGGGTTATGGATACAGGAAAGTAGCAGTTGTTCCTCAATGAATCAGACTTACAGAACTGTTGGCTGAGGTATGACAGATTTATAAACCAGGTAGTAGATAGGAGGGAAGAATCCCATGGAAAGCATGAGCAGTTTTGAGAGTTTGGCTAGGATTAAGGAAGTAGAACTTTGTAAGCAAGATTTCTTTTTGCTTCCTTTTGTACCTTTCAACACCGAGCATTTTTGATGGAAGAAAGCAAAGCCTATTTGGGACAAAAATAGCAATTCCTACCAGGATATAGCCTTCTAAGAAGTAGTCTTTCATTTAGTTTAAAACATTGAAATTTTCATAGGGCTTTGCACGTAAAATGAAGTAGATTCCATGCGGAAACTTATGGAATGAGTAGTAGCTCTAATCAGGCTATATAATAGTGTATAAATAAACTAATGTTGATGAGATTTGGTGGATCATTTAAATATTTCATATGCAGAAATCATCAAAACTAACAAAATATTTTCACTGAGCCGTCAACTTTATATACATTCTCTTGTTCTGGGTACTAAAAAATCTATTGTAAAAATAATCACAGTCAGGCTATGGAAATTAAAGATATCCCCTCTGCAGACCTATAGATATGATTTCCTGAATCAATGTGTGTAATGTCTTGTGGAAAACACAGGGCATTAAAGTTTTTTAAATTGTGCAATATGAATGATTTCATCCACTTTATGCTTTTTTCAGTATTTATTATGTTGCCTTCAACAGGTAAAAAAAATCCCAACATTTGAGTGATGAACAAATGTTCCCTTTTACCCTGGGATTTTTCAATGCAAAACTGTACTGACACCTAAAGTTAGCACTCACAGCTATTAAGTAACATGGGGAAGCATTTGTGACACATTTAAAAAGGAACAAAAACCTTGTGGATTAAGGATTACTGTATTTTCTTGCTATAATTTAAATAAAACCTTAATAATGAAATTGAAAATGCTTGTAGTCAAAATGGGCTACTAGATCAAGAATGGGATAAAAGAAAAAAAATCTCCAAGGTTTTTGAAAAAGAAATCACTAAAACATTTTTTCTGGTTTCAAAATAGCAATCTAACTTTGGGGTTATAGTTTGGTTAAATAAATCTGGTTTAATCAAAAACATATAAAGGTAAAATTAGTCTAAAATTAGACTACATGTAGGCAGCTCTTGAATCTTGGATATGGTTTTGAAGCCTATGAAATATGTAAACTCAGCTCACTAATGGCTGGAAAGACTCTGATAATACATAAAAACAAGGACTTCAGTGAAAGATAATGTCAATAAATTCTGGAGCTAAAGTTTCCTCATCTGTAAAATGGGTAGATGAAACAAGATAATTTCTAAGGTTCCTTCCAGCTCTAAAATCCTATGGTTTTATGATTCTAATTCACATCATTTTTGCTAGGTTTAAGTAACAAAACATATATTACTATCTGTTTTCCAAATCAGATTTGTAAAAATGAGCCCATATGGGCAAAATGCTTATGTTTCTTAAAAAACTAAAATAAATGTGAATTTCTTGACTGTGTGCAGGCAGAAGATGAGTATATCGTTTTCAAGTCAATTTTTAAAAATATAAGTCTTCTGAGAAACTAGTGAAAAAGAAAAATAAAGAATCTCTAAAATCCCAAATAATTATCAGCTATCAGTGCATCATAATAGGTATACCTAAGAACTGAGCTTGATTCAGTTAGATATGATTACAATGAAATATTCCGATAGAAGCTGGACTGAAACTTTCTTGTTATCTACAGACACTACAAAAATAAATGACATTTACTTATATCTCAAATGAGGACACGTATATATTGGCAGCTCTTCATATGGGCATTTCATCTCAATAAGAGAAACTTACTATCAAATTTAAGCAATGAAAACTCAGTTGTACAATGCATAAATCCACTGTGTAACTGTGAAAAGAATGCACACTGAGGAATTTATCCAGTCCTGAAACAGTCACAGATGGGGAAGGAGAAACTCCAACTAAAAACAAAATTCAATGGTATTAAATGTAAGTCATAGCACCTTTGGCATTTTTGTCCAAATAGACCTCGACGTATGAAGTGGGAACATAACCTTCCTCATCTTCATTTCTCCGAATTCGTGTCCAGCCATCACCTTTGTCCTCCTCTATGACATATAATATTTCTCCTTCAGATATTGAAATAGTTCCTTCATTCTGACCTGAGAAGTTAAGGGCACAGTAGTTTAGCTTTTTGTCAAAGAAACCTCAGATACGTGGGTCCAAATTATTGGTAAAGATTGAGGCACTAACATTTGAGGGGCCTCTAGCCCTTTATTCTCCATGACCACTTGGCACAGCCCTGTGTTTTTGCCTGTCGTCTTCCATAACATTGCAGGGTCCTACTTATCTTCCCACAGTGAGAGATTTTTTTTTTCCTGTATCTTTCCCAGGTTCTAGTTTCTCATCTACCCCAGGGGCTTTTCTTCCCTCTCTTATCAACCTCATTTTTTCCCAGGTTTTGGCTCTCACCTTTAAGCGGTCGATTTCCACAGCTCTGACCTCAAACATGAACTCTAATCTAGTATTATCAATTGCCTGGTAGACATCTCCAAATGGCTGATCAGTTGGCATCTTAAATTGAGTTCATTATTTTTCTTTTCAAATTAGCAACTCCTGATTTCCCTATTTCTACTAATGGCAATACCATTTTCCCTGTCACCTAGGTTTTATCTTTAATTTTTCCCCTCTCTGACTACTCATATGGAATCAGTTACTAAGTCCTATCAATTCTTCCTTCACCATCTTGGTTCAGGCCTTCATCTCCTCTGTATTGATCTACTTATTACTAATAGTCTTCTAAATAGTCTCCCTCTTTTTAGTTTCTGTCCCTTCCAATCTATTCTACGTTCTGACAGCTGATTACTCTCCCTGATTATATTCTTTCTTCTGCTAACAAAACTTATTGTCTGTGAAGTAAGGTTTATATGGTGAATTTCTTAAGGACAGAGATGCTACCTTACTCATATTCATCTTTTCTACATTACCTGGGACAGGATCTTGCACATAGTAAACACCCACAAGTATTAGGGGCTTAATTATTATTTCTTAAGAAAATGGATGAAATTATAATGTATGGCAGCCACTGTAATTAAGCTTATTAAAATTGGCCAAAGTTATGAAATAAGTCAACAGGATCAGAAATTAGGAAAAGGATAGTAACAAGAAGAAGAGAATACAGATTCACAAGAAAGATGTTTAAAAAAAATAGTCTGGATACACATATAAGAAGGCTATTGTGTGGTGGAGGGAAGGAGGGATGGATTCAGAGCCAGAGGATCTGAACTTAAATCTCAGGTCTCCTCTCCTTACTGCCTAAGCTATCCTCAACATGTCACTGGACCTTGCAGGTTCTATGTGTCCTCATGTACAGTTATGGGGCTGCTCTAGATGACCTTCCAGTTTAAAATGTTCAGTTTTAATCAGTACAATGACAACCATGCCCACTACCATGGAGACAAAAGACATGTTAGCCACCTCTTAAGTGGGGATAGATGAGAGGTAGGGAAACAGACACACAAGTCTGAGCATGGTCACTGCATAGAATTGGCTTTGCTATGCTTATTTGTTAGAAGGATTTTTCCTCCTCCTTTGGCTCAGTTTTTAATTGGAAGGATAGAGAAAGGGGTAAAATATAATCAGGCCAAAAAAGAGGGCCATTAAAACATTTTTTTAAATAAACAGAAGAAAATACATGGAAGTTCAAAAGGAAGTAGACAAAAGAATAAAAATAAATGTGTTTATATATGTGTGTGTCTCTGTGTATATATACAAGTGGTATAAAATGGAGTTTCATATGCAATACTCTATATTCTGCTATGTGTAAGGAAACATTCACTTTGGGTGAGTGTTTAAATTCAATTTTTTAAAATTAAAGTTTTAGAAAAATCCTTGATCCTGTGAGACACATAAAATAAGGTAAAATCATCAAGTAAGAGGAAGAGATACCTTCAAATGTATACAGTGCTTTACAGGTTCCTATGGTAGGAAGGGGCTCTTCATCATCAAACTCATCATCAAAGTCTGTGGCCATCATCTTCAGCTCATTCTCCTGACTCTGTTCCTCTGTATAACTGCCATCTGGGCTGCTCAAGAAAGAAAAATACACAGCAACTATAGCAACTACCTTCAGTGGAGATACCTAGCTAATGGATGCAACTAAAAAAGGACTTGTGGTCACCTCAGTTGTAATTATGAGCATCCTTTTCACATTCTTTTTATCACCATTCCATTTTCAATTCTAAATTTTGACCATGCAATACATTATTTCAAGTTTATTTCCATTTTAAAACTGTTCCTCACTTGCTTCTTCCATCTTCTGAGACTCACCAAGGCCTAGGTGACACCCAATCCCTGGCCATCCTTTCTATATTGCTTTTCCCATCTTGCACACTCTCCAACTCATTGGTCCTAGTGGGGTGGAGGGGGAGTAGCACAGACGATGCCTTGCTCCCTTGCTCCCTATTACCACTTGTAGACTCTCCCTCTACTAACATGACTCAGTAATTTCTCATCCTTCAAGGTTCTTGCCATCCAAACTGAACACCCAGCTCAGATTCTGATAGCCAGAGGCAGCTGGGTAGTGGATGTAGAGAAGAGAGCACTGGGTGTGCAGTCAGGAAGATACAACTCTACGTTAGTAGTCCTAATCATCAGACAAATCCTTAATTCTAAACTCCTACCAGCCTCAGGTACTTATCATCTATGGGAATTTAGGTGTGTCCTTTAACTTCTGTTTGCCTCAGTTTCCTCAACTGTAAAATGAAGACAATAATAGCACCTACCTCACAGAATGATGAGATCAAATGAGATAATATTTGTAAAGTACTTAACACAGGGCCTGGCACATAGTAGGTGCTATACAAATGCTTTTCCTTTCCCCTTCTCTCCCCTATTTTCTACTGATCTCCAGAACATTTTCTTCCTTTCTCAACGAGTTCAGTGCCTGGCTTATACTCTCTCAACTCCAACTTCTACTTCCACACTAAGGTACTTCAATGTAGATTTCAATCTTTCTTCAAATATCCAAGTTTCCCAGTCTCTCAATACATCAACTCTCATGACCTACTTTTCCACTCCTTTTCAATTACACCAAGGGATGGTCATAATCCTACTCTTGCCATCAACTACAAATGTCACACTTTCACGTTTAAAAACTCGAAAATTGCATTGTCTTTTACCATTCCATCTCTCCCTTTGACTTACTCCTCAACCTTATTTTTCCTCACCCAAGTTTGGGACCTCATCTCCACTAACCTGAACTGTTCCAATAGCCTTATAATTGGTTTCCCCATCTCAAATCTTTTTCTTCACTCCAATCCATCTTCCATACTAAAATGCTGCCAACAGTTGCCAAAATAACTTTTCTGAAAGCTCAGGTCTGACCATGTCATCCCTTGTCCCTACTCAATATGCAGTATAAAATTGGATGCCATTTATTTCTTCCCAACCTAGCTTCTTATCTTTGAAACTCTTTCATACCACTCTCCTCCACATAAGCTACATTCTAGCTATGCTGGCCTACTTAGTGCTCCTCATACACAACAATCTCCCACCCCTGGACCTTTTCACTGGCTGTCCCCCCCCCCCCCCACTGCCCCATGACTGGAATACCCTAACTCCTCAGCTCTGTTTCTCAGAATCCCCTTCAAGACTCGATTCAAATGCCACTTCCTACATGATGCTTGCCTTTCCCTGTCCCCCAGCCCTTACTGCCTCCCTAAGGTTATTTAGTATCTCTTCTATATTTATCTTGTATCTCTTTAAGTAAATGTTATCCTCCCGCAGGAACTGACGGGCAACAGAGAGTGCAGTTTTCCGATGTCCTCGTTGCGGCAGGAGCTGTGGCTCCCATATCACACTGTGGCCTGTGGCTCTTCGAGGCGCTGATCCATGGTCGTCTGCGACTGGTGGAAGCCTACTACTCCTCCCCTATTAAAATATAAACTACTTGAGATAAGGGACTATTTTGCTTTTTCTAAGCACAGGGCCTTAGCACTTTATGCTTCTGGATTGACTGGTTGACTGAACTTCCACTCCATGGTACCCAAACATGTATGCAACAGAACTTCGATCCTTTTGCATAGTCCAACGGATATCAAAAGTTCAAAAGAGAGTAGAAACAGCTCTCTACAGATACTGTACCTCTCTCGGTCTTGCGCACAATTATTGACTGATGGTGTATTCTGTGCTTCATACATTCCACTCTGTCGTCGGGCCTGTTCCCCTCGGACTGGGAGTCTGCCTTCAACCTCAGTGAGCCAAGCCTGGAAATAAAAAGTAGCACTTTATACTCTTCTTTTCTTTTTTTTTTTTGCGGGGCAATGGGGGTTAAGTGACTTGCCCAGGGTCACACAGCTAGTAAGTGTCAAGTGTCTGAGGCCAGATTTGAACTCAGGTCCTCCTGAATCCAGGGCGGGTGCTTTATCCACTGTGCCACCTAGCTGCCTCCACTTTATACTCTTTTAAAAAAAATATTCAGAGAAGCAAAACATGAAATCTGATTTTTACTATGTACTGTAAGGTGATTTTCTTAGAAGTAATATATTATTCAGATGCCATGGGTGATATCTATTAGCACATGCTTAAAATTTGCCTGATTACTAAATCTGACATAGAAAATGGATAATAAAGAAATCAGAAGTCTCTAAATTCTTTTTATTAAATTGTACAAATATACCCAAAGGCTATTGTACAAACACCCCAAAAAACATTTTCACATTTTAAGTTGGAGAGAGAAAGGAACAGACCTATTTATTTGTAAAAGAGCATGAAAGAAGATGCAGAGGAACACATATAGAAAGCACCTTTTAATTTAATTTTTACTCTTCCAATCTTTACAACCCACCCTTCCCCAAAAAAACTCCATTACACTTCATTTTAAAGAATCAGCAGTAAAGCAATGTTTTTTTCTCTGGTTGAATTCAGGAAACCAACATTTTAAATGGAAGGGCAAAGCAGAGGAGGGTATATTTGACAAAGGGAAAATGAATACCGACACAGACATTTCCAAATCCCTAACCTACTTGTAGTGTCCTTTAAAGGAGTACAACATTCATTCTCACCTTTTATTTTTTATTTTGATGAATTTATTGCATATTTCAAAAAGAAAAGCAAGATGAATATAACAGTTTTGCAATTTCATGTCTGATCTTTTTTTGTTGTTATGTATAGAGAAATGCTCACTGTCTGTGGTAAATGAGAAATTACAACAACAAAATAATCTATATACAATTAGCAACATTTCCATATGATACTACTAAAGAGTACTTTAAAAGTGATCTAATTAAAATGTTAACTGTTTTTTCATCTAGCTACAACCTACTTATAATATGACACTAGAGCTGGAAGAAAACTTGACATTTTGCCTTGAAGTCCAAAACACATCTATCTTGTTTTAGTCAATTATGCCATTTGCATGGTAATAATTTACATGGTAAGAGCTTAATAATGCCAAACTGCTTCCTATAACAATGTAGTTTCAAATTACTGCTTCAATAACCCTTCCATTCATACCTCAAATTTCTGGACCTCTAGTCGGAGTTTTTCAATATTTTGCCCAACTTCTGTTAACTTGTGATCCAAGCTGCCCGGATCTCCCATTTGTGGATTCTTTATGTAGACATCTTTCATTTTTGTTATGGCATCTCTATAAGAAATGAACATATATATGAGCAAAAATTAATGTAGCAGCTATACACACATGCATTGTTATCTACTGTTTTACTATTAATTCTTTTCCAAAAATGTAGCAAAAAAGAATGGAAGGCAGCTTCCATCTAAAAAAAAATGAAAATTTTAAAGGAATACTATTATTATCTGCAAGTCAAAAACAAAATACACATTTTTATGCCTTGGCATCAAAACTCCAAATTGGGAAAAAGTCAAAATAAAAATATACTTTCTAAGCACATGACAAAACTTCAACTGGCATCTTGGGGCTTATGAGTTATGTGCCATTCATCTCAGGGAGAAGCAGACTTAATTTCTCTGGAAAATGTTTTACACCATTCCAATTGTTAAGAATGAAACTAGGGGCAGCTAGATGGCGCAGTGGATAGAGCACCGGCCCTGGATTCAAGAGGACCTGAGTTCAAATCCAGCCTCAGACACTTACTAGCTGTGTGACCCTAGGCAACTCACTTAACCCCAATTGCCTCACCCCCCCCCCCAAAAAAAGAAACTAAATCTGGATGGTTGGTGTTGGTAGCTGGCTGGCGAAAAGAAAGCTTTAAATTTAAATCTTATTAGATCATATAACATTTTCTGATACCATGATTTAGAATAGGGCCCATAGTAGCTTGGAAGTGAAGAATTTCCCAAAAGAGCTCTCAGTTGTGTTTTTGAACAATTATTTCTAGGTCTAAAGATAGCAATCTATAGCATATATATTATATATGTTATATCTATAAGATAGAGATATATCTGTTAACTAGAAAGCACTTTAAGAAGGGTTAAAACTTCTTCTCAGAAGCTACATCAAATGAGTGTACTAAAGGAGATAAAGCCAATTTTTACTGAGCTACAAACAAGAATTTTGAGCCTTAGGACCAACTTTACTTGATTAGTCATCACTAGAAATGACTACAGCTCAGAGTTAAAAAGGTACCAAGTACTATGGCCTAGGTAGAAGTAGTTTCATTCTAAAGCTCCCATATATCAGACAATTACAATTCTATATCTTTCTTTGCTTAGTGTGAGGGAGGGTTGAGAAAACAAGCTGACAGAAAGCAGACTTATTTTCTATATGAATCTACTATACTGAAGTGCTATCATAATTTTTTATTGTAGCTAAATGATCATATCCTAACTTACCCATTATATGGTTCTCTTGTGATCAGGCACAAATAAAAGTCAAGATAAAACACCAAAACCCATCTATTATAACAACCCTTTGCTCTAGTACTGCCTCAACTTGAAATCAAACAAGCTAATTATCCTGCAGATTGTAAATCTGACTTACACTAAATTGTCTGCTGCAAGGCAGGTTAAGTTTTGGATCAGACATAATTTTAAATACACTTGCTTTTCATTTGAACATAAAAAAACCAATGTCTACAAATGATCTGTTGTATTAAAATTACTCTAAGAGAAAGAAAATAAAATAATTATCTTGTTTTTGCATACATTCAAAAGTCTATAGCTAAAATCTAACTTCTTATTAATTAGTCCCAGTATCCCTCAAATGGGAAATACTGCCTCAATAACAATCTAAAGGAGCTAATCATTCTACCTGTTTTAAATAAGAATTGCTCTAAATTGCTCAAACTATCCTGGCAAATCCTTAGCAGAAATGAATGAACTGCCACACAAATGATAAGAGAAACATTGAGAGAGGGGCAACTGATAGTGATGCTTTTCAATCAGATGATTAAATATTATCTAATAAAAACATGAAAGATGAAGAACAAGCAGTGCTGCTTGTTCTAGGAGGTATGAGGAAAGCAGCTTGAAATAAAACTGCAGCTAATGGAACCTGTCCCTTTTGAAGAAGAAAGATTTATACTTTTGTTTTTGTTCAGGGTATTTGCATCCACACAGAGTCCCTATGTTTTTCCCAAGAGAAACTGAGAAATTGGTGATTCCCCAAAGCTGTTATTACTAAGATATTATTGAAGCTTTCTAAGCACCTAATGGCTGGACTGTTTGCATAATGGGATAGTCTATAATTTGTATTATATCAGTTTCCCCAGATGTCACCAAAGCACTATAAAAAAGTATAATTTATTCCTACTGATGTACACATGCAGGCTGATTCTTATTCAGACTCGAAGAATGGCCATGCTTCTAGAACCAGAATGATGACCAAAAAAGTCATTCAATTTCCTTCTGAGATAGATATAGACAAAATCTTCTCTACAAATTCATTAAACAAAGCTTCTTGCTAACTATGTAGACTTTTAAATCCAAGCTCAGATAAAATACACTGAACAAATCTATGACTTCTACTTTCTATCATAATGCATGCATGTACTATTTTTAATTCACCAAACACTTATTAAGTACCTCCTATAGTATATACAGGGCATTATGTTTAGGTACTGGGGCTACAAAGACAAAAAGAAAAGCACTGACTTTTGTCTTATTCCTCTCCAAAAACTTTTTTTCCCCCTTGTTTTTCTTTTTCTTTTCTTTCCCCCCTGGGCAATGGGGGTTAGGTGACTTGCCGAAGGTCACACAGCTAGTAAGTGTCGAGTGTCTGACATCAGATTTGAACTCAGGTCCTCCTGAATCCAAGGCTGGTGCTTTATTCACTGCGCCACCTAGCTGCCCCTTCCAAAAACTTTCAATACTACTTTAAACATTTTCATTCATCCTTGTTAGAGAAAAGAAACCTGTGTTGCTTAATGAGGAGTGTTTGATCTAGTCTACCTTTGATCCATCTCCTTTTGGATTTCTTTATTTAATTCATCAACTTTCTGCTGCAGCTTTTTTCTTCTTTGTTCTGGTGGAAGGTTGCTGAAGTCCTCTGGTCCTGCACCCTACAGATAGAAAAATGTTAATGAGATCTGAATTGAAGGACTCCTGGGGTTTACCTAGAAAAGAGACTTAATAAAGTAAGAGAAAGAAAAAAAAAACACCTCTAAAGTAATTTGGAGCAAGTTTTATAAAGGAAAGTTCCTTTTCACCATGACCCACTGTTAACAAACAAAATCAATGCATGCAACCTATAAATAGCTCAGCGACCATTTCCTATTCTGTTCTACCGATAACCAAGGGTGCTCTGCAAAGAATGGCTACACTGTTACAGAAGAGTATATATTCCAGGAAGTGAAAGAATAAATGGTACTCACATTGATAATAATAATTTGAAAACTCATTGAAATAGACATTTCTCAGTCCATTATAAAACTGTTGCTGCCAGTGTCTCTTGAAACACTATTTAAAGCAATATATAGATTTTCATATAAGCTAAGTGTTGACCCCCTTCTTTCACAAAATCTTTAACATATGAACTATAGTTATAACTATGATTTTGTCCTAATCGATGTAGTTCTTCCTATCTCTTCTCACAGGGCTAGAGCTATAGGGCTGCACAGACTTTCATGATACCGTACTGACAGATCCCCACTTGGATCACCACATCTCAAGAATAGGTCCAGTTCAGTAATAAAGATTAGGGATCAGCCTGGACCCAAGTAATTTCATAAGAAGGTAGAAAAATGCAACCTAGATCTAATTACCATAAAAAGTTATTTGTACTTAATGCTCTGGGACTCTCTTCTCTCATTACCTTTATGGTAGTGTCAAAGTTCATACTGTGTGCCTTCCACTGCTTCAACATCAGTATCCCAGTTTTTTATATCAAACCTCAGCTGTTTCTTATTCTAGCTGAAGAAATATATTGGTAGTCTTGAGTCTTTCAAAAACAGTTGCTAGCTTTCTTGTGCACATGCTATTTAAAAGTAGAGAATATGAAAAGAGAGTTAGAGTTTTTCTGACTTTGAGCATATTCCTTACTTGTCAGAAAACTGTTGACTAAGTTGTGGTAATTTCACAGAGAAAGAGGAGCAACGCATTCAATTGACCTAGATAAGTCAGAAACAGTATAAAGGAGATTTTGTTTAAGAATCTCAATTCTTTTAAAAACAGAGGTAGGGCTGCTTTGGGAGTGGGTCAAGAGAGGGGACTCTGATAATGTAATTTGAAAACCAAGTTCACTTTGCCAAGCAGCTTAAATGGGTGCTTGTGACTTCACGTTCCTAGGCTGATTATGTTTAAATGCCAGGCTGCTTTGCTTAGGAGTATGTGATTCAACAAATATTTTGCCACAAAGACCTTGCAGGGATCTTTTCAACTGAACACTGGCAGAGTTTTCAAAGACTAAAAACTCAAACACATGTTTATTGAATTACTTTTGAGAAAAGGGCTGTTGTAAAAGTTCTATGAATAGTTGAGTGGGCAGAAAGTTCTTGTGTACCACCAATTCTTTCAACAATTGAAATATAAAAATAAGGGAAACAAAAATTATTAAGGGTAGTAATGAAAATGTCATTCATAGGCCTAAGCACATGTTTTTAAAAATTTATATTTTAGACATCCTAAACATAAATCTGACATTTATCATAATATTAGTCTAAGGAATAAGATATATTAATTCTACTTCTTTTCTAATGTTTTCCTTTCTCATTCACCATAAATAAAAGAATTCAAAGCCACAGTGTCCTTTGACAGGATTATACAGCTATAGCTGGAAGGCACTTTATAGATCATTTAGTCCAACCCCCTCATTTTAAAGATGAGGAAATGATGTCAGAGAGGTTAATTAAGTGCCTTTCCCGTAATCACACAGGTGGCAAAGCCAGAATCCTTACCCATATCCCTTGACTCCAAATTCATCACTCTTTCTGCAATGCCTCATTAAGTTCAAAAGAATAAACTATATTTATGTGCTGGTTTTCTTTGTATAGGTCAATATTTCTAAAACTATTAAAACTCCATGGTCCATAAGGCAAGTCCAGTGTAGAAGAGATGCCTGGAAAGGGTGTCCTGAGACAGTGGCCCAAGTCACTCAACCCCAATCCATCCTCCTCACATGCAAGATGAACATTCTGGAAGAGATCTTTTAAGGTGCTTTTTGACCCAAACAACAACCTATGAGTTTATTCCATGGATTGTGGTGGTACATTTATATTGAAAGTTCTAAATAAGACATCTAGTACCACAAAGACCTTACAATAAACATGTAATCTTGTCTCATCATCACTGTTTATTTGTAAAGAAAATAGTATTGATAAATTGCTTGGGTTAAAAATTTAGAAAGCGAGCTAAATGCACTTGCCTCATACTAATAAATGCCACATCAGCAAAGAGAGAAGAATTAGAGTTTCTCAGTCACTTTTTCTTGATTCTATTAGTTGTGGTTTATATAAGTGTGAAAGAATTTTAAAATGTCCTCTGACACAGGTTAGTTTTTTTTAAATGATTTTGTGATGCCTTTGGAATTAAGAAGAAACTGATACTATACTAGTGGGAGATCTGAATCTCCCCCTCTCAGAATTAGATAAATCTAGCCAAAAAATAAATAAGAAAGAAGTGAATGAGGTGAATAGATTACTAGAAAAGTTAGATGTCTGGAGAAAATTGAATGGGGAAAGAAAGGAATATACCTTTTTCTCAGCAGTACATGGCACATTTTCAAAAATTGACCATGTATTAGGGCACAAAAACATCATAGTCAAATATAGAAAGGCAGAAATAGTAAATGCATCCTTCTCAGATCATGATGCAATAAAAATTACATGTAAGAAAGAGCCAGGGAAAAGTAGAATGAAAATCAATTGGAAACTAAATAATTTCATTCTAAAGAATGAATGGGCCAAACAAGAAATCATAGAAACAATCAATAACTTTATCCAAGAGAATGACAATAATGAGACAACATACCAAAATCTATGGGATGCAGCCAAAGCAGTGCTTAGGGGAAAATTTATAGCTCTAAATGCTTGCATGAATAAAAAAGATAAAGAGGAGATTAATGAATTGGGCATGCAACTTAAAAAGCTAGAAAAAGAACAAATTAGAAATCCCCAATTAGACACTAAATTAGAGATCCTGAAAATTAAAGGAGAAATTAATAAGATTGAAAGCAAAAAAACTACAGAATTAATCAATAAAACTAAGAGCTGGTTTTATGAAAAAACCAATAAAATAGATAAAATATTGGTTAATTTGATTTTAAAAAAAAGAAAGAAGAAGGAATTAAGAAAAAACTGTAGGGGCATCTAGGTGGCACAGTGGATAGAGCACCAGCCCTGGAGTCAGGAGGACCTGAGTTCAAATCCGACCTCAGACACTTAACACTTACTAGCTGTGTGACCCTGGGCAAGTCACTTAACCCCAATTGCCTCACTAAATAAATAAATAAAATTTTAAAATTAAAAAAAAAAAAGAAGAAGAAACTGTAGAAGTGATTTAAAAAATTATTTTAAAAATTCCAGGTTGAGCTTGTGGTTAGTTTTATCAAAGATATTTGTCTCTCAGTAGTAGAAGAAAGCTTTTATCATCCTGTCCAGAACCATAGCAGGAACTACATTTGCATATAAAATTAGATAAAGCAATTCCTAGTACATACCTTAAATATAGTATAATTGGAAAAGGGAACAAGTTGATATGATACTATTTCAATAGCAAAGGCAACCTTGCAAGGGGATGCTCATGAGATTGGTTCTTGAGATCTATGGTATAAAATTTATCTTCATAGCATCATTTAAAAGTTTGTATATAGTTTTTTGGCATAACATAAACAAAAATTTAATAAGAAAATCAATGTTCGTAGCCAGTACCATAGCTTGGACTAGAGGCAAAGAGTAAGGACTACATAGTTGCTGAGTTTTGCAGAAATCCTTAATTATACATACATATCAATAAAAAGTTCACTAGTGTTAGAGGGAGGTAAAAGAGAATTAATGATCTTCAAAACTCTTGTTATTTCATAAACTGATCTACTTTCTCATAAGAAACAAGTCTTTTGTTTAGTGACTTAAGGTAAGTTTAAGGAGCAAGGAGATATCTAGAACTAGGTCTAAAGAATGAAGAACTCTCTGAGATAATAGCAGGTCATCTAGAGACTCTTGGTCAACTGGCCAAATTATCCCAAACGAATACTGCTAATTAGCTAGGTCTTTTAAAGTTTAAGTTTCTAAATTTCTTTCTGTAGAAGCTTTTTAAGCCAAGAGGATTTTCCAAATTTCATAAGCTCAGAAATTTTTTTTCTTTAGACTTAGATTGGTTGCCCAACAAACACGAAAACAAATTGTAAAAAAAGAAGTGAAGAGCCTTGAAATACAATACTTTAAGTGCAAAGCCCACAGCACAAATTATATTCTGATTTTATGTCTAATATTTTTCTTAAGGCTTTATTAATTACTGTCAATTGTTTCAAGTAATGGCCATAAATCACAGATATACCATTTACACCTTCTTTTATAAATGTGTTAGTTTTTGTTAAAGGCTTATTTTTACCTTTAACAGATATGATGATTAAGTTAATTTTGCTTACATAATTTAGGACTATAAAATAAATGCACAAATAAAACCAAGCATCCTGGAAATGCATTCTGCTTGTTCTATTTAAGTAAGAGGCTCTTTCACTTCCCAGAAAATGACTTTGTGAGCTGGTGAAACAAGCCATGCAAAATCTGCCCATCCAGGAGGGACAAGATGCATCCATCAGGTTTGGGTGATACCTACAGCCTGACTCCTATATTCCAAATAGCCCTTTTAATTTTTCCAACTTCTGCCTTCCACCTCTTCCCATTAAAGAAACGGGCTGGCAAGTCAAAGTATAAGTGGTTTAAAACATTTATTTTTAATCTATTAGACTGGCAAAGATTGTGTAGACATTTTAAAAGTATGTGTTTACATGTGCACAGACACGCACATGCATATACATAAAGTTTATGTAAAGGGTTGGTCAAACTTTATTATCCTTTTAGAGTACCAGATTAAGATAGAAAAATTGAAACTGGAGTTAATTTTAAGAGACTGAAGAAATACAATCACTTCTATTAGATTCCCGACTTGCGTACCCAAAGCTGTTTAATAAGGAAACAAGACAAATCACTGTTCAGATAGTTAATTTCACAGGGATGTTGCAAGTGGTATAGCACACATATGAAACATAAAAGGAAACTGTGATTAAATATAGGACATGCATTATATAATTGTGCTTACCAGCTTGAGAGAAAGCTTCATGTAAAAATTGAAGGGATACAGGAAAAAAAGAGAAAAAACAAGAGCATATCAGTAGAAGAGGAACTCTGTCAACTCTACTGTTACAACACAACACATACATTCATCCATCAGTTTGTGATAATGATTTGTAGCAAATCTGTGCAAAAGTTCACAAGAGGGGCAAACCCTCACCAGAGGTTCCTTTAACTACCATGCTGATAGAACAAATGAAAATGGAAAAGAGTAAAGTTGGTGCTTACAATTTTTTTATTGATAATATCAGTACAATGTGACTCATGATCATTATACAGTGTGGAACTCATTAAATATTTATCAGTGATAATAAGGCTGTCATTTATTCACCAAATTTCCCAAGTAAAGTTCCACCCAGATTAAAAAAGTTTTACCATCCATTACTCAAAAGAAACTTACTTTTGAGCATGACACATTATTTCTCACCAGAGACAGAAAGTGTCAAAGCAAGAAAAAAAAAATCTTCAAATTAAACTTAAAGTGGGACAACTAGGTGATGCTATGGATAGAGCACTGGCCCTAGTATCAAGAAGACCTGGGTTCAAATCCAGCCTCAGACACTTACCAGCAATTGAAAGGAAAAATAAAGTAGACTGCAAATTTAATCTGTGTTTCTTAAAGACACTTTTACATATACATTAAGGAAGATTAAGTTCAAGTCTAGCCTAAGACATTGGCTGCATGGAACTTTTATTTACCTCAGTTTTCTCAACTATAAAATAAAGTTAACAGAACTATGTCTTGGGGTTATAATTTTCTGGGGGGATGCACAGTGCCTAGCACATAGTAGGCACTATATAAAGGCTTATTCCTTCTCTCATGAACCTATTATTTAAAGAGCCAAACATCATCTCTTTGAGTTAAGAGCCTCTCATTATTATGCTAGGAGCAAACATATTATCTTCCTTTCCTATCTGGGTCTCTACAGCACTTTTTTCCACTCTCTTTAGAATTTTTTAATATATCAACATTTTGTAAGTTACTCAAGGATGCTGCTGTAGGTATAGTCCATAAAGGTAATCGGTGTTGGGCATATACAAGAGATTTTCCTTTGGACAGTCAAGTGTTTTTGCTATTAAAGCCAATTATCTTAGTAATACCTTCTGCCACAGTGTATATCTTTACCAAGTAATGTTGGCAGAGGTTCCCTGGTACTAGTTTAAAATTAAGGACAGCAGCTCGGGGGCAGCTAGGTGGCACAGTGGATAGAGCACCGCCCTGGAGTCAGTAGGACCTGAGTTCAAATCCGACCTCAGACACTTAACACTTACTGGCTGTGTGACCCTGGGCAAGTCACTTAACCCCAATTGCCTCACCAAAAAAAAAAAAAATTAAGGACGGCATCCAAAAAAATAGAGCCCCCCCACCAAAAAAATCAGAAAGAACCTTCAAACTAGAAAAGGAAAACTGTTGTTGTGTAATTTACTAATTATAAAAGACATCTTGTAGGGAGGCAGTGTTTTATTTTGTTTTAAGTGAGGCAATTGGGGGGTTAAGTGACTTGCTCAGGGTCACACAGTTAATAAGTGTTAAGTGTCTGAGGCTGGATTTGAACTCAGGTACTCCTGACTCCCGGGCCAGTGCTCTATCCACTGCGCCACCTAGCTGCCCCAGGAGGCAGTGTTTTTAATGTATATGAAACAAAAACTGACATGCAGAAAACTTGCTTAATTTAAAATGACACAAATAGTAAAAAACTTGAAGGAGATCTACAAATATGTAGCAAGAACCTCAAGAGGCAAGAGCCTTCACCAGAAGTCACAAAGTACTAATACTTGACACCTTTCTAAGAAGGTAGAAACTGATAAGGACTCAACACATTGTTTTGCTGAAGGCCATTTTTCACAGTTCAGATTTTAAATTTTAGGTTCCCTTTGTTATAACAGTTGGATTTTTCTTTAGAAAATGACTATCAATCAACTCTTCTGAATTTATCTTGATTGGACCTAAGTAAAACACCTAGTTCTTCACAGCTAAGTCAAAGTTATTATTTCTTCTTAAATAAGACAGAAAATCTTAAGATTCAACTTTAAGGAACTAGATCACCAATCGTTCTGATTTAACATTTAATCTTTATAAAGATGTTTTTTTTTTAAAAAGCTAGAGCTAGCAACCAAATCAAACATTTCTGAATGCCATAAGAAAATAAATGTAAAGTTATAGCATAATGATATAAAGTGCATGAAATGAATTGCTTTTATAAAATCTAACAAGACACCCCACATTATATTATCCTCCAGTTAAATTTTTAAAATGTGACACATACTTGTAAATAAAAGACTACTTTCATTAATTAGAGAAATGGAGAAAAAGGCATTCAGGGAGGAGGAAGAGGATTAAATTTTTGAAAGAAAAGATACATAAAAATGAACAGAGGAAAAGGAACTGCTATAATAGTTCTGACCTAGGCAGTTGAAATTAGTGCTTTAGTATTCCTGTGAACTTTAGCATAGATATATTCAATACAGGTTGAGTTTGTTGTACATACAGACAACACTTATGGTGCACAGCATAAGAATTCCTAAATATTGACTTACAAAGCGGGTATACTGTAATACATAAAATTATGCTACATGCGCTACAATCTATATAAACACTGCTAATTTAAGGCATTAATAACCAAACTAGCCCTTTTTCTGTACATTTAATAAATAAGACAATAGAAATATCAAACTTTCATATATTTTACAGACAACTAATTTTAATAATATATAATTTAAGTATATTAAAGTCTCTTTAAAAAGTTAACAAAACCACCATTTAAAAATTCAACAGAGATAATTAAATACTTGAATTTAAAGGCAAATTCTAGGGTTTCTGCTGTGAAATCTGAATAACCATTCATAACCTATTATCTTTCAACCCAATTATAACCTTGTAAAAAAATAGATATTTGTTGTTAGTTTGAAATGGTGAGTCTACCAATTACTTAATTCATTGTTAGACAACTACTCTTGCTTGCTAAGAGAATATTATTTACATTCCCAGAAGAAGGGAGAACAGAAAAATGCCTGTATAAGACAGTGCACTAACCTAGCAGGCAACAAAGAAGAGCCTTGGGAGCCACAAAGCATCAATAACACATGAGGGAACACGAAGCCAGTGATCCATGTGTTATTGGACAGGCATAGACACTAACCTCATATACAAAAACGGGGGACAGAAGTAAACCAAGGTTTAAAATGAAGATTTCAAATTTGGATATGCCAATTACTTATTTGTGCATCATGAGGCTTTTTGTTTTCTCAATAATTTCTCTCACTAGTTATTGTTTATGAATATATTTACAACATGGTATATACTGGGTGTGCCAGAAAAAAAATAAGCAATACGAGCGAATGACACTGAGTTTACGTCACAATGAGGGTCTTTGCCTACTCAATTAAGAGTAAAAGAGCCATAATCAGAGTAAATCCAAACACATACAATGGTGCTTTTTGTAAGGTAGTTGTAACTCTATTGAATAGCTCCACTAAAATGGGAACTGAAAAAAAAAGAAAAAGGAACTGGAGTATGCTGTAGTGGCTAAGAACTTTTGTCTATTTAAAGTTCCTAAGTGAGGTCACCAAAAAAAGGTCATTTTCATTTCAATTTACTTTATTTCTCTTTTCTATGATCAAATGCAAAGACCCTCCAAGTGACCTCTGCTGCCATTTCATATTCTAAGCAGTTAATCAAGTTATTTCTAAAATGGATTTTGGGTTCCCCAGTAGTTGCCTAGTAAATGGGGTTAGTGGCTGCGCAATCAACACATGTAAACTTACAACATATTCCCTAGCCTCAATGGCATAGGTAGGTTTCCCTATAGTCCTCTTCATAAGTTCTTTGTGAAAAGAGAAAGACTGAGTCTGCCGATGAATCAGCAAGAGAAAATATGCATTTGTTAAAAGGGGACAAGTGGAAACCAACTGTATACCTCATTTATTTGGTTCTATAGTAAGCAAAAAAGGCAATAATTTAAATCTCTGACAGCATTTGGTAAATACATTAAATAGAATTTTGAGGTACAAAAAACCCCACTTACTTAAACCAGAAAAAGCAATCTTAATTTATAACATGTAGAAGGAACAATGTATTCCCATGACAATGAGAGCAAAAGAAAATATTTTATCTATTCTTACTTTGGTTTAACCTTTTGCCTAATATGAAGTAATATTGGCTAATGTTTAGGGATACACCAATGAAAGGATTTCAAAGTATCACACCTTATGTATAAAGAAAGTTGGTCAAATCAACAAAATATGGTCAATGAAATCAACTTCATTATGATAGAATTAACAGCTCCCACTTTAAAAACCCACAAATACACATACAGACATAGGAAAACAAAAAAACACAAAACTCCCTGATTTTATTAAACTGTTAAGGAAAGAAATCAATTGTTCTATAAATGTTTGGAAAGACTTGTATACTGTAGTGGTAAAAATGAGACAGTATGCAATGTAAGAACACTAGATTATAAATCAGGCTACCTAGGTTGTGGTCTCTATTTGCCACTTTTTGTATGATCTTAGCAAAAATCCCATCATCTCTTTGGATATCAGTGTAGAATGAGTGCATGGACTAACATCTCTAAAGTGAGGTGATCAGACTAGATGATCTGTGTAGTTCTTTTCAATTCTAAAACCTTACAATTCTGAGAAATATGCACGTGAAATGGAATTTGACATGAGTTCATAATTCTCCTCGGATGATTTTTCTATATAAATGATCATCAAAATGATTACAATCCCAGTTACAGAAGGGAAAATCGCTAATAGCTAAAAAATGTAATTAGAATCTGTTTCTATAGATTACTGCATAGGTAAATAGATGTTAACTTTTTTTTGTGCTGAAAAATATTTTTCATGAATTTGTTTTGACTTGTTCGATATTTTCCCAAATGGAACCTACTAACTTTTCTTTTGCAACATGCTCCTTCTAATGTCTTGTTTAATTTCAAAGAGAAGGGAGTCAAAAGATTATCAAATCTGAATTTTCAAAATGAAAAACAAAGTGACTAAAAGAGAGCAAATTTTTTTCTATTTGCCAAATGTGTTTTCAATTCAACAAAACATTTATAATAGGAAATTTAGGTAATAAAAAAAGATTGCTGAGTCTTATTTGTCAAATAAATAATGAGATTACATTGGAGTTTTTCTTTTTTCAACAGCTCTTAGTAAGATTAAAGTTATTAAAATGTTGCCTTTCTTAAAATGAAAGCAAATTAGACTCTTTACAAAGTTATGTTTGGTTTTGATGATTATAATATTTTCTATATATCACTTTCTTGTATTGTTATGAAATTTACTTTTTGAACTTTTCTTTGACATGCAAAGAAAAACACAGCACATAAACCAAATGCATTCAATTAAGTCCAATGGAAGAAAGGCAGTATCTTGTACAATTTAACAAATGGTATGAAAGCATAAAAATGCAACATATTATTAAAAGCAAATACCAGATCATACTTATTATGAAGGTATTCATCATAAGCTCAGTAATTAGCTTTTATTAAAAAAAAATGTTTATCTGATTTACAGTGAAGGCACAGCAAATATCAAATCTCAACAATCTAAAAGCACCATGATGGGATATCTGCATTTCGTTGATGACAAATAAGGTGAGAAACAATTGACAGGGAGGGAAGGTAGAAGGCAGAAAATATGAAAACTGGCACGAACCAGTGGGCTTCTTGCCTCTTCACAATTGTTAACTATGGAACACAATATAATCTTATACTTTAGAGTCAAATTCCACATCCTAAATTGGTCCCTTGATATCTCCAGGAAAATTTACATTTCAATTTCTTAATTTATTATGTTGTGTTAAATGACACAAGTTATTTTGCTCCTTTTAGTACCTAGGTCCACAAATACATTGTCCATGACAGTACTTTTCACTACACAATGAGAAAAAACCATTTTGAGATTTTCAGACAAAAGGTGCTCTCTCTTTCTCTCTTATAAAGATGTGACCATTTTAATCCTTTACCAGAAAATTAACTAATGTAAGCTTTAAAGAATGCTTTACTCTGTCTCAATCCAGTGTTTCTAAACAGGTGAAATACCTATGCACAATTAACAATTCACTGGTGATAATAAGTTTCTTTCTGGTAACAGTTACATCTAATTATGAGGAAAGTATAGAAGTACAACCTCTCTCTGGGACTGATAGAATTCAATCATTTTATAACACTAACTACTGATGGATAGGATTAATATCCATCGTTGGAGCTAACCATATTGCAAAAGACTGGTTACAATTATGTCATGCATGCAGTCAATGCTACAGGAGCTATGATTTGATTCTTAGGATAGTCTAATCTGAAATTCTACTGATTATATATTTCAGGGCAGTTCTCCTTTTCCTCTTTTAAAGACGAGCTGTGCCTTTATCTTTTTCTAATAATTAGGTACACTATCAGTCCTTAATAAATTCTCAAATATTTGCTCCATGGTGATTTATAGTAGTTCTCTAAAATCCTGGGCTACAGATGACAAACATGATTCACACACAGAAGATGTTTAATAAGATGTAGAGTGAATAGACAAGTGAATATATATCCAGACTGAGTTAAATAAACAATTATTTTCCTATTCTATTGTGACATTCTACCCCATCTAGTCTATCACTAGGTTTGAAAACAACATCTAAGTTCATCTGTTTTGTAAAGATCAAGGTGAAACACTAAAGTCTATTTATACACTTTTGGCAAAAAGTAGTAGAATCATTCCTCCATGCACTAGTATTACATCAAGTATGTGTTCTGTGGTCTCACTGTGAAATTCTTGATCACAATTGATCATAGATTATTCTTTCTCACTTTTTTGATGCTGTAGTGAAACACAATAGTCATTCACAAACAAAACTCAGTACAGAGAACAGAATATGCAACAAAAGCACGCAAGAGAGACAGCTATCTAGAGCAGAACTTACCCCACGCTTTAGACTCCTGAAGCAGTGGATTTTGGGTTTGGAGGTCATGAACTCGTTGAAGCGATGGGAGAGGGGCTCCTTTTGCTGCTTGGGAGACTGGGGGCCGTTGGGAACAGCAGAGGGTGAGGCAGAGGCAGGGGGAGGAGGGGGGGGCTGATGGGGGGATGTTAAAAGGGACATAAGCTACGTATAAGAGATGGAGCAGTGAGAGAGTAAAAACCAGAAACAAGAAGACACAAAACAAAAATAAGCATCAAATAATATTTGAAGTACAAAGCAATTAAAACACAAATAATTAAATATTTATGCCATGGTCCAAAAGAAAACGTGTAAAATGTGTTAAAACAGGATGACAAAAGTGAAGGTTTAGTAAGTAAAGCAACGGAAAGAACAGCAAGAAATAGTTGATAAAAAGCTCATGCAGACTTTTACATGCAAACTGCATTTCATTAAGTTATTCTTTACTAGTTCTATGGACAAGTCAAAAAAAGAAATAGTATTCAGCTACCTGAACTCACACAAATCAGTAGAAGAAGATTTATCCAAACACTCAAATTACTCTATTATCTAGAAAACAGCAAGGTTTATCATCTTTTGTGTTTCTGAATTATGCGTAGACTATCCTAAGTATAAAGCAGAAACACTGCCGTGATCATATTTTATAACCCCAGGTTAATGCTGCCATGTAGTTGCATCCCATTGTCAAAACTAAAAAAAAAAAGTTTTCACAGATACAAGTTAACATGAGTTCAAAAAGCGGGTTAATGAATGATAATGGTTCAATAAAAGTAATATGGAAAATTTCTTCAAAATTCCCTTTCCCAAACCAAGTTAACACAGGTTTTAAGAATTTAGAAATGTGAAAATAGTGATGTAAAGCTGCCCAGAGTAATTAGGGTGTTAGTATGCATGACACAATGTAAGTACCATATGGCATCTGAGTTATAAACAAATGGCCATGGCAAAGACATAACCATCCACAATAAATAAAAGCAACGCAATTTAGAAATCTTCTTTTTAAAGATAAATAGAAAGTGACAAAACAACACATCCATTTTTTTATATTCTGAAACTTAACATTTAAAAATCTTAGTTGAAAAGATCACAAGACAAAGGGGTATTTAAACCCCCAGAATTCAAACCTGCAGTACCTTATTTTTTTTGATGAAGGGCCACAGTTTTCCCTTGGACTTGCTAGCAAATTTGAGCTCTGTTTTGCTGTCCCCTCTGGAATTCGAAAGACTAGTTTCAGATATAGTACGCTTCATTGGCTGCGTGTAATCCTCAAATTCAATGTCTCCAGGAGGTTCAAACCCCGATTTGTAGGCTTCTATTACCAATTGTGAATCCTGAAAATGACACAAAAAAGATATTTACATTCAAATAGGTGTACAATGAATTACAAAGCTTCATTTTATTAGAATAATTGGTTTATGTAGTTAAACTACATATCAGATATCTGTAAAGCTGTCTGTAAATCTTTTTTGTTTTTGTTGTTGTTTGTTTGTTTGTTTTTGTGGGGCAATGAGGGTTAAGTGACTTGCCCAGGGTCACAACAGCTAGTAAGTGTCAAGTGTCTGAGGCCAGATTTGAACTCAGGTCCTCCTGAATCCAGGGCCAGTGCTTTATCCGCTGTGCCACATAGCTACCCCACTGTCTGTAAATCTTAAAGGACACAAGTAAGTGTGAGCTATGAAACCGATTGGCTTGATTTCCAGTATGTTGTACAAAATAAGCACTTGATAGTAAATGGCACTTTTTCATCATCATTTATATACAGAAAAGAATGTTGCTAAGAACTATTAAATAAAAAGACACACTGAATATGCACAACCACTACCAAATTTCTTTGGGAGAAAAAATTATGTGTTATTCCTCCTATCAAAACATCTCAAAACAATTATCTAATACAGAAAAACTTGTAAAGCAAAAGGCTTATTAGTCAATTGCTCTAATGAAAACATGTAGATAAGCTGATAAAACATTACATCTACAACAGATGTATTGACTAAAACATTTATTAAACACCAACTATGTACAACGTGCTATGTATGTGCAAAGTCTGGGCAGTGAAGGAAAGGGAGATAGAAAGACATATAAGACATGGTTCTTGTCCTTAAGAAGCTCACAATCTAGAAAACATGATAAGAAATATACAGAAATAAATATAAATTAGAACATTTACAAGAGTATAAAAGAATGTAAAGTACTACATGATTAGATGAGGGAGAAATACTGCTAGAAATGCAGAAGGAAATTAAAAGTTAATATATATGGCTTGCCTTCTCAGTGGTGATCCTAGATTGCTTATTAGCTCCATAAATAGATTCCAGAACAAAATAAAAGTTTTAAACAATATCCATATTAAACATATTTTCTCATAAGCAAAAATTAGCTTTTTTGCATAACTCCAAAGCTGTGCAAAAAGGTAATGTTTTTCTCTTATTTTTAGTTAAATGAGTTATGGAACAAAAATTTACTCACAATATATATTGTCCCAAATATAACTTACTGAAAAGCAATAAAAAAGCATTGTAGAATATGGATATATATATATGTGTGTGTATATATATACATACACACACATACACACTCGTCAGGCATATTAACAGAACAAAGGACATTTATTTTAGCAAGACCACATGAAGAAAACAATTATAAATTGGAAAAAATGATTCTTAATATAATTTTACATTTTAAATGAAGTAATAAGTTTGAGGGATGTTTTGTCAAATTGTAGAAATAATTTCACTTAAATGCTAAAAAGGAAAAAAATTTAAATACTTTGGCAATTCCAGAAAACAACTGTACATTATGTTCTATACTTAGCATTAGGATTAGTGAGATATACTGGATATCAGTGACTTACTATACAACTCTAGCAAAAACAATACTACCACAGAGATCTCTTTAAGAGAGATCATATAAAAAACCTGGGAAGATTTGTATGAATTGTTACAGAGATAAATAACCAGGAGAACAATTACACAATGAGTACAGTAACTGATCAATGCAGTAATCAGTTGTGATTTTAGAATACTAAAGGTGAAGTATGCTTTCTACATTAGCAGAATAGAAGGTGTGAAATGAAGCATCCATTTTTTGACATGGCCAATGTATTGGTTTCATTTTCTTGGATTGTACTTATTTGTTATAAGGGCAGCTCTTTATTGGAGTCTATTGGGGGAGTCACTGGGAAATATCAGGAAAAGAAAAAATTAAAACATTTATTTTTAAAATTAAATTTCATTTTTTCAATAAATAAAAATCCTTTTCTGCTTCCCACTTCTCTGTCATTGATAAAGAAGAAAAAGAAAACCCCTGTTACAAACATGTGTTAAAACATTTTGGGGGGAGGGTGGGGGAATGAGGTTTAAGTGACTTGCCCAGGGTCACACAGCTAGTAAGTGTCAAGTGTCTGAGTCTGGATTTGAACTCAGGTCCTCCAGAATCCAGGGCCGGTGCTTTATCCACTGCACCACCTAGCTGCCCCCCAAAATTTATTTTTTTAAGAAAGATAGTGTACCAGCCAAGACAAACCCAGGAACTATATGAACACTACAAAACACTTTTCACACAAATAAAGTCAGATCTAAACAACTGGAAAAATATTAATGGCTCATGGGTAGGTAATAAAAATGATAATTCTACCTGAATGCATTTGTTTATTCAGTGTCATATCAAACTACCAAAAATATTTTATAGAGAGCTAGAAAAAATCATAACAAAATTCATCTGGAAGAATAAAAGATAAAGAATATACAGGGAATTAATTAATGAAAACAAACGTGAAGAAAGGTAACCTAGACACATTAGATCTCAAATTGTATTATAAAGCTGTAATCATCAAAACTATCTGGTAACTGGCTAAGAAATAGAGAGGTCAATCAGTGGAATAGATTAGGTACACAAGACTCAATAGTAAATGACCATAGTAATCTAGAGTTTAATAAACCCCAAAACCCCAGATTTTGGGATAAGAACGCAGTATTTGACAAAAATATCTGGGAAAACTGGAAAATAGTATGGCAGAAACTAGGTATAGACCATTATCTTACACCAAAAACCAAGATAAGGTTAAAATGGGTACATGATTTAAACATAAAGGGTGATACCATAAGCAAATTAGGAATGGAAGGAATAGTTTACCTGTCAGATCTAGGGAGAAGGGAAGAATTTATGACCAAACAAGAGATAGAGAGCTTTACTATATGTAAAATAGACAGTTTTGATTATATTAAGGCAAAAAAGGTCTTACACAAACAAAATCAACGCAATCAAGATTAAAAGGAAAGCAGAAAGCTGAGAAACAATTTTTATAACAAGTTTCTCTGATAAGACCTCATTTCTCAAATATATAAAGAACTGAGTCAATTTTATAAGAATACATGTCATTCCTCAACTGATAAATGAACAGGCAGTTTTCAGATAAAGAAATCAAAGCTAAATTATAGCTATATGAAAAATACTCTAAATGACTATTGATTAAAGAAATGCAAATTAAAATAACTCTGAGATACCATCTCACACCTACTAGATTGATTAATATGACAGTAAAGGAAAATGATAGATGTTTGTAGGGAATGTGGGAAAATTGGGACATTAATGCATTTTTGGTGGAATTGTGAACTGATACAACCATTCTGGAGAGCAATATGCCCAAAGAGCTATAAAAGTGTGCATACCCTTTCATCTAGCAATACCACTACTAGGTCTGTATCCCAAAGAGGTCAAAAGAGGGGAAATAACTTATCTGTACAAAAATAGTTATAGCAGCTCTTTTTATAGTGTCAAAGAAGTGAAATCAAGGAGATGCTCATCAGTGGGAGAATGGCTGAACAAGCTGTGGTATATGATTGTAATGGAATATTGCTGTACTATAAGAAATGATGAGCAGGCCAATTTCAGAAAAACTTGGAAAGACATAGACTGATGCAAAATGAACAGGTCAGAACCAGAAGAATATTGCATACAGTAGCAGCAACACTGTATAATGATTAATGATGAAGGATTTGGCTATTCTCAGCAATACAATGATCCATGACAATTTCAGAGGACTCATGATGAAAAATGTTGTCCACCTCCAGAGAAAGAACTGATGGGGTCTGAATGCAGATCGAATACTATTTTTCACTTTCTATATTTTTCCTATGTTTTTCCCCCTATGTATCTTCTTTCACAACATGACTAATATGGTAATATGTTTTTCATGACTGAACATGTATTACCTATATCAAATCACTTACTGCTCAGGGAAGGAAAAGGTGAAGGAGGGGGAAATTTTGGAACTCAATAAATTTTTTTTCTTTTTGTTTTTGTTTTTTGGTGAGGCAATTGGAGTTAAGTGACTTGCCCAGGGTCACACAGCTAGTAAGTGTTAAGTGTCTGATGCCGGATTTGAACTCAGGTCCTCCTGAATCCAGGGCCAGTGCTCTATCCACTGCGCCACCTAGCTGCCCCTTCAATAAATTTTTTTAAAAAATGAATGTTAAAAATTGTCTTTGCATGTAACCAGGAAAAAAAAATATTATTTGAAAAACAAAAGAGAGATACTGGCAGAGATTAGAGCAAATAAACCTAGGGAGCATACAGGCAGAAAAGAAATTGACTCTGCATGACTCTGGGGGAAAAAAATTTTTTTTTATGTAATTGCAACATTTCTGATCAATTCAATTGTGATATACATAAGATTTATTCTAAAGAATAAGTGTGATACAAAATATATTGGAGAATACAGAAATGAATCAGGTATTGGAAAAGTCAGGCATAATGGGGATATACCACTTTAAATGTTTTATTGAGTGTGTATTCAGAAAATATATACAGAATTAAATATTTAAAAATATTTTAGGGGGCAGCTAGGTGGTGCAGTGGATAAAGCACCGGCCCTGGATTCAGGAGGACCTGAGTTCAAATCCAGACTCAGACACTTGACATATACTAGCTGTGTGATCCTGGGCAAGTCACTTAACCCTCATTGCCCCCACACACGCGCAAAAAAAAAAAGTTAAAAACAAAAATTAAATTAAAATATTTTACATCTTTGAAGAGTAATGTTAGTTGACTTCAACTGTGTCACACAAAATTTTTCTTGCTTTCTGAAAAGGTTACAATTAAATAAGAGCCATAAATTGAGAGCTAGAACAAACCTTATAAGTCAGCTGGTACAAATGCCTCATTTTACACTTAAGGAAACTGAGGGTTAAAGATCTTAGGTGACTTGTCCAAGGTCACATTATTAAGTGTCAGGGGTAGAATTTCAACCCAGATTCTCCAACTTTGAGTCTAATGCTTTTTCGACTGCCTCCCTCTATCTCTCATTATGGAAAAAGTTCAACTTAAATACTATTATTGACTGATTCTTTACAAGGTAAATTCTTCAGTGAATACAATTTCAGCATAAACTGTGCAATGTTTCTTGTTAACACCATTCACAGTATAAAATTTGTTTATCACCAATTGTTTGCTTTTTAATGGCTGTCATTTAATAATCAATGAAAATTTATTATAATGCCACAAACATTATAAGACTGATCCTATCATATTATGCTATAACAAAGTTTTCCACTGGTAATTGGTCAAACATATTAATGTGGAGATTAAAGAAGGATAGTCATACTTTAAATTTGCCTGATCTCATATACCTAAAGCTCTTTGTACAGGCTGATGGGTGGTTTGGGCAGAGTAAAGATTGGGGATTACCAGAATTCACTTTCAAGTGCCCACTGTAGATATAAGAAAAAATATTATTTATCACTGATGGCTAGATAACCTAAAAATGCTTTCAGTAAAACCATCCAAAAGTAATTCAAACGAAGTGAAGCATTTATTCCATACTGGATTTTATGTGAAGCCTACCAAGAGATAGCCTCCCTTCACTTTTTATCTCCTCTCCATTTCCATTTGTTGAAATGCTTCATCACTCAAGACAGAAATAACTTTTTGTTCCTTAGATTTAGCACAGTAATTTCTTTGTAAGTCTATTATGTGCTTATATTCTATTTTGCATTATAGCTGCTACAGTTGAATGATGCCTATTCCCCCATAAAATCTGGGCACACTCTCTTTAAAAATCCACACAATGCTGGTGGAAAGAATAGAGACTCAGAAAAATCTGGATGGCAGGGCACATGTGTAGAGAACATGTAAATCCAGCACACGTGTAGCACACATGAAGTACAGAGTCTGGTAATGTCATAGCAGCTATTCTCTTGCTGGCCCTGCTCCCAGTTGTGTCCCAACTGCCCCCCCTTCCCAACCTCTGCACCCTTTCGCTTTTATTCTCTCTCCACTTGGGCTATTCTCCTTGCTGCCCTCTACTGGGCCATAACTGTAGTCTCTAACTGAAGGGAGATTCTTTTCCATACATGGCAGAGTTCCCTTTGCCATTGTTTCCCTCTTTTAAAAAGTGTATTGTCGGGGCAGCTAGGTGGCACAGTGGATAGAGCACCGGCCCTGGATTCAGGAGGACCTGAGTTCAAATCCGGCCTCAGACACTTGACACTAGCTGTGTGACCCTGGGCAAGTCACTTAACCCCCCATAACCCCACAAAAAAACAAACAAAAAAAAAGTGTATTGTCCAGAAGCCAAGATTTATATCTTTTAGTGAGCAAGGTAGGCTCTCATAAAACCAGGCACTGGACTAGAGGGGAAAAATGAGTTCTTCATAGGGACAGAGTCTTGTCAGATCCTGGGATCACACTTCTGGAATAAGACTGGATTATGAAATAATTTCCTCATGGCTAGCAGTATCCAAGTACCAGTCCAACTCTTGTATATGAATTAGGGTTAAAAAGTCCTCCTTAATTCTCCAATTTCTGATTGTCAATCTGAACTCCCCCTCAAGCCACATTGGACTGGCTGTATTCCAACAAATAATGAAAACTATTCAAGTCTGAGGCACAGAGGATTCTCTCAGCACCCCACCCCTTTACCCAAAGGGTTTGTCTTAAAAGTAGGGAAGGCAAGAACAAAATGGCTAGGTGAAGCTGCTAAGAGCACAACTTTGTGTCCATCGGAAGTCCTTTGTTCTCAGTTCCTAACCTTTCACAAGCATATGAGACCAGCACCAAACTTCTAACACTCTGAGCCACCCAATATAGAGATTTTTATTCTTGTTGGAGTTGCCCACCAGATTTCAAATTCTAAGAAGCTTAGATCCTGATTCTGACTTAATCTGTTATCAATCCACGTCTAGTACAATCTCTACCTGCTTCCTATTCATTTCTCCAATGCTAAACACATTCTATCTCCCCTCTCAAGCTCCTTTTCTCCATATTTCATCCAGATTTATATCCTTGGCACAAGTACCTTTTGCTATTAACTTCCCCTCAAATTCTTCCTCTATTTCATTCTCTCAACACCATACATCCTAACTGTGCCCTCTACCTATTCTCTCCTGGCAATTTATTTTACTATGCCATCTGGAATTCCAATTTGTTATTAATAAGCTTCTTTTTCATTCTCCATTACTTACTCCTATAGTCAATCCATCTCTTCCCATTGACTTAGCTCTCCTCTCTACATTTCTTACAACCCTCTGTAATACAGGCTACTTTTCCTACTTCCTTTTTCTTCACTGAGACGGAATCGGCACGTCTTTTTAATACCCTATCCATATAGATTATTAACCTTCTCAATGCCTATCATGACTACACTCTACTACTTCAGCTACCTACAAATATAGTCAAATTCTGGACCTCATTCTCACTCAAAACTGTTCTACCTCCAAAATTCCCTAATCTGATCATTGTTTTCCTTTCACTTCTTCCACTCCCCATATCTTTTCTAAGAGAATTATGGTTTCTGAGGGTTAACCTCATCTTGACCTTCATTCCCTTAGTCCCTCCCCATTTTCTTTCAGTATACAAACTCTCCACATACCTGATCTTGACATTCTTATCACTTCAATAGCATCCTTTTCTTTTCTTTTTTTTTTTTTGGCTGAGCAATGGGGGTTAAGTGACTTGTCCAGGGTCGCACAGCTAGTAAGTGTCAAGTGTCCTCAGACACTACTCAAAGACTCCACTCCCCTTCCAATTGGAAACTGCAGAAAACCATTCTTGGGGCAGAGTGGTAGCAAGCAGTTAGGAGATGACTTGTCCAGGGCCGGTGCTTTATCCACTGTGCCACCTAGCCTCCCCCAATATCATCCTTTTCCCAACACTTGGACATCCTCTACTTTCTTGATCCAAGTCTCAACTCTACCTTCTATACTACTCATAAGCTATCAAATACTTCTCTGAAATCAAATAGAGTGAGTCTTCTACAAAATTCCACTATCTAAGCTCAGTTAGATAACCTCTCACTGCTACATAGTAAATCTTTTATTCTTTTGTCTGTTTTTTTGTTTTTGTTTTTTGAGGGGTTTTTTTGCTTTTGTAGGAAGAGAGCTAGAAGGGACCTTAGAGTTCTCGTCAAATCCAACCCCCTCATTTTACAAATGAGGGAACTGAGGCCCTGAGAAGCTCTTTTATTTGTACAAAGTTCCAAAGAAAGTAAGCAGGGTCAAGATTTGAACCTTTCTATATGGCAGGGAACCATGCCATTTCTCAATTCTTAATGATTATTACATACCCCACACAATGGCTTTAAGCACCAACTCTATTCCCTGTACCATCCATTAAATCAGTGGTGACAAACTCAAATAAAGCCACTAATAAAAGCCACGTTACAGAAAAATCACATATTAACATTGTCTATGTTTTATTTTATTTTCATTTATTTAAGATTTAGCAATTACATTTTAATCTGGTTTGGGCCTACCTGGGAGTGTTGTGAGCTGCACACAGGCTGTTGGGATGTGTGTTTGACATCTCAACAACAGAATAACCCCTATTACATTATTGATATTGAATATAACTGACTCTAAGTCTTCTTTTAAGCTTCTCAAGATTCTTATAGATATATCGTTCTCTCCAGTCTCAGCTAAAATCTATAACTTTTATCCTGAATCCCATCTTATCCATTTCCCCTTTTCTGTCACTTTACTTTGCTACCAGTGCCATTCTCTTCTTCAATGAACAAAAATATCCATGTTCCCTACTTTAAAACAAAACAATTTTTTCCTTGATCAGTTGATCATCCTATGTCTTTCCTCCAAAAATTTCTATAAATAACTGTAATACAAAATGAAATATTACATTTGTTGCTACCTCACAATCTATAAATCCTTAAGCTTTTGTAATCTGGCTTCCTTCCAATAGTGAACAAAAACAACTCTGCAAGTGTCCTAATAACCTTTAAAAAAAATCTTTAAATCCAATTACTTTTTCCATCCCTATCCTCTTATACCTCTCCATCATAGACACTTGACAATGTGATCACCCCTTTCTTTCTTGGTAATCTTTTCTCCTTTGGCTTCCATAACCTGAATTCTCATGATTTGCTTCCTACCTCTATGACTTCTGTCTTCTTAGTTCCTCATGTTCTTCCTTCCTCTTTGATCAGGGTGATCACTAAGGTTCTGTCCTTGACCCTCTTTTCTCTCTCCTTACTGGTAATTTCAACCCCTCCAATAGCTTTATCATCTCCATGTAGCTGGACTGTCAAATCTATACCAATAACTCTCTATCAGAGACAGAATCCAATCTTTTCATCTGTGCTGAATATACCACTAACACCTCAAACTCATTTGCAAAATTAAACTCATCACAAAAAAACCTCCATTTCCCTGTTTCTGTTGACAGTGTTACTTACTATCCTTTCAATCGTCCAGTTGTCTTCATTCTCCCTCATCTCCTACATCCTATCAGTTACCAAAATCTATTAAATCTAACTCTGCAAACTCTACCTCAGATCAGGGACCCATTCAACTCCCTTTGTCCCATTCCAGTTTAAGTTCCCATTTCTGCAGCCTAGAGAAATGCAATAGCTTTCTAACTGGTCTTCCTGCCTCCATCAGGGCCCCTTCTCCAATCCATCCTTTATATAACTTCTTTAATAATATTTCTAAAACATTGATATGACTCTGTCACTCTGCTACTCAAAGACTCCACTCCCCTTCCAATTGGAAACTGCAGAAAACCCTTCTTGGGGCAGAGTGGTAGCAAGCAGTTAGGAGATGACAAGTAAGGCTCCCAGATCTCTTTATAGATTCTGAACTCCTGGTTAGAAACTCCAACTTTCACTTTCCAAGTCAGATTTGCATGAGACCTTGAACGGGAGAATGGATAATTAGTTGTCAGTGTTTGGTACACAGTAAGCTGTTTCTGTTCAGGTACAGGTAAGACTAGATGATCACTGTGCCTTCCACCCTAACCAGTGATTCTTTCTCTTATTTTATCCTGTTCTTTTGCCCCTTAAAGCACCCACCACCTGAGAAACAAACCAAAAAAACCTACCTATTCTTGGATTTAGTCTGGGAGCATTATGGGATGACAACTTGATGTAAGCTTCAGGTATGTTTAATACTACCAAAGAGAACTACTATCTCCTTTCCCAAGAGCTATCGCTATCTTTTTTTTGGGGGGGGGCAGGGCGGGACAACGGCAGTTAAGTGACTTGCCCAGGGTCACACAGCTAGTAAGTGTCAAGTGTCTGAGGCCAGATTTGAACTCAGGTACTCCTGAATCCAGGGCCAGCACTTTAACCACTGCACCACCTAGCTGCCCCCATCTCTATCTTTTTTGAGTAAAGAGAGGGTTCTCTCAAAGAACAGGCTTAGAAAATTGCCCTATTGGCAATATTGTCCACAGCCAACAAATAATGTCCTCATCTATATGAGACTAAAGAAACTAAATAGTAAAACTGACAGTTATCCCAACATTCAATTACAAATATTAATAAAAAACTAAAGAAAATGACTATTTTCATAATTTAAAGAATTTGCAAAAGAGCAAGACTCTTCAAATTAGCAAAGAAGCAATTAAGATATACTTCAAAAATAACTAGTCTGATTTGATAACTGTTTAGTAAATTTAATGAAGATATTATTCATGTTTTATGAAAGGCAAAAGTGATTTAGATACTAAGCTATGAAAAGGCTTTCCACGACAAACTAAATACTTCGTTTTTATAAATCAGAATGACAAAATTCTGCATACAGATAAAAAATGTAGTGCACATATCATCTTCCCCAATGTTCTCCCACATATTGAAACACAGAGTTTGGGAAAGCACTTTTAAAACAATGAAGCCACCATATACTGAAACACTGGCTCTATAATCAAAGTTCTATACTTACATTTTTCTGATCAATAGATTCAGCTGCTTTTGCTATTCCATCCAGACATTTCCCAATGATTGGTATCACTTGGCGATCCACCTCAGCATAAGTTTTCATTGATTCACCAATTCTGACTATCCTCCTCTCCTCCATCTCTTGTATTTTCTGAAACATTATGTTTTGTATATGATCAATTTAAATATTTTTCTAGGATTTAAGAAAGCTTTATTTCCCCAGGATGGTAACATTCAAAATGTTCTTTTTTTTTTTTTTAAGAATGAAAGTGGTCTTTTATTTGGTGCTAGGGAAAGTAATAGAGTGGGAAGCCAAAGACTTCCCCAAACAGAAGGAAGGCAAAAGCCAAGATGTTCTTTCAGAGATGAGGAGGTCAATTAAAGAGAGTCACTGACCAGTTAATTGCATCTGAATATTGGACATGCTTTTCAGCAGGTGTCAAATTCGCAGGCTGTAGCCCATAAAACTCTCTGAGTCAATGCTCAGCCAGCAGGGATCCATTTCTATTTAAGTTTGACATCACTGCTTTAAAGAATAAAGAGTGATCTAAAAATGTCATTAAGATTCATATTGCATAGATTTTATCAGGTCATCCCCAAATCTGATTGTAGTAAGGTTTCAAACATCAATGATGCTTTATTTTTTAACATGACTTTATTCATTTGAATGTATCATCTAATGTTTTATGCTTTCTCATTGTTTTCCACAAGAAAAGTTTATCTTCATATGAATAACTGCTTTCACCTACTACTTCCATTGAAATTGAAATAAAATGAGTGTTCCCTACATTTGAAGAAACCCTCTGTTGGTGGTGTTAATATAAGTCCATGTATGTCTTCAACAAGAAACTGAAGTTTACTATTTCTGTAAATTTCTGTTTGCTATTTCTATAAAACTATTAATTTTCTGTAATGTTCCTGCTCAAGTAAAAATGAACCAAAACAAAACTGAAAGAAATGTCAACCCCTGTTTGAGTTTCACATTTTATGAATGTTTTAAAATGCTGAAGTAGAGAATGGGGATTCTCAGGCTAAATAAATCTGAGATATCAGGAAAAACATCAATATATTATTTATCTTTAAGGTAAGGCAAGATATTACTAAGGGTTATCCCCAGGGGCAGCTAGGTGGCGCAGTGGATAGAGCACCGGCCCTGGAGTCAGGAGTACCTGAGTTCAAATCCGGCCTCAGACACTTAACACTTACTAGCTGTGTGACCCTGGGCAAGTCACTTAACCCCAATTGCCTATCTAAAAAAAAAAAAAAGAGTTAACCCCAAATCCTTTCCAAAGGACACATTTTAAAATGTTTCTTTGGTGTACCACTCTATTTATTCCTTGAAAATCCTAAAATTATAATTTTTCAGGATCTTAATGTTGTGTACTAAGTTTTTTCTTAAAAAATGATTTGGCTTTCCATACTATTTCTATTTGTTTTTGGTTTTTGAGGTTTTTCCTTTTTGCTCTGATCCTTTTTTCACAGTGTGACTAATGCAGAAATATGTTTAATGTGATTGTACATATATAATCAGACTGCTTGCTGTCTTGGAGAGGGAGGAAAATCTTAAATTTATTTATTTATTTATTTATTTATTTTATTTTTTTGTGTGTGTGTGAGGCAATTGGGGTTAAGTGACTTGCCCAGGGTCACACAGCTAGTAAGTGTCTGAGGCCAGATTTGAACTCAGGTACTCCTGAATCCAGGGCCAGTGCTTATCCACTGCGCCATCTAGCTGCCCCAGGAGGAAAATTTTAAACTAGAAATCTTATAAATACAAATATTGAAAACTATTTCTACATGTAACTGGAAAATAATAAAATATTTTTATGAAAGAAAAAAATTTTTTAAATGATTTGGTTTAGTGAGAAAGTTAGATTATATTTATTTGTAAATCACAGTCACAACTGTGAACATGATTTAAAAAAAAAAAAAAAACAACAACCCACAATTCTTTTACCTGAAAGATGCTTGGTATGTGAGTATAATAATGTTCATGCTGTTCATGGTTGAACTTCTGAAGAGTGGATGAGTAATCTGCCTTGCTATCTTCTGCCATTTGATGCCGTAATTGAGCTTGTTGCCGTGCCTTTGAAAATTAAAAAACAAACAAAAACAAAAAAACCCCCATCATACTCTGATTTACACTCATGGAAAATACAAAGCAATAGCTTTAGTCACTCAGCAAAATAATCATTAAAAAAATTTACAACCTGTTTATTTTAAACCCACTATAATTAGGTACTCCTTGGGTAGTTTTCTACCCTTTATATTTCAGTTCTATCCTTTTTAACACTGCTTTTCTCAAAATATGTATAGTAAAATTGTACATCTTTATTTCTCTTCTGGATCTTAAATTGGTCTTTATGTTATAACTGAAAAATCAGTATTCCTTTGTGGTAGGAGCAACATCTACTACTAATCTGATTGGACCCATAGCAGTAATACTTCTACATATGTTAACCCCCCCCCCCCTGCCAAAAGAACAATGAAACCATTCTCAAGATTTAATTGGTCCAGGGACTAAGGCTCAAATTGTTGACTGTAGTTTCCTGGTTCCTAAAGCACCAAAGCCCAGCATAGTTGTCTGTATTCCTCAGGCTTGGTGGATTTCCCACTTCCCCTCAAGTCAATATGCCCTTCTGATTAGAAACACCATAGTGGCAAACATGGAAACAAGGGAGCTAAATCCAATTCAACCAATGCTGGGTTTATAATGAATATCTTTCCTTTGATATTTCTGAGTAACATTCCTTCTAGTATATTTTATATGGCCTGAGTTTTTCATTTCATTCTAAGCATGAAACTGAACCACTGAATGGAACTATGTCAGGCCCAATCCAGAAAATCATCATAAATTGTATAGGATCCTCCTTAATTCTTCAGAATTGTTTATTCTTCTTACCCTAGTTTAAAAAATATTTTAAAAAGTGACATCTTTTGTTTTTACATTACTATAATTTGTAAGTATGTCTTTCCCAACTTTACTACTTAGAACCATTCTTTGTAAAAACAATTTTTAAAAAGGGGGTGGGGGAAGCAGATCAGTAATACTAAGTAATCAATCAAGTCCATGATCTGTCCAACCTTATTATCCTCTGGTATCTCTCTTCCCTTTTATAACTAAATTCCTTGAGGAGGCTGTCTATAATCCATACCTCCACTTTCTTCTCTCACTCACTAAGCTCTCTTCAGTCGGTCTTCTGACTAGGAGTGTGCTGGAGATAGCTCTTACTGGCTCCCCATAGTTAATTTCAAGTGTATTTACAACTTATAAGTCAGCAAATGCTAAAATCAGGACTTTGTTTATTGCTCTACTGGTTGCTAGACTTAAGAAAGTGATAGCAGAAAATGTTAATAATTCATATTTAACATAAAAGCATGCCTTGAATTTTTGGAGAGCTAGTTGTTAAACATTTACCAGTGCACCCTTGCTTCTGACTTCATCATTCAATTGAATCTACTCACTCCAAAGATACCAGTGATCACTTAATTGTCAAATCGAATGGTCTTTCCTCAATTTTCATCATTCTTGACACTGTCAATCACCCTTTTCTCCTAACAGGAAAAACTATATACATATATACATGTTTGCATGTAAGATAAATAACAAATAAAAACATGGCAAACTACTTGGAGAAGACTGAATGAATAACTAGGGGAAAGAGGGAAGAACCAGAATGGATCTTATTGCATTATCTGATTATGTAGCAAGTTGGTTTTTTTATAAAAACAAAAAACTGAGTTATGTATGTGTTTTTACAGTATATGTTATAAATACACACCCTTCTTTGTACCACTGGTCTAGACCTATGATTACATTTTAACCCTGTTTGCCTCAGTTTTCTCATCTGTAAAATGATCCAGAGAAGGAAACAGCAAACTACTCCAGTATCTTTGCCAAGAAAACCCCAAATGGGGTCACAAAGAGTTGGACATTACTAACATGCAAATGCCATTCAGATACTCAATTAATCTATAATATGTCATCTCAGAAAGTTGCCTTGTGAACCAAGAGGTTAAATAATTTGCCCATTGTGTCATAATCTGGATATTACTGTGAAGATTTAAACCCAGGTCTCCCTGAACCTGATATAGCTCCTCTATGCCAGGCTTCCTTGACATATAGCATTTCATTAAGTTGTATAATACACTTGGTGTGTGGCAATGATGTACTAAAAGGGTGATAACAAGGCTGAGACTTAGAAATCATAAAGCAACATGGAAAGGTACTCTGACTTCCTAATTTTGGAAAAAGCCCATTTTTTCTCACTATAAAACTCTTGTGTTGGACTTTCAAATGAAAAGCCTAAATTAAGTAAACCATGAAGGTTTGTTTCATTTTATGTAAGCATAGTTGATAACATCGAACATCATTTCCCCTCCCCTCCTTCATGTACTTTATTGGTTTCCTGCCTTTGTAAGTAAGTATTTAGTCAGATACTGATTTTTCACTTCCTTGACACAATTCAGTCACATCATAGGGTAAAAACCCCAAGGTGCTAATTTATACCTAGTTCCTTTATTTTATTCTCTATTTGTACCATAAAACTTCCCAAACGAAGATGATGTTCTTAAAATTTCCAACTGAATTTCCCTAAGTTTTTTTTCCCTTCTTTCTCAGAGCTTTGTTACCTGTTCTCACCACGAAACTACTTGTTTCTTGCCTACAATCTGCTTATTTTAGTTACCACTTTTTTTTTTTTTTGGCTGAGCCTCTTATTAGCTCTCTTCCTGTCCATAAACCTTGACTTTCCTTTGTGTACAGTATGGAAAAAAAAATCCAAACTTCTTTTTCCTAACTGCCCCTCTCCCCCATACTTACTCCAGCACATACAAAAACCCTTTTCCTGTTAAAATGACAGCTATCCTACCTGTGTATATTGCAACTGCTCCCAAAATAAGACCTCACATTCACAAATCTTTATCAATGATATTTATAGAATACCTTCAGTTTTGCAATCTGTTTATATAGTATTAAAGCTAAAAATGTGAGAAAGGTTGTTAGTTTTTTAATTCCTTTAAAAAAATTCCCAAAGTCAATATTTCCCCAAATACTTTTTAGCTACTGTTCCACTTCTCTCTTCCCCCACTTTTTAAAAGAGATAATTTTAAATACCATATTTCTAGGAAAACAATTCTTAAAATTATTTTCTTTAAAAGTTCAAAATTTGATACAAGAAGACATTTCCTCAACAATAAATCTTTGAATGTTTAATTCATAATAGCCAGAAACTAACAAGGGGCAACAAGAAAGTTTCAGAGTTCCATCTATTTAAAAATTGCTCTAGTTCTTCTTCTTTCAACTCCTATGTCATTTAATAACTCTTTTATGTCCTCCTTTGGCTGTATAATTGCTTTTAAAAGGGCATTAACATAATTGTTTCATGATGCACTTTGTTTTGTTTCCAATATAGATTTAGAATCTTAATGAGAAAATGAATACTAGATATGAATTGAAGTAGCTGAATAGGGAATAACAGAGAAAACTGAGCCAAACAATTTTGCTGAGTAGAAGATAAGGAAAAAAACTTTCTTCTGAGGGAACCTCTTTAGCTTTTATGGTAAGGAAGCTTATCACCTTGAATGTTTTTATTGAATACAAAGTTTATATAAAGTTGTTAATAGAGTATCTAAACATCCTTTCCTATAGCCATAGAATGTCAGCACATTTGTTTTTGTTTTTGGTTTGGTTTTTTTTTACATATAAGGTATTTTATTTTTTCCGTTACATGTAAAGATAGTTCTCAACTTTTGCTTATACAAGCTTTACAATTTCAGATTTTTCTCCCTCCCTCCCCTCCCTCCCCCCTCCCCTAGACAGCAGGTAATCTGATATAGGTTTTATATATATATCTATATACATATACATATATATATACACACATATATATATATATCCATAATAACATTAATCCTATTTCTGCATTAATCCTGTTATAAGAGAAAAAATCAGGGCAGTAATGCAAAACCTCAAAATAGAAAAAAAAAAACAAAACAACAGCACCCAAAACAAAAGAAATAGTATGGTTCAATCAGCATCTATACTCCACAGTTCTTTCTTTCTTTTTTTTTCTTGGATTTGGAGATCCTCTTCTATCATGAGTTCCCTGGAACTCTTCTGTACCATTGCATTGGTGAGAAGAATATAGTCCATCACAGTAGGTCAACACTCAATGTTGATGTACTGTGTACAATGTTCTTCTGGTTCTGCTCATCTCACTCATCATCAGCTCACGCAAGACCCTCCAGGTTTCTCTGAACTCCTCCTGCTCATCATTTCTTACAGCACAATAGTATTCCATTGTATTCATATACCACAACTTGTCCAGCCATTCCCCAATTGATGGGCACCCCCTCAACTTCCAATTCCTTGCTACCACGTAAAGAGCAGCTATAAATATTTTTGTACATGTGGGTCCCTTTCCCCCTTCCATGATTTCTTTGGGAAAAAGACCTAAAAGTGGAATTGCTGGGTCAAAGGGTATGTCAGCACATTTGTAAAAACAGAAATAAACTAAAAAAACCAATATAAAAATACCATTATGTATCAAACTTTAATAGAGCCCCAGCAGGAATACGGTAGCATTTTATTCTTTCTTGACCACTTCCCAGCTACTAAAGATCAATAATCACTTATGAATCCCATTCTGTATTGCCACCTAAGAACATACTATTGTTCTAGGGAACTTCTAATATGAAAGCCCTATTTTTGTTTCCGTAAGCTGCTACTTGTTTATTTAAACAATACAATATAAGATTCCATTTCTGAATTCATTGTTGAATCATAAGACAGTTACTCATTATTACAAACACATTTTCCTAACATTTTTAAGACTTAAGAAAAAATATCTTAAAAAGACACAATCAATAAGCAATTATATATTTTAAACAGTATTGCTGGGGCAGCTAGGTGGTGCAGCAGATAAAGCACCGCCCTTGGATTCAGGAGGACCTGAGTTCGAATCTGGCCTAAGACACTTTACACTTACTAGCTATGTGACCTTGGGCAAGTCACTTAACTCTCACTGCCCTACCCTATCCCCCCCCCCCCAATAAATGGTATTGCTTCTTATGCCTATAGGTAAATAAAGATCTTCATAACAATAATTTTACTGTTTGTCATTTCCTTTTAAGTGGCACTGAAAAATCTGTTCCCCCCCACCCCAGAAGTATAACATTTCAGTTCTAAAAGATTTTTTAAAATTTCTCCACTGACCTATCAAAAAAATTTCAGATGACTTCCCACCTCCTGTTTCTTTTTCCCTTATGCCTCCTGAGTATTAAATACTTATATTTTTTGCAAGACACCATATTATTTGGAATGTATGAAGTTTTTTTTAATAAGTTAGTCAGAGAATTCATAAATAAGAATCTAAAAACGTCTTCAACGAGGATATATTAGCCCAAAGCTGCCAAGAGTTTCAAGCACAAAAAATAGACTATGGTTATTTCTGTTTTAATGCTTCTTTTAAAAACATGAATGTATTCCAATGCAATTGATATACTAGGGACTGATTTGAGCACAAGATGAATTTTGTGTTTGTTTATGCTTGATTTCATCTATGAGAGAACACAAAAACCATATCACATCACAATCACTCACAAGCTGCCACTCTTCTTATGCTCATATCTGCAAGCAAACCTGGGGTCTTTTTAAAGCACAAATGACATATTTACTGTATAACTTCTGGTGAAATAAGAGCTATGGGCTGAGGAGGGCTACCTACCATCTCTCCCACCTTCAACCAAGGACAAAGCCTCTGGGCCCAGAATGTTGGCAATACTCTTTTTTTTTTTGGCGGGGCAATGGGGGTTAAGTGACTTGCCCAGGGTCACACAGCTAGTAAGTGTCAAGTGTCTGAGGCCTGATTTGAACTCAGGTCCTCCTGAATCCAGGGCCGGTGCTTTATCCACTGCGCCACCTAGCTGCCCCGTTGGCAATACTCTTGCTAGTAGTGGTGGTGATGGTGGTGGTGGTGGTGGTGGTGGGAGGAGGAGGAGGAGGAGGAGGAGGAAGAGGAGTTTTTAGTAATAGTTGTTAGTAGTAGTAGCAGCAACAACAGCAGTAGCAGCTAATATTTATATAGTGCTTACTATGTGCCAAGAATTGTGCTAAGCACTTTACAATTATTATCTCATTTGATCCTTACAAGAATTCTAGAAGGTAGACGCTATTGTTATCTCTATTTTACAGATGATGAAATGCAGGCAAGCAAAGGGTAAATGACTTGTCCAGGGTCAGAGAGATAGGAAATATGTGAAGCTGGATTTGAATTCATGTCTTCCTGACTCCAGGCCCAGCACTCTATCTACTGGCACTCTACTGACCTAGTTGCCTCAACCATGCCAGGGCTCGATGGGAATCCTCAGTCACTAAATAAACATTTATTAAGTGCCCACTATGTGCCAAACACCATACAAAGCACCAGGGGACACAAAAAGAGGCAAAAGACAATCCATGACCTTAAGAGACTCACAACTAATGGGGGAGACAACAAGCAAAAAAAAAACAACAACCCAAATTACAAACAACTATTTTCAGGATAAATAGGAAATAATTTTAAAAGGGGAAGGCTCTAGAATTAATAGGGGTTAGGGAAAGACTTCCTGTAGAAGACAGGCTTTAGTTGGGATTTAAAGGAAGTCAGGGAAGACAGGAGGAGGAGATGAAGAGGGAGAAGTATTCCAGACATGGAGGACAGCCAGAGAAAGTGTCTAAAGCAAAGGAAGTTTCTTGTTCATGGCACAACCTCCAGTATCACTGGATCAGAGTACCATTACAAAAGAGTAAGGTGTTAAGAAAACTGGAAAGGTAGGAAAGAGCTAGGTTATGAAGGGTTTTGAATACCAAAGACAGGATTTTGTACTTGATCCTGAAGGTGACAGGGAGTCACTGGAGTTTCTTGAGTAGGGAAAGGGTGATGTAGTTGGATCTGTGATTTCAGAAAATTACTTTGGTGGCTGAATGGAGGATGCATTGGAGTGGGAAAAACTGGCAGACACACAAGAAGGCTATTGCAATAATCCAGGCATGAGGTGATGAGGTTATGTACTAGAGTGGTGGCAATGTCAGGGGAGAGAAGGGAACATATTCAAGAGGTGTTGCAAAGGTGAAATCAAACACAGCTTGAATATAGGGGGAAGGGAAGTTGAGAGATAGTGAGTTGAGGATGACTCAGACTGTGAGCCTGAAGGATTGGGAGGATGGAGTTGCCCTCCACAGTAATGGGGGAAGGTAGAAGGGGTGAGGGATTAGGAGATATAATGAATTCAGTTTTGTAGATGTTGAGTTTAAGATGCCTGCTGGAAATACAGTTTGAGATGTCTGAAAAGCAGTAGGAGATGAAAGACTAAAGGTCAGCAGAGAATTTGGGGCAGGATAGGTAGGTTCCAGAATCATCAATATAGTAATTCAATCCATGGGAACTGATGAGATCACCAAGTGTAGTTTAGTGGGAGAAGAGAAAAAGGTCCAGGATAGGGGGCAGCTAGGTGGCGCAGTGGATAAAGCACCGGCCCTGGATTCAGGAGGACCTGAATTCAAAACCGGCCTCAGACACTTGACACTTAACTAGCTGTGTGATCCTGGCCAAGTCACTTAATCCTCATTGCCCTGGGGAGGTGAGGAGGGGGAGGTTGGGAAGGCCTAGGATAGAACCTAGGTAGACACTAATGGTTAAAGGATCTGGGGTCTGAATGAGGAATCAGCAAAGGAGACTAGGAAATGGTCTGATAGGTTGAATAAGTGAACAAGAAAATGAGCCAGACCTTCTTCTAACCTAGTTGTCCTCCATCTCCTTCTGTTTGTGTCCCATGAGTGAAGGTGGCAAGGGGCCAGGCTGACTTCCATTTGTGCCAGCACAAGGCAACTCCCATCTCCTGCTGCCAACCTGATCTCCCAAAAGTGATGTGGAGAACCTCCTGTGCAATTGGGAAAACATTCCCTTTTCCCTTAGGTCTTCCATCTGCTGCTGTGCCTGTCTCTTGAGGGAAGAAGAATGTCACTAGAGAGTGGGACTTTCATCTCCTACTGTGTAAGCGAAACAGCCTAATCTCCAGCCTTCAGAGCTGAAGATGAGAGTGGAAAATGGGTCTTCTTGAGCCTTCCATCTCCCGGTGAACTTGTCTCCAGCCTTATTCCAAGCCTCTTTTGGGAAAAAGAGTGGCACCTTCCTCCACTCAGTGATGAAAGTCTCACACCAATCATATCCTACACATCAAAGTGATTCTTAACCCCTATAGGTCATCATTCAAACCCCATTCCCTATCCTGCCCCACTCTGGATTCTTTTTTCTCACCCATCTGAACTCTCCCCAAGGTTCCAACCAAGCATCATCCTCTCCCTTCCACTGTATCTTCTGGAATGCCTATTCCATAGGCAACAAACTTCGCTTCATTCTAAATCTTTTCCTCTCTTACTCCTTCCATCTTCTAGCTATTACAGATAATTCACAACCTTCTGGTGACATAGTATCCCTGGCCACCCTTTACAATACTGACTATACCATCATTGATTTTATCAGTTCACTGGTTGAGGTGGGAGAGTTGAATATTTCTTGCTGTCCAGTGCCACCTGGAAAAGTTCTCTCACCACCTTGATCACTCAGTAACCTCTCCTCCATTGAGGTTCATGTGATTCATCTCTACTACCCAATCAAAATCCTAGTAGTTTAAAAAAATCCTAATAGTTGCTATATAGAAACATGTAGATCATTCCCCTTTCTTCCTTAATGAGTTTGGTACATGACTCACTTTTTTTTTCCACCTCATCAATCCCTATCCTCATATCTAGAAACTTCAAAATATACACTGACTCTAACTTCAACACTCTAATAACTCAATTACTCAACCTACTCATTTCCCATGACCTAGAAAAAAATTTTTTCCCCATTTGACCACTTCCTTCTTATTCTAATGCCTTAATTTTGTCTGTACAGAAGTTTTTAAGTTTCAAGTAATCCAGGTTATCTATACCTCTTATTTGGTTAAGAATATATTTTTTATCCATAGCTGTAAGATGTATTTAGTCTGTTTCTTTTTTGATTTTTAAAAATAATGATTGTTAATATTAAGGTAGCATATATATAGTAGAATATGGTATAAAGTGTTGGTCTAAGCCTAATTTCTATCAGAATGCTTTCTAGTTTTCCCAGCAATGAGTTTTTCCTAGGTAATTTATGTTTTCCAATTTTATCAAACATTGTGTTATTAAGTTATATTGTTTCTGATTCTCCTGTCTAGTTTGTTCCATTGATCTAACTATTTTTAAACAATACCAGAGAGTTTTGATAACCACTTACTGTATAATATAGAATGAGGTGTAGAACAACTCTTCATTGATTGCTCCAATTTTGGGGCACCCCTTCAGATTCCCATTCTTTGCCACATTTAAAAGACCTACAAATGTTTTTATACATCCTTAGAGATTGTTTGCTAAGGACTACTCCTTCCCCTTAATCTACCCTCTCTGAATCTCCCTCCCCACTTTCCCCTTTTTCTCTCCCATTTCCTTGTTGAATTAAATGTTATTTCCATACCCAAGTGTGTATGTGTTCTTCCTTCTTTTAACCAGTTCAGATAAGACTGAGGTTTAACAATCAATCATTCTCCTCTGTCCATTCTTTGTTTGTGTAAGTGCCTACTTGTTCACCTTGATTATGTAAAATAATTTCCCCTGACCTTCCTTTCCTCCTCAGTGTATTCTACTTCTCTCTCATTTCTCCATATATTTTTCAAATACAAAGTGTGCTTTTATTTATTTTTTAAAATGTATTATTTAACATTCATTTAATTTTTTTTAATTCTAAGTTTTCTCCCTCCATCCCCCTCATTGAGAACTATATATGTGGAATTATGCAAAACCTATTTCTGTATTAGCCATGTTGAAAAAAAAAAAGATTTGAGAAAAGCTCGGATTTATAAGAACTGATGCAAATTGAATTGAGCAGAACTAGGAAAATATTTTACAAAGTAACAGCAATACTGTTTGATGATCAATTGTGAATAACTTATCTATTCTCAGCAATACAATGATCCAAGACAATTTCAAAGGACTCATGATGAAAGATACTATCCACCTCCATAGAAAGGACTGATGGAATCAGATCAAAGCATGCTATTTTCCACTTAAATTTTTCTATGGGGTTTCCCTTGCTTTGGGTTTGACTATTGTCTTTTTTCACAACATGACTAATATCGTAATATGTTTTGCATGATTGAACATGCATAACCTAAACTTTTTTTAAAAGCAAGAAAAATAAAGAAAGTGAAAAAATTATATTTCAATCTGCACTGAGTTTATCAGCTCTCTCTCTCTCTGAAGGTGAATAGCATTTTTCATCATGAGCCCTTTAGAATTGTATTGGATCATAGTAGCTAAGTCTTTCACAGTTGATCATTACAATATTGCTATTACTGTATACAATGATCTCCTGGTTCATCTCACTTTATTCTGCATCAGTTCATATAAGTCTTCCCAGGTTTTCCTAAAACTATCCTTTTCATTCTTTCTTATAGCACAATCATATATCACTATGTGTTCAGTCATTCCTCAATTGATAAGCGTGCCCTCAATCTCCAATTCTTTGCCATCACAAATTTTGTACATAAGGGTCCTTTTCCTTTTTGTTTTGGTTTCTTTGAGACACAGTAGTAGTATTAATGCTGGGTCAAAGAGTATGCACAATTTTGGGCATACTTCCAAATTGTTTTCCAGAATGGTTGGACTAGTTTACAATTCCACCAACAGTGCTTTGGTGTCCCAATTCTTCCATATCCTTTCCAGCATTTGTCATTTTCCTTTTCTATCATGTTAGCCAATCTGATAGGCATGAGATCGTATCTCAAAGTTGTTTCAATATATAGAGAATTTCTGGCTTTGATTTCTTTTTCTGAAAACTTCTTATCAATTGGGGAATGGCCCTATTTTTTATAAATTTGACTCAGTTTTCTAAATATTTGAGATGTGAGGCCTTTATCAGAGAAACCTGCTGTAAAAAACTTTCCCTAGTGTCCTGCTTTCCCTCTAATATTGGTTTCATTGGTTTTATTTGTGCCTTTAAGAATCTGGATGCTCTGACGGTATACATATAATCTATATCAAATTGCTTGCCTTCTCAAGGAGGGGAGAAGAGTGGGAGAGAATATGGAACTCAAAATTTCAAAAAACAAGTGTTAATAATTTTGTTTACATGTAACTGAGAAAAATTAAAATTAAATGTAAAAAATAATTTTAATGTTCAAAAATAATTTGGATGCTCTGCCATTTGGTGTATATATGACAAGTACTGATATTACTTCATTGTCTATACTTTTATACGTTTTAGGAAAATGTAGCTTCCCTGATTTTCTCTTTTAATTAGAGTTATTTTTGCTTTTGCTTTGTCTGAGATTATGATTGCTATCCCCTGTCTTTTTAACTTCAGTTGAAGGATGCTAGATTCTTCTCCAGCCCCTTATTTTAATTCTGTGTGTGTCTTTCTATTTCAAATGTGTTTCTCATAAATTATACATTGTTGGATTCTGGTTTCTAATCCATTCTGCTATCTGTTTTATGGATGAGCTCACCCCATTCACACTCAGAGTTATGATTACTAACTGTGTATTTCCTTCTATCTCATTTTTTTTTCTTTCTTCTCTTTTTACTATCCCTCCTCAAAAGTCTATTTTGTTTCTGACCACTATCTCTCTTACTCCATCCTCCCTGCCCCCAAAATTTATTAAACTGTGTAAAGATGAAAAAACTAAAAGGGTGCCCATTAGTTTGGGAATGGCTAAACAAACTGGTATAAAACATAATGGAATAATACTGTGCTGTAAGAAATGATTAATTGGATGGTTTCAGAGAAACCTAAGAAGTCTATATCATGTAAACTAATGCAAAAAAACGAGGCAGTATACTAAAGACAAAAAACTGATCAAAGTTTCTAAATCTAAGGATGGATGAGAAGGCACTATGAAACAAATATTTTTGGGTATGGCCAATGAATTAATGTTCTTCGATTGAATGTGCATATTGGCTTTTCTTCTTTCTGCAATTTGAGATGGGGGAGATGTGAGGGAGAGAAAATGTTTAATTGAAAAAATAAAATGCAATAAACATATAGGATGATAGGGCAGCAAGGTGGCACAGTGGATAGAGGACCAGTCCTGGAGACAACATATCTTCATAAGTTAAAATCTGACCTCTGATGCTTACTAGCTGTAGGACCCTGGGCAAGTCACTTAGCTGTTTGCCTCAGTTTCCTCTTCTGTAAAATGAGCTGGTGAAGGAAATGGCAAGCTACCCCAAAAACTTTGCCAAGAAAACCCAAAATTGGGGTCACAAAAAGTAGACACAACTGAAAAGGCTGAACAACAACAAATATAATGATAGCTGGTGAAGTTGGAAGGATCAAATGAGAATTTGTTAAGGCTGTAAGAAACATGGATATGTTTATAGGCAGTAATGAAAGAACCAGTACATAGGAAGAGGCTGAAGATTTAAAAAGGAAAGGGAATGATAATGGAGGCAATCTGATGGAGAAGATGGGAAAGAACAGAAACAAGGGTCCTTGTAGAGAGCAAGGGCCACATCATCATCTGAGACAGATGTGAAAGAAGAGATAATTGGGGGAGATATCTGAGTAATGTGAGATGAGGAGGGCAAAAGAAGAAACTCTCAGCAAATGGACTCAATTTTTTTTCTTGGTGAAATGTAAGGTGAAACAGGACTATTATTTCTCTTGTTCTGGTTATAATACTTCTATTAATTCATTCTAAGATTGTATTTGCTCTACTTAGCACTAGTTAAGTCTGCCTTCTCCAGACAATTTTCACTACTATTATGACCCCTAATGTCCAGTTTCTATTACTTACAAATTTGCTTACATCTCATCCATAAACAAGCCTCTCTAGACACCACCATCTCTGCAAGTCTTTTGTCCTATATTACTCCTGACCCTCTTTTAGCTCAATCCTAAGAAAAAGCTGGTTATCTTGTTGTCTTGCTTCCTCTCCTCTGTATTTTTTTTTAAACCTATTATAATCTGGCTTTTGACCTTATCATTACACAGAACAGTCCTTTCCAAAGTCACCAATAATCTCTAAATTACTGTATCTGTATCATACTTAAAAATTTTTTTTTACTTTTTTTCTTTTTGCAGGGCAATGAGGGTTAAGTGACTTGCCCAGGGTCACATAGCTAGTAAGTGTCAAGTGTCTGAGGTCAGATTTGAACTCAGGTCCTCCTGAATCCAGGACTGGTACATTATCCACTACACCACCTAGCTGCCCTTGTATCATACGTTTGTACTTCTCAGTAGCATTTGACATTATTTCCCATCACATTACTCTCCTGCATATTTTCTGTGTTTTCCTGTCTCTGTTCTTTTAGTTCTTACATGTCTCTGCCTGTTGATTTTCAGTCTGCATTATGATATCATCATTCTCAACATTCCCCCGTGAGTATAAGGCAAGGGTCCATTATGAGCCCTTTTGTCTTTTTCTTTCTCTCCTCTCATCTCTTCTCTCCTTCTCACATGGATTTAATTATCTTTATGATGATGAATCCCAGATCTATGTATCTAGCCTCAGTTTTGATGTTGAACTTCAGTTTCACAACCCCAACTACCTAATGTGGAATGTAATGTTCCACAATCATCTCAAATTCTAAAGTGTCAAGAATAGAATTTAATATCCTTATCCCCTCCCCCAGCCCTATATCTCTTTTAAGTGATCCTCTTTCTGTGGAGTCATGAACCTTCTACTCACCCAGATTTACAACCCTGGAGTCATCATCAAATCCTTGCTCTCCCTCACCCCATGTAGCCCATCAGTTTCCAAATCACCTCTACCTCCACAGCATATTTCCAACCTGGCCCTTCTCTTCATTTAGGCCCTCAAAACTACGGTGAAAACCTCCTAATTGGTCTACCTGCCTCAAAAGTCTCTACCCTAAAAAATAAAGTTTCTAGCCTCTCCAGACCATCATCCTAACTATGTCTGTCCAAATATCCTAAAAGCACAGGTTGAGAGTTGCTAGTGAATAAACTCCAGTGGCTCCCTATTACTTTCAGGATAAAATATAAACTCTTTGTGTATTTAAAACCCTTCAAAAGTAGACCCCAACATACCTCACAGCCTAATTACAAATAACTTCACTGTACGGATACTTTGGACTAACACAAGGATTCTTAACCTATTTTTTTTTTTTTTTGCATCACAGATCCCTTAGGCAATCTAAGGAAGTCTATAATAATGTGTTTAAATGAATGAAGGTAATGATAAATTTTAGTTATAGGTTAGTGGAAATAAACATGTAATTTTTCCCCATCCAAATTCACTGACATCCCCCCTCCTGAAATCTTTCCAGAAACCTCTTATGGGGAGGATCTGTAGCTGTCGGGTTAAGAACCCTTAGTTGAGCTAAACTGTGTTTCTTCTTGTTCTTCATATACAGTATTCCATCTCTTGCCTGTGGACCTTGTAATGGGGGTTATAGCAGCACCTAACTTGTAGGGTTATTGTAGGGATCAAATGGATATTTGTAAAACACTTAGCACAATGCCTGGCACACAGTAGGTACTATACATGTGTTTCTTCTCCTTTCCCTTCATACCTTTAGACTGGCTGTCTCTCATGCCTGGAACGCCCTTCCCTCCTTACTTTCATCTCTCAGGATCCTGTGTTTCTTTCAGGGCTTAGCCCATGTGCCACATTCTATTTTTTCACGTTAACTTTTATTTTACATTGTCAATTAATAAACATTGATTTTATCTTCCTTTCACTGCCCACCCTAATACTGGGAAAAACAATAAAAGAAAATGTCTGTCTCATTCTGCACTCTAAGCCCATCACCTCTCAGGAAATTGGGTTTCCTTTTTCTTCATTGCTGGATCTCTGCCTCTGGTTTATAAAGAAGAAGCTGGTGAAACAGAAGGAGTGTGTCCAGCTCCAGTGCTCCAGTTTTGGTGCAATCTCCTTCTACTCGCCTCTCCTCTTCCCTCTTCCTCATTCAAAGCCCAATCACAAGCTATCCTTTGTCTATTCTTTTAAACCCCTTTGTGATCCAACCTGGAAAGCTTAACAGGTTTGGAGTGACAGATCTGCAGGCTCCCCTTGGGTCTGGATTTCCTGCCCTGCTTAATCCTCTGCAGGTTTCAAACTATGCTGGAGGCTGCAACTAAGACTCTCCTCCATTCTTTGTTTCCAGGGTCACAGTCACACAACTGCAGTTTGCTTCTCAAATTGCTCAATGTACAGCCTAGATCTAGCCCACAACTGCTTTTCACCCTGGAATGCCAACCCCAAGCCCTGATCACTTTCTCCGACCACTCTAGAGCACTAGGTAATGATAGTCCAATATCTCAGCTCCTCCCTGTAAATTTCCCCCATACTACATCCATCAAGCTTTTTGTGGTCACTGCAACTACTAGTGCCTTCTTCCCCAAATCATTTGGTAATCGTTTTGTATATATTTTGTACACTTCTATATTTAAAAATGTTATATTGTCTTCCCTGACATTGCTTTGATTTTATTTCAACAGAGCCTAGCACATAATAGGCACTTAATAAATTCTTGCTTAATTTGCTGACTAAACTCCATCCTAGCTTTGCTAACAACTAGTTGGGTAACTTTAATCAACTAGTTTCCTTTTCTCCAAGTCCAAAAGAAAAGGAAATTACTGAAGACAAGGGTCATTTTCATTTTTGTTTTTCATTTTTTTTTCTCCAGCACCTAATACAGTGCCCTTTTTACATAGAAGGAGCTTAATAAATAGTTGAATTGAATTATATTGTTTTCAGTTTCACCCAGAAATAAAAATGAAAGATTGACACTAGATGAACTTTGTGGTACATTCCAGATCTATCATTATAATATCTATGTATAGAAAAGAGATTTAAAGCATTTAAAATGCCAAGTAGGGGTTACACTACAAAGAATGAATGCTTAATCTCTTTTCATCCTTAAAGGTTGGTTCCCTATGATGTACTAAATGTAAAAGTCAACAGGAAACTGAGGTTAGTAGAGAAACAATTCAAAAGCACACAATATTTCTTCATCTAGATCTATGAATAAGTTCTTCTACTTGGATATTCAGAAATATTAACATATAAAATGTCACAAGAAAGAATCAGAATATAAATTTAGTGTTTCTAATCTTTGTTTTATGTGATCAAAATAAAATAACTTAGGCAAGAAGAGTAACAATTCATAAATTATTAATTTTAAAAGGGAAGTAAACAATGCAGTCGATAACTTAAAAAAAATAACATCCTAAACATCCTATTACACACTTAGGAGTTAGCAGAAACACTTTTTAAATTCCTTCCAATGTAAAATCATCCCAATCCAAATTTTCTCTGAAAAGAACTAAGTTATACTAACAAAATATTATTACTAACAATAGAGGAAGGAAAAACATATTACATAAGGTAAAAATAGATTTTTTAAAAATTCCTGAAATGTTTGAATAACTATTTCCTTAGACTACCAATAAATTGTACTTTTGTCAATATCTTTATTTTTAAGCTACTATAGTGTAAAACACATTCTCTGAGCTATAATTAGTACAGTTGCTTTTTTCTCTTGTTGAAATTTACTTATGGGCAAATGGATAGATTTTCCATTCTCTAGTCTTGGACTCAGACTACAATAATCAAACCTGACAAACTGAATAATGTTATCTCAAATATAAACGTTTTAGCCTACTATATTTCATTATTAGCATGTACTAACCTAGCAATGTTCAAAATTATAATTATCTTAAAATTTCCTGACTGTAGAGATTAAAAAAAATTTGAGGTTGCTGTTTTAACAGACTTTTTTGTTTAGGTCATTAAAAGAAAAAATAGAAAGTTGTCCTCTAATTTGATTCCCTGTTGCCAATTGTCATATCTTCATGATCTTCCAGTTATATAAGCTAAGGACTCCCTACATTTATTGTTCCTACTTGTTTCAAAATGGGGCACTATTCAATCTTACAAACTCTCTATTACAATCTATTTCTTATTGAAGGGAACAGAAAAAAGAAAATTTGATCATTTCTATATAAAATCAAAGATCAGAAACCAACAGCAGGATGTTCTGCATAGATATACAGAGGGTTAAAAAAAAACCCACAGAGATATGACTGCTTACAGGATGTACATAAAAAACAGAGCAAAGAAACGTCTTTCCTGGAGTGTTTGGTAGCTGACCCAAGCCAAGTTGTATTTGTAAAAAAGAGAACAATTAGAGAATCTAAATTTTATTTATGTTGCTGATTCTTGAACTACAATGACATTTTTCTGACAATACTATTTGATTTTTTTATACCTCTAAATAAAAGAGAAAAAGATGGAGATCAAAATACATTTGCAGAGATGATTTCCTGCATTCAAACTAACCACTTCCCCTTTAAAAACAAATACACATCTATCTTAAAAAAACAACAACAAAACACAGCACATCCTAAAGTAAATACTTTCTTAACATAACTAGCTGGATATAGCACAAAAATGGGGGAGGGGGAGAATTTAAGGTGCCAAATTATACAATAAAAAAGTCAACCTAATAGGACCAAACAAAAACAAATAATTTGCTACAACTCATACGCAGAATAACTAAAACACTCATGCTCCACAGACTGCTTCCCCAAATGGTCAAAAAATCTGACACACTCTAGAAGCTTTTGCTAAAGCAGTACTAAATCCAAGTGCTGCCTGGCAAACACTAAGCAAACTCACTGTACTGAACAGGACTTCCTAAGTACTTGAGATTTATTTGTTTTCTTGGGTTATTAGGCAGATTAATTATGCTAATTAATTTCCTTTATAACTTTCAGTTTAACTCTGCTTGAATTCTTATCTAAATAAATTAGCATATATTTTGTAATTTAAAAACTGATTTTTGTAATCCTATTTCTTTCTCAGAAGTCTAATCACTACTGCAAAGTAAATTCAAGATCTCCCCTTTTAAAGAGATACCATTTATATTAACAAAGATCTTATCTTCAGTAAAAATGGATAGTTGAAAAATACAAGAATTACTTTTTTTAAATGTTTATCATAAATTGAAAGTATATAACCAGAACACATTAGAATTTAAATTTACTTCTAGGCTGTTTGGTATAAAAAATAAGTAATTTCCTCAAATCAAAGGTTATACATTATAGTGTCATTATCAGGTTCTTGAAAGAGCACCTATCACAATCCAGAGGGAGCTTCTTGCTCAGTCAATTCATAGTATAGTACTGATTTTGAAAGCAGTTTGTCTGTTTTTTTAGCAGATAAATTGTTTGAGAGACCAAAACTCTGAAATTGATACTACAGTTTCAAAAAACAATTTAAACTATTTACAGTTTCTCCAGCTATTTGTAACCACCAACTATAGTTTATGCTAAACAATATCCCATTTTGCACTTAGGAATTATGTAACAGCAAGGAGTCACAAGGCAAGGGTGAACAAGACAAAGGGCATTATTCACTGTCTGACATAGTTTAACACATGCACTTAGAAAACACTGTTCTCTCTGTCCAGCAATATTATTTCACATTCCATTCATTTTCATAACCTTTTTCTTCCTAACCCAAGTAAGAAGCAAACCAAGTATACAAAGGCGAACAATTAGACTAAGTAACACTCTTTGTATAGTTGTCCAATACAGTGGTTTCTAAACTTTTCTGATCATGCATGCCATGAGTAAACAATTTTTGAGCAATGCCTTGATAACTTTATATTAAGTTATATGCATGAGAAATTCATACAAAGATTTTTTCTTATGCAATAGTTCCCCTTCTATCCCAGATGCATTTATTTAATTTATGCAGAAGCATTTCAATGTCATGAAATCAAAATTCTCTATTTCATCTTTTGTGATTGCCTTTATTCTTATTTGGTTAATAACACACCTCCTACCCATAGCTGTAAATGTTATCTGATTTGCTTCTCTTTTAACTTGTTTAATGGTATATACTATTTAATAATCAGGTCACAAATTTATTTTGAATTTACTATGGAATATGGTGTTAGATATTTGTCCAAGTCTAGTTTCTTCCAGGTTGTTTTCTAGATTTCCCAGGCGTTCTTATCAAATAGGAACTTCCTTCCAAAGTAGTTATTGTTTTCAGTTTTCACACAGAGCTACTGAATTTAATTATCTCTAATTCTTCTTTGTTCAGTCTGTTTCATTGTTCTACTTCTCTGTTTTTTAACTAGTACCACAATGGTTCTTATGAATGTTGTTTTACCGTATAGTTTAGATCTGGAAGTGCTATTGCCTCTGCATTCCTAAACTTTTCATTATTTGTACTGGTATTTTAGATCATTTGTTTCTCTGAATGAATTTTGTTATTATTTGGAAATGATGACAAAAGACAGAAATATTCAGTGTTGGAGGAACTGTGCAAAGATAGGCACACTAGCACACTGCTAGTGGAGTACAACCATTTTATGATTATTTTAAATAATTCAATTATTTTATTTTCATTTCCAAATTTTCTTTCTCCTCTTTCCCTTCCCCACTAACTGCAAATGAAAGAAAAATAAAACCCATTCCAAATATGTATAGTCATACAAAACAAAATGAAAAACAGAAAAATAAAGAGAAGAAAATGTGCTTCAATCTGCCCTCAATCCAACAGCTCTCTATTTGGCAGTAGACATAAATCCTTTGGAATTGTAATGGTTCATTGTGTTGAGCAGAGTTGCTAAGTCTTTCACAGTTGAACACTGTTATAATATTGCTATTACTGTATAAATTGTGTTCCTGGTTCTGTTCATTTTACTTTGCAACAATTCAGCAAGTCTTTATGGGTTTTTCTGAAACCATTCCCTTCTCAGAGTACAATAGTATTTCACCACATTCATATGCTATAATTTGTTTAACCACTGCTCAATTGATAGGCATCCCCTCAGTTTCCAATTCTTTGCCACCACAAAAAAGTTATAAGGGCAAAGAATTGGAAACTGAGGGAATGCCCATCAATTGGGAAATGGCTGAACAAATTGTGGCATATGAACATAATGGAATACTACTGTGCTATAAGAAAGGATGAGCAGGCCGATTTCAGAAAAACCTGGAAAGAATTATATGAACTGATGCTGAGTGAAGCTAGCAGAGTCAAGAAAACATTATACACAGTAACAGCAACACTGTGCAATGATCAACTGTGATAGACTTAGCTCTTCTAAGAAATACAATGATGCAAGAACAATTCCAAAAGACTCATGATAGAAAATGCTCTCTACATCCAGAAAAAGAACTATGGAGTCTGAAGGCAAATTGAAGCATACAATTTTCACTATTTTTTTGTTTTTTTCTTTATCATAGTTTTTCCCTTTTGCTATTATTTTTCTTTTGCAACATGACAAATGTAGAAATATATTTAACATGATTGTTCTGTATAACCTATACCAGATTGCATGCTGTCTTGGGGAGGCAGGAGAGGATGGAAGGGAGAAAAATGTGGAACTCAAAATCTTACAAAAATTAATATTGAATGCTTTCTTTACATGTAATTGGGAAAAAATAAAATGCAGTGGGCCAAAAGTCATGAAGGGATTTCAATATTTAATGACTCCTTTATTTTTTTTTTACAATACCAAGGCATCATATACAGTATAAGAAATATTTGCATTATATATATATGTATATAAAGATAATTTTCAAGAAGTCATTAAAAAATCAGACTCCTTCATGACTTTTGACCCACACTATACTATTAAGTTTAAAAAAAAAAAGAACTGCTATAAATATATTTGTACACATGGGTCCTTTTCTTTCTTTTATCTTTTTGGGGTACAGATATATCTATGATATGGCTGGGTCAAAAAGTAAGTACAGTTTAACAGCTTTTTGGGTACAGTTCCAAATTACTTTCTGGAATAGCTGCACTAGTTTACAGCTCTACCAATAGTGCATTGGTCTGTTTTCCTTTTTCTCTTCTTCTATACTATTTCATTTGAGCTACCATGTATTTAATTACCATCTTTATCCTGATGATTCTTAAATCCACCTATCCTGCCCCAATCCATCTGCTTACTACCAATATTATGTTCTCCAACTGCCTTTTTGACATCTCCAACTGGATGTCCAATAAACATCTTAAAATCAACATATCGAAAACAGAATTCATTATCTTTCCCCCTAAACTTTCCTGCCCTCTTGGCTTCTATTACTATCAAGGGCCACACCATCCTCCCAATAGCTCAGGCTTGCAACCTAGGAATCATCCTTGACTCCTTGCTCTCATCCATTCGCATCCAATGCACCCTGTCTTCCCTCTTCTGACACTACTACCACTCTCTAATGTAGGATCTCATTACCTCATACCTGGACTATTACAACAGCCTGCTGGTGGGTCTACCTGCTCAAGTTTCTCGTCAATTTCATCCACTTTCCATATATCCACCAAAGTGGTTTTCCAAAATTTCAGGTTTGTCTCCCTTAAAAACTATCCTCCTACTCTGGTGGCTCCCTATCACCACCAAGATCAAATACAAATCCTCTCAGTGGATAGAGCACCAGCCATGGAGTCAGGAGTACCTGAGTTCAAATCCAGCCTCAGACACTTAACACTTACTAGCTGTGTGACCCTGGGCAAGTCAATTGCCTCAACTGCCTCACTTAAAAAAAAAATCTAATCTTTTATTTGAACCCCTCTAAATTATCAAGCCCCTCTAAATTCTAGTGTCTTCCTACTATTAATTATTTCCTATTTATTCCATATGTAATTTTTATGTATATATTTGCCTGTTGTCTTCTCTATTAGACTATCAACTCCTTGAGAGTAGCAACTGTTTGTTTTTTTTTTCCATCTCAGTGCTCTTCATACCCCCCATAACTGGTCAGAGAGCCCACTGAGAGAAATGACCTAGCAGTTAAAATAAGAATGACACTATTTATCCATCTGAATAAGTGGAAGAGCAAAAAGACTTCTAGGACTTCTGTTTATGTCAGCAAAATTACATTTTCATATGTGAACTAAAGTTCAAAAGCATTTAGAAATGTCTAGTGCCTGGGGATTCCTGTTTTATTTGGCAATCAACTGTAACAGGAAGGGTGCTTTTTCTTTAGAAGATTATTAAGGTCAGCATTCTCATATACTTTTCACATAAGGTACCAAAATATTTGTCATTTTTTCTTAGTGATAACACAAACAATAAATATTCTTCAAAAATTCACAATGGTAACAGAACTACTGAATTTCAAATCCCAGACCTCAAAGTAATAACAAAGGAGAAACATCACAAATAATGTCCTTTCAGAGGGTGTAAAAGTGGAACTTTGGGCAGAACTGATTCAAGATAATGACAAATAGTGACACAGATAAATAGGGAAGTGAAAGAAAAAAATATGACAGAGTATACCTTTTCAACATCTGCTTTTGTAACATTAATGTCAGCATCCATTTTTTCAAAATACTGTTGTGCTCTGTCAGCTTCTTTGCAATCTCTCTCAAATCTTCGTTTACTCTAAAAGAAAAAAGAAAAGTACACACTTAATTATGAAACCATTAGATTCAAAGAAGCAAAATGTTACTTAAAATTAAGCTCAATAAAGAGAACCTGTGACTAAAATAATTTGCTGTAATCAGTGTTACAGACTTTCACTTAAAACATGCATACATTTGTTCCAGTAACAAGCAAGAACAAATACCTAAAAGTTGTCTAATCCTGACAATGTAGGAAAAGAATAAAATGTAGGTGAGTAGACAACATTACTACTTGTTAAGAAAATGTAATATTGATTATACTCCTTTAGGACCCACCTTATTTGGAACTGTTTTGGAAACAAATTGCATTAAAGTCACTTTGAAAGAGTCTATAAACATATTTCTTTAGGAGAGTTCACTTACTGATTCAAGTTGTTTCCAGCAAGTTTCAATGTGTTGTTGTGCCTTCCGACCATCATGGAAATGCTGGAGGGAAAAGAAATACAAAAATGAAAAATCTTCTTGCATATGAAAATAAATTTGTAATCAAAAGAAATTTAGGAATTTAAAATGATCAAAAGAAAAACAGTAAAATGGATTAAGGGCAAGAGTTGAAGAAGATATGTCCCCAAATTTCTAGCCCAACTACATATACTTTGGATTTAGCTGATGTATCAAACTGTTTTGTTTTGTTTTTTTTCTATTTCCTTCCTGATTCTTTATTATATGGGATGACTCTCTGGGGGGGGGGGGAAGGACTGGAAAATAAAGGCGATTTTTTTAAAAGCTACCAATGAAAACCTTAAAAAACCAAAATTTTAATTCCAAATAATAAGAGTATACTTGGGGGGGGGCGGGGCAATGAGGGTTAAGTGACTTGCCCAGGGTCACAGAGCTAGTAAATATCAAGTGTCTGAGGCCAGATTTGAACTCAGGTCCTCCTGAATCCAGGGTCAGTGCTCTATCCACTGCACCACCTAGCTGCCCCCAAGAGTATACTTTTATAAGTCATTTATAAGGTACAAATATACCTAATTTAAGAAAAAGTAATTTTAAAAATTTAGTTTACAAAAAAATTTTAGGTCATTATTTCAGACTGAGGACAGAACTTCACAATTTGTGGGGTCTATTATGATCCTATCAGTTGTCAGACAACTGCATATCCCAGAAAAAAAAAAACAAAACAAAAAACACAAAGCCATCTCCAATGCTTAAGCAACAACTACACAGTTCAATCATCTTGTCCAATGATACTAAGATAAATAGTAGAGTTAATGCTAATTAAAATTTTATGGAAAGAGGTAAGTTTAAGAGAAGAAATTAGTAAGAAAATAAGAATTCCTCCAGATTTAAACTTTAAAAGATAAAGATAGTTTTTCAAACTAACAGAAAAAACTCATTGGACTTTCTAAAGCTTGAAGAATTTCTACAAACATAATGAAGCATAAGCACATTTCCTGCCATTTGAGGATCACTCTATTGTAAGCACAGCATAGGTACTTTTACCAACTGGAGTGTGACAATCTTTTTTTTAACCATAAAGCTTTCTGCTAATTTAAATGTATTGTTATTTTTGGGTTTTTTTTGTTTTTTAGCGAGGCAATTGGGGTTAAGTGACTTGCCCAGGGTCACATAGCTAATAAGTGTTAAGTGTCTGAGGCCAGATTTGAACTCAGGTACTCCTGAATCCAGAGCGGGTGCTCTATCCATTGCGCCACCTAGCTGCCCCTAAATGTATTATTTTTTAAAGCCTTGCTTCCTCTCAATACCTGATTTTAAAAGTATTCTTGCATTTGTGATATTATTTACAATAAAAAGTCTATGAAAATTATATCCCACAGTACTAATACTTGACAATGTGATTCTTGAGGTACTAATTATGACCTCTGAAATATTTTGTAGAACAGGAAAGGCTAACAGGGCAGGAAATTGTTGTCCTGATGTTTAAAAAGAAGAAGTAGACTCATCAAACTAAGTTTGTGACCTTGACTTTTATTCCTAGCAAAATTCTAAAATTCATTAATAAAAAAGGTCAGTTTATAGATGCTTAATAAGTAATAATAATGATAATTAATGGCTAGTACAGGTTTAACAAAAATTGACCGTATAAGAGTATTTCCTTTTCTTGGACATGTTATTAAATGGGTAGATATGGGGAGAGCCTTTTTTTCCTGATAACAAAGAAATATGTATGTGTGCATGTGCGTGCACACGCACACACACACACACACACACACTCTATAACATTACTTGCATTGAGGAAACACTGTAAGTTGTCCCAATAAATACGGGGAGGACAGGGACAGGGAACAAAGCTGCCCCTTCTTCCCACTATTATCAGACAAAGTTCTAGAAATGGTAGTGATAGTAAAACATAGGCAAATTAATACATAAACACTAGCAAAGAAGAGAGAAAATCATCTCCATTTGTAGGTAACAAAATAGTTTTCACTATTGAGAACACAGAAATAAAAACAACATATTTAAGCAATGTGACAACATACAAAACAAATATGCAAAAAATCATTGGTATTGCTCTACCAAATTGAAAAAAAGATCTAGAAAGGCATAACAGAAAAGGAAATCCCATTGGAAAGATTTGCCAAATAAATAAAATGCCTGTTTTTCAATTGACTAAGCCATAATGAAGACATAAATTCAAAGATAAAATATTTCTAAAGAAATAAAAAGTGAATTAAATAAATGGATATTTCCTTACTCATGATCATGAAACAACAATATGATGGAAATGACAATATTAATTTATAGATTTAGGGCTATACCATGCTACCAACTAGTTATTTTATAAAACTTTCCAAAATATTGACAAATAAGAAAATTCATTTGGGGGAATACAAGATCTACAATCTCAATGGAAATAATGAAAATAAATATAAATGAAAAGAGAATCATAGCTTGAGAACTCAAAGAATACTATAAACCTAAAATCATCAAAACTATGTAACACTAGTCCAAAAATAGAAAAGTGACCATTGAAACAAATTATGTAAGTAATTAAATGAGATAATATGTGTAAAGCATTTAGCACATCTCCTAGCACACAATTTATTCTATTCCAATCAAATTCAATGTTCCAATGTTGGAAAAATATTTTTAAAGTGTACAATAACCTTTTATTATTAATCTGCATTATAAGTATTTTCTCCATCACTTTAGGTTTAGACAATCAACATAACAGTAAATCAAGTCATGATCTGTAGCATTTACAATTTCCAAGTTGTAAAATTTCCACTGAAAATTTAACAATCTAATAGCTAGTAGAAGTCGGTTCCAGCAAATCACTGGGAAGAATGCCCCTATTTATTAAGAACTGCTGGAAAATCTGGAAAACATTTTGGCTTAAAAAAAAAATAGTTGGTTTAGACCAGCACTATAGCTATATAACAAATTTGAAAGGGATAGCTGAACTTAAACATAAAAGATATATCATAGGGGGCAACTAGGTGGTGCAGTGGATAGAGCACCGGCCCTGGATTCAGGAGGACCTGAGTTCAAAATCCAGCCTCAGACACTTGACACATACTAGCTGTGTGACCCTGGACAAGTCACTTAGCCCCAATTGCCTCACCCCCCCAAAAAAGATATATCATAATCTCACTACTGATTGTCATAGGCCCTTTAACCTACTCCATTTCCAGCTTGGGGAAGTTAACCCTTCCTTAGGCAGCCTAGTGGCCCCTTGCTTGAAAGAACATAGTGATGCTAGACTTAGTGGAAATATCCAATTAGTTTAGCTCTGCTGTAGTTCAGAACACTCAAGCATAAAGTGATATAGCAGCTTCAGATACCTGGAAGCAAGGATTACAAATGTGTGTCAAAGCTAGGTGGAAGCACAGTGGATAGAGCACCGGCCCTGGCTTCAGGAGGACCTAAGTTCAAATCTAGCTTCAGACACAACACTTACTAGCTGTATGACCTTGGGCAAGTCACTTAACCCTCACTACCCTGCAAAACAAAACAAAAACAAATGTGTATCGAGGACAGCTAGGTGGCGCAGTGGATAAAGCAGTGGCCCTGGAGTCAGGAGGACCCAAGTGCAAATCTGGCCTTAGACACTTGACACTTACTAGCTGTCACTTAACACTCATTGCCTCGCAAAAACAAAAACAAACAAACAAAACAAATGTGTGTCACCACACCTGCCTAGACAGAAACATTGTAAAGAATAACAAGTTTGAAAGACTTAAGAACTCTGCTCAATAATGAAGCATGTTACCTAACTCATGACAGAGATGTGATAAGACAGCCATGGTACAAAGACATACATTTTTGGAGAAGACCTTTGTGTAGATTCATTATACTCCACTATGCTTATGGATTACAAGGGTTGGGGGGGTTTCCCCGTTTTTAATGCAAGTGATATATGAGGAAATAAGCAGGGTTAGCAATAGTGATGACAAAAATTAGGCCACTGAAACATTTTTTTAATGCACAGAAGAAAACAGAAAGAAATTTAAAAGGAAGCACAGATAAGCAGGACAGTTTTGAAAGTACCATGTTGATTTTACTTTATACATTATTTAAAAATTGGTATGAACAATGGAATACTATTGTGCTGTAAGAAATGATGAGCAGGAGGAGTTCAGAGAAACCTGGAGGGTCTTAAGTGAGCTGATGATGAGTGAGATGAGCAGAACCAGAAGAACATTGTATACAGTATCATCAACATTGAGTGTTGACCTACTGTGATGGACTATATTCTTCTCACCAATGCAATGGCACAGAAGAGTTCCAGGGAACTCGTGATAGAAGAGGATCTCCAAATCCAAGGGAAAAAAAAAAAGAACTGTGGAGTATAGATGCTGATTGAATCATACTATTTCTTTTGTTTTGGGTGCTATTGGTTTTTTTTTTTCTTTCTATTTTGAGGTTTTGCATCACTGCTCTGATTCTTTCTCTTGTAACAGGATTAATGCAGAAATAGGATTAATGTTATTATGTGTATATATGTGTGTGTATATATATATATATATATATATATATATGTATAGAGATATATAGATATAACCTATATCAGATTACCTGCTGTCTAGGGGAGGGGGGAGGGAGGGGTGGGAGGGAGAAAAATCTGAAATTGTAAAGCATGTATAAACAAAAGTTGAGAACTATCTTTACATGTAATGGAAAAAATAAAATACCTCATACATAAAAAAAAAATTGGTATGAAATGGAAATTTTTGGTTTCATACAGAATATTCATGTTCTGATATGTTTATGGAAATGTTCATTTTTTCTGTTTTAAGTTCAGAATAAAAGCCAATAAGGTGAGGAACACTAACACATTGTTAGTGTGACTAAACTGGTTCAATTATTCAAGAGAAAAGGATGTTATTTTGTTTTTAAAAAGTGACAGCAACTAGGCTCTCCATTATTACCACTATTACTCAATATTATACTAGAAATGCTAGCTATAGCAATAAGACAAGAAAAAGAAATCAAAGTAAGAGCAGAAAACAAGAAAACAAAAGTATTGCTTTTTGCAGACAATATGATGATATACTTAAAGAATCCTAGAGAATTAACTAAACAATTAACTTTAAAAAAAAGTTGGAGGATATAAAATGAACATACATAAATCATCAGGTTTTCTAAATATTATCAACACAGTCCAGCAAGAAGAGCAAGAAAGAGAAATTCTATTTAAAATAACTGTAGATAATATATGATACTTGGAGTCAACCTGCCAAGAAAAAACCCAAGAATTATGTAAACACAACTACAAAACATTTTTCACACAAATGAAGTCAGATCTAAACAAATGGAGAAATATTAACTGCTCATGCATTGGTGGAGTCAATATAATAAAGATGACAATTCTACCTAAATCAATTTATTTATTCAGTGCCACACCATTCAATCTACCAATTCAATCTTTTAAAGAGCTAGGAAAAAAAAATTTATCTGGAAGAGCAAAAGGACAAGAATATCAAGGGAACCAATGGGGAAAAAAATGTGACAGAAGGTAGCCCAGCAGTATCAGATTTCAAACTATATTACAAAGAAGTAATCATCAAAACAATCTGATACTGGCTAAGAAACAGTAGTGGATGAATGGAATAGATTAGGAACATAGAGTAAAAGTACACACAGCACTAAATTACTATAGTAATATAGCAGGATTCACACATTGGGGCCAAGAACTCACTGTGACAAAAATTCCTAGAAAAACTGGAAAGCAGTTTGGCAAAAACTAGGAATAGACCACAATCCCCCACCACCAGATACCAAGATAATGCCAAAATGGGTACATGCTTTAGACAGAAAGGGTGATATCCTAAGTAAATTAAGGGAGCGTGGAAAATTTTACCTGTTGGATCTATGGATAAGGGAAGAATTTATGACCAAAAACAAAAGAGAAAGGATCACAGGTAGCAAAAATGAATAATTTTGAATACATTAATTTTAAAAGTTTATGTACAAAGAAAATCTACACAGTCAAGATTAGAAAGAAAATAGGAAATTGGGGGAAAATTTTATAGCAAGTTTCTCTGATAAAGGCATCATTTTTCAAATATCACCCCAATGTCATGGTCCTCTTTGAGAATGAAGGACAGGGTGGCGCAGTGGATAGAGCACCGACCCTGGAGTCAGGAATACCTGAGTTCAAATCCGGCCTCAGACACATAACACTTACTAGCTGTGTGACCCTGGTCAAGTCACTTAACCCCAATTGCCTCACTAAAAAAAAAAAAGAGAGAGAGAATGAAGGACAAACAACACTGAAAACTGGAACATAAACTATATTGAAAGAAAAAACTGAAGGCAGGGTGATTTGTAGAATAACTTCTTCCCTTCAACCTCTCATTTCATCTGACATATACTTGCAAATAATATTGAATACAAGGGTTGAGCAAAATAATGAACAGGAGTCCTTTGTACACATTTTTTTCAATTTTCTCTTAGAAATACTGATTTTGGGGGCAGCTAGGTGGCGCAGTGGATAGAGCACCGGCCCTGGAGTCAGGAGGACCTGAGTTCAAATCCAGCCTCAGACACTTGACACTTACTAGCTGTGTGACCCTGGGCAAGTCACTTAACCCCAATTGCCTCACTAAAAAAAATAAAATAAAATAAATACTGATTTTTTAACTAGTCACATAAGAAAATTTCTTTGCTCTGAAACTAAAAATTATACAGAATTGCATGGTATATTTGCTGCTTAATAGTATACAAAGGCAAAATATACTTTATTTATACATACAATAAAATAGAAATAAATAATAGCTCCAAATTTTAAATAGAGATTGATGAATGGGTGAAAAAAAATAATACCTCTTTTAAAGTTACAGAAGGAAATCATTACATCATTTCTCTTGTCCAAGTTTAGAAAGGATACCCTGTTTCTCAAAATTAAGAAAATACATCTTACTTTGTGTAGGAGTGTTTTGATTTCTTATTTTTCATGTAATATCTGAGCTGAAGACATCTGATTATATTTGAAGTAGAATTTAAGCTTTCTTATTTTAAAATATCTTTTGCTTTCATGCCTTAAACTTACATAAAATAATAAATTTACAATAATCTTCGAGATAAAAAAAATCAAAGAAAACATAAAATAAGGGAAAGAACTGTCATTACAAACTAGTCAAGAACAATGATACATTCCAAAAGATGCTGATAAGGCAGAGTTTAAGATGGCAATATAATCTGGTACGATTCAATTAATTTTATCATATTATACAGTTAAAAAGCAAAAGTGGACAAATAAAATATATTAACAATGAGAACTGAACAATTAAAAATCATAGCATTGGGGCAGCTGGGTGGCGCAGTGGATAGAGCACCGGCCCTGGAGTCAGGAGTACCTGAGTTCAAATCGGCCTCAGACACTTAACACTTACTAGCTGTGTGACCCAGGGCAAGTCACTTAACCCAAATTGCCTCACTAAAATAAATAAATAAATAAATAAATAAATAAATAAATCATAGCATTAAATTTTCCTTTTGCTCTGATTCTTCTCTTACAACATAACTAACATGGAAAGATGTTTAACATGCTTGTAATATATGACCTATAACAAACTGTCTGCTAGCCTCAGGAGGGGGGAGGGAAGGAAGGGTGGGAGAAAAATTTGGAACTAAAAAAAAATTTATATATAATTGGAAAAAAATTAAAAATTAAAAAGTTAAAATTAAAGTTTAAAAAATTATAGCAATAGGGGCAGCTAGGTGGGGCAGTGGATAGAGCACTGGCCCTGGAGTCAGGAATACCTGAGTTCAAATCCGGCCTCAGACACTTAACATTTACTAGCTGTATGACCCTGGGCAAGTCACTTAACCCCAATTGCCTCACTTAAAAAAAAAATCATATCAATAAAGCAATAACCATCTGTTAGCACTTTATCATGAGTTTTAAATAAATCTGAAACCCCACAAATTTAAAGAAATATGAAGATTGAAAAAAGGAAAAAAGAAAAAGTTAGAAGGTAAATATCAATGATAAACAGTATAAATTTTCTCAAAATTATATCATAAAATAGGGAGTCGGGAATGTTACCTTCTAAATTTGACAACAGGCTTCATGGTTCTAAATTAACTTGAAAATATAAAATCTAAAAGTGGTCTATGTGCAAAAGCTGTAAAGGAATTAAAGAAATCCAAGAGATAGTTCATGATGTCATGAAATGCCAAAAGATAAACTTTGAAAATAATTTATATTGGCACATTAAAAAGTAATTATATGTATTATACAGCAGTAATCATCAAAACAATTTGATACTGGCTAATAAATAGAGTGGCGGATCAGTGGAATAGATTAAATACTCAATACCTTATATTAAGTGACCATGGTAATTTTAGTGTTTGATAAACACCAAAGATCCAAGCTTTGGGGACAAAAACTCACTATTTGACAAAAACTGAAGGGAAAACTGAAAAACAGTATTGTAGAAACTAGGTACAGACCAACATCTCAAACCAAATATCAAGACAAGGTCAAAATGGATGCGCAGACAAAAAGGATGATACCATAAGCAAATTAGGGGAGTATGGAAGTTTACCTGTGAGATCTATGGATAGGGGAAGAATTTAGGACTAAATGAGAAATGAGAGATAAAGAGCAATAAATAAAATGGATTACTTTGACCGTATTAAATTAAAAATGTTTTGCACAAAAAAAGCTTCAATGCAACCAAAATTAAAAGCAGAAAACTGGGGGGAAATTTTTACAATGTTCATCAATTAGGAAATGGCTGAAAAAATTGTGGTATATGATTGTAATAGAATATTATTATGCTGGGGCAGCTAGGTGGTGCAATGGATAAAGCACCGGCCCTGGATTCAGGAGGACCTGAGTTCAAATCCAGCCTCAGACACTTGACACTCACTAGCTGTGTGACCCTGGGCAAATCACTTAACCCTCATTACCCTGCAAAAAAAAAAAAAGGGGGGGGATTATAATCACTTTCAAAAAAAGAATATTATTATGCTATAAGAAATGTATGCTGATTTGAGAAAAATCTAGAAAGACTTACATATGCATAATCTATATCAAATTGCTTCCCATCTCAAGGGGGAAAGGGATAGAGTTTGAAACTCAAAACTTAAATTGGGGAAAAAATAAAATATTTTTTAAAAATTAAAGAAAAATAATTATACTTCTTTTTCTGATATCAAACAATTAGAAACTGAGGGGTGTCCATCAATTGGGGAACAGCTGAACAAGTTATAGAATATGAACATTATGAAATATTACTATACTGTAAGAAATTATAAGAATGGTTCCAAAGAAACCTGGAAAGACTTATATAAAAGTGAGGCAGAATGAGATGAGAACCAGGAGAATAAATTGTACTATATCAACAATATTGTAAAGATGAACAGATTTAAAAGATTTGGGAACTCTGATAAACATAATGAACACAAACTCAATTCCAGAGGACTCATGATGAAATATGCTGCCAACCTCCTGATATGATATATAAGTGATGGACTCAGGGTTTGGATTGAGACATTTTAATAAAATGGGCATTGATCAACATAACTTGTAATACATCATTATAATCTAATCAAAGGCCTTGCTGGAAATTAGGAAGACAGAAGAACTTTACAATGAAATTAAAAACTAAAACTAACTGAATTCGATAATAAGCCTTATCAAATGACATGACATAATAACTAATACAATCCAAAAACTAACAAAGAACTTTAAAATTTCAGCAATGGAGGTGAGTTCAGAGGTCACTAACCTGAGCTCTTCTACAACATCTCAGAAAAATAGTTATCAAACCCCCAATTGAAGACTTCTAGTGATGGAAAATGCACAATTTCAATCCATTACATTTTTGGATAGGTCTATTCTCAAGTTTACATCAAGCTGAATTCTGCCTCTTTAAAGGAACAACCAATTTTCATTTGGCATAGTTTCAAGAACCTTCACTATTATGCTTGCCCTTCTTTCTACTTGACTGCCAAATCCTCTCTAAAACGTAATATTCCAAAATACTTATAACAAATGTAATTTGATCAAGTAACAGGACAATAAGATTATCCCTTACCTTCTTGTAGAAATTATACACTATAAGTCTCTTAACATAGTTTAAGGCTGTAATATTGTTTTGGTCTGCCATCTCAAATAGCTAACTTACACTAACCTTGCAGTCCAATAAAACCTATGTATGCATCTTTCATCCTGTATTTGGATTTAAAAATTAACTGCTTGGGGCAGCTAGGTGGCACAGTGGATAAAGCACTGGCCCTGAATTCAGGAGGACCTGAGTTCAAATCCGGCTTCAGACACTTGACACTTACTAGCTGTGTGACCCTGGGCAAATCACTTAACCCTCTTCCCCTGCCCCCCCCCCCGAAAAAATCAACTGCAAAAGTGTAGTACCTCATACTTACTCATCCTTATTAAATTTCATCTTATTAGATTTAGATCACTGAGATTCTTTTTGGGGTACTAAATGTATCATCCAACATATGCTTAGCTATTTCTTCCAGCTTCATGTCATCCACAGTTCTCATAAGTAATGTCACAGAATCATACATATAATTTCTGAATGTTAGAAGTTTTTCCTAATAGCAAATCAAAATATGCTTTTTTTCTAATCCATAATTAGAATTCTTGGTTTTGCTTTCTGGGGGCAAAAAAGGACAAATCTATTGCCTCTTCCCCATAATAGCTCTTAAGATAAACACTGTGATCATGACACACTCCTATCCTTCCCAGTCACATCTTTACCAGTTTAACCATCCCAAATTCCTTCAATTTGTCCTTATGGTATGGAATCCAAGCCCTTTAACATGGTGGGGGGGGGCGGTTTGCCCTCCTATGAAAACTTTCTAGTTTATTAACATCCTTTTAAAAATGTGGCACCCAGCTCTGAGCATAAAACTCTACATGTGTTCTGATAAGAGCTATCACCTCCTTATTTGTGGAGGTTATACCTGTCAGTGTAGCCCAAGAATGTATTTGTTTTAGCTGTCATATCACAATGATTGGAATTTCCTAAAACCCTCCCATATCTTTTTCAGATAAACTATTTAATTATGCTTCTTCCAATATATACTTGTAAAATTGGGCTGGTTTTTTAAAATTAAATGCAAAATTTTACCTTTTTAAAAAGTCATCTTCCTGGAATCAACTCAACATTATAGATCAGAGGTGTCAATCACGTGGCCCACAGTTTGTTTGTTTGTTTGTTTGTTTGTTTTGCAGGCAATGGGGGTTAAGTGACTTGCCCAGGGTCACACAGCTAGTAAGTGTCAAGTGTCTGAGGCCAGATTTGAACTCAGGTCCTCCTGAATCCAGGGCCAGTGCTTTAACCACTGCGCCATCTAGCTGCCCCCTGGCCCACAGTTTAAAATGGGATTAAAATATAATTAGGGAATATTCAACAAAATAAATAAAAACACAACAGATACTATTTTTTTTGCAGGGCAATGAGGGTCAAGTGATCTGCCCAAGGTCATATAGCTAGTAACTGTCAAGTGTCTGAGCCCAAATTTGAACTCAGGTCCTCCTGACTCCAGGGCCGGTGCTCTATCCACTGCACCACCTAGCTGCCCCCAATAGATACTTTTTTAAAAAAATTAATAAAGTATTTTATTTTTTCTCGTTACATGTAAAGATAGTTCTCTATAGGTTATATATATGTACATATATATATATATATACACACATAATAACATTAATCCTATTTCTGCATTAGTCATGTTATAAGAGAAAAATCAGAGCAATGATGAAAAACCTCAAAATAGAAAAAATAACAGCACCAAAAACAAAAGAAATAGTATGGTTCATTCAGCATCTATACTACACAGTTCTTTTTTTTTTTTCTTGGATTTGGAGATTCTCTTCTATCATGAGTTCCCTGGAACTCTTCTGTACCATTGCATTGGTGAGAAGTATCTAGTCCACTACAGTAGATCAACACTCAATGTTGATGATACTGTGTACAATGTTTTTCTGGTTCTGCTCAACTCACTTGTCATCAGCCCATGCAAGACCCTCCAAGTTTCTCTGAACTCCTCCTGCTCATCATTTCTTACAGAACAATAGTATTCCATTGTATTCATATACCACAACTTGTCCAGCCATTCCCCAATTGATGGGCATCCCCTCAACTTCCAATTCCTTGCCACCACATAAAAAGCAGCTATAAATATTTTTGTACATGTGGGTCCCTTTCCCCTTTCCATGATTTCTTTGGGAAAAAGACCCAAAAGTGGTATTGCTGGGTCAAAGGGTATGGACAGCTTCATCGCCCTTTGGGCATAATTCCAAATTGCTCTCCGGAATGGTTGGATCAGTTCACAGCTCCACCAACAATGCATTAGTGTTCCAATTTTCCCACAGCTTCTCCAACATTTATTATTTTCCTTTTTTGTCATTTTAGCCAATCTGATAGGTGTCAGGTGGTACCTCAGAGTTGTTTTAATTTGCATCTCTCTAATCATTAGAGATTTAGAGCATTTTTTCATATGGGAATAGATAGCTTTGGTTTCTTTATCAGAAAACTGCCTGTTCATATCCTTTGACCATTTCTCAATTGGGGAATGACTTGGATTCTTACAAATTTGATTTAGTTCCCTATATATTTTAGAGATGAGGCCTTTATCAGAAGTACTGGCCACAAAAATTGTTTCCCAGATTTCTGCCTCCCTCCCAACAGATACTATTAATATGTGGTTTTCTAAGATAATATGCACCTCCAAGGATCCTTATGTACAGTATAATGTTTCCCATTTTTATTTAACACCACTGCTCTAGACCTTCATCATCATCATACCTTTCTCTTTTCCTTAGTGATGAAAAGGTCATCATTAAGAAACTCATTATCATGGCAGATTGCTTTAGCTTTGTCACTCATACCTCATCAGTTTCCTCAGCTCTTTCTTCCCCTATGATTAGATGATTAGAAGGCAGATCAAAAAAAAAAAAATTTTCAGGGCTCAAAAATCCCAGCAATCTCTTTTATTTGCCACCAGCTTGGTTTTGACTTCATCATCATGACCATACCTCTACTTGGATATCTTTATGTCTGGGGTTTACAGCCTAGATTTTTTAAGAACAATGCCTTAACCTGAAATCACTGTGACTCTCATAAATTGGTCAATAATAGGGCCTAGCCCAAGCCTCACTGGCTATTGTTTGGCCTTTTAATGGCTCAGAGTGAAGGAAATATCAATTGCTTTGGTCTGGGACAGAAACCTGGAGGGCAGCCTCCCCCCAAAACTTTCTTCTTCCCTCTCTCTCTTCCTCCCTCCCTTCTTTTTTTCCTTTTTTTCTCCTTTCATTTCTTTTGACTAGGTAAAGGAGGCCAATCATTGCCTCACTTCTTACCTAGCCTTAATCACTGAAATACCCATTGCCTTGAGGCAAACTGAGACATGGGAAAGACCTTAGCTTAAAAAAGCCAAAGTCTGGGACCATCTCCAGTCATTCTGATGTATATCTTGCCAATGGACCCAGTTGGCTCTGGAGAAGAAAGTGAGGCTGGTGACTTTGCACAGCCCTCTCTCACTTAAATCCAATTCAGTGCAAGTCATGATATCACCTCCCAATGTCATGGTTCTCTTCCAGAACAAAAAATTAGCACTACCACCCTGCCACCAAACCCCTCCCTCCCCTTCCCCTTCCTTTTCTATACTGTCTTCTCCCATCATACTATAAGTTCCTTAAGGAAAGGGACTGCTTTTTCTTATTTATATCCCCAGTGATTAACACAATACCTGGTATATAATGGGCACTGAAATTTCATTAAGAATTCCTCTATGCTTTTAGCTAAATCATTGATAAAAATGTTAAATAGCACAGGGTCAAGCACAGATCCTTGGGGCACTACACTGAAGATTTCATCTATAGATCACAGGATCATAGATTCAAAGCTAGGAGGCACTTCCCCACATTTTGAGAGAGGAAATTTTAAAAGAGGTTGTGACTTCCCCAAATTAACACAGGAAACATTTAGAAGAGGAAGAATTTGGACCCAAGTTATCTGAAACCAGAGCCAGGGGCCTTCTTATTGTATCCTACCCTCTCAATGTTTTCATTCTAGTCACTGAAAAAAATATTAAGGAGAGGACCAAAAACAAATCATATTGAAGGATTCCATCAAAGTTGACACCAATCCACCGTTGATTAATAAGTTAGCAATATGACAGATCAACTAGCATTTTCCAACACCTACTATGTGTCAAACACTCTGATAAATGTTATGGGAATGAAGACAAAATTGAAACATCTCTACTCCATAGGCCCTTACATTCTCTCTGATCAGAGACAGTACAGGTCCATCTCCACAAAAGTATACTTTTCATATGAAGAATCAGTTTGTGATTGGATAAAACGTGAATAGTTTATATATAAATCAAGAATATGCCAACTTAAGCTCCATTTAGTGTTGCTTTTGACCTTAATAGTAGTATCTCAATAACATATGACAAATTATAAGAACTTTACCACAATGTTGTATTAGATCCATGCTATATATTTGAAAGTACTTAAACTAAGTAACCAAAATGTCTGTATCCAAAATTCTGGTAGCTTTTGCCTACTGACCTCCAGGACAGTCCCTATTTATTTCCTCAGTGAGTTTAGTGCCAAGTCCACAGTCTTTCCTCCAGAAATCCTGACTTCATACTAGGCAACTTCAATATATATACTGATACTACCTCAAATAGACAAGCCTCCTAATTCCTCTACTTGCTTACTTTACATGAGCTAGTCTTCCATCCCACCTCAGCTACACACAGAGATCTTGCTGTCATTCAAAAGTGTTCCATTTCCATGCTCAGGAAGTCTGAAATTTCTCTAATCACAATTTATTATCATTCCATCTCTCCTTCTGCCATGATCTCTAAATGCTGTATTTCATCATCTTCTTGACCTCAAGCTCTCAGTTCTTTAACAGGTCATTAACCCTCCACTGGACACACTCTCTTCTCTTCCCCATCTTGACCCCTTGGTGAACTACTTCAACTCTATTCTGTCCTCTTTCCATAAGTACCTTATATCCTTACCATATAATTAATCTGATCCTGCCAAGCCTCGACCTTGGATCATTCCCACCATCCACTGTGGACTTTGTTCCTACCCACACAGGAACTGAAGGAAGCTGGGGGAAATCCCAAAACTGTGCTGACTGGGTCCACTACACAGTATGTCACATCACCACAAATAACCTCAATATGGCTAGGCAATCCTTTTACAACTCCCTATGCAATTCACTATCCCACTCAGCTGAGCAGCTCTTCCAATCTTTTCACCCCTCCTCAAACCTTTCATAGCTCTCAAATGCCCTATCCTCTCAGCTGGGAGGCTTAGCTGTTTTACAGAAAAAACAGGCCATTTGTCAAGAGCTTCCTCTTCTCCTTTCTTCATCTCAAATCACCCAGGTGCCTTCTGTCACAATCTCCTCTTTCATGCCTGAGCTCATATGAAGAGGTGGTTCTTTTCTTTGCCAAGGCAAATGCCAACACATGCACAAGTAAACCTATTCCATCATATCTCCAGCAGATTGTACCCTCCATCATCTTTACCTTCTCTCTGTCTACTGGCTGGTGGTCTACTACCTACAAATATGGCCATTTAACCCCCTCCTCAAAAAATCCCCATCTGATCCTTCTATCCCCACTAGCTATAGTTTCATGTGGCTAAATACCTTGAGAAGCCCACCTACAACTGATGCCTCCACTTCCTTTCTTTCCTCTCACTCTCTTCTTAACTCTCTCTACAATCCGGCTTCCACCCTCATCATTCAACTGAAACTTTTTTCTTCGAAGTTACCAACCAAGGGGCAGCTAGGTGATGCAGTGGATAAAGCACTGGCCCTAGATTCAGGAGGACCTGAGTTCAAATCTAGCCTCAGACACTTGACACTTACTAGCTGTGTGACCCTGGGCAAGTCACTTAACCCTCACTGCCCCACCACAAAAAACCCCCAAAACCCAAAACAACAACAACAACAACAAAAACAAAGTTACCAATGATCTCCTTTGACATTGTCACCATTCTGGTTTAAACCTTCATCATCTCACACTTGGATTTTTGTGACAGACTCCTGGTTATTCTCCCTGACTCAAGAATCTCCCCAATACAGTCCATCCTCCACTCAGCGGCCAAATGAACTTTCCTTCCCCCCCCCCCTTTTTGGCAGGGCAATGAGGGCTAAGTGACTTGCCCAGGGTCACACAGCTAGTGTCAAGTGTCTGAGGCTGGATTTGAACCCAGGTCCTCCTGAATCCAGGGCCAGTGCTTTATCCACTGTGCCACCTAGCTGCTCCCTCAAATAACTTTCCTATAATATCTAACTATGAAAACTCCCATACATTTATACTCCCTACACGCACTCAATAAATTTCAATGGTTCCCTATCACCTCTGGGATCAAAAACAAAATCCTGTTTTGCATTCAAAGCCCTTCTCTTTTTAAACTTTCCCAGTCTTTTTAAACCATATTCATCTCAATGTACAATCCACTGACACTGCCTCCTTCCTTTTCCTCACATAAGATACTCCATTTCCAGACTCTAGGCATTTTCACTGGCTATCCCACCTACCTAGAACTCTCTCCTTCCTTATTTCAACCTCCTGGATACCCTGGCTTCCCTTCAAATCTTAGCTAAAAAGTTACTTTCTACAAGAAACCTTTTGTGGTCCCCATTAATGCTAGTGTCTTCCCTCTACTGATTATTTCCAATTTATCTAACACATATCTTGTTTTTAAATAGTTGTTTTCATGATGTCTCCTCCATTAGATTGTGAACTCCTTGAAGCAGGGATGATTTTTTTTTTTTTGGCTTTTCTTTGTATCCCTAGCACTTAGCACAATGCCTGGCATATAATAGAGTTAATAAACATTTATTGACTTACTATTCTTTGATCCAGAGATTCCATAGCTAGACATATTCCCCAAGGAAATCAATGATGACAAGAAAGGCCTTAAATAAACTAAAATATTTAGAGTAAAAAATTTTAGTAGTTGTCAAGAATTGAATGACCGTTCATTAGAGGATGACTAAGTAAGTTATGGCACATGAATATAATGGAATATTACTATGCTATAAGAAATGAATACACAGAAGCATGGATAGAAAACGAAGCAGAATAATGAAAACAATATACATACCATCAGCTACAATTAAACTATAAAGAACAACAACAGTAATACAACAATAGAAATGGAATGATAACAAAATTATAATGAAAAAGTCTGGCCCCAAAGAACAGAATACATTTACAATGTCAAACTTTGAATACGTTAACTAGTTTTATTGAACTTTTTTTTTTTCTTCCTTGTTTCTTTATAATAAGGGATGACCCTATCATGGTGGGAGAGAACAAATACAGTCAGAAATATAAGTGATGTAAAAACAAAAGAAATCAATTACTTTTAAAAAATTATCTTTAAAAAAGTGACAGAAGTCCTGATCCTTTAACACAAAAGTCACTCTACCAAGTATATATCCCAAGACGGTCTAAGACAGAAAATAAAATAAGGTCATATATAGTCCAAATTGTTCATAGCAGCACTTTTTGTGGTAGCAAAGAGCAGGAGACAAAGCAGATACCCATCAATATGAGGAACAGTTAAACAAACTGTGGTACATAAAATAACTGAAACAACAACAAAATCCAAAACGCAACACTGTATGATTAGAAAGACCAAACTTGTTCTTGAAAAAAAAGAAGAAAATTAAAGAAGAAATGGGAAGACGCAACTCCCTCTCTTCTTTGCAGAGGTGGTAGGTTTTATGGGTTTAGAACATTATATATATTATCATAACCAGCTAATATGTTGGTTAATTAGGCTACAATGCTCTTAATTCCCCTTTTTCTATTGTTGCTTTTGTTATTATATGTAATGGTTCTTCGAGTGACAGGGAGGGGGAGATATATATTTGGAAATGAAGGTGACATTTTAAAAAGAGATAAATAAAATTTTTTTAAAATAAAGTAGGCTATATAAATTGCATTATGTAGATATATGGGATGCTTTAACATGAGTATTTTCAAAAGAATTAATTTATTAGCCACCATTGTTGTGCTGAGCGATACAATATCGACTACTTTCAGGAAAGAGTTTTCTGAGGAACTCTGAAGTGACCAGCACCAAATTCTAGTTCTCCTTCTAGACCTTCAAGTCGCTGCATCTTGATTATCAAGTTATATACCAGTCACATTGGACTGTGCTGGTTAAAATCAGAGGTTAGGGTTTGATTACATGAATTTATAATAAACACTTTTGATCCTTGATTCCATGCATTTCTCTCAGTTATAAGAACATCTAATAAATCTCAAAAGAAACTTCATTTCTATCAAATAATGAATATAGAAGTAAAATTTATATGAAAGGTTATGAAACCATTTCTAGATTTTCTACATTACAATTTGTTCAGTCCACACAGAAAATACAAGTAGTGATCTGTCTGTTAAAGTTGTTTAATTAAATACTTCATATTAAAATACTTGTTATTTGTTCATATTCATTCTCTCTACGTTTATCCTGTATATATTTAAACATTTACTTGTCTTTCTTATTAGAAGAGTTTGGGGTCAGCTAGGTGGTGCAGTGGATAAAGCACCTGCCCTGGATTCAGGAAGGACTGAGTTCAAATCTGACCTCAGACACTTGACACTTACTAGCTGTGTGATCCTGGGCAAGTCACTTAACACCAATTGCCACCCCCCCCCCAAAAGGCACCAAATGCTTTAAGAAGTCATTATGTGGGGCAACTAGGTGGTGCAGTAGATAGAGCACCGGCCCTGGAGTCAGGAGGACCTGAGTTCAAATCTGGCCTCAGACATTTGACACATACTATCTGCGTGATCCTGGGCAAGTCACTTAATCCCAGTTGCCTCACAAAAAACAAAACAAACAAAAAAAAAAGAAGTCATTATGTGATAAAATTGAAAGCACCTATTACTGCTTCCAGCTCTATTAGTATTTCATAATGACTGATATTTGAAATGCAAGAAAGCATCCAAGTTCTTTTTTTTTTGATAACATGACTAATGAAGATTCTCTTAAGAACCTGCTTTTAAAATTTATCTGTTTTAACACTAATCACTGCTTTTGGACTTATTTGTCAAGCAATCCTCTCACCTCTACACTTGTCATAAGAGAATTTATGAGTTAAATGACTTAGGTTCAAATTATGGCTCTCCTACTTACTACCTGCATGATATTGTTTCTGTAAGTCAATTATTAACTTCTATGGGCCTCTATTTCCTCATCTGTAAAATTAGGTCATATATCTCTCAAGTTCTTTCTAGGCCTATAGTAAATATTATATAGTAAAAATTATACATCAGCATTAATCATATCTTTCAAAATAGTGCACTTAGTCTAGTTATTTTTTATTACAAAAAGAACAATGAATCTGTCAATGTAATAATGTTTGATTATTAATTATTCCATAAAATTCAACCATTTGGGTTACTACACATGGAAAGAATATCTTTATAGTTGGAGAAACAGAAGCAGAAATAATATTAAATTACCTGTTCATTGATATACAATAATGATGTTCTGAAGTCAAATGGAATCTCATTCTTCTAATTCTCATTTTCCGTTCCCTTCTTTTCCCCTGAACATATAAAAAGGAGGAGTAGGGGACACCTCCAGTTGTCCTGATAATATATCTTGCCATTGGACCCAGGTGTCCAGAGGAGAGAATGAGGCTGATGACTTTGCACAGCCCCTCCTCTCTTAAATCCAATTCATTGCAAGTCATGACATCTGTCATGGTCCTTCTTCGAGAACAAAGGACAAACCACATAAAAAGGAGTGAACCAAATAAAGTCCATGGCATACTACTTTCTACTTTGCCAATAACTTTCTCAGTGAATCAACTATTTAGGCAGCTTTGAAAATTTCCAGATGAAATGCAATTGTTCTTACTTTATTCTACTGTATTTGGAAAAATTTCATGTAAAAATGTTAGCCAGTAATTCTGTAAATTTCAATCTGTCCTTTTTGACATAAAATCTTCAGTGGCTTTCTATTTTGTGGTTACAGAGTACAATTAAAATGTTAAAGCAAAGGCTACGCAGTCAAGGCTTTCCAAAATCCAGTGCCACATACATTAGTTGCCTTTCTAGCTTTCTACTGAGATATGATCTAACTTATAAACATCCCCTGCACTTTTCTTACTCTGTACCTTTGTTCATGTTATTGCTTCTTCCTAAATTCTTTTCTATTTCTTTCCAGAAGTCCTGGGCTTCTTCTTAACGCTTGACTTAAATTCTATTGCTTACATGAAGCTGTCTCTAAATTTCACTGTATTAACAATTTTCCCCCTCAGATTTTATATGCATACTGTTTTATACTTACTGCCTTTATGTCTTCTACATTATAATTGTGTGAATGACTCCCTCTACTAATTCCTGTTATAATTGGAGTTCCATGAGGAGAAGAACTATCTTATCTAAACTTTTATCTCACATCAGCACCTAGCACAGATCTTTAGATAAAATAAATGTATTTTTTCAATGTCTGTTTAACTGAGTTGATATTTAACTAAAAAATTGTGTGTGAAGATATGGAGTGGGGAAAGCAGTTTGCATTGGTTAACACTAAAACTACAAAAATATTGGGACAATTCAAGACTTTCTAAAATTTAACATTCATTGGGCAACTATCTATAAAGATAATGTATATCACAGTTACATTTTTCTTTTTCTTTGTTTACAATGCTATGTACTTTAATTAGGTATCCACAATTCAGATGACAATTTAGCCCAATGTATTTGCAAATACAGACAGAACAGTCAATGGACCTTCAAAACCCCATCTTTTAATAGTTTTCCCTATATACAAGATCAAAGGCATTGAATACAACCAAAGAAATTTTTTTTTGGGGGGGGGGGCAAATTGCATCTCTTTATACATCCTCACAGGCTCTATTTGCAAGGAAAAAGTCCCTAGTTTTTAAAAAAGCTATCAACAGTAAATTGAGAAAATACATCAACTGAGACCAAGACTCTCACTGTAGCCCCAGTTAAATTTTTCTTACCTATACCTATGTTTACCTATGTTTAATTTCTCCCACATTTTAAATGTCCACTGTTACTAGTGATCAAGATGCTTATGTTTGGAAATGAGATTCTATTATAAGACTAAATGATTGGGGGAGCTAGGTGGTGCAGTAGATAGAGCACCAGCCCTGGAGTCAGGAGTACCTGAGTTCAAATCTTGCCTCAGACACTTAACACTTACTAGCTGTGTGATCCTGGGCAAGTCACTTAACCCCAACTGCCTCACTAAAAACAAACAAACAAACAAAAAGACTAAATGATTACAAGAAAGTAACAATTCTCTGAAAATAACACTACTTTTGGCCCTTTGTGTTCTTTTCAAAGGGATATAAAACAATCAATCATTAGTCCATTAGTCCACATTAGCAAGTTCAAGACATTAGCATGGGAAAAAAATAGCTATATAAAGTAGTATAGCTATCCCAAGCAGATTTAAACTTTTAAGCAATTGACTCTCAACATGAAAAGGTAATTTCATAGATATATTACCAGTATGTCATGGCTACATAGTTATTTTTTTAAATGAACAAAAATCTATTTTCTCTCTCACCTCCCTCCCTTCAAAACAAATCCTCTTAAAAGAAATGTGGATAAAAAAAAAATGTGAATGATGAAGCAAAAAAACCCTCTCCTACTGACCATCTAGCACCATGAGTTCATCATTTCTTTATATAGTTCTGACAATACTTATTCCCCTGAGAACATTCAAAAGGGACACTGAGAAATCATACTGGGTTCAAAACCAAATTTTCTACTTATAGCCTCAAAAACAGACTACTCCTAATAATAATAGCTAACATATTGCTTACTGTGTGCCTTGCACTGTGTTAAGCCCTTTACAATTATTATCTCACTTGTTCCTCACAACAACCCTGGGAGGTAGGTGCTAATATTATCCTCATTTTACAGATAAGGAAACTGAGATAAAAAGAGGTTAAGTGACTTGTCCAGAGTCACACAGCTAATAAGTATTTGAAGCTGAATTTGAACTCTAGCCTTCCTGATTCCAGGCCTGGTGCTCTATCCACTGTGCCACCTAACTGTCCCTTAAGAGATTTGCCCTCAATACTTCTCTGATAATATATATTTCCCTGATTATACCTACTATGTGTCCTTCCATTACCCTTTGGTTAATTTGAAATTTTGAGTCTTTTGAGGTTATAGTATTTCATAACTCAAAGTCACATAGCATCACTAGAGCAATTCTGGTGTTTAAAAGATGGGTTTTAATGGCAGGAAATATTTTAATCAATGAAAGTACTATGTAATTTCTCAAATGTCATCTAATGTTCTTTCCTTACTGCTATTCAATGGGGCAGCTAGGTGGTGCAGTAGATAGAGTGCTGACCCTGGAATCAAGAGGACCTGAATTCAAATCTCCCTTCAGACATTTGACACTTACTAGCTGTGTGAACCTGCACAAGTCACTTAACCCCAATTGCTGTAAACATCCAGGGCCATCTCCAGTTGTAAAGAGATATATCTTGCCACTGGATCCAGATGGCTCTGGGGAAGAGAATTAGGTTGGTGACCTTGCACAGCCCTTCCTCACTTAAATCCAATTCACTGCAAGTCATGACATTACCCTGATGTCATGTTCCTCTTCAAGTATGAAAGGCAAACAACAAGAACTGCTATTCAATGTTGGGGGAAGTCCACTGTCCATTTGTTGTACATGTTCAAGATACAGATACTGGTGAACTAATATAATGGGGCATCCATTCATTTGAATGTCATAATCTGGAAAATATACCTTCTTTATCTACCTGGCATTGCCCATATGGATTTCTAAGCTAATTTCTTGATTGGCCATGGATAGCAATGAGAAAAGACAAGAAGATGTAAATAGCCTACATTACCAAAGATTGCCTATATACTGCAAGTGGTATAAAAAGCATCATGAAGATACCTGGAAAGGGAGGCAGGACAATCATGTAGAAAAAATGAGAAGTAATAGATGGAAAGTCTTACTGCTACACTGGTACCCATAAGGAAAGCCTTACTAGTTTTGGGTAGACAGATTCTCTCTGAAGGATCTTTACTTTAGCTGCCTTAGGCAATGACAGATTAAGGTGTCCAGAGTCACACAGCTAATAAATATTTGAAGCTGAATTTGAACTCTAGTCTTCCTGACTCCAGGCCTGGTGCTCTATCCACTGTGCCACCTAACTGTCACTTAAGAGATTTGTCCTCAATACCTCTCTGATAATATACATTTCCCTGATTATATCTACTATGTGTCTTTCCATTGCCCTTTGGGTAATTTGAAATTTTGAGTCTTTTGTAAGTACCTGTGGTCACAAACCTAGTTTGTGTCAGAAGCAACATCAAACCCAAGTTTTCCTTACTCTAAAGTTGACTATCCACTATAACACATGGCCTCTTGATTACACTGTATCATTCATTCATTTACACAAGTTAAATAAACATATCAGAGATGAAGGATCACTTCCGGCTGGAAACTTAGGCAAAAATGGTTCTGATAGGGCCTCACTGTAGCTAGTCAAAATTTTATGGGATTCTAGAAGACTAAATGAATTAGTTTTAACTAACCACAAAAGGGGAAAAACTTCCTCAAGGTGATAAAGTACCTGAAATTGATTGTTTAAAAATAATTTCAAACTAAGACATGACCAAGAAAGTGATAATTAACCTGGTTTTGGTTTTCAGACTAAATTTTTGAGCAAACCAGAGTTGTTAGTTGTTTTTTTTTCATGGAATGAGCTATGTTCTACAATTATTTAATATTCCTATCAAGGACCAGTAATGTCTCAGAGTTGTTTACTTGTAATTCTCACAAAAATAAAAGGAATATTATGGAATGCAATATATAACTTATTACATGTTTCATGGGTAGTTCCTCTATGAAGGACATATGAGAGGTCATTCACAAGATAAAAAGATGTGGAGAGTTACAACCTGCATGGGTAAAAGAAGTACCAACAATGATAAAATCATGGACCCAAAGATTGAAGTAAATTACATTATATGAAATTTTTAATCATTTAAATTAATCATATTTGAAAAATAAAAATGAATGACTATGTGAATGACTGAACAGCTGGGAAAACATTAGAGAGTAGTAAAACAGTACTTCATTTAGAGAATTCAATGTAAAAAAAGTCCTGGTTTAAATCCCAGCTCTGCCTCTCACTACTTGTTTAACACTGGGCAAATCACTTTATTTTTCTGGGTGGGTCTTGATTTTCTCATCTGTAAAATGAGAAGACTGGAATAGATGATTACTAAGTTCCCTTCCACCTACGTGGTGCTAAGTAAATAATTAATAATGAATAAGATTAAAGATAAAACATAATCCCAGCTACCAGAGACCAAGAAGGGAAAAAAATTAAATAAAAGGTTTTAATTAGAATATGCAAAACTTACAATAATAGCATATATCAGCATAGTACTTCAAGGTTCCAAAATACTTTATATACAATACCCTTCAAGAACCTCATAATTCTATAAGATAGGTAAATAAAATTATCATGACAGCCATTTTAAAGAATTAGAAAATCCAGAAAATTAGGTGAAATGATCAAACTAACGAGGCTAATAAAAAAGCAGAGCCTCACATGAGACCCCAGGTCTTGTGACTCAAAGTCTGGGTTTTTTTCATACCATCTTTGCATTTGAGTTTAAGATTTCTGTTGTTATTTATCTATCTTGTTACTGTAGCCAGAAATAAACTTAACTACTGACCGAAATTCTAACTAACTATATATATATATATATATATATATATATATATATATATATATATATATATACACACACACACACACACACACAGAGAAAGGCAGGTCAATAGGATAGATAACTGTATTTACACCAAGCTTAATCTACTGTACAAACAGGATGAAGGTATAATACTTTGCAAGGCCAAGAAAAGAACAGGAAGCAGAGAATTGTTGCAACTCAATTGTTTGGATTTTTTAATCTGCTCTTATCATAGATATTAAGTATCTGTGCATTATTTTGAACCTCATCTTGCTGTTATACAGTTAGTTTGACACACAAAGGTAACTTAGACTGAGACTGTAACTCAGCAGTTACTATTGTTTGCTTTGGTGCTTTGACAAACACAAAATTCCTATTTTAAATTCATTAACAGGGCAGCTAGATGGTGCAGTGGATAGAGCACTGGCCCTGGAGTCAGGAGTACCTCAGTTCATATCTGGCCTCAGACATTTGACACTTACTAGCTGTGTGACCCTGGGCAAGTCACTTAACCCCAATTGCCTCACCAAAAAAAAAAACAAAATTCTTAAATTCATTAACAAAAAATTGACTGTAACTATTTGCTAACCTCAAGTCAGTCTTGCCAGCACCCTTTACTAAATATACCCTAAATCATGCACCTAATCAAGGTTTCTTAAAGTTTTTCAACTTATGACCCAAGATAATTTTACATGACCCTCGGTATACAGGTATATAAAATAGATATACATAACCTTTTACTGTTGCCAAATTTTTCACGATCCCCACATTCAGTTATGCAACACCATATGGGGTTGCAACCCCTAAAGCTAGGCACTAAATAGAGTTCAGCTTCTATAGTAAGATTACAAAAGAGGAAAATTGGATAAGCCAACAATATTATCTTTAATTAATTAAAAACACTAACATTTACACAAATTGTGGTTTCTTCTTTTAAACATGACTTTTTCTATTGATTGTGCCTCAAAGCAGATTCACTAAAAGGAGAAATCCTGTTTTCATACGTTCCAGAATCAGTGAAAGCCTTCAAAAAGGATAGGTAATGGTTGTGAGAAGTGAAGTCTAAGACTTTATTGGCTAGCATGAAATTGGAAGGGGATAAAATGTAAAATATCAACAAGTGAAGGAGATAGTTTAAAATTTCTCTTCAATCACCTTTACTTCACTTTAACTTCTATAGAAAATTTAGCCCATTTAACACTTAATCACACACATTGTTTATTTATTTTTTCCTAGATCTGTCATAAACATAAAGCTGAATTATGAAAACTCATTCCACCAATGCAGATCAGCAACTCAACCGCAATTTATATAAAGTCTCCTGTATTACAATGAAGAATAAGTAACTTGGTCAGAATCACAGATCTAACTAGTTCCAAGGGCAGCAACATCCACATGTCATGATGCCCTTACTATTACCATCTTTTTACACACATTTCTTAACTTCTCAAATACTTGAAGGCAAAAACTAGCTTTTATGTTGTCCCCTATAATTTGGACCTATTTTGTTATATTCCTTACCCACTATTTTTACATTGGCAAATACCTCTAGTTTAGGTGTTACCCAGTTCTGCAATCCCATTAATTCATTATATAATCACTTAAAAAGAAATGGTTCAGGGCGGCTAGGTGGCGCAGTGGATAAAGCACCGGCCCTGGATTCAGGAGTACCTGAGTTCAAATCCGGCCTCAGACACTTGACACTTACTAGCTGTGTGACCCTGGGCAAGTCACTTAACCCCCATTGCCCCGCAAAAAAAAAAAAAAAAAAAAGGTTCAGGGACAGCTAGGTGACACAGTGGATAGAGCACCAGCCCTGAATTCAGGAGGACCCAAGTTCAAATCTGACCTCAGACACTTAACACTTACTAGCTGTGTGACCCTGGGCAAGTCATTTAACCCCAATTGCCTCACCAAAAAAAAAAAAAAGAAAGAAAGAAAAAAAAGAAATGGTTCATTACCGATTTCCTTTCCTGCTTTAGTTCCTGTACATATCGAGTTAACTCCACAGTAATCTGTGAGGTCATGTTCTCTGAAATAACTTCATGTTGCCCTGCATAATCATTCATTTCATTCAAAGTGGAAATGAAAGCTTTACATGATGTATACCTGTGAAGTACAACAGAAACAGAAATGTGTATTAATGCATTTACTTATACAAAGCCACAGTTCTCTCCCATCATTCAATGTCACTTGCCACAGGGAATATTAATTAAAACAAGTTAATTTGTAAGAATTTCCCAAAAGGGATCCAGATAAATCATTTAACATTTTCACCAAAATGACTCATAATTTAATTACAGATTTAAAAAAAACCACCTGCCTTATAAGTTATACTGCCTTAAGTAGAAATGAAGTATTCTATCTAATTGATGATTTTGTCATTGTTAAGATAATTTTGTCACTTCTTATCCAACTCAAGTATAGTAACTTCTGGGGTAGGAATTGGTGACATTTTATAAAAGTCTCCATTAAAAATGTTTCTATCAAATACCACATGCCTGATATGTACATCTTTGAGTTGATGAGCACAAGTGTTATATTAAGCACACCGTGAATATAAATGTGAATAATCTCCATTTCCTAGAAAATGCTAAATTATGTATTAAACTTATTCCTAATTATATTAATATATACAACCTGGAAAATGTGGATAGAATGAATGTCATTTAACCTGTTTGGGGGCTTTAATAGTACCCAAAACAACTTGTTACATGACCAATTAGAAAAAAATTATTTTGTTTTGCTGTTTTTTCTTTTTTGGTGGTAGGTTTACAATGTAAACAGTTATATTTTCTCTTTCAAGCCTTTAAACTAAGGTAAAATTAAACCTAACTTGCAGGTGCCTGTTTCTTCTCCTTCCCAAAGAACAATCATCATCAATGTTATAAAAACAAATTGATAATGAACATACTTGTATTCTTCCTCTTCCTTTGAATTCTTTTTGGGTTGATATTTCTTTGACAGATTCCTGAAATAAAAGGGTACAAATCTATTTAGGCTAGAAGACAAAATTTTTGTTATAACATTAACAATTCTGAGAATGCAACAGATTTTGGTTTCTCCTATTTGAAGGTGAATGGAGCAATTGAATCGGCATTATTTATTACACACAATGTCTGTGCATGCATACAAAAAAAAAAAAAAAAGATATGGTCCAGGCCCTAAAGAACTAAGAAGGTGGGAAAACATTCACAGAAATTAAGCAAAGAAAAGCAAAACCATCTAGCTATGGGTTTAATTCACATTTATTATTAAAAGATGTAAATAGTTAAGATTCTCACTTGTGTAGTAAAAGAAAAAAAAAATCAAGGCATTACTCAGCATTTTCTAAATCTAAGAAAATCAGTACTCTATTTCCAAAATAAGAAAAATGAATGGTTACATAGCACAGGGGTACATTTTCAAGAATGTTATTATATATTAATGACCTAATAAAATAAGTTAACCTTATAAGTGAACTGAAATATCAATGAGCACAGATGAAGAAAAATATTGGTGAGGTAAAAACAACAATATCTATTTCCAAGCAGTTAACATTCTAGTGAGGTAAGACAAAACATTAAAGACAGGTCAGCTACATAGTAGATGGGCAGGCCTAGTGATCCTTAGGGTACAGTGTCAGGATGAACAAGGTCCAAGGTTCAACAAGACACCATAAGGTGCACTAGCAGGCCATAAGGCAATGAATAGGAGTCTAGAGCAAAGGGGAAAATGGTTAAGACCCAGTGGGGCTGGAGATAAACTACAAAGAGAGATGGTAGAGTATGATTATCCTTTATCTAACATAAGTTTTGGAGTGAATTCCTGCTCAACAAAGAAACGTGAGTAGATATGCCTCATACCCCTGTGGGTATTGGTGTTACTGGCACTGGTCCATGGCCACTGAGAAAGGAAGACTGTGCCTGAGGGTAGGGATGGAACAGCAAATCTGTTCTACCTCCCAAGGGGTGGGGATGAAGGGTCATCATGCAGCTGGAAGAGGTTAAGGACTCCATGAGAAAGGTCCACTGCACCCTATGGTTACTAAGCAGACATACCCTTCTACCCCCAGGTAGGCTGGGGGGGAATAGGAGTGATAGGGAAAATGGAAGAGCTCACCTGATGTCAGCTCACGGAAGGCCTTATGGTACCACATGGGATCATAGTTTTTATTAAGTAATGATTATGCAAGACTAACTTTATTATCTTTTATGACATGGATAGAAATGCAATAGAAAAAATACAATAGACATAGGATGCCTGCATTTTAGGAAAGTATTTGATAAAATCCCTCATGCTAACCCAGTGGATTTCATATGTGTGAATATATATGTATGTATACATAACATATATACAATATATTTTTCATATATAATACATCTAAATTGAATAAGAACCATTTAAGTTCACAAGTACAAGACAAGGATATGCATTTAGACAACAATTCAATGCAGGGAAGTGTTTGTAGATTTTACAAGACTTAAGAGTCAAGCAGCGTAACATAGCACTGAAAAACACTATGTCTAGAAAAAAGAAAGCAATAGTTACACTTCGCCCTCCTCTGATCAGCCTACATCCAGAGCACCATGTTCAATTCTAGATACTTCATTTTAGGAAGAACAATGATAAACCAACATCTAGACTGGTCCCTTATATCCTTACTGTATCACTAATCTGGCCCTACCAAGTCTCAGCCTTGGATCATTCCCATCATCCACTGTGGACTTTGTTCCTACACACACAGGAACTGAAGGAAGCTGGGGGAAATCCCAAAACTGTGCTGACTGGGTCCACTACACATTTATGTCACATCACCACAAATAACCTCAATATGGCTAGGCAATCCTTTTACAACTCCCTATGCAATTCACTATCTCACTCACCTGAGCAACTCTTCCAATCTTTTCACCCCTCCTCAAACCTTTCATAGCTCTCAAATGCCCCATCCTCTCAGCTGGGAGGCTTAGCTATTTTACAGAAAAAACAGGTCATTTGTCAAGAGCTTCCTCTTCTCCTTTCTTCATCTCAAATCACCCAGGTGCCTTCTGTCATTATCTCCTCCTTCATCCCTGTTCTCATATATTTGCCAAGGCAAATGCCAACACATGCACAAGTAATCCTATTCCATTTCATATTCTCCAGAAGATCACCACCTCCATCATCCCTGCTCTCTCATTAACTTTCAGTCTCCCACTGTCTACTGGCTGGTTCTCTATTGCCTACAAATATGTCCATGACTACAGCATTCACAAAAAGATGTGTCATAAACTCTCCATCTTTGCTAACTTTCATTCTATCTCTCCTCCCTTTTGTGGCTAATCTTGAGAAGTCTATCTACAACTGGTGTTTCCATTTCATTTCCTTTCCCTGTTTTCTTCACTCTCTGTTCTTTGGCTTCTGATCTCTGTTCAACTGAAACTTCTCTCCAAAATTACCAATGGAGGGGCAGCTAGGTGGCGCAGTGCCCTGGAGTCAGGAGGACCTGAGTTTAAATCCAGACTCAGATAGTTAAGACTAGCTGTGTGACCCTGGGCAAGTCACTTAAGCCTTTAAGCTTTATGATTTTTTAATTACCAATGATATCTTAGTTTCTAAAATTAAGCCTTTTCTCAATTTTCTGCCTACTTTAACAATGTTAACAGTCCCTTTTTTACTTAATAATCTCTTGTCTCTGAGTTTTTGCGACACTATACCCTCCTGGTTTTCCTCCTATGTGTTTGACTGCTCTTTCTCAGTCTGAAAGGCAGAGAAGTGAAAGTAGATAAAATACTGGGCCTTGAGTTGGAAAGATCTGAATTTAAATCTGGCCTCAGATACTTATTATGTGACTGAGCAAATCACAAAACCTCAGTCTGCCTCAGTTTCCTCAACTGTAAATTAAGGATAATAACAGCATATGCCTCCTAGGATTGTTATGAAAATAAAATGAGATGATATTTGGAGGTGCTTAGCACAAAAGTAGTAGGTAACTTCCTTCCTTTCATCTACTCTTTTTTTCTTCCTTTCTTTGCTAGATCTTCATCCAGGACATATCATAGGTCTTCTCCAAGTTTCAGACCTGGGTCCTCTTCTCTTCTCCCTTTATACTATTAAATGTGATCTCGTTAGTTCCCATGGATGCAATAAGCATCTCTTTGCAAATAATTTTCAGGTCTATTTGTTTAGGCCTAATCCCTCTCCAATCTCAAATCTCCAACTGCCTATTAGACATCTCAAACTGTTATGTCTCATTGGCATTTCAAATTCAACATGTCCTGCTTCCCAACTTCTCTATTACCATTGAAGGTACCACCATCTTTCCAGACACCCTAGCTTACAATCTAGATGACGCTTTCAATTCCTTACTCTCTGATTTGCCATAGCTAATCAGTCACCAAATCTAGACATTTCTACGTACCTAACATCTCTAGTATAAGATTCTTCTCTCCCCTGATATTGTCACTGCCACTGTCCTCAACACCTATTGCAAAAGCTTACTAGTTTATGTCTGTTTCAAATCTATCTTCATTCTAGTCCATCCTCCATTTAGCTATCAAAGTGATTTTCCTAAAAGCACAGGTCTGATCATGTCTTCATTGTCCTCAGTCAATAAACTCTAGTGGCTCTCAATTACCAACAAGCTCAAATATAAATTCTATGTTTGTCTTTTAAAGGTTTTCATAATCCCACCTCTTTCTACATTTTCTTTTTCTTTCTTTCTTTTTTTTTTTTTGCAGGGCAATGGGGGTTAAGTGACTTGCCCAGGGTCACACAGCTAGTAAGTGCCAAGTGTCTGAGGCCAGATTTGAACTCAGGTCCTCCTGAATCCAGGGCTGGTGCGTTATCCACTGAGTGTTTCTACATTTTCAAAAGTCTTCTTACATCTTTTTCATTCTATATACTTTATGATCCAGTGACATTGGCCTCTTTGCTATTCCTCACATACTGACACTCACTCTAAAGACTCTGGACATTTTTAGTGGTTGTTTCCCCTTTCCTGCAACTCTCTCTTCTCACCTTTGCCTCCTGAATTCCCTGGCTTTCAAGTCACAACTAAAATTCTGACTTCTGTAAATAGCCTTTCCAGTACTCCTTAATCTTAGTGTCTTCCAACCAAGATCATCTTCATTTTATCATGTCTACATCTTGTCTATATAGTTGTTTGCTGTTATCTTGTACATTAGTTTATAAGCTCCTTAAGAGCAGGATGGTTTTTGCGTTGTTTTTTGTATGTCCAGTGTTTATTGTAGTGCCTAATAGTAGAGGCTAATAGATTTTGTTGACTTGTTCACTTAACTTAAATATGTTAATTATGGCTTCAAGTAGCTGAAAGATTATGGTGTAGAAGAATGTCTAAGTTTTTTCTGTTTGGTTCCAAAGGGAAAACCTAGGAACAATGAGTGGAAGGTGAAGAAAAACAAATCTGGTTGGATGTGATGATAACTTCCTAACAGAGAAGTTCAAAAATGGAAAGGGCTGCCTCAGCAAGGTTATCTTTCATTGGAAATCTTAAAGCACAGGCCTGATGACTACTTGTTGTAGGTAATATAGAGGTGATTCCACATATGTAGGATTAGATGACTTTTGAGGCCTGTGATGAAATAATGGGATTTAGCAGATACTCAAAGACCCACCTGGAGATTAATGTAGACTGATTGAATCAAGTGAGAGTGATTGACTGCTGATTTGCCTACTTCAAGTTAACTGGATTGTAATCACACCTGGCTATCCCTTAAGAAGGTATTGTTTGGGGCAGCTAGGTGGTGCAGTGGATAGAGCACCAGCTCTGGAATCAGGACTACCTGAGTTCAAATCCGACCTCAAACACTTAACACTCACTAGCTGTGTGACCCTGGGCAAGTCACTTAACCCCAATTGCCTACCTAAAAAAAAAAAAAAAAAGAAGGTATTGTTTTCAGAAGCTAGACTGTGAACTCAACTTAAGAACACCTTCAAAACCAATGGATTTGGATGATGCCAACCAATCAGCTTGAAGCAGTGTATAAGGACCACCTCTGTTCCAGACCTATAAAAAGCTTCCACAATCAGCTTGCTAGGGAGTTCCTGATTAAAGCAGGCTCATGGAGGAGGACTTGAGGAAGAACCCAACCAGGCTGGAACTCTAGGCTAGGTAGGACTTCTTTTTCTTAACTTTCTGAACTCCATGTGAATACTTGTATGCTTTTAATAAGTGTTTAATGCCCAAAGACTGGTACTGAAGCTTTTAAATTTAAGGCGATCACACAATCTAGATTTTAAACATCACAGGCCCCATTCAACTCAAAGATTCTTTGATATTTTATTACAAAAGGGAATGACAATTTTATAACTAAACAAGCATTATTAAATAATATTGGAAATAATGTCATATAATAGTACAATCAGAGTTTATCTGAGAGATCCCAATCAATTTGATGAATTCCTTCAATAAGGCATGAGTCTTTTTCTGAAAAGTGATACCCATGGGGCAGCTAGGTGGCACAGTGGATAGAGCACCAGCCCTGAATTCAGGAAGACCTGAGTTCAAATCAGGCCTCAGACCCTTGACACTTACTAGCTGTGTGACCCTGGGCAAGTCACTTAACCCCAATTGCCTCACCAAAAAAAAAAAGTGATACCCATCACAGTAGGAAGATGGATTGTAGATCAGAAGATATGGGTTCTAAGCCTGGTTCTACTACTAATCTTAGGCAAGTGATATAATCAATACAATCTTTTTCTTATTTTTTAAAGAAAATTTTTGAACAAATGATCTCTAAAATTCTTTTTCTAATGTTACATAAATTTGGATATAACACTCAACTAACTTATTGCTAAGCAGTTCCAAAGGTTTGTCATGCTGGGGTGGGAGTAGGGATGAGCTCCCACTCTCTATAAAATGCTCCAATAGCGTGCATCTCAAATAACCTCTGACAACCGAAGCCCAACTCCTGGCCTTCTTGTGGTGGAACTGTTTCCACTAACAGAAGAAGGGGCGAAGGCGAGTCACTGGCGCCTTAAAACCAGTCCCTTCAGGGAGGTGGGGCTCATTAGCCTTGGCACCCAACCTGCCTAGGGGAAGGAAACCCTGATTTTAAACCTCTGCTGCCTTGTGGCTATACCCATATATGGGAAAGGCTTCAGGAGTTAACCCCAAGGAAAAATCAGGAGTCAGAGTCCCTTAGGCAGTTGGATGTTGGACATCACATCCCTCTGGCAACTCCTGTGGTGGCACTGGTGCCAAACTGTATTGGCTCCGCCTCTCCTTTGGATCCACTAATGTCGCGGAGAGGGAAAACTTGCTGCATGGGCAACAGCTTGTTTTCCAATTGATCCTCCCAGGCCAGCGCCCTGGAGAGGACCCTTCAGCTACTCCTCATGGGGTAGATACAACAGGGGATGTGGCAGTTACCAGTTATAAGTCACTCAGGACCTGCGGCTCCCATATCGTACTGCACAGCCACACTGTGGCTTGTGGCTCTTCAAGGCGCTGATCCATGGCCGTCCTCGACTGATGGAGGCCTACTACTACTACTAGTATTACTAAGCGCACACAGAGCAAGCTCACCCCCATTTACTGGGAGAGGATATTAAAAATGTGTAAATAACAGTTTTACTTACAGTTGGATCAACTGATCAAGAAAACCATTAACTTGATACCATCATGTTAACACTAGTTTGATCAAAAATACTGGGTCATATTTTCCTTCTTTCTTTGTTAAAGGATTTATTTTTAAATTCATAACAATCAATTATTCTAAGTAAAGTGCTAAAGGGAAAAAAGGCATGGAAAAAAGTTACCTTATAGTCTCGAAAGTCTAGATGATATGAAAAGATAGGTATAGGAGATATGCTAACTAAATATTTCAAAGTTCACATGCGCTACTAATAGGTACAGTATTTGTGTGTTTGAAAAGTAAGATTCAGTGAAGAGTATTTTAAGATGTATCCTCAAAAATATCTATAGTACTACTTGGGGTTTAAAAAAAAATACTTAATGGGGGGCAGCTAGGTGGCACAGTGGATAGAGCACCAGCCCTGGAGTCAGGAGGACCTGATTTCAAATCTGGCCTCAGACACTTAACACTTACTAGTTGTGTGACCCTGGGCAAGTCACTTAACCCCAATTGCTTCACCAAAAAAACCAAACAACTTAATACTGTACTCTTAACTACTAAGAATATATTAAATTAAGGAAACAATTTTTGAAGTTGAACAAATATAGCAGTAGGTTTCTGCAATAACAACACTTCACAATTGCCTATGAAAAAGTTCATTTGAAATCTACCTCCTTTTTTTAAACCACTCTCTTGTTTCTCAATATCAAATAGAACATTGTGTTCTTCCTGGTGTTAATCTCAGCAGAATCAGTGATCTTCGCTAACTATACCTTCTATTCACCCTTCTCCAGTTCCCAAACAAAACCAAATACCTTAGGGTATTAATAAGCAATATTCTGAAATTGCGCCTCTTCTCCAATTCTAACAAATAACTTAAATTGACAACATGAACAACTGTTCTCAGGACATTTCTTATAAATACCAATGAATAATTTATACCCTAAAAAGAAATGGCTAAAAATAAAAACTATTCCTAAAGATTTCTCCAAAAAAAATAATTAGTATTCCTATTCCCTTTATGCTAGATATACTTTGTAAATACTGAGTAGGAAACGGTTAGAAAAAGAATGTACTAATACTTATATTTTAATAAATATTATTAAATGAAAGACATGGTTGTGAAAGGCAGACCTATGGCAAATTATAGGCAGGGTAAAGAACACAGATCTAGACCTTCCCAAATACCCCATTACAAAAAAAAAATGTAATTCTCTAAACATTTTACTCAAATGAAAAACAAAACCCTATAAACATTCATTTTTAAATGATGCCAAATAATTTTCTATATTATTCTTTTTAATTAATTCTAATATATTCGGGCTTCATCAGTTTTACCCTGTTCAACATTTAATTATCACTATAAAGAGGGGCAGCTAGCTGGCACAGTGGATAAAGCACAGGCCCTGAATTCAGGAGGACCTGAGTTCAAACCCGGCCTTAGACACTTGACAGTTACTAGCTGTGTGACCCTGGGCAAGTCACTGAACCCTCATTGCCCCAACAAAAAAAATAAAATAAAAGAGATGAATTGTAAATTGAACTAAATCTAAAGTAGGGCACATGTAATAAAAATTACATAATTACTTCACAGAAAATAATGTTATCTTCTAACTACTGGATCTGTAGCCACATTACATGAATTCATGAGCACTTCATCAATAGTCAAGAATGCCCTGGAGGGGCAGCTAGGTGGCACAGTGGATAGAGCACTGGCCCTGGAGTCAGGAGGACATGAGTTCAAATCTGGCCTCAGACACTTAACAGTTACTAGCTGTGTGACCCTAGGCAAGTCACTTAACCCCAACTGCCTCACCAAAAAAAAAAAAAAAAAAAAAAAAAAGAAGGCCCTGGAGGATGAGAGACCTTGACATAGTGTAGTAAGAGGTACAGTTGAAAGAAAAAGGAAAGTTTAGTCTAAGAAGACTTAGTATGAACATGATAAATGTCTTCAAAAAGGAGTGTATAAGTAGGAAAAGCTGCAGTAAAGCAAATTTAATGAAGAAAAACTTCCTAACAATCAGATCGGTACAAAGGTGAAATGTGCTGCCTTGGGAAGACCTCAGTGGAGGTCTTCAAGAGAAGCCTGGATGACTATTTTTCAGGAATGTTTTTGAAGTGACTACTATTTAATAATACATTAGACTGGCTTGTAAGGTCCCTACAATGCAGAATGCAAATTAGAAAGATTATAAATCATTTACATAAGAATATTCACACAAATGAACTGAATAAAAAGAGGACTTTATCATAGTCTATAAGAACTTAAATAGATCCTATACAACATAAATACCAATGAAGCTCTATAACAAAAGAAATAAAGATGTGTATACCCATAAGCCATTAAAGCTTAATGAGTTCAGAACCACTAATCTTTTAAATCCTTTTATACAAATCACTAAAACATTTGATAAATTCCAAAGATGAAAAATACCTAGACATTTCAATATTATTTGCCCCAATGTTCAACAAGAAAATACAAGGGACTTGACACTCAACATAATGACCCAGCTTTTATATTTTTCTCACAGCTTAAGAAAGTTACATTTTGTCTTCAAAAATGATTATTAAAACAATATATTCTTCTTATATTAAGAAAAACCAAATAATTCAAAATCTGTATAAATGCAAACATGACTATACAGTATTTATACTTTTTTATTCTTTAAGGTCTTTTTGCAATTATCAAAGCAATCCCCTTTCTCAATATCAACTTACCTAAGTTGTTTTGCATAGCTGATTTCAATCTCTGTCCGTTCCTTGACAAATTTGATGTATTTCTCTAGAATATCAATTCCCCACTGTGTGTGTTTTTCTAAGTTGTCGAATTGATCCTGTGAAAAAACAAGGAGACAGTTTTAGAGTTTTGTTATGTTTGGGCAGAACTTAAAATAATGATTCCCACAATACTACTGCTGTACAAAAAGTATTACTTATATTTTCTGTGATTTTTCAGTAAGTATCTAGTGAACTATTTAAAATCAGCATTACCAAATTTGATTTGATAGCTGCCTTGTTCCTAACACATTCCAATGTGAAGAGTGTCACATAAAAATTATTTGGGCACTGACATATGATCTTGCTAGTAAATTTTTTTTTTCAATTCCCATTAATTCAAAATCACCCTAATGCTTAAGACTCCAATTACTAACCAGAATGAAACCTCAAAATAAACATGTGGAATTGGTAATAGTACCCTTAGAATTAAAGCAAAATTCTGTTTTTAAATAGGAGTTACTTAGTAAAACCCTTTGCACGACATGTTATTTCCTTACTAATTGTTGCTAATGTTACTCCTAGCAAATGGTAAGGATAATGTCACTCAAAGACCAAAGTAATTCTTTTGCTTACTCTTTTTTTTTTTTTTTTTGCGGGGCAATGGGGGTTAAGTGACTTGCCCAGGGTCACACAGCTAGTAAGTGTCAAGGGTCTGAGGCTAGATTTGAACTCAGCTCCTCTTGAATCCAGGGCGGGTGCTTTATCCACTGCACCACCTAGCTGCTGCCCCCCCCCTTGCTCTTTAAATAGAGTTAAGTTTTTAGTCCAAATTGTTTCTTGATCGGGTATTTCTGTATCAAAGAGTTAATAGAGATTGGCTAGGCCTAAGCCTAAGCCTGTGAAATCCAAACATAAGTAAAAACTTAATAATTCCCATTCTTATAGGAATAAAAGTAAAAGTCCTAACCTTATGCTATTTATCAAGAAAAGACTTGCTAATGAAATCCATGTAAATAAAATGAAGAAGTACAGGAAGTACTTGAGAAGGGGGAAAGCCCAATCAAACAATTATATATCAATTGTAATTATTCTTATTTCTTTATTATAGTAAATAATATAGTTACCATATTTACTCAGGACTCTGAATAATTCCCCACCTCTTCCCTTTTCCATTTTTCATTAAGTAACAAATTCTCTCCTCCAGCATAAAGCTTCTCTTCCTCCTCTAGGCCTCACCAATGCTGGTTTTGATGGCTTGAAAATCGGGTAAAAATTCTTACTACATTTACAAAGTTTTCAAAGACAAAAGAATGGGAGAAACTACATTGCAGAAATTCCTGGGATTCCCTCAAATTCACTGCTATACTGAGAGCAACTAATCTACATATTTCTTCCTATTATATAAGCATTCATTTTTACTTTTAGACCTAGTGTATACAATATAAAGAACTCTGCTAGTTATGGCACTCAAAATTATTGATTATTTTTGTTTGTTTCTTCGTTTTTTGCGGGGCGATGAGGGTTACATGACTTGCCCAGGGTCACACAGCTAGTAAGTGTCAAGTGTCTGTAGCAGGATTTGAACTCAGGTCCTGAATCCTAAATCCAGGGCCAGTGCTTTATCCACTGTGTCACCTAGATGACCCCCTTTTTGTTTGTTTGTTTGTTTGTTTGCCGGAGTGGGGGGGGGTGTTTAAAATTATTGATTATTTTTGAAGATATCTGCCAAAATTCAGGATAAGCCTTACTTGACTATTGCTGGAATTAAAACAATATGTTTTCAATAAAGTTATCTGAGTCTCATGAGCTAAAGAATATTCTAAAATAAGGTTGGAATTAAAATTGATCTTTGTTATAAATCTTTACTCAGAAAAAGAAATTCTTTCAAAGTTATCTTTTAAAAATTCTATGCTTAGGGGCAGCTAGGTGGCGCAGTAGATAAAGCACCAGCCCTGGATTCAGGAGTACCTGAGTTCAAATCCGGCTTCAGACACTTGACACTTATTAGCTGTGTGACTCTGGGCAAGTCACTTAATCCCCATTGCCCCACCAAAAAATAAATAAATAAATAAATAAATAAATAAAAAATTCTGTGCTTAGGGGTAGCTAGGTAGCACAGTAGATAAAGCACCGGCCCTGGATTCAGGAGTACCTGAGTTCAAATCTGGCCTCAGACACTTCACTAGCTGTGTGACCCTGGGCAAGTCACTTAAACCCCATAGCCCCGCAAAAAAAAAAAAAAAATTGGGGGGCAGCTAGGTGGCGCAGTGGATAGAGCACCGGCCCTGGATTCAGGAGTGCCTGATTTCAAATCCGGCCTCAGACACTTAACACTTACTAGCTGTGTGACCCTGGGCAAGTCACTTAACCCCAATTGCCTCACTAAAAAAAAAAAAAAGGAAAAAAATTCTATGCTTAATTCTTTTTTTTTTCTTTTTTAGTGAGGCAATTGGGGTTAAGTGACTTGTCCAGGGTCACACAGCTAGTAAGTGTTAAGTGTCTGAGGCCGGATTTGAACTCAGGCACTCCTGACTCCAGGGCCGGTGCTCTATCCACTGCGCCACCTAGCTGCCCCCCATGCTTAATTCTAAAAATACTCATGATGGAAAATGCCATCCACATCCAGAGAAACAACTCTAGATTCATACTATGCTTACTTTTGTGTGTATGTGATTTTTTGCCTTTTGTTCTGTTTCTTCTTTCACGTGACTAATGTGGAAATACGCTTTATATGATTGCACATATATAACCCATATTAAATTGCTTACCATCTTAGGGAGAAGGGAAGGAAAAAACTGGAACTCAAAATTTCATTAAAAAATAAATGTTTAATATTAATTTTACATGTAATAGGAAAAAATACTATTTAGAAAAAAAAATAGTCTAAGGGACCTTTGCTATTAAAAAAAAAATTTTATGCTTTAGAAAAATTTACCTGTCAAATTTCCCAATAAAGGAAAAGGTTATGACCAAACAAGAGATAGAGAAGATCACAGGAGGTAAAAAGGATAATTTTGATCAGATGAAATTAAAACTCTTTTGCACAAACAAAACCAGTGCAACCAAAATTAGAAGGAAAAGCAGGAAACAGAGTTGGGAGGAATTTATGGCAAGTTTCTCTGATAAAGGCCTCATTTCTCAAATATATAGGGAACTGAACCACATTTATACAAATAAAAGTGATTCTCTGGGCCACAGAGGTGCTTAAAAATGACTTGGAAGATAAAGTAAGAGAGGTAGAGGAAAAAATGGAAAGAGAAATTAGAGTGATGCAGGAAAGTCATAACAAAAAAGTCAACAGCTTGAAAAGCCAAATGGAAAAGGAGATACCAACACTCTGAAGATAAGAATTGCCTAAGAATCAGGATTGAACAAATGGAAGCTAGTGACTTTATGAGAAACCAAGACACAATAAAGCAAATCCAAATGAAAAGTGATTCTCCAGTTGATAAATGGTCAAAGGATATAAAAAGGCAGTTTTCAGAAGAAGAAATCAATGTTATCAACTGTTATATTAAAAAAATATTCTAAACCGCTCTCCAAATTCTCTATTGATTAGAGAAATGCATTTGAAATAACTTTGTCACACTTATCAGATTGGCTAACTTGAAAAAAAAAAAAGGAAAATGACAAATGCTGGAAGAGATGTGGAAAAATAGGTATACTAATGCATTATTGGTGGAATTATGAACTGGTCCAACCATTCTGGAGAACAATCTGGAACTATGCACAAAGAGGTATAAAACTGTGTATATCTCTTAACTCAATACTACTACTACTGTGTCTGTTTCCCAGAAATCAAAGAAAAAGGGAAAAGAATCATGTAGAAAAATATTTATAACAACTTTTTTCTTGTGTGGTGGCTAAGAATTGGAAATTGAGGGGATGCCCATCAATTGGGGAATGGCTGAACAAGTTGTGGTATCATAAGGGGGACAGTTTCAGAGAAACCTAGGAAGACTTATATGAACTGATACAAAAGGAAGTAAGCAAAATCAGGAGACCATTGTACACAGTAATAGCAATATTGTATGATGATCAACTGTGAAAGACTTAGTTAATCTGAATTGATCAGAATGTCAATGATATATAATGATCCAAAACCATTCCAAAGGACTCATGATGAAAAATGCTATCTACCTCTGGAGAGAAAACTGATCAACTGAATGCATATTGAAGCATATTGTTTTTCACTTTCTTTATTCTTCTTGCTTTTTTCTCCCCAATGTGGCTAATATGGAAATATATATTGCATGACTTCACATAAGTATCATATTGCTTGTCTTCTTAATGGGCAGGGAAGGGGTTGGGAAAAAGGAGAGAATTTGGAATTGAAACCAAAAAAATTAATGTTAAAAAATGTTAAAAAATTTAAAGTACTTTTTATACTATCATGATTACAGAGAATTATGATAACCGTCTGTGCATAATTATATACTAGTAAAATTGAAAATATAAAAATAACCAATAAAAATATAAAATATCCAAATTAATATAGACTAGAGATCTTAATTTATTATCAAAAAATGAAATTGAACAATTGATAAAGTAATTACCCCTCCCCCAAAATGATCCTGGTCCAGGTATAATTATCGATGAATATTAGTAGATATTTAATGAGTAAATGATAGCCTTACTAAACAAATTATTCCCCAAAAATTGAAAAAGAAAAGATTACACCAAACATTTTTGATGAGACAAATATAGTTCTAGTATATAGATTTAAGATAAAGAAAAGAAAGAGAGCCATGGACCTATATCAAGTCTTTCCACACTCTAGTCCATCAAAGTGATCTTTCTAGAATACAGGTCTGACCATGTCACTCTCCTTTCCCTCCACATTCAATAAACTGGGGCTACCATTTACAGCTAGGATCAAATACAAAAACCTCTGTTTGACATCCAAAACCCTTTATAAACTGCTGTAGAGGCAGCTAGATGGTACGTAGATAGAATGCTGGCCCCAGAGGCCAGAAGTTTGGGTTTTCTTAACAGAGATGCTGGAATGGTTTGCCATTTCCTTCTCCAGATCATTGATGAAGAAACTGAGGCAAGTAGGGTTAAGTGACTTGCCCAGAATCACACAGCTAGTGTCTGAGGCCAGCTTTGAACTCAGGAAGATGAGTCTTCCACTGTGTCACCTAACTGCCCCAAGGAAAAAAAGAGCCAAAGAGACCTGAACTACTTAGTAACAATGTGACCCTGGACAAGTCACTTAACCTCTGCCCAGTTTTCTAAAATAAAAAAGGGGGATCATAAGAGGGCTTACCTCCCAGGATTGTTGTGAAAATTAATTGAGATAATAGTTGTGAAGTGCCTGGTACAATGCTTCAGTCATAGTAGTTGCTTCATAAATCCATTCTTTCTTCCTTCTTTCCCCACTACATTTCCAATCTTCTTATAATTTACACTTCCCTCCCCACTCATGTAGTCCAAGATCCAGTGACACTGAGCAATCCTCCTTGCTACTTGAATAAGATACTCCACCTCCCAATGAGGGATTTGCACAGATGTCTCCCAAGTCTAGACTACTCTTCCTCTTCCTCTTCACCTCAATTCCTTCAAATACTAGCTAAAACCCTACCTTTTACAAGAAGCTTTTCCTGATCGCTCTTATAGTGCCTTCCCTCTTTTGATTATTTCCAGTGTACTCTATATGTCGCTTCTTTGTACACATTTATTTCCTCTCTCCCCAGTAGACTGTGAGCTCCTTTAGAGTAGGAACTATTTCTGCCTTTCTTATTATCTCAAGTGCTTAGCAAAGGGCCAGGTACACAGTAAGAGCTTAACAAGTGTTTATGGACTAACTGGCTAAATTGGAAGATATTTTGTTGAAAGGGAGCCTTTACAATGGTGAACTGCTTTGCAAAGGAAAATACCTTTTCATAAACAACTAAGAAGCAGAATAGGATTTTATATTCTTGATTTCTGTCGATTAAAAAAAGGTGAAATTGGGACAGGTAGGTGGCGCAGTGGAAAAAGCACTGGCCTTGGATTCAGGAAGACCTGAGTTCAAATCCAACCTCAGACACTTGACACTAGCTGTGTGACCCTGGGCAAGTCACTTAACCCTCACTGCCCTGCAAAACAAACAAACAATAAAAAAGAAAAAAAAGAAATGGTGAAATAAAAAATTATATTGGTGGAAGCCTGTTTCTTCCCTACTAATAGCCTCACTGAAGATGCTTTCAATTCATGCATGAACAACTTGAATAAAGGTTACATTTATTTATTTATTTAGCCTTTTGGATGGGGGGGGCAGGGCAATGAGGGTTAAGTGACTTGCCCAGGGTCACACAGCTAGTAAGTATCAAGTGTCTACATTTGAACTCAGGTCCTCCTGAATCCAAGGCCAGTGCTTTATCCACTACACCACCTAGCTGCCCCCAAGACTATTTTTTTAGTGAAAAAGTAGGCATATAAATTGGCATTTTGTTTTCTCAGTTGCCTTTTGTTGTTCAGTCATTTCAGCTGTTTTCATCTCTCTGTGATTCTACTTGAGGTTTTCTTGGAAAAGATACTGGAATAGTTTACCATTTTTTTCTTCAGCTCATTCTACAGATGAAGAAACTGAGACAAACAGGGTTAAGTGATTTGCCCAAGGTCACACAGCTAGTAAGTGTGTAAGGTAGAATTTGAACTCAGAGCTTTGGGCCTAGAGTTAAGAAGACCTACTATCTTCCTTGCAAAATATGTGCTAAGTACTATATAAAATGTTACCTATTATTATTATGAATTGATACTGCTCATAATTGTCCAACATTCCTTCTTATGATTATTACAAATGAATTTATATTCTATATTAGTGTTACCTCTTTCTGCAGTTTGCAAGTAAGCCAAATGTTTATTTCTGGGTTCTTCTGGTCTTGTTGCACTATACACTTCTAACTTTTCACTGCTAATAACATACATAAATACATTACAACTGAGTTGCTTCAATTGAAGGCAGTATCTTTTTTTCCAATTACTAGTCTTCCTTTTTGCTTTTTCCTAATTCTGATCCTTGCTCATCAAGTTGGTAGTCTGACCATACAGAGACAGCTGATTCAGGGATAACATCTGAACCAATAACAAGTCTTATCTTGTTAATATATGATTCTATTTCATTTATTGTGAACATTATTTGGTGGTCATTCTGTCCAGGAATTATAAATTCTTTTCTCAAAGAAAGTGTTCCATTAACATCTCCATGCTGATGATTCTCATATCTACTTATCCAGTCCAATAGACACTTTAAATTCAACATGTCCAAAAGTGAATTCATTACTTTCCCTACAAACCCTCCCCTCTTCCTAACTTCACAATTGCTGCAAGAATCACCATCTTCCCAGTTACACAGGTTTACAACATCAGTGTTATCCTCAATTTCTCACTCTTTCACTCCCCCTTCCAATATACAATCAGTTCTGAAGCCCTGTTGTTTCTACCTTTTATAAAATGTCTCCTTTTCTCCTCTTATTCTGTCACCACTCTGGCATAGGTGACCACACAGGAATGGAGGAGGAAAATATTCAGAAATGAAAGTTATGTCAAAACAAAAGACATCAATAAAATTAGTCAAAGCAAAAGATATCAGTAATAATTTTAACTTGCTAACTTTACCATTATGTTATGAAAAAGAAAGAATAATGAGTTTTACTGAGGTGGTCTCTCTCCTGTAGCACCTTTTAAAATTAGTAACAAAAAAGGGGCAGCTAGATGGCACAGTGGATAAAGCACCAGCCTTGGATTCAGGAGTACCTGAGTTCAAATCCAGCCTCAGACACTTGACACTTACTAGCTGTGTGAATGTGGGCAAGTCACTTAACCCCAACTGCCACACACACACACACACACACACACACACACACACACACACACAATTAGTAACAAATCCTTAAAAAGGAGGGATGAAGGGGGAGTTACCCCAGGGTAATGAAATTCAGAGAGGCTCAGAAAAACTTGTATTTTACTAGACAGAAACAACTGAACATCATCTAATTAGTAAGAATAAGTAGCTAAAATAGAATTCTCTCTTCCCTCACATTGTGATATGGCAGGGTCTCTTTCTCAAAGGCCTTTTTCTGTCCCAATACTGAATTTATTTTAAATTTATTTGAGAACACCTTTTATAATGTTTCCCCCAGAGAATATTTTGTCGTGTTTGTTCTAAATACTGGAATTGCTCTTCTTAGTTATGGTTCTACTTAGGAAGGTGAATTGATGTTTTCTAAGTCACTGGTGGGGAAAGGGTGTTAATTCTATCCTTTATTAAAAGGTACTGTCATTACCACTAAGGTACTTTGGTACTCTAATATTCTTGATTAAATACATTAAATTACTATTATCAATGAACAACCTGAACACTAGAAAGTTAACTAATGGCTAGCTTTTTCAAGCAGAATCTATGAATTCAGAATGAAAAGGAGGATAAGCTCAAAGATTTACAGTTAGAAGAGATCTCAGAGGCCATCTAGGTCAATCCTGTCATTCAGTAGGCAAGGAAACAAGGCTCAGAGAGGTTAAATGACTAGCCCGGGGTTACACAAGTAGTAATGATGGATTTAAAATTGAAATCAAAGGCCTCTGATTCCAGATACAGCACAATATTCCTTGCACTATGATGGTCTGAGAAATCTCAAGCATTATAAGACATCTCCCCTATACTTTGAACTCACCAGCATTAAAAAGTATAATAGGTTAACTCTGGATGTACATATTATAAAGATTTATAGTAAGTTTTTAATATTGAATATTATAGTAGAACTTGGAACCAAACAAACAACATTTTGCAATGGTTGGGTACCTGAAGTCATTGGTGTTGTGTGTGGTTTAAAAAAAAAAAAACCAATGCTTTTTTGTCTTTATGTCAGTTATTTCAACCCAATTTTCATAATAAACCCTACCACCACAGAATCTACCCAAAATTTTCTGAGATTTCAGCAGAACTGAAAGCCTATATTTAATATATATAAATTACAAACCCTTATCCCATGCACTGTATTAATAGCAGGAATTCCTATTTTATAAAAGTCTTAGCTCATAAAAAAAGATCATGTTTGCTTTGGAGGCATTCAATTCAACAAATACTTATTGAATATCAACATATGAACAAAGCTCCAAAGACAAAATGTAATGATATGTGAAGATAGAGCAGATCAAATTAGCAAAGATAAGTCGAAGGATTTAGTCTTATGAGAATCACAAACATATGACCTTTATTTTGAGAATGTAAATGTATCAAATCTCAGAAAAGTCTAATACTCACTTGTGATCTTTTGACATCAGTTCTGTAAATGGACCATTCCATAGGTTGGACATGCAAAACTAGCTTAGGTAAGCAGGAACCCATGATACAACTTGACAAATAAACAGTGTAAAGTGTTAACAGTACACTTGTAGAATAGACAAGTTATTGTAAAGAATTTTAAGAAAAAGAAAGCAAAGGAGTAATAACATTGACAAACCAGAATTGCTCTAAATTCATCTTGCCTAAAAGACATACATATATTATATTTACTTGCTCTGCCTATGAAATTTGCTTTTGTTATAACAATAAGTACTCAAAAGAATTATTATGCTGCCAATATATATAATTTTTTTCAACAAACTGCATTTCAAATACATTATGAGCTATTAATGTAAATATACACCTTGACATTTATAAGCATAAACAAGACAGAAAAACATACCTGAGTTGAGTTTTAGGAGACAAAACATACAGAAAAGGAAAGATACAGAAAGCTGAAATTTACACAGCGATCCTGTCTTTGAAGGATAGAATTGAGAAAGGGCAATAAGGAGGTTGGTATTGGATATGCAACAAACAATAAGGGTGGAGAAAGTGGCAAATTAAAAGTCTTGGGAAGGCATGGGAGGCTTAGCAAAATGGAATGTAATTTTCTATCAGTTGGTAAAATGAAAAGGGATCCAATCGCTTAAAATGCACTGTGAGAAAAAGCTCTGGCATTTTGATTGTGCCAGTTTTGAACAAAGACCATTTGGTGATGACATGGCAGCAGACCCCTCAACTATATGAAGGGTCCACAATGACAACCAACGTACTATGTATGGATGTCAATAGCTCTTTCAGTTCTATGATTCCTTATAAATTACTATAAATTTTCTTAAACATGCTAAACTGCAACAAATGATAAGATTTTCATGGAAAAAATGTGTCACTGGGAAAATTATTCTTAATAATGTCATTATCTGGGGAGCTAGGTGGTGCAGTGGATAAAGCAAAGACCCTGGATTCAGGAGTACCTGAGTTCAAATCCGGCCTCAGACACTTGACACTCACTAGCACTTAACCCTCACTGCCCCGCAAAAAAAAAATAAATAGATAAATAAAAATGTCATTGTCAAAAGCTTATTCTGAAAAATTTCAGTCAGTATTTAAAAGTAGACAGATGCCACTTTAGAAGTTGTCTCAATTGTAATGAATTGTGGAAAAACTAACTAGTCGGAGAAAGCAAAAACATTTTCTACTCAGTTTTGCACAAATACAAGAACTGTTTTTCCAAGAGTTCTAGTCAAAGTACGCTGCAGAAGCTTTCTTAAGAAGCAAGATGTAGTTCTTGGCTGAAAGTTATGATAACATCTGTGAAACATCTTCAACATGGAAATGGAAGTTATTTGTTTATTTCCTAGGTTCACAATGAATGCTGCCTGAATGTGACTGTACATTTTCCCCAGTCTGCTTAATGAGCAGAATCAAAGGTTGTCTGTTTTCCTCCCCCAAATGCCCTGAAATTCCTTTAAAAAAAAAAACAACTAAAGAATTATGCCTTATGCATCCCACACCAATTTCTAATGGTATTTCCATCCCCCACAAATCATGTTCCAGCCTAACAATGAGAAAAAGAAACCAACACAGAAAAATACAGAGAGCAAGACAGAGTAGGAAAAAAAGGCAATGTTAAGAAGACCAAGTACTTTGGAGGACAAGCATCTTTAATTCAAAAAGGCAAAAGAAGGCAAGGGGAAAGATCAACAAAGTCATGATTCAATTTTACAATATTTTCATAAATAACTACTGTTTGAGGCACTGTAGTTGGCTTTGGAGATATAGAGACAAAACCAAAATAATTCCTACCCTCAAGTAGCCTAAATTTTACTCAGGGTGGAGCACAAAGTATACACAGATAAGTAAAATTAAAAATTAAATACAAAGTAATCTCAAGAGGGAGAATGCTAACAATGGGTAGTTTGGGGAAAGGGGGAGGAAGGTAAGAAAGGCCTTGGGTAAGACCTAAGTAGGTGGGAGGCACATTAAAAAGTCTTTAAGGGGCGGCTAGATAGCACAGTGGATAAAGCACCAGCCCTGGATTCAGGAGTACCTGAGTTCAAATCTGGCCTCAGACACTTGACACTTACTAGCTGTGAGACCCTGGGCAAGTCACTTAACTCCCATTGCCCCACTAAAAAAAAAAAAAAAAGTCTTTAAAAGCCAGATAGAACCTTTGAATTTTACCCTAGCCACAAATATGGAGGATAGAATGGAAAAGGGAAGGGACAGAACCAGAAAAAACAAATAGGAGGCTACTGCAATAGTCTCCAAATAAGAAACAATTAGAGCCTGAACTAGTCTAGAAGACAAGGATAGAGAATTAAGAGGTATTGTGGAGGAGGCAGCTAGATGGCACAGTGGATAGACCACCGGCCCTGGAGTCAGGAGTACCTGAGTTCAAATCCGGCCTCAGACACTTAACACTTACTAGCTGTGTGACCCTGGGCAAGTCACATAACCCCAAATGCCTCGATTAAAAAAAAAAATTAAAAAAAAAAAAAGACAACTTAAGAGGTATTGTGGAGGAAACAAACAAGACTTGGTCACAGGTAACATATAGAGTGTATGAATGCAAGTAATGGGAAAAGTAGGTTGGAACCAGGTTGTGAAAGGCCCTAAATGCCAAAAAGAGGAGTCAATGTTTAATCCCAGAGTTAACAGGGACACACTGTTTACTAAAAAGCAATCACATGGCAAGACCTTTGCCTTAGGAATATCACTTTGAAAGCTTTGTAAATGGGAGACAGGAGAGATTTAAAGCAAGAAAAACTGTGTGTGTGTGTGTGTTTTTAATGCAATAGTGTGCACAAGAAGTGATAAGTGCCTAAAATATTGTTGAGGTTATGTCAGCAGAGAGAAGGGAGATGTGTGGGGGCAGGGGAGGCAGTGATAGAGTTGGCAACTGAATGGATGTGTGGTAAACACCAAGTGAGGAGTCAATGAAAGTTGTAAATGTGGCCTTCAAGAAAGTTGGTAGTATCATTGATAGAAATTGGCAAGGTTTGAAAGAAAAGTGAATTTGGGCGTGGGGAGGAAATAATTAGTTGTTTAACAAATATTTGAAGTTGAGATGCTTACAGGGCACTCACTACCTTTGAAATGTCCAAAGGGAAGTTGGTGATGTGAGACTGAAGATCAGGGAAGAGAATAGGGCTGCTTATATAGATCTGAAAGTCATCAGCACAAATAAATTCATTAAATTCATGGAAGCTGATAAGGTCAAGAGAGAAGAGAGAAATGAGAAGATGGCTTAGAATAGAGCTTTAGAGTATACCCATAGATAAGGGGACACAATATGAATGCTGATCCAGCAAAGGAAACCTAAGAAGAAGCAGCCAAGACAAGTAGGAAGATAAAGATGGACCAGTGTCAAGGAAACCCAGAAAACAAAAATGATGAGGAAGGAGAAAAGGCCATCAGATTTAAAAATTAAGAGATCATTGGTAACTTTAGAGAGAAGAGTTGAGTGATTCAGTTGTAAGCCAGATAGTAGGAATTGAGAAATAAATGAGAGGTGAAGAAGTGATGGCAACAAGAATGATAACTTTTGCTAGAAATCTGGCTATAAAAGGGAGGAGACATGTAAGACAGGGTAGTTTAGCTGATGTCAAGTGAGCCTTTTTTTTTTTAAAGATGGGGGAAACCAGAGGATGATGTGTAAGCAGAAGGAAAGGATAGGGAAAGATTGAAGATTAGAGAGGGAAAAGATGATTATGAGGGCAACCTGCTGGGGGAAATTAAATCAAGAGTATGTATGAATAAATGTTGGAGAAGCTGTGGAAAAACTGAAACATTAATGCATTGTTGGTGGAGCTAGGAACAGATCCAACCATTCTGGAGAGCAATCTGGAATTATGCCCAAAGGGCTATAAAGCTGTGCATACCCTTTGACCCAGCAATACCACTATTAGATCTTTTTCCCAGGGAAATCATGGAAAAGGGAAAAGGACCCACAAATACAAAAATATTTAAAGCTGCTCTTTTCATGGTGGCAAGGAATTGGAAATTGAGGGGTTGCCCATCAATTGGGGAATGGCTGAACAAGTTGTGGTATACGAATGTAATGGAATACTATTGTGCTGTAAGAAACGATGAGCAGGCAGATTTCAGAGAAACCTGGAAGGACTTGTATGAACTGATGATGAATGAGATGAGCAGAACCAGAAGAACAATATACACAGCATCAACACCATTATGTGTTGATCAACTGTGATGGACTTGATTCTTTTCAGCAGTGCAATGGTCCAGGATGGTTCCAGGGGACTCATGACAGAAAATGTTCTTCAAATCCAGAAAAAAAAAAAAAAAAAAGGAACTGTGGAATCTGGATGCAGATTGAACCATACTATTTCTATCGGGTTTTGTTGTTGTTATTTTTCTTTTTTGAGGTTTTTCCTTTTTTTCTCTGATTCTCCTCTCATAGTATGACTAATGCAGAAATATGTTTAAGGTGATTATACATACATAACCTATATCAGACTGCTTGCTGTCTTGGGGAGGGGGGGATGAAGGAAAGGGAGAAAAATTTGAAACTAGAAATCTTACAAAAACAAATGTTGAAAACTATCTCTAGATGTAAGTGGAAAATAATAAAATATTTATATGGGGGGAAAAGGAGTACATATGGGGGGCAGCTAGGTGGTGCAGTGGATAAAGCACTGGCCCTAGACCTGAGTTCAAATCCAGCCTCAGACACTTGACACTTATTAGCTGTGTGACCTTGGGCAAGTCACTTAACCCTCATTGCCCCACAAAAAACCCCCAAACCTTCTATTTATTAGTTCTTTCTCTGAATGTGGATAGAATCTTCCTTCATAGTTGATTTTATAGTTGATTTTAGTATTTATAACACTGAGAATAACTTAGTCATTAATAGTTATTCTTTGAATAATACTGCTGTTACCATGTACAATCTTCTCTTGGTTCATTATTTCATTCAAGTCTTTCCATATTTATCTAAAATTAACCAAATCATCATTTCTTACAGCCTAGTAGTATTCCATCATAATCATATAGCACAAATTGTTTAGCCATTACCCAACTGACCAGTATCCCCTTAATTTCCAATTTTTTTTGCTACCACAGAGATCTGCTATAAATATTTTAGAGCATATAGGTTATCTTCCTTTTTCCCTGATCACCTTGGGAAATAGACCTAATAGTAGTATTTCTGGGTCAAAGGTTATACACAGTTTTATAACTCTTTGGGCATAACTCCAGATTGCTCTCCAAAATGGTTGGATCAGTTCACAATTCCACCAACTGTGAATATATTAGTGTCCCAATTTTTCCACATCCTCTCCAATATGTCGGTTTCCTCTTCTATCATTTTAGCCAATCTGATAAGTATGAAACGATATCTCAGAGTTGTTTTAATTCACATTTCTCTAATTAAGAATGACTTAGGAGGAATTAAATCAAATTTATAAGAATCCAAGTCATTCCCCAATTGAGAAATGGTCAAAGGATATGAACAGGCAGTTTTCTGATGAAGAAACCAAAGCTATCTATTCCCATATGAAAAAATGCTCTAAATCTCTAATGATTAGAGAGATGCAAATTAAAACAACTCTGAGGTACCACCTGACACCTATCAGATTGGCTAAAATGACAAAAAAGGAAGATAATAAATGTTGGAGAGGCTGTGGGAAAATTGGAACACTAATGCATTGTTGGTGGAGCTGTGAGCTGATCCAACCATTCTGGAGAGCAATTTGGAATTATGCCCAAAGGGCGATAAAGCTGTGCATACCCTTTGACCCAGCAATCCCACTTTTAGGTCTTTTGCCCAAAGAAATCATGGAAGGGGGAAAGGGACCCACATGTACAAAAATATTTATAGCTGCTCTTTACGTGGTAGCAAGGAATTGGAAGTTGAGGGGGTGCCCATCAATTGGGGAATGGCTGGACAAGTTGTGGTATATGAATACAATGGAATACTATTGTGCTGTAAGAAATGATGAGCAGGAAGAGTTCAGAGAAACCTGGAGGGTCTTACGTGAGCTGATGATGAGTGAGATGAGCAGAACCAGAAGAACATTGTACACAGTATCATCAACATTGAGTGTTGACCTACTGTGATGGACTATATTCTTCTCACCAATGCAATGGTACAGAAGAGTTCCAGGGAACTCATGATAGAAGAGGATCTCCAAATCCAAGAAAAAAAAAGAAAGAAAGAACTGTGGAGTATAGATGCTGATTGAACCATATTATTTCTTTTGTTTTGGGTGCTGTTGTTTTTTTTTTCTATTTTGAGGTTTTGCATCACTGCTCTGATTCTTTCTCTTGTAACAGGATTAATGCAGAAATAGGATTAATGTTATTATGTGTATATATATGTGTGTGTATATATATATCTATATGTATATGTATAGATATATATAGATATAACCTATATCAGATTACCTGCTGTCTAGGGGAGGGGGGAGGGAGGGGAGGGAGGGAGGGAGAAAAATCTGAAATTGTAAAGCATGTATAAACAAAAGTTGAGAACTATCTTTACATGTAACGGAAAAAATAAAATATCTCAAAAAAAAAAAAAAAAAAAGAATGACTTAGGAAAAAAAAAGTGACAGAGCATTTTTTCACCTGACCTTAATTTCTTTATTGGAAAGACTCCCTATTCAAATCCTGTGACCATTCATGAATTGGGGAATGACTCGTGTTCTTATAAATATGACAAAGTCCTCTATATATTTGAGATGAGACCTTTATCCAAGAAACTATATAAAATTTCCTCCCAAATTTTCTGCTTTCCTTCTAATTTTGGCCACATTGGTTTTATTTGTACAAAACCTTTATAATTTAATGTAATCAAAATTATCTATTTTATATCTCACAATGCTGTCTCTTGTTTATTCATAAATTCTTCTCCTGTCCATAAGTCTGATAGGTAATATGTTCTATAATCTTCTAATTTATTTATTATATCTCCCTTGATATCTACATCATGTATCCATTTTGACCTTACCTTGGTAAATGGTGTGAGATATGGGTCTATATCCAATTTCTGCCAGACTGCTTTCCAGTTTTTCCAACAATTTTTACCAAATAGTGAACTCTTATCCCAAAAGCTTAAATCTTTACATTTTTCAAACACAAGGTTACTATAATCATTTACGACTGTGTGTTGTATGTCAACTCTGTTCCACTGATCTACCTTTCTATTTCTTAGCCAGCACCAGATAGTTTTAATAATTATTGCCTTATAATATAGTTTAAGATTTGGTACTACTAAAACTCCTTCCTTTACATTTTTTTCATGAATTCCTTTGATATTCTTGACCTCTTGTTCTTTCAAATGAATTTTATTATTATTTTTCTAGCTCAATAAAATAAAATTTTGGTAATTTAATTGGGAATGGTATTGAATAAGCATAATTAGGTAGCATTGTCATTTTTATTATATTGGCTCTGCCCACCCATGAATAATTAATCTCTCCAATTATTTAAATCTGACTTTATCTGCATAAAAAGTATCTTATAATTATGTTCATGTAGCTCCTGGGTTTGTCTTGGCAAGAATACTCCTAGGTATTTTTTATTGTCTACAGTTATTTTAAATGGGATAGTTCTTATTATCTTTTCTTGCAGGGTTCTGTTGATGATATATAGAAATGTTGATAATTTATGTGGGCAGGCTGGTTTTCCAAGAGACTAAATTGCCAACATCTTCTGGATTATGGAGAAAGCAAGGGAGTTCTAGAAAACATCTATTTTTGTTTCACTGACTACATTAATGCCCTTAACTATGTGGATCACAAAAAATGCGACAAGTCCTCAAAGAGATGAGAGTACCTGATCATCTTACTTGTCTCCTCAGGAACCTGTATATGTGAACCAAAAAGCAACAGTTAGAACTGAACATGGAACAACTGATTGCTTTAAGATTGGAAAAGGAGCATAACAAGGCTACATATTGTCACCTTATTTATTTAACTTATATGCAGAGTAAATCATACAAAATTCAGGGGGCAGTTAAGTGGCACAGTGGATAAAGCATCGGCCCAGGATTCAGGAGGACCTGAGTTCAAATCTGACTTTAGACACTTGACACTTACTAGTTGTGTGAACCTGGGCAAGTCACTTGACCCTCACTGCCCCGCAAAAAAAAAAAAAAAATCATACAAAATTCCAGGCTGACTGAATCAAAAGCAGAATTAAGGGTGCCAAAAGAAATATCCATTTCAAATATGCAGATACCAGTCTGATGGCAGAAAGTGAAGAGGAATTAAGAAGCCTTTTGATGAGAGTGAAAGAGGAGAGTGTAAGAGCTGGCTTGGAGCCAGCATCAAAAAAAACCTAAGATCTTGACAACCAGTCCCATCACTTCGTGGCAAATAAAGGGAGAAGAAATGGAAGCAGTGTCAGATTTTTATATTCTTAAGCTCAAAGATCACTGCAGATGACTATTGCAGCACTGAAATTAAAAGATGTTTCTTAGACAGAAAGCTATTGTAAATCTCGACACCATCCTAAAAAGCAGAGAGAGTTTTTGCCAACAAAGGTCCATATGGTCAAAGCTATGGTTTTTCTAGTAGCATTGTATGGCCATGAGAGTTGGAATACAAGGAAAGCTGAGCACCACAGAATTGATGCTTGCATATTATGGTGCTAGAGAAGATTTTTAAGAGTTCCTTGGGCAGGAAAGAGATGAAATCAGTCAATACTTTAAAAAATTAATTCAGACTCCTCATTGGAAAGTCAAATACTGAAGCTGAAGCTTAAATACTTTGGCCAAATAATGAGAAAACAGGACTCATTAGGGAAGACCCTGATGTTGGTGTTGGGAAATATTGAAGACAAAAGGAAAAGGGGATGGCAAAGGATGAGATGCATAGTGTCATGGAAACAACAAACATGAACTTGGACGGACTTCAAGAAATAGTAGAAGACAGAAGAATCTGGTCCATGGGGTCATGAAGAATCAGACATAGCTGAATGAACAACATCAAATATATGGAAGGGAAAAACTGGCTTTGGGGAGAAGAGCCAGCTCTTCAAGTGAAAGAGAAGTGAAGGAGAAGAGAATTGGGGAATAATGTCAAGGGATATAGAGATATAGGGAATAGAGTACATTACTGAAATCATGCAATATAACAAGTATAATGAAGAACTGAAAATAATTTCAGAATCCTCAGTTCCAACCAAGTTATTTTCTAAGCTATGGCTATTGAGCTGTATTTGGACAAAGACTTCCTTTCTTTTGTATTTGTATCCTCAGTGATTAACACACTGGCACACATTAAAGACTTAATATTTTTTCAATCATTCATTTTTATATCATTCAATTCATTCATCCAATCATTAATGAAGGCAGCTAGATAGCACAGTGAATAGAGTGCTGGCCCTGGAATCAGGTATGCTGCACATCCAGCCTCAAGCACTGGCTGTGTGACCTTGAGAAAGTCACAACTTCTGACTGCCTCAATTTTCTCAGCTGTAAAATGGGGTTGATAACACTACCTCATAGAACTGTTATGAGGATCAAAGTATCTAGCACAGTGCCTAATATATAGTATGCTTCTTTCCTCCCTTTTCTCTGTACTTTCCCTCTTTCAGAAGAAAGGAACCTGTCTTTGAGAGCTCTAATCTCAATATCAAAATATTATCGCATACTAAAATATTACAGTAGTAATATGACTCTTTTGGTCAAAAATTGCCAATGTTGGTCCAGCATAACTCAGTTTTGAATATCATTTAGTTTTTTTGATTATGATGCAATTTTTCAAAAATTTCTTTTTTTTAAATTCTGTACTTAAACACCAAAGGGAGAACAATGAGCATTTCTATGTTCAGAGAAGAACAAAAAAGATAACTGTATATGAATCTGTGAACTTATTACACTCAACTTACTTTTCAAAATATATATATATAATTAAATCAATATGTTCCTTTCAGAGCTGTACTGTTTCCTTTTGAACTTCCTTCTGTTACTCTTTGTGCATTTTGGGGGGGTGGGGCAATGAGGGTTAAGTGACTTGCCTGGGGTCACACAGCTAGTAAGTGTCAAGTGTCTGAGGCCAGATTTGAACTCAGGTCCTCCTGAATTCAGGGCTGATGCTTTAACCACTGTGCCACCTAACTGCCCACACTTTGTGCATTTTTTATTAAATGCTTACATAACTGTTTTTCTTTCTTTTATGGCAAAACTATCATTATCCTCAATTGTTCTCCAAATGAAGAAAAAGAAAAACAAATATCTGGAACAAATAAGCAAAGTCACTCACAACCAATCCACAGCTAATCTACATCCAAAAATGTATGGTGTCTGCTGCATTTTGAATCTATCACCTCTCTATCAGTAAGTGGTAACCTTGCTTTATAATGGTTACCCCTCGTGGTTGGTCACTTCACTGAGTTCCTAAGCATTTCAATATCATCCTTCTTAACAATACTGTTTCTACTGCATAAATTGTTCCCCTAGTTATATTCACTTTCATTTTGTTTCAATTCATACAGATTCCCAAGTTTTTTTAAACCTCACAATTTCTTTTTTCTTTCTTTCTTTCTTTTTTTTTTTTGGTGCGGGGCAATGAGGGTTAAGTGACTTGCCCAGGGTCACACAGCTAGTAAGTGTCAAGTGTCTGAGGCCGGATTTGAACTCAGGTACTCCTGAATCCAGGGCCGGTGCTTTATCCACTGCGCCACCTAGCTGCCCCCTATACTACTTATTCTTAATTATTTGAATTAGTTCCTTACATATTTTAGATATCAAATTGAAATCAAAGAAACTGTTACAAGATTTTTTTTATCAAGTTAACTGTTTCCCTTCTAACTGTACTGAATTTGTTCAAATGTTCTTAAATTTTCAATTTCAGTAATCAAAACTGTCCATTTTATCTTCTGTAATTCCTCTCTTCTACTTGTTTGGTCATTAAATCCTTCACTAACCCTAATTGCAAAAAGGTATTTTATTCCTTGCTTTTCTAAATTTGTTATAATTTGAACTTTTATATGTAAGTCAATAAGGAATCCTGATCCATTTGGATAGTTGGGGTCTTTGGGTATATCATTCAGAACGATAGTATGAGTGTTTGCTTCTATATGCTGCATATTTAGTTTGTTCCACTGATCTACTTTTCCACTTTTTAACTGTTAAAAAATAGTTTTGATGATTCTTGCTTTATAGTATAATAGTTTGAGATCTAATAATGCTAAAACCCTTTCCTTCCCACTGTTTTTCATTATTTCTCTTGAGATTCTTGAGGCTTTGCTCTTCAAGATGAATTCTGCTATTGTTTTCTCTGTTATAACAGAGTCCTTTGGCAGTTTGACTGGTATGGCCCTGAATGAGCAAGTTAATTTTCAAAGTATCTTCATTTTTATTATAATGCCACTGCCAGCCAAGAGCAATTAATGCCTCTCCAATTATTGGTCTCCATTTCTGTAGATTGTTTTTTGATTTGTATCCATATATATCCTATATTCTTTGTATTTGTATCCATATATATCCTATATTCTTTGTCAGAGTCACTCCAAAATGTTTTACGCATCCTATAGTTACTTTGAATGTAATTTCTTTCTCCTTCTTGCTGCTGGATTTTGTTGGTAATATTCAGAAAGGCTAATGATTCATGTGGCCTTATTTTATGTGTTGCTTTTTTTTTTTGCGGGCAATGGGGGTTAAGTGACTTGCCCAGGGTCACACAGCTAGTAAGTGTCAAGTGTCTGAGGCCAGATTTTGAACTCAGGTACTCCTGAATCCAGGGCCAATGCTTTATCCACTGTGCCACCTAGCTGCCCCCAATGTGCTGCTTTTTTAATGGAGTTATTATTTTAGTGAGATTTTTCAGCCAATTCTTTATGGTTCTGTAAGTAAATAAACATCACCTGCAAAAAAGTGATTGTTTTGTTTCTTCTTTGTCTAGGCAAAAAAAAAAAAAAAGCCCAACCTTCAGTTTCTTTCTATTCTTGTCTTATCAATCAATAAACATTTTAAAGAGGCTGCTATGCAGGCACTATGCCACTTACAGAACTGTATTAAATAGTAGTAGCACATAGTATCACAGGATCAAAGTTCTACAGCTGGAAAGGACCCACAGGACTCATTTTTCAGAAAAAGAAATGTTAAGTGATTGGCTCAAGGTCACACAAGGAATAAGCATCAGAGGCAGGATTTGTACCCAGATCATTTGACTTTAGAGAAAGTGCTCTTCACACTGTATCATATATGATAATAGAAAGCCTTGCTTTATACCAGTCCCCTTTTTAGAAAGACGGTTAACATTTATTTATTACATATAATGCTAGATTTTTCTTTTAAATAACCATATTAAGAAAAGATTTATTTATTCCTATACCTTTTCCTGTTTTTAACAGAAATGGATGTTGCATTTTATAAAAAGTCTTTTTAGAATCTACTGATATAATGTGATTTTGATTATTTTTGTTGTGGCCCATTACTTTTATAATTCTCCTAATTTTGAACTAACCCTGCTTTTCCACTGTAAACTGAACCTAGTCATAGTATACAATCTTTTTGATATATTGTGGTGTTATGGTCCCAGGGCACCCCAGAAGTTCTCTGGGGCAGATCAAAGAACCTCCTCCTTGAGAAACTAAACCAAAGGACAGACACACCTAAAGAGATAAGTGGAACCAGATCGAACTGAGCTAGCTTCAGGACCTCCACCCTTCATTCTAGTTTCCCTCAACCCTGCTTCCTTTGTGTCTTGAGGAGATGGCTTAAGGTCTTCAGCCACGGATCACCCAATTCCTCCAGCCACCACCAGTGGGGGATGGTCCTCCCTCACTAAAGGAACTTTCCACGGTCAGATGGTCACCCCCATCAGTCCTTTATAAAAGTACCTGCCAGTCTCCTGCTCAAGGAGATTGGTATCTCAGAGCCATGCTCTGTGCCATGCCTTCTCCCCATGAGAAGTCCAAGGACTTCTTTCATGGTTTCCTTTCCCTTCCTTAGCCCTGAAATAAACTACCATCATATTCTAACTGCTTTTGTGTGCAAGAGGGTGTAATTCTTTAAAGAGGAATTCCTAAGGACCCCAAATCCCTACCCCTATCCCCTTCCCAAACCCCCTACCCCATTTCCTCCTGACGGTGGCCTCTCTGCCAATAAATTATTTTAAATTTTCATGCCAATTTTCATTTTGAATGTTAATCTATGGTTTTCTTTCTCTGGTATTTTTTTTAAATCTCCATAGTTTAGATATCAAGACCATATTTGCATATTTTTGTGGTAGGAACCCTTCATTTCCTATTTTTACCAACAGTGGTAAAATGTTGAAATTGTTCATTGAATATTTAATTGAATTCACTTGTAAATCCATTTGGGCAAGGAATTTTTTCCTTTGGGAGTTAATGTATGGCTTCTTCAAATTCTTTTTCTGAGATTGGGTTATTTAAAATTCACCATTTCTTCCTCTGTTAAGGTGGACATTTAATATTTTTAAATATTCATTTATTTAAATGGATAGGTTTATAGTTCTTATAATTTCTTGTATTTTTTCACTTACTCAAAATTCTCCACTTTAGTTTTTTGATACTGGCAATTTAGTTTGTCTCTCTTTTAAAAATCAGACAAATTGTTTCTCCATTTTATTGTTCCCCCTTGCAAAAAATAATTCCAGATTTTGATTTTATTTACTAGTTCAATAGGGTTTTTGTTTTTTCCTTCAGATTTGCCACTCTTATTTTCAAAGTTTCAGATGTGATAACTAGTTGGGAGGTTTAAAATTTGTTGCTTTTCTAGGTTGTTTTTTTGTTTTGTTTTGTTTGCGGGGCAATGGGGGTTAAGTGACTTGCCCAGGGTCACACAGCTAGTAAGTGTCAAGTGTCTGAGGCCGGATTTGAACTCGGGTACTCCTGAATCCAGGGCCAATGCTTTATCCACTGTGCCACCTAGCTGCCCCCAATGTGCTGCTTTTTTAATGGAGTTATTATTTTAGTGAGATTTTTCAGCCAATTCTTTATGGTTCTGTAAGTAAATAAACATCACCTGCAAAAAAGTGATTGTTTTGTTTCTTCTTTGTCTAGGCAAAAAAAAAAAAAAGCCCAACCTTCAGTTTCTTTCTATTCTTGTCTTATCAATCAATAAACATTTTAAAGAGGCTGCTATGCAGGCACTATGCCACTTACAGAACTGTATTAAATAGTAGTAGCACATAGTATCACAGGATCAAAGTTCTACAGCTGGAAAGGACCCACAGGACTCATTTTTCAGAAAAAGAAATGTTAAGTGATTGGCTCAAGGTCACACAAGGAATAAGCATCAGAGGCAGGATTTGTACCCAGATCATTTGACTTTAGAGAAAGTGCTCTTCACACTGTATCATATATGATAATAGAAAGCCTTGCTTTATACCAGTCCCCTTTTTAGAAAGACGGTTAACATTTATTTATTACATATAATGCTAGATTTTTCTTTTAAATAACCATATTAAGAAAAGATTTATTTATTCCTATACCTTTTCCTGTTTTTAACAGAAATGGATGTTGCATTTTATAAAAAGTCTTTTTAGAATCTACTGATATAATGTGATTTTGATTATTTTTGTTGTGGCCCATTACTTTTATAATTCTCCTAATTTTGAACTAACCCTGCTTTTCCACTGTAAACTGAACCTAGTCATAGTATACAATCTTTTTGATATATTGTGGTGTTATGGTCCCAGGGCACCCCAGAAGTTCTCTGGGGCAGATCAAAGAACCTCCTCCTTGAGAAACTAAACCAAAGGACAGACACACCTAAAGAGATAAGTGGAACCAGATCGAACTGAGCTAGCTTCAGGACCTCCACCCTTCATTCTAGTTTCCCTCAACCCTGCTTCCTTTGTGTCTTGAGGAGATGGCTTAAGGTCTTCAGCCACGGATCACCCAATTCCTCCAGCCACCACCAGTGGGGGATGGTCCTCCCTCACTAAAGGAACTTTCCACGGTCAGATGGTCACCCCCATCAGTCCTTTATAAAAGTACCTGCCAGTCTCCTGCTCAAGGAGATTGGTATCTCAGAGCCATGCTCTGTGCCATGCCTTCTCCCCATGAGAAGTCCAAGGACTTCTTTCATGGTTTCCTTTCCCTTCCTTAGCCCTGAAATAAACTACCATCATATTCTAACTGCTTTTGTGTGCAAGAGGGTGTAATTCTTTAAAGAGGAATTCCTAAGGACCCCAAATCCCTACCCCTATCCCCTTCCCAAACCCCCTACCCCATTTCCTCCTGACGGTGGCCTCTCTGCCAATAAATTATTTTAAATTTTCATGCCAATTTTCATTTTGAATGTTAATCTATGGTTTTCTTTCTCTGGTATTTTTTTTAAATCTCCATAGTTTAGATATCAAGACCATATTTGCATATTTTTGTGGTAGGAACCCTTCATTTCCTATTTTTACCAACAGTGGTAAAATGTTGAAATTGTTCATTGAATATTTAATTGAATTCACTTGTAAATCCATTTGGGCAAGGAATTTTTTCCTTTGGGAGTTAATGTATGGCTTCTTCAAATTCTTTTTCTGAGATTGGGTTATTTAAAATTCACCATTTCTTCCTCTGTTAAGGTGGACATTTAATATTTTTAAATATTCATTTATTTAAATGGATAGGTTTATAGTTCTTATAATTTCTTGTATTTTTTCACTTACTCAAAATTCTCCACTTTAGTTTTTTGATACTGGCAATTTAGTTTGTCTCTCTTTTAAAAATCAGACAAATTGTTTCTCCATTTTATTGTTCCCCCTTGCAAAAAATAATTCCAGATTTTGATTTTATTTACTAGTTCAATAGGGTTTTTGTTTTTTCCTTCAGATTTGCCACTCTTATTTTCAAAGTTTCAGATGTGATAACTAGTTGGGAGGTTTAAAATTTGTTGCTTTTCTAGGTTGTTTTTTTGTTTTGTTTTGTTTGCGGGGCAATGGGGGTTAAGTGACTTGCCCAGGGTCACACAGCTAGTAAGTGTCAAGTGTCTGAGGCCGGATTTGAACTCGGGTACTCCTGAATCCAGGGCCAGTGCTCTATTCACTGCGCCACCTAGCTGTCCCTTTTCTGCGTTGTTTTTTAAGCTGCATGCATAATTAATCTGTTCTTCCTTTTTTTATTTAAATGATGAAAGTATTTAGAGATACAAAGTTTTCCCTAAGAACAACTCTGTATACCAAAAGTTCTGGTATTTGTCTCATTGTTTATTTTTTATGAAATTACTGTTTCCAGTGTTTGCTTTTTGACCCACTTATCCTTTAGGACTATTTAGTCTTAAATTTATTTAAAATGTTTTCAAGAGCCCTTTATCGAACATAATTTTTGTTACACATAATTTTATTGTGCTATAGTCAGTAAAGGATGTGCTTAATATTCCTGCTTTTCTATATTGTTATTTTAATAACCTGTTACATAGTCAGTTTTTGTAAAGGTGACTCGTATAAGCTGAGAAATAGGTTTTCTACTTTCTTTTCCCATTAAGTAAACACTAGAGATCTATTATATCTAACTTACATAAACTTCTATTGAGGTGTTCTTAATTGCTTTCTTCTTTCTTTTTTGTTACATTTGTCTGGCTCTAAATAATTTATATTGAGGTCTCCATCTATTTTAATTTTATTCTTTATCTCTCCCTATAAATTAAATTTTTTCCTTTAAGTATTTAGATGCTATTTGTATATATATTAAATTTTGATAATAACTCATTGTCTATGGTGTCTTTAAATATAATGTACTCTTTATCTCTTTTAAGCAAGTCTATTTTTATTGTTGCTTTGTCTGACTTCATGATTATCATCCCAGCTTTTTGAGGTTCACCTGAGGCAGAACATATTTTGTCCCTGGCCCTTATTTTAATTTTGTGTGAATCTTTATAGGTCGAGTGGGGTTTTTGTAAACAACATACTGTTGAGTTCTGCTTTCTCATACATTCTAATATTCTCCTCTCTGTTATGGATGAAAATAACCCCACTCACATTCAATTTTGATTCTTAATTGCATATTTCCCTCTACACAATCTTCTTATCCTGTTTGCCCTCTCTACTCATTATTTCTGTATCCATCTATTTATTCACTTATTTATTTCTTTTTTTGAGTCTGAGTCTCTCTATCTTACCCAGAGTAGAAATAAAGAGGCCACTCATGGGCCTGACCCCACTGCTAATTGACACACGAGTTTTAATCTTTTCCAATTCTTTAACCTGGTTCAGTTTGCTTTAAATTTGACAGCCTACTGGCCTTGACTCTATTTTGATGCCAGAATTAGTGTAAATGCCCTATCACCTTTAGTCCAACTAACAGCTGAGAATTCACAAATTCAAGTGATTCACCAGCCCCAGCATCAAGGACTACAGGTATGCCCCACCATACCTACCTCTTTACAAAGGTGAGAGTACTGAAAGTGGAGACAGCTCTAGATCTATGATCCTTTGTTCAAGCCTGATGATCTATATAATTCATGTGCTGTGCTTCCATTCCACTGCCTCTCTTCTAGTCTCTGATCACATATTTTAACCCATTTTTTTCTCTTTTCAGCTGCTCACATACTCCACTTAATAAAACTGGAGTTAGTTTTGCTTATAATCAATCCTTCCCTGACTACTCTCCCTTAGTCTCGGTCTCTCCTGTCCCTGTTGCTACACTATTTTTCTATTAAGTTTAATATACTTATACACCAACTTCTGTGAGTGTTGCATCCTCCTTTGTCAAAGTAAAGTTCATGTATAACTACCATCCCCCCCCATAGCATTTTTCAGGTTTATACAGTTTTCTTTTCAAACATCTCAGACCTTTCCTCCCCTTTCTTCCTTAGTGTACAACCTTTTTCTTATAAACTCAAACTGAAACTCATCTATCACAAAACTAATCCCAGGGCCTTAGTGTTATTAAATTCTCTCTATGGCCCTATAGTATTGTCTTCCTGATGTGAGCTTTGCAGGTATCTCACTCTGGTCTGGGGCTAAGAGTGATATCTGCAGATTCCAAATGCACTTACTGTCATTTTTTCATTGCTATAACAATTATTACTCATTCTGGTCCTTTTTTTCATTCTTACTTAGACAGTTCCTTGAGACTGCTGCTGTTCTGAGTTATTCATTAGTCCATCCTGAATCATTTCCCTAGTAAAGATGCTTTAGTAATGTCTTTTTCCTTTAAAATTGTTTTGTACAGGGGGCAGCTAGGTGGCACTGGCCCTGGATTCAGGATGACCTAAGTTCAAATACAACCTCAAACACTTGACACTTACTAGCTGTGTGACCCTGGGCAATTTACTTAACCCTCATTGCACTGCAAAAAAAAATGTTTTTTTAATTTTTAAAATTGTTTTGTACATTCTAGTAGCTTTTTAGAAAAAAATTTAGCTTTGAGTTATGATGAATGGAGTCTAGAACTATACATACATAGGCTGTCACATGTTACCAACAATGATTAGACATACATAACTGAAGAAAGCAGTGGATTGGGCTTGTGTGTGTGTGTTTGGTATTTTAAAATATTTTTTCCAATTACATATAAAAACAATTTTTAACATTTGTATTTTTTTTTAATTTAAATTTTGAGTTCCAAATTGTTTCCCTCCCTCCTGCTGCTTATCCCTAATTGAGAAGGCAAGCAATTTGATATAGGTTGCACATGTTCACTTATGGAAAAAGTATTTCCATATTAGTCATGTTGTGAAAAAAAAACCCCCAAGAAAAATAAAGTTTAAAAAAAGCATGCTTCAAGGGGCAGCTAGATGGCACAGTGGATAGAGCATCGGCCCTGGAGTCAGGAGTACCTGAGTTCAAATCTGGCCTCAGACACTTAACACTTACTAGCTGTGTGCAAGTCACTTAACCCCAATTGCCTCACTAAAAAGAAAGGAAGGAAGGGAGGGAGGGAGGGAGGAAGGAAGGAAGAAAGGAAGGAAAGAAGGAAGAGAAAGAAAGAAAGAAAGAAAGAAAGAAAGAAAGAAAGAAAGAAAGAAAGAAAGAAAGAAAGAAAGAAGAAGAAAGAAAGAAAGAAAGAAGAAAGAAAGAAAGAAAAGAAAGAAAGAAAGAGAGAGTATGCTTCACGGGGCAATTAGGTGGTGCAGTGGATAAAACACAGGCCCTGGGGTCAGGAGGACCTGAGTTCAAATCCAACCTCAGACACTTAACACTTACTAGCTATGTGACCCTGGGCAAGTCACTTAACCCTCATTGCCCCACAAAAAAAAAAGAGAGAGAGAAAAGTATGTTTCAATCTGCATTTAGACTCCATCAATTGTTCTCTGTGCAACATGTGACAGCCTATGTATATTTTTTCAGAAATTTTGATTTTTTCAGTGATTGAGGTGTTTCAAGATTCTTAGCCATATAGCATCCCTTAAACATGTGCTTTGGTGGAATTAAACAGTCTGAAATCACTGAAAATGCAAAGCACTAATCCAGATGCAATCCAGTGTAGTCTTTTCCTGTTCAATTCTAGACTCCATTCATTATAAATTTTAGGCTTTCTTGTCCAAGATTTTGTATTGAACTAACTTAATGGACTATATATCACAACATGGGTAATATGCATTCTTCATCCACTTGGATTTTACTGTTTGGATTGTGAGATTAAATTTATTTCTGAGTGGCCATGGATCTCACTAAAGAGGCTTTGTAGTGTTCTGCTGCTCATGTTCTAAGTGCAGCATATGCATAAACACAAGCATCCTGTTTTAACACTTTGATGGCAACCATTTGTATCACTGTGAAGCAGAACTCACTACTTGGCAATGAAGAAAATTGTTCTAGAATTCAGAGAAAGATGGGAAGGCTTGGATGAACTGATGGAGAGTGAAATAAACAAAACCAGGAAAACAATAAACATAACTACAAAGAAAAGGAGCACTACAATGAAGCCAAACAGTAAGGAATTTCATTCTGATTAAAAACCTCCTGGAAGTGCCACTGTATTTTAATAGAGAAGCAGGGGACTACAAGTACAGAATGTTTATATAGTTGTCAGATCTCACTGTACTAGTTTTGCTTAAATATTTTTCTTTCTTACAAGGGTGAATTCCTAGAAAAGTATTTTGGGAAATGACTGTTTTTAAATGACATTTTAAAGAAGATGATTCTTTGAATAATACTACTGAACTCACTGTCAGTAAGACATGTACCTTGAGTTGATTTTCAAGTAGTGGCAAAGAATTTGCATTGAGCTATACATACTCTATTTCCTGATCTGCCTTGTGACTGAAAGCACAAATTTTTCAAGTAGTGAGCAAAGATTAGGGATATCATTCATGGTTGGTGGCAAGAGTTTCTTTCTATGTGAAATTAACTAGTCCATAAAGGAATCAAATATAAAACCGTTACTTCACTGGCATTTTGTTCTTCTATTAATATCTGTACTAATCCAAGTCGTAAATCAATTAATCTTACTCTAAAAAAACAAGCTAGATTAATGAAATCATGCTGTGCTTTAGGAAAATGATTGCCATTTTACTTTAAATTTTTAAGTATCTATATTTCCTGTTTCATCTTTGACCTTGAGCCTTTAGGATTTATTTTCTGCTTTAGGGAATCTGATTACTTTTAAGGTCACCTGGTTTTCTAGATTCAAGCCACATTTCACAAAACATAGCAGATAAAATCATTCTAACATTTTTCCAGATTTGTGCCAAAAATTTTAATTTTTAACTGGGCTGTAAAACATAGACTCTTTATGCTATCTTTAGCCTATATGATAATGGCCTGTACACAGATGGAATTGATGAATGTTCATTAAATTGAACAGATATCTAAGATCAAAAGTCACACCCAGGGTCAACTAGGTGGCACAGTGGATAAAGCACAGGCCCTAGATTCAGGAGGACCTGAATTCAAATCCGGCCTTAGACACTTGACACTTATTAGCTGTGTGACCTTGGGCAAGTCACTTAACCCTCATTGCTCCACCCCCCCAAAAAAGTCCCACCCAAATGGATAAGCCATCAAGATATTTACAATTTGCAAAATAATGATAAACTATACATAACTATAAGAAAGATAGCTCATGTGAACTGATCCAACCATTCTGGAGAGCAATTTGGAATTACACCCATAGGGCGATAAAGCTGTGCATACCCTTTGACCCAGCAATACCACTTTTAGGTCTTTTTCCCAAAGAAATCATGGAAAGGGGAAAGGGACCCACGTGTACAAAAATATTTATAGCTGCTCTTTATGTGGTGGCAAGGAATTGGAAGTTGAGGGGGTGCCCAATCAATTGGGGAATGGCTGGACAAGTTGTGGTATATGAATACAATGGAATACTATTGTGCTGTAAGAAATGATGAGCAGGAGGAGTTCAGAGAAACCTGGAGGGTCTTACGTGAGCTGATGATGAGTGAGATGAGCAGAACCAGAAGAACATTGTACACAGTATCATCAACATTGAGTGTTGACCTACTGTGATGGACTATATTCTTCTCACCAATGCAATGGTACAGAAGAGTTCCAGGGAAGTCATGATAGAAGAGGATCTCCAAATCCAAGAAAAAAAAAAAAAGAACTGTGGAGTATAGATGCTGATTGAACCATACTATTTCTTTTGTTTTGGGTGCTGTTGTTTTTTTTTTCTATTTTGAGGTTTTGCATCATTGCTCTGATTTTTTCTCTTATAACAGGATTAATGCAGCAATAGGATTAATGTTATTATGTATATATATATATATGTGTGTGTGTATATAGATATAGATATATAGATATAACCTATATCAGATTACCTGCTGTCTAGGGGAGGGGGGATGGAGGGAGAAAAATCTGAAATTGTAAAGCTTGTATAAACAAAAATTGAGAACTATCTTTACATGTAACAGAAAAAAATACCTTATATGTAAAAAAAATTAATTAAAAAAAAAGAAAGATAGCTCAAAGAAAGTTCAAAATAAAAGCATTTGAAGGTTCACCTCACACTTAGCAAAATGGAAAAGATAACAAAAGATGAAAATAGTACTTGTTGGATGGGTCATGGACATGTTAATATGGTTTTGGTAGAGTTGTGAACTAGTCCAACCACTCTGGAAAGCAATTTGTAATTATGCTAAGAAAGTGACTAAAATGTCCATACTCTTTAACCCATAAATCCCATTGCTAAGCATATGCCCCAAGGAAGTCAAAGAAAGAAAGGTCTGACACATACCAAAATATTGACAGCAGCATCTTTTATATTACGAAGAACTGGAAACAAAACAGATATCCATATATAGAAAATTCCTATAAAAGGAAACTCCCTTAACCAATTTTCTCTGCAAAGCATATGGGTCATAACATGACTAATATGGAAATATGTTTTGCATGACTGCACATGTATAACCTATATCAAATTGCTTGCTATCTCAGGGAGAAAGATGGGAAGGAAGAGAGAAAATTTGGACCTCAAAATTTTTAAATTGTTCTTACATGTAATTGGAAAAAATATATACATATGTATTTTTAAAAACTGAGTATAATCCTTCAAGGGGAAAAAATAGATATTTAATGAAATAGAGGACTTTGCAGAGCTGAATAGAAAACTGACATTCAAACACCAGACATAAAAAGGTAAACATTAAAGTGTAATCATAAGGGCCTCAATAAAGTTAAACTGTTTATACCCGTATTGGGAGATGACACATGTAACTCTTTTTTTTTTGGGGGGGGGGGGGGGAGGAAGGCAATTGGGGTTAAGTGACTTGCCCAGGATCACACAGCTAGTGTCAATCGTCTGAAGCTGAATTTGAACTCAGGTACTCCTGACTCCAGGGCCAGTGCTCTAGATACATGTAACTCCTAAGAAGTTTATCACTATTAAAGCAATTAAAAGGAGTTTACATAGACAGAGGACATGGGGGTGAGTTGATTATGTTGAAATGATTACCCAAAAAATGAAGAGGTAGGAAAGAGGGATGCAATGGGAGAAGGGGGAAAGGAGAGCTAGAATGGGGAAATTTTTCTCACATAAAAGAGGTGCACAAGGAAGAGATTTTACAATGAAAGGGGACAAGGATGAGGCAGGCAATACTTTAACCTCACTCTCACTGGAATTGGTTCAAAGAGGGTGTTAGGAAGACTCAAAATCTGAGTTCAAAACCAGTCTCAGACACTTACTAGCTACGTGACCCTGGGGAAGTCACTTTACCCTGTTTGTCTCAGCTTCCTCATCTATGCAATAAGCTGAAGAAGGAAATGGCAGGCCATTCCAGTGTCTTTGCCAAGAAAACCCCAAATAGGGTCACAAAGGGTTGATCATGACTGGAATGACTCAGCAATAACAACAAAACTGATAGAAAGCACTAGCAGCTGGGGAAACCTAGAAAGGCCTCTTTCAGAAGTCGGGATTTGAGCTGAGACTTAAATGAAGACAAGGAAACTGAGAAGTGAGAAGGTAGGACATTCAAGAATGGGTGACTGTGAGTGCAAAGGCACAGAAATTGAAGAGTAGTGTGCAAGAAACAATGAGTAGGTCAGTGCTGCTTGTGAAGAACATAATATAATTAGGAAGCAAAGTGTAAGGAGATAGGAAAAGGGCCAGGTTGGATCAATATATATAGATAGATAAGTAAAAGGCATCAATAAATCTTTTTAAAAAAGGAAATCAAAATAGTTTAATTGAAGTGTAATTGAAGTTATGTGAGTCATTTAGAAGCAGTGCAGAACAGCCACAATGAGCTCAAAAATACAAAATTAATATAAGACTCTCTCTCTCTCAAGGCCCTTGAACATAAAAAAAAGGGCCCTTAATCAGAGTAAAATTTTTTTTCAAACATCCACTGATGCTATTTGAGACAACCATAGAACACAGAAGCTAATCACTATCAATAAATATTGGGGTCATCAAGGGTCCTGGCCTATGGGGCAAATCTGTCCTTAAAGCTAAGAATGGTATTTATGGTTTTTGTTTGTTTGTTTTTTTGTTTTGTGAGGCAATTGGGTTTAAGTGACTAGCCCAGGGTCACACAGCTAGTAAGTGTCAAGTCTCTGAGGCCGTATTTGAATTCAGGACCTCCTGAATCCAGGACCAGTGCTCTATCCACTGCACCACCTAGCTGCCCCCAGTTTTATTGTTTTTTAAAACATAAACACTGGGGCAGCTAGGTGGTACAGTGGATAAAGCACAGGCCCTGGATTCAGGAGGACCTGAGTTCAAATCCAGCCTCAGACCCTTGACACTTACTAGCTGTGTGACCCTGGGCAAGTTACTCAACTCTCATTGCCCTGCAAAAAAACCCTATATTTAAAACTATAAAAACCATTCATATGTCTGGCATACAAAACCAGGAAATAACCCCAAACTTCATGAAACAGCAATGTAATACAGATTTTCATTGGTATAAATTATTTCTGAGAAATAGGTGATCATTTAATTAGTATAATAGAGTATAAAGAGTTCCCATAATAATCTGTTAGATGACAGGATCATAGTTTTAGAGCTATAAGGGACTTCAGAGGTTTCCAAGTTCAAGTCCTTTAGTTTTTAGATGAGGAAACTGGAGCTCAAAACAGTTACATGATATGCTGAAGGTCACACAGCGAATAAAAAAGTAAAACTGAGACTTGAATTCAGGTTTTCTCATTACCGATACAGCACTTTTCAAATATACCATGCTACCTCTCATTTACCTTTTTATACTTCCTGAAATGTCTTTCAAAGACTGATTCTTAGGACTGTAAAACTGTATATTAGATCAGTCCATCGGTCAAGAAGCATTTAAATGCTTACCATCTTTTGATGGAAGCCAGGGAAGCCATGAAGTATATGAGGAGGGAGAGCATTTCAGGTGTGGGAGAACCAGCACAATGGAAGGAACTGGAAGATACAGTGTTATGTTTGAGGGACAGTAAGCAGGCAATGTAGCTGGGTTGTAGAATGCATGAAGGAAATTAAATAGAATGCATGGAGGAGGTTAAATGTAGGAAGACTGGAGGTCAGAAGGGGCCAGGTTGTAAAGAGAATTGAAGAGCCAAAAAACAATTTGATCAAGATAATAGGGAGCCACTGGAGTTTATTGAGAAGGCGAGTGGACAGACCTGTGCTTTAGGAAAATAATTTTGGCAAATGATCAGAGTATGGATTGGAGTGGAGAAAGACAGGGAGATCAACCAGAAGGGTTTTACAGTATTCTAAAAGGGTTTGTGCTTAGTGCTCCAGTGAATTAAAAAGAAAATCACCTGCTTGAATATTTTCTGACTTTTTCAAGTAAAGTTTTGAGAAAGGAACTTATGTCTAAATGGACTGGAAATAATAATAATGATAATAATATCTAGCATTTATATAGTGCTTTAGGGTTTGCAGAATGCTTTTATAATAAGCTTTTATAATGCTTTTACTCGAGGAGGTAGGCATATTATCCCGATTTTATTTAGCCAGGGTTACATAGCTAATAATTGTCTGAGACTGGATTACAACTCAGTTCTCCCAAACTCCAGGCACTTAGTATGCTACGTTTGTATTTATAGTAATATTTTACAATGCTCTAAACCAGAAGTCAGAAAATTTGAAGGGCGATTGGAGGACAGGGCAAAGACCTACTTCCTGGTTTTGTATGGCAGACATATGAATGGTTTTTATAGTTTTAAATATAGGGTTTTTTTTGCAGGGCAATGAGAGTTAAGTGACTTGCCCAGGGTCACACAGTAAGTGTCAAGTCTCTGAGGCCGTATTTGAATTCAGGACCTCCTGAATCCAGGGCCAGTGCTCTATCCACTGCGCCACCTAGCTGCCCCCAGTTTTATTGGGTTTTTGCGTTTTTTTTTCCCCCTAACATCCACTGATGATTTGAGACAACCATAGAACACAAAAGCTAATCGCTATCAATAAATATTGGCGTCATCAAGGGTCCTGGCCTATGGGGCAAATCTGTCCTTAAAGCTAAGAATGGTGTTTATGGTTTTGTTTGTTTGTTCAACTCCAAGGAATACCCATCCCCCTTCCCACTCCCCATGCCATCTGCCTGTTCATGTGCTTGCACCATGTGAGCCTGTGCAAGTGAGTCATTCTACCTTCCAGAGCCAGGCCAAGTCTCTATCACATCTAGAACTGCACTGGAAGCTCCTCACAGCAATATCATAGGTCCTAACCACAGAACAAATTACTTTTATGGTTTTTTATTCTAAATTTCTAAAATTCTTGCCAACTCTGCCACTTTTTCTACGCTTGAACTATTTCATCCCAGAAAGAAGACTGTCAGATTTATTCAGAAACTAGTCATCTCTGGGCAGCTAGGTAGCACAGTGGATAAAGCACTGGCCCTGGAGTCAGGAGGACCTGAGTTCAAATCCAGCCTCAGACACTTGACACTTACTAGCTGTGTGACCCTGCACAAGTCACTTAACCCTCATTGCCCCTCCAAAAAAACAAACAAACAGAAACTAGTCACCTCTTCCTTATCTTGCTCACAACTAGGACATTCACCCTCCTCTAAGTTAGCCCTTAAAACAATGAGTTCAATTTCTCCACCTATCACTCTGATCTTGTTATTCTCTCTTTGAGATAATTAAAAAGTCACTTGATATAAGGGTTTATCTTGTCCTTCTAGGCTTTTATAATCCTAGGATATTTAGGTTCAAACATCCAGGAGAGAGCTTCCATTACAATTTAGTTACTAGAGTTGTATAGCATACCATTTTTCACACAAAGTCAATATGAGGGTGCATGTACCACTCTTATTTCTCCACAGTACCAGCTAGCAAGACATGGAGTCAGAAAGACCCGAGTTCAAATTCAACCTGAGCAAGTCACTTATTTTCTGTCTACCTCAGTTTCACTACCTTCCAGGGTGGTTGTAGAGACAAGATAATACTGATAAAGTACTGTGCAAACATTAAAGCTCTATGCAAACCCTAACTATCATTATCATTAGTACTAGATTGGAAACTCCAATTAGTCTCCCCTCCCGGAGTTTTTGTGCTGCTACCCTGTCCAGATTCTCATCCTACCTGTTAGTTGTCAGTCTCCTTTGCTGAATCCATCTTTCTCCCCATGCATGGGCATACCCTAGGGCTCTGTCCTGGACCCTTTTTGCTCTTTATGCCTCCATCAACTCCCATAAACTCAACTATAATCTTAATTAAGATGACTTCTAAAATCTACATACTCAACCCTCAAGCCTCTCCTGAGGCCCAGTTTTGCATCTCCAGCTGCTTATCAGGGATTTCCGCTTAGATATCTCCCAAGCATCTCAAACTGAACACTGAAACAGAATTCACTATCATTTCCCCCTAAACCCACCCCTTCTCTTAATTTACCTATTTCTAGAAATCAAAGTTATCTATTGTCATATGAAAAATGCTATAAATCACTATTGATTAGAGAGATGCAAATTAAAACAACTCTGAGGTACCACCTGACACCTATCAGATTGGCTAATATGACAAAATAGGAAAATAATAAATGTTGGAGAAGCTGTGGAAAAATTGGAACACTAATGCATTGTTGGTGGAGCTGTGAACTGATCCAACCATTCTGGAAAGCAATTTGGAATTATGCCCTAAGGGCTATAAAGCTATAAGGACCCACATGTACAAAAATATTTATAGCTGCTCTTTTTGTGGTGGCAAGGAATTGGAAATTATGGGGCTGTCCATCAATTGGGGAATGGCTAAACAAGTTGTGGTATATGAATGTAATGGAATTCTATTGTGCTGTAAGAAACAATGAGCAGAATGAGTTCAGAGAAACCTGGAAGGACTTGCATGAACTGATGAGTGAGATGAGCAGAACCAGAACATTGTACACAGTATCATCAGCATTATGTGTTGATCAACTGTGATAGATTAGATTCTTCTCATCAATGCAATGATACAACAAAATTCCAAAGGACTCATGATAGAAAAGGCTCTCCAAATCCAGAAAAAATATGTAAGCTGATTGAACCATACTATTTCTTTTGTTTTGGTACTGTTGTTTTTCTTTTTTGAGGTTTCCTTTTTGCTCTGATTCTTCTCTTATAACATGACTAATGCAGAAATATGTTTAATGTTATAATATATATATATAACCTATATCAGATTACCTGCTGTGGGGGGGGGGGTGGGAGGGGAGGGAGGGAGAAAATTTGAAATTGGAACTCATAAAAACATGTTGAAAACTATCTGTACATGTAACTGGAAAATAATAAAATACTTTTATTTTTTTTTAAATTACCTATTTCTATCATGGGAACCACCATCCTTCCAGTCACCCATGTTCTTAATCTAGGAATCATTTTCATGGCTTCATGTTTATTCATCCCTCTATATCCAGTTGCCAAGTATTGTTGAATAAACATCCACAAAATCTCACACATCCACCCCCATCTGTCTATTCACATCACAGTAACCTAGTATAGGATCTTATCAGCTCTAGCCCGAACTATTGTTATAGCATCTAAATTGTCTCCTACCATCCAAGCTGTCTTCTCTGCAATCCATCCTCCAAAGAACTATCGAATTGAATTCCTAAAGCACAAGAATAACCTAACCTCCCTGCTTAAAAGTCCTTTAGTATCTGGCTCCAGTCTTTCATTCCAATCTGATTACACATCATTTCTCATCTCATGTTCTACATTCCCCTACTTATTCCCCATACCTCCCTCCCTCTCTCTCCACTCCCCCAGCCCCACATTAGACTGTCTCCCATGCCTAAAATTCTCCTTCACCTCTGTCTCACAGAATTCGTAGCCCCTTTCAAAGGTCAATGCCAGTTCCTTCAATGATTTTTCCTGATTTTTCCCAGTAGTTGTAACATCCCATTCTCATTGTTATGTACTTATTTTATAAAAATTCTTGCTATTGTTTACTTATCTGTGTATTATTACAACCCCTAGTAGAATATAAGATCCTTGAGGACAAGGCACTGTCTTATTTTTGGTTTTGCATTCCAGCATCTAGCATTGTGCCTGGAACTTTATGGGTTTTTAAATATTGTTGATTAAATGTTTTACCAATAATAAAAGTTCTCCATCCATGACAGTGGGATCAAGTACACATAACTACCTCCTGTTGTTGTCAGAAAATGTGGGATTTCTCTGTATTTCTAGCATGTGTTTGACTTCAACGGCTAGTCACATGAAGTCAATTCAATGTGCTAGACTATTTTTATCTAGGTTGATTCAAAGTAACACATTTAACAGGATTTGAATTTTTAAAATAAATAAATCTAGCAGCAATTTCAAAGCAAACACATGCCATTTGGTTGTAGCTTTCAAACAGTTGTAAAATATTTCCAGTTTTACTTCATTTTAACTTTGTGAGCTCCCATTTCATACACCAGCTGTTAAAAACATAATGCAAAAAACCCCAACAAACCCACCACAAAAAAATTGCCCTGCCAGCCCAGCATTATTACAAGTTTATTTTAGGCAAAAGCAAATACTAGCACACATTAACACAATCCTTGAAAACTCAAAACAAACCATGGAATACAAATGATCATGCATTCAGCACACAAAGGATTTAATTGTGAGGGAGGGTTAACAAATTTAGATTGTAACAATAATATAATGTAAGCCACAGTAGGGAAGTGTCTCACTCTTCTGAAATCAAACAAGATAAGAAACTTCTTCAAAGATCTTCAAAAATGTAAGGCATTATGATTACTGGAAACCTTTGGACAAATTATAGTTGAGTGCAACTATTTGCTAGCTGGTAGGGTAAAGATTACTAATTTAATTCAGCAGACTAGAAAATATTTTTAATTAATTAGGCAATCAGCTTATTCCTCTCTGCCCCTCCCCCCCAAACAAATTCAATAGATTTTTGACATTTGCAAGATATGGTTGAAGCATATGTATCATCTATTTTCAAGTATTCAAAGATAGGATTTTCTAATAATAATTTCATACTTATATAGCATTTTGCCATTTACCTCACTACAAGCAGGGTTTCAGAGTAGGACAGAACCTACAACACTTATTTTGCAAATGAGGAAAATAAATTAGAGATTTAAGTAACTCTTACAGTTAAGCAGATTTTTAAACCCAGGTCTTCTGAGTCCAAATCCAGCATCATTTCCCAGGACACATGTGCTCTTTTGTTTGCTCCTTTCTATTGCTCATATTTGGCCTAGTTCTTTTTTAATGTCAAATGGTAGGTAGCAAAAGGCCTTGAAACTCATTGTTGCTTTATAACACCCCTGGTATATACTTAGTATAGTGCCTAGGCACAATGTCTCATATATAATATAACAAATGTTTATTGTTTAATTAAATAGGAAAAAAAGCTTAAAATGAGATGCGAATTATCAGTCACTTTATCTGTTCTATATATAAATACTTAACTTGTATGTACATATAAATATATACACACATACATATAATGCATATATTTAACTTCTACAACAGTCAACTAAAGTAAAAAATGGGAGAAGAGAGTAGAGAGAAGTGTTGATTGAGAGATTTTTTAAAAGGGCCCATAAGGGGCAGCTAGGTGGCACAGTGGATAAAGCACCAGCCCTGGAGTCAGGAGGACCTGAGTTCAAATGTGACCTCAGACACTTGACACTTATTAGTTGTGTGACCCTGGGCAAGTGACTTAACCGTCATAGGGGCCATACATCTTTGGATAGAGTTTGAAAAAAAATTCACTAATCCTAGAATCCTAGAAACTTAGATGCAGAGCTGAAAGGGCCCTAAGAGGTCTGTCAGGCAATCAACAAACATTTATTATCACCTAGTCCAACCTACTCAAAACTTGACCTTAAGGAAGTTAAGCGCCCTGTCCAAAGTCACACAAGTAGTTTTAGAAGTAGATTTTTAACCAAAAACTTTTAAAATTGAGTGAAATTGAGACTTCTAGCTAGTCACTGTTAAATCCAGAATTCCTAAGTATCTGTACAAGACCTTAAAAGTTTTACAATATTTGCAATTTACTGAAACCTAAGACACAAATACTGAAATTATTCTATGAACTTCAGGTAACATAGAATTGGAATGAGACTAGACAAGAGAGAATAAGAAATAATGGAATTCAGTAACTCAGTGTTCAAAAAGATGAAACACATAAATTACCTAGCCAAAAATGAACTATTTGTTAAGAACTGCCAAGAAAAGTAGAAAGAACTCTGACAGAAATTAGGCTTAGACCAACATCTCAAACCATATTCCATAGTAAATTCAAAACCGATATAAGACCTGAATACTAAAGATAATAAAAAACTTTTAAAAAACCCCAGATCTTATACTTCTCACATTGATGGGCAAGATATGAATTTATAAACCCAACAAGAAAGAAATGATTACAAAAGATCATTAAAAAGCTTTTGTACAAACAAAATTAATGCATCTAAGATAAGGGAAATTGTTGCCTGGAAGGAAAAAAATCTTTCTTTTTTCCTGAATGAGGACTTTGTATCCAAAATATATAGATAACTAACAGAAATATATGACCAAAAATTCTCTAATATATAAGTGAACAAAAAGCACGTGAACAAAAAATTTTCAAAAGACTTTATCAAAATTACTAATAATCGGGGCGGCTAGGTGACACAGTGGATAGAGCACTGGGCCCTGGAGTCAGGCATACCTGAGTTCAAATCCGGCCTCAGACACTTGACACTTACTAGCTGTGTGACCCTGGGCAAGTCACTTAACCCCAACTGCCTCACCCCCCCCAAAAAAAATTACTAATAATCACCCTGGAGGTAATTGACAAAAAGAAAGGTTCCATATATACCACAATATTTATGACACTTTTTGTGGTAGCAAAGAACTGGAAACAAAGTAAATATCCATTAATTGAGGATTGGCTAAATAAAATGTGATATTGAACATTTATGCTATAATAAATTATGAACACAATATTTATAGGAAAGCATTGAAAGACATATGTGAACTCATACAAAACATAACATAACCAAGAAAAGGTATACCATGACCATAACAATATTAATTAAAATAACCACCACCATAAAATATGAAAAATTAATGTTAGGAATTACAAAAATTATAAAGCTTGGCCCCAAAGAAGAAATATGAGAAGATACTTCCCCCCACTGTTTTACAAAGATATGGGAATGGAGGACCATGGGTGCCAAACACTGCCTATAATGTCAGATTTTTCTCAAAGCATTAAACTGATTTTGTTGGATTTCCCCCCCTTCTCCTTTCTTAAAAAAAAAAAAGCTTTTATATATAAAAGGGATAATTCATTAGGAGAAGGGATATGAGAAAATGTGGGTGACATTAAGACCTGTCAAAAACCTATTTTTTAAAAAAGATATTCAACCAAAGCTATCTATTCCCATATGAAAAAATGCTCTAAATCTCTAATGATTGGAGAGATGCAAATTAAAACAACTCTGAGGTACCACCTGACACCTATCAGATTGGCTAAAATGACAAAAAAGGAAGATAATAAATGTTGGAGAAGCTGTGGGAAAATTGGAACACTAATGCATTGTTGGTGGAGCTGTGAACTGATCCAACCATTCTGGAGAGCAATTTGGAATTATGCCCAAAGGGAGATAAAGCTGTGCATACCCTTTGACCCAGCAATTCCACTTTTAGGTCTTTTTCCCAAAGAAATCATGGAAGGGGGAAAGGGACCCACATGTACAAAAATATTTATAGCTGCTCTTTACGTGGTAGCAAGGAATTGGAAGTTGAGGGGGTGCCCATCAATTGGGGAATGGCTGGACAAGTTGTGGTATATGAATACAATGGAATACTATTGTGCTGTAAGAAATGATGAGCAGGAGGAGTTCAGAGAAACCTGGAGGGTCTTACGTGAGCTGATGATGAGTGAGATGAGCAGAACCAGAAGAACATTGTACACAGTATCATCAACATTGAGTGTTGACCTACTGTGATGGACTATATTCTTCTCACCAATGCAATGGTACAGAAGAGTTCCAGGGAAGTCATGATGGAAGAGGATCTCCAAATCCAAGAAAAAAAAAAAGAACTGTGGAGTATAGATGCTGATTGAACCATACTATTTCTTTTGTTTTGGGTGCTGTTGGTTTTTTTTTTCTATTTTGAGGTTTTGAATCACTGCTCTGATTTTTTCTCTTGTAACAGGATTAATGCAGAAATAGGATTAATGTTATTATGTGTATATATATATATATATATGTGTGTATATATATATATCTATATATATATAGATATAACCTATATCAGATTACCTGCTGTCTAGGGGAGGGGGGAGGGAGGGGAGGGAGGGAGAAAAATCTGAAATTGTAAAGCTTGTATAAACAAAAGTTGAGAACTATCTTTACATGTAACGGAAAAAATAAAATACCTTATATGTAAAAAAAAAAAAGATATTCAAACAAAAAAAAAAGACAAAAAGCCTTTATGAAGCACTTATGTGCTAAGCACCAGAAATATAAATATAGAAAAGCAAGACAACTCCTTTCAAAGAGCTCACATTCTAACAGGGCAGAGAATACATAAGGGAACTTTCAGTTGCCAAGTCAGATGACAGTAGCTCTTTGGACATAGTAGCAAAGCAGATGGTAATACATCTTCTTTAAAATCACTTCCACTTATGACATATCCATTTCTGATACTGAATCCTTCAAAAGTGCCAAGAATATTGGTGGTGAGACCTTTCATTTCCCAATCTCAAAAAGCTAGTCAGTTGTTAGGTCAACTCTCCACAAAGTTTATTCCCAAGTATATGTGTGGAATGTGATAAAGGGTACAAAGTGGGGGGCTGGCCTTAGAAAAGAGAACAGCCACTTCTTCATCAGAGACTGAAGTAAAAGCAAAAAAGTGGGGAATGATGTCAAAGTGTTTTAAAATAGAGTGGAAGCTGGGAGTTAAAGGCTAATGATCTCTCTTTCCTTAGTAAAATATTAAGTAGAGGGCAGCTAGGTGGTGCAGTGGATAAAGCACAGGCCCTGGATTCAGGAGGACCTGAGTTCAAATCTGGCCTCAGATACTTGACACTTACTAGCTGTGTGACCCTGGGCAAGTCACTTAACCCCAACTGCCTCACCAAAACAAACAAACAAAAAACCCCCACCATTATGCAAGGAGGTAGGGAAGCAGGTGATATGAGAGTCTAAAGAGAGAAACGAAAGAATGGTTGGAATATCTTCTATAAAGAATATGAGAGAACTAATTAGTATGACTTTTAAGGTTTTGAACTTGAGTAACTGAAAGGAGGGTAAAGTCCTTAGCAAAAATAGGGAAGTTTAGAAGAATTTAACTCGTGGTAGATGAGTTACAAGGAGAAAGATTATTAGTTGTATTTGAGGCATGTTCATAATGAAACGCCTGTGAAATATGCAGTTTCAAATGTCCAATAGGCAGTTGATGTGAAATAGGAACTCAGTAAAGAAACCAGGAATATAGGACTGTGTATCATCATCATAGAGATGAATAGTAATTCATTGAATGCTCATTTTAAATAAGATTGTTACTGCCTACTAACTAGAGGACAAGGGTTCACATTCTGCCTTTGATACCTATGTGACCCTGGACAAGTCACATGCACTTTTCTTTTTTTTTCTTTTTTGGTGAGGCAATTGGGGTTGTGACTTGCCCAGGGTCACACAGCTAGTAAGTGTCAAGTGTCTGAGGCCGGATTTGAACTCAGGTCCTCCTGAATCCAGGGTCGGTGCTCTATCCACTGTGCCACCTAGCTGCCCGCACATGCACTTTTCATCTTCAAAATGAGGTTGTTAGAAGGCCTCTGATGTTCCTTCCAGAACTAAATCCTATGATATTATATAAGAAGTTGGTGACATTGTAATCTTGCTATTTAGTGAATGATTGGCAGCCAAATTGATAATAGAATTTCTTCATACCTAGAATTTCTATCTTTTGAAAACTAATAACAAGATCTTTCAAGAAGTCATCCTTGGATGACATCCCACTGAAATACAAAGTTCAAGCACTGACTATATAATACCAACATAAACTGTTCTGACTAGATACTTTTAATTGAATAGACAAAATAAATCATACTTGGTACCATGTACACAATCTTATTTTAAAAGTAAATCAATTGGGGGCAGCTAGATGGCGCAGTGGTTAAAGCACTGGCCCTGAATTCAGGAGTACCTGAGTTCAAATCTGGCCTCAGACACTTGACACTTACTAGCTGTGTGACCCTGGGCAAGTCACGTAACCCCCATTGCCTGCAAAAAAACAAAAAAAAACAAAAACAAAAAAAGTAAATCAATTGAGGATAATGGAAATCACATGATCAACAAGAAGGGAGGATTAGATATTTTTTCCAATTCCCTTGACCTCTCAAATGTCTTCAAAATAAGTTATACATCAGAGATAAAGCAATTTCAGCTGTTTCCATGGTCTAGAACATCAAGAACCCAATGAGGTAAAACACCAATGAACTAAGACAATGACTCCTAACCCATAATGTACATATTTAGTACCACTTCCCCAAAGAACTACCACACTGTAGCAGCAGGGTTGCACAAGTGACCCACAAACATGCAACAGAATAACTCCATATCCTGCCCCAACCCCTTACTACTCTGATAACCAGAAGTCTATTCAGGATGTCACAGTAGAATACAGCAAAATAGAGCTATGCCACAAGAGAACTCAGAATGAGAGAACCAAGAAACAAGAAGAACTGAGGCAGTATACCTATGAGTAAGACATCACAAAGTTTTCGAGAAAGAGCCCAGCACCAAGCTGGGGCCAGTTTTGTACCCTCATAAGTCACTTGGGGTAGAAAACAAGACGATGAACAATGAATTTTCCAATTTAGGAGGAGGCTGAGCCCACTTTGAGGTCTACTTCCTAGGAAACTTCCAGCAAAGGGAATGGAGTGAGACGTGAGCAATAGGGAAAAAACCCTGAAATTAACAAAGATTTCAGGAAAATTAAATTTCAAAGCTCTTGAGTATAAGCAGTGCATAAACAAACAGAAGGTAATAATTAATAACAAGGGACTATGGTGTTCGGATCAGGAAAAAAGAGTTCAGACATCTCTGAATAAATATTTTAAGACAAAAGAAAATTAATCAAAGTAAAGCAAAGGACCCTGTGGATTCTCAAAAGGACCACAACAGGATGTTGTGGAATGGTTTAAAGGAGAAATAAGAATTTTGAAAGCAAAATGGATGGCTGTACAGCAGAAATAATTGTCAAAATAGAAAAACTTGAAACTAAGGTGGCAAGCCTCACCAAAGAAACAAAAAAGTATAACCGACTGGCATTGAAAATACACAGAAGTGGGCAGCTAGATGGCGCAGTGGTTAAGCACCGGCCCTGGATTCAGGAGTACCTGAGTTCAAATCCGGCCTCAGACACTTGACACTTACTAGCTGTGTGACCGTGGGCAAGTCACTTTACCCCCATTGCCTGCAAAAAAAAAAAAAAAGAAAAGAAAATACACAGAAGTGAAGGACAATCTAGAAGAAAATAAGTAAAAAGCAGTAAGATTAAAAGAAAGAATAATCTCAATATAAGAAAGACAGGACATGTAGAAACAATCTAAGGATCATAGGTCCCCCAAAAGAACACTGGCTAAAAACTAATTAATTGACTAATTGCTATTGGTGGAGAGATGGGAAAGTTAGAGAAAGTTGTCCTGAAAAAAACAGAGAAGTAGGATTATATATCAACAAATATTCATTCACCATTGTGCTTACACAGGAAAACACACACACACACACATACACAAATAGTGAATTTTGCTTTCGTATTTATAAAAATCAATAAGCACCATTTCAAAATAGGTCACTCATTCAGTGCTGCTCCATCTGTAACCAAAACCTGCTGAATAAATTTGAATTTGGCAAAAAATTACTTTTCCCCTAAAATAATTGTACTCCCACTGATTTTTAAAGAATTTGTTGCTAGTTAAATAGAAAACTTTAGATTTTCCATGTGGGAATCTACACAAATTACAACTAAGCATTATAAACATAGTATCAATTTGATCTTTACAGAATATACACACTTGAATATATTACAGGATTAAAAAGAAAATACCCAGTCTGAATATAACAGTTAGGCCCAATTAAAACTGTTGCTAGGATCTGCATTTCAGGCAACACAACTATGTTTCAATCACATTTCTTCTTAGTGTGAATATTAAAGGAGAACTTATTCTTAGCAGACAAAAGTCCTGCATGAAATTAAACAGCAGCACCTCTAAATATCAGAAAATGACCTATGTTCAAATTTATAAAATCACCTATATGTGTATACTTTCATTGCATTATGCAATCAATCTTTAACCCTCATGTTTTGGGCATCCTCTTTCTATTCCATCGTGCTAAATTGTTGTTTACTAAATGTTGCATATATTTTAGAGAGATTATCTATAACAACATTCAAAGTATATTTTCACATCAATGTAAAAGTGGAGAGCTTTAGATAAGGACTCAATGGAGCTATTAAATGAGGCAAAAATTACAATAAAATTACTAACACCACTATTAAATTAATATGCAAAACTAATTCATCAGATTCACCAGTCTTATTCAAATAGTAAGTTCTCATGTATTTGCAGATTCAAAGGATTGGTTGAGTCTAAGGAACTGCTGCTAGCTTTTCATGTAGCAGTGAACTTTACTCCAACTGAGACAAAAAAAAAATAATAAAAAAGACAACTTTCTCTGCATTAAAAAAAATCAATTCTGCATTTCTATTTGAACATATGTATACATACATAATATTGTACTTTTAACTTTTGTGTATATAGATATGTGCACATTTGGACAAGCACACACCCCTACCTTGGGGGGGAGAGGAGGACAAAGGCATGGCTTCTCCCAAAAACTATTGTTTTGCAAAGCCAACATGTTGGCTTCTTACTGACTTCAATGACAATAGTTTTTGATAATTTTTTCACCGATCTGTAATTTTAGCAGCATAGGTTCTCCCACCAGTGGTACACACTGCAGCCTATCCACTACCTCATTCTGTGTAACTCTTATACATGTCTTCTTACAAATTAACCACCAGAAGGTCCACTTGACATGCTGAGGGCTGGCCTCTAGATGATTTGACTTTGCACAGAAACCAATGGAACACTGACCATCAGTTATATCATTCACTACATGACCAGGCTACTCTCTTTTCTGGTCATCCATATCTCTTTAACCCTATTTTCTCATCTCACATCTCTCAATCTTTAGCAAACTGGGTTCTAACTTCATCATCCAATTAATTGCTCTCTCGAGAATTGCCAATGAGCAATTGCCAATGAGCAATTGCCATATCCATACAGACCTATGTGTTCTTCAGTGAACATGTCACTCTACCCCCTGTGTCCTTCCTTGCCTTTCTACTGATTGTCCTCCATACCTGGAATGCACTGCCCCCTAACTTCCACCTAAGCTTCCATGGTATCTTCAAGACTTAGTTGCACCCTCCGTGGGAAGCTTTTACCAGTCAGCTCCCTGCTAGTGCCTTCTCTTGGAACTCACCTTCCATTTATGCTTTATATTATCTTGTATGCACGCGATTATTTGCACATTGTCTCACCCATTTTGAATGTGAGATGCTTGAGGGCAAGGACCGTATTTTTGCCTTTCTTTCCATCCCCCATGCTTAGCATAGTGCCTGGTACATAGAAAGAATTTAATAAGTACTTGTTGAATGACACTGCCACTTAATGGTACTGCTGTTTTATGTATTACTTGATAGTAATAATCAGAATGTCAATGAACAAAATTATCTTTGTTGTTATATCATTCAAAGAATCTTGTATAAATTTCTCACATGTGTGGGAGACACCTTATTAGGGGAGAATTTTTTATACTTTCATTAAAATAACCCTTTTCTATGGTAATACAGCGCAGTAAAATGATTTTTTGCATATTATTTCTATTTTCAAATAATTCTAATATGAGTAACATAAAATTCAAATAGCTTAAAGTTTTATTTTTTAAATAATGAAGTTATGCTAAATTGGTTAAATTCCACCATACTTTTACTTGATTTAACTTCATTGAAAACTGTCAAAACTATTGAATGCTCACTGTTAAAAAAAAATAAAATAACCAGTGTTTGCACCAACTTGTTTCTTCCACACAGTACTTAAAATAACATTAGCAAAGTTGATCTAAAAGTATTAAATACTTATTTCAGTTATGTATTTAGAATTTTTAACAACTTTTTTAATGGGGAATTGATCTATACAAAATACCTTGGGGGGGGTTTTGGTCAAGGCCTATGATTTCAATGTTATGGTGAATTCTGAACTCTAACAATGCAAAAAGGGCAACTATTGCTTAGTCATACATAACAGATAAAGAGCCTTGGGCAGAATCAGAAGGACAAGGATTCTTCAAGTCCAGTTTCAGATGCTTGTACTAGTAGTATGACCCAAGATAAGACACTTGAGGACTCTTTAAGTGAATACTTGATTAGCTAATAATTCTTTGTCTTTAATTTAATGGTAAGTGTACTTTAAAAATATAATCTGAGGGGCAGCTAGGTGGCACAGTGGATAGAGCACCGGCCCTGGATTCAGGAGGACCTGAGTTCAAATCTGGCCTCAGACACTTAACACTTACTAGCTGTGTGACCCTGGGCAAGTCACTTAACCCCATTTGCCCAGTCAAAAAAAAATAGAAGAAAAATATAATTTGAGGTAAAATTTTAGCACATTTTTATAGATGTAAATATATCAGAGCTTTCAATTATACTTGGAAGACTTATAGAAGACATACCAGGAGTTCAAAATTGATTGTTTTAATCAACTTTTATTATAATTTTTTTTTCATTTCCTAAGAAAGGATTTTTAAAAATGAATAAGCAAGGGGGCAGCTAGGTGGCAGCTAGGTAGCGCAGTAGATAAAGCACTGGCCTTGGATTCAGGAGGACCTAAATTCAAATCCAGCCTCAGGGGCAGCTAGGTAGCGCAGTAGATAAAGCACTAGCCTTGGATTCAGGAAGACCTAAATTCAAATCCAGCCTCAGCCGGATTTGAACTCAGGTACTCCTGAATCCAGGGCTGGTGCTTTATCCACTGTGCCACCTAGCTGTCCCCTCGAATAAATTTTCCTAAAGCAAAGATCTAAACATGAAAACTCCCAACTAGCTGCCCCCCCCCAACTGGTGCATTTTTTAAGATTAAATCTAGAATTAGAGATTTTTTTGAACTAAGACTACATCAGGGGCAGCTAGGTGGCGTAGTGGATAAAGCACCAGCCCTGGATTCAGGAGGACCTGAGTTCAAATCAGGCCTCAGACACTTGACACTTACTAGCTGTGTGACCTTGGGCAAGTCATTTAACCCCCATAACCCCGCCAAAAAAAAAAAAAAAAGACTACAATCAGTGCCTTCAAATTATATAACTAAAAGGAAGACTCACTTTTCACTGGACACTTGGCATTCTTTCAACTTTAATGAAACAGTATATGAATGTTGCTAAGAAACTCAACTATTTTCAATAGTTGGAAAGATCTCAATACTGTCCTTTTGGTGAATACCTCCAAATTTCTCACTAGCTTTCTGTTCAAATACTAATTCTGAAGTGAATATTTTCAGTATCTCAGCACAACTGCTTTGTCACACTTGTTAAAAATAAACATCATAATTAATGAAATTGCATTGAGGACCTCAATTAACTGAAACCTTATAAAGCAGCATAGGTCTACTAACCAATAACTTAAAGTTGGCCTTAAAATAAATCATGATCAAGGAAATAAGTAGTAACTTACAACCCACTGAAGTATTAATCTACATCTTATGGCAACTGCTATTAAGATCAACAATGAAACAATACATAACTAGTTATCCCTTCTATATCACAACTTTCCCCATCATGGTTTCAATATATTGTGGATCAGCAGAAGAAATTAAATAGGAATTTAGGGGGAGTTTTGTGGAAGCCACAGGTAACACAGAAAAAGTTTGGAAACTCAGAAAAGCATGCAATATATTTATACTATTGTATAATATCAACACCCCATAAAAGATAAAAATAATTCAGATTTCTCTGATACAAAAGGAGGGCCAAACATTTTTACACTGATTTTCCAAATTGTGGGAATGCCACACCCCTAACCCACACCAAGTGGAAAATAACTGTAGTAAATTATATTAACTACTAATAAAATCAAAATTTCTAAAAGATCCACAAATCATCATTCATAATGAGGCTCATATTATCAAAGCAAAATTTATTCTATCCTTTCCATATTTGACAGTTTCATTCTACTTTTTAATGTCACCCTGGGCCTTGGTACAAGCAGCAACATTCTGACATCCCCTATACAGAACTGTAACTTTTTATTACTGGTTATAATGAAATGTAATTACACTATTACATGGTCCATACTATAAAGCCCAATGAAACTTTGTTCTATTCATCCTTCCCCAAACCCTGCTATCTTCAATCTATCTCCTCTGCCTACAAACATGCTGGGGTTCCCCCTAGCCAAAAAACATCCCCCTAATTCTGCTATCCCTCTCAAGTTATATACCCTTTATCTTCTCTTCCTTTACTAACTCAATACATTTCATACTTATGCCATTTAAAAGAAAGATTCATTTCATGTACCTACATTTAGCTATAGTCCAAATTCCTAAATAGAGTCACACCCTAGACATACAATCTATGGTACTGAGTTCTTAGTAACTTAAATAGCATCATTAAGTACATTCCTTATGTGTCACATCCTGGATTGCTGAACTGTTAACGAATCTTTTTACCATTATTAACATTTCTCTTAGCTCCTACCCTTTGGGAACTATATACAAAGTTTCAATTAAAAGCAAGTATCCATTTAGCTCAGGTAAATCTGAACCACAAAAACGACATCTGTTAACTGAGGTTAATACCAACCAGTACACTGATAATATATTATTTCAGTGTCCATTGCATTCTGAGTTCAGATTATCTGAGTTTTTCTTCGAGATTTCAAAAATAAAAGCAATGGGAGTATGGGAGATTATTAAAATGCATTTATTTTGTGAGGCAATTTATAAGTGTATTCTTTAACCAAAAAAGCACCATAGAATTTTAGGGGTTGAAAGGACCCTGATGATTATCCAAGTCAACCCTCATATTTTATAGAAGAGGAAACCAATACCCAGTTCTAAAGTATCCCTGAGAAAAAGAAAATTGTATTAAAAATAGTCAAATCTAGATGGCGCAGTGGATAGAGCACCTGCCCTGGAGTCAGGAGGACCTGAGTTTAAATCCGGCCTCAGACACTTAACACTTACTAGCTGTGTGACCCTGGGCAAGTCACTTAACCTCAATTGCCTCACTAAAAAATTTAAAAAAGTTAAAAAAATTTTTTTTAAATAGTCAAATCTAAAAACAAAAAGAAAGATCTTAAATAAGAAAGCTAGGAAGGGCAGATGATATGGATCACATGATCAACAAGAAAGAGAACTATTTTCTTTACTCTCCATGACCTCTGAAACCTTTCCAGAACATAAATTATAGACCAATAGATAAAACAACTTCAGCTGTCTGCATGGTCCAGGACACCTGGAATCCAAAAGAAGGTTTAAAAACACAAAACCTAATTAAAAAAGAAAACCAAAGAACTGATGCCTACCCTACACTCATTCAGCTTGCCCGCCCCCACTACCTAACCACACTACTGGCAGACGAGCTGCACTAGCCTACCCAAGGCCACACTACATACCAGAAACAAAACCCAACCTTGAATCCCAATTCCAGTGCTGTAGAGAACCAGGCACCAAGCTGCAGAAGATTGCTGGGTATACCACAGCCAGCAATGTTCTATGCTGCAAAACAGCTCTGCAGGAGAACAGAGGGACAGAGGGAAAATGGCAGGCTTGAAACAGAGCAGAACACCATGTTACTTTGCCCCCTCCTCCTAGAGCCTTGGAGACCCAAAGTATATAAATAACCCAGTAGCACCAGCATGGTCATGGCCAATGCCAGAACAAAGAATTAAGGAACAGAAGAAGAAAAGTGTGTGTGTGTAAGTGTACACATGCACTTTTGCATGAGCTTATGTGTTGGATGCAGGGAACCGTGTAACATCCCACTAAGCCAGAAGAGCAAAGTCCAAGGGGGGGGGGGCAGTATTCTGTTCCCTCAAAAGTCACTTAGGGCAGAAACCTAGGCTGGTGAATCATGAAATGCCCATGGTAGGAGAGGGCTGAGACCCTTTGAGATCCAGCCTCCAGGGAAACCATCATCAGCGGGGAGGGAGTCAGAAAGTAAATAATAAAGGAAAACAAGGGGTGGTTGCATAGAAAGAGACTGAAATTACGGAAAACTCAAAGACTTTGAACATAAGTAAATATAGCAATAGGGAAAACATTAACAGCAGAAAGAAATATAGCCTACAGATCTAATAAATTCAGTCATCCATAAATAAACACTGCAAAACAAAAGAAAAAAATCCAACACTTGAGAGAGGACCCTGTGAAATATGAGGAACCATAACAAACTGTTTCTGATTGGTTCAAAATAGAAGAATTATGAGAGTAGAATTTATAGCCTGCACAGAAGAAATAATGGACAGAATAAAAAAGCTGGAATCTGCAAAGACAAGTCTCATCAAAGAAACAACAGTCAATGTTTGAGTGGTTGTGGAATGACAGGAACATACATCATTGATAGAGCCTTGAAATGGTACAAACATTCTGAAAAACAATTTGGAATTATGCAAATAAAGGGACTAAATATCCATACTCTTTGAGCCATAGTCTCCATTACTGGGCTTATTATGTCTAAAGGCAGCCATTGATAAAAAGAAAGTCCTCATATACAGCAAAATATTTATAGCAGTACTTTTTATGATAGTAAAGAATTGGAACAAAGTAGATTCCATCATTTGAGGAATAGCTAAATAAATTGTGGTACATTATTGTAATGGAATATTATTGTGCTATAAGAAGCAATGTGTTGGGGCAGCTAGATGGCGCAGTGGATGGAGCACCGGCCCTGGAGTCAGGAGGACCTGAGTTCAAATCCGGCCTCAGACACTTAACTAGCTGTGTGACCCTGGGCAAGTCACTTAGCCCCAATTGCCTCACTAAAAAAAAATAATAAAAATAAAAATAAAAAGAAGCAATGTGTGCTAAATACAAAAAATTATGGACTTTCATAAAATGATGCAGAATGGAGTAAACAGAACCATGAAAATAGAAAGAGCAGAACCAAGAGAACACTGTGCACAGTGACAGCAATATTGTTTGATGAAGAACTGTGAATGACTTCACTATTCTCAACAATACAATGATCCAAGACAATCCCAAAGGACTATTGAAATATTCTATCCACCTCCAAAGAAAAAACTGATATTGATGGAACATAGACTGAAGCATGCTATTTTTCACTTTCTTTCATTTTTTTCTTTTATTCAAGTTTTCTTCTACAAAATTAACATGGTAGGGGGCAGCTAGGTAGCACAGTGGATAAAGCACTGGCCCTGGATTCAGGAGTACCTGAGTTCAAATCTGACCTCAGACACTTGACACTTACTAGCTGTGTGACCCTGGGCAAGTCACTTAACCCCCCACTGCCCCGCAAAAAAAAAACAAAAACAAAAACAAAATTAATATGGTAATGTTTTACATAATCATACATTATAACCCATATCTGATTACTTGCCACCTCAGGGAGGGAGGAGGGAAGGGAGAGGAGGCATAAAAATTGGAGCCCAAAACTATAAATAAAAATGCTTATTACTTTAAAATAAAATAAAATGAAATATATACAAAACTAAAACAATGTAAATGGAAAGAACTGCCATATACTCCCCCCGAAAAAATTCAAAAGTGAATATAATAAAATTCCAAAGATGAAGCATAATTCAAATGAAGAGATATGAGAGGACACTCTTAACACATCTTTTCATGGAGTTGGGGGGTCCATAGGGTATTACACATTGCACATGACTTTTCAATATACTGATTAGTTGCACTGATTTTTCTCTCTTTTTAAGAAATACTAGTGGGGCGACTAGGTGGCAGAGTGGATAGAGCACCAGCCCTGGAGTCAGGAGTACCTGAGTTCAAATCTGGCCTCAGACACTTAACACTTACTACCTGTGTGACCCTGGGAAAGTCACTTAACCCCAATTGCCTCACTAAAAAAAAAAAAAAAAAAGACCCTGGGCAAGTCACTTAACCACCATTGCCCCACACACACAAAAAAAGAAATACTAGTTATTATATGGGATAGCTCTCTGAGGGGAGAGTGGGAGAGATACTAGAGATAAATACAATGATTTTTTTAAAAAACAGAAAACACCAATAAAAAACTTATTTAAAATGTTTTAAATAAGAAAACTAGGAAATAATTTCTATGAAAGGATCAAATACCATTCCCTCTATGTTTATTTATTCCATGTGACAGATATTCAGTGCAATAGTGCCAGAATTGTTTCTTTTTCCTCAAAAGCACCTAAAACTGGCAATATGATCTAAATTGCTAATTCTCTCTAAAAAGCCAAATATTCATCATGGCCATTCACTTGTATTTTCCAGTTGACAAAACATGTATGCTTCAACTAGACTTCTGGACTTTGATTTTTATTGGACTAGGATTTACATAAAATTTAAAACTTTATGCATAAATAAAACCAAACAGCTAAAATTAGAAGGGAGACAGATAACTAGGGGGAAAAAATTCTAAAGTAAGTTTCTCTGGTAAGGCTTTGGAAATGATCCAAATTTATAAGAACAAGAGTCATTTCCCAGTTGCTAAATGGGCAAAGGATATAAACAGGTATTCAGAGGAAGAAATCCACCTTGGAATAGCCACATGGAAAAATGCTCTTAATCACACATAATTAGAAAAATGCAAATTGAAGCAAACTCTGATTAGAATGGCAAAACTGGCAAAAAAAAAATTTTCAAATACTGGAGGAACCATGACACGTAAATGCATTACTGGTGGGGCTGCCAATTGGTCCAGCCATTCTGGAAAGCAATTTGGAACTGTACCCACAAAATTAATAGACTATGCATACCTTTTGACCTAACGATACCACTACAAGGTCTATGCACCAATAAGACCAAAAAGTAAAAGGACCCACATATACAAAAATATTTGTAGCAGCTTTTTTGTGATGTCAAAGAACTGGAGAACAGTTGAACAAATTATGGTGTATGAAAAAAATGGAATACTACCACTGATACAGAGTAAAGCAAGCAGAATCAGGAAAATAATTCACAAAACAACATTATAATGAAAAACTGAAAGATTTAAGAAATTTGGATCAAATTAAAGATCAAACAGCATTCCAGAAGATAGACTATGAAACATGATATCCATTTTCTGAGAGAGAAGTAATGGACTTATAGTGTGGATTGAGACATATATTTTCAAACATGGCAAATGTGGGAATTTCTTTTGCTTGATTATTGGTGTTGTATACAGGGGAGTTGCTTTTCTTTTTCCTTTTTTCCCTGATTGGGGATGGGGGGGAGGAGGAGAGGGAGGAAGTAAGAGAAAAAAGTCAATTTTTATTCATTTAAAAAGATAAAATTTAAAAAACAAATGAACAGGGGCAGCTAGGTGGTACAGTGGATAGAGCACTGGCCCTGGATTCAGGAGGACCTGAGTTCAAATCCAGCCTCAGACACTTAACACTTACTAGCTGTGTGACCCTGGGCAAGTCACTTAACCCCAATTGCCTCAATTAAAAAAAAAAGTTAAAAAAATATTGTGTTAAAAACGAATGAACAGAACAGAAGAATATTCAGAAGGAAATACACAGGCAGCATAGATTTGTTTGTTTGTTTGTTTTGTTTTTGTTGAGGCAATTGGGGTTAAGTGACTTGCCCAGGATCACACAGCTAGTGTGATGATGTACTTGTAATATTTACTATAATTCTAAGCCATACCCACAATATACATAGTCACAATGACATGTAAATGATATATGAATGTAAATGACTGATAATATTAGACATTATTACATAATCTTCTTTTAGCAAGTAAACACATTATCTTATACATGAATTCTCTATCTAGTATGACAGTAACAGATACTTAAAGTGATAAACAATTCATCAAAAAGAAATAAGACTCAATATTCAATATGTCCATTGGTAAATCAAGCAATAGGTTTTAAACATAATACCATAAACAGACTCATTAAACTCATGGTTCAAAACAAACAAACAAACAAACAAAACAAACAGTTTACCTGAAGAAGGAAAAGCTTGTTAAGGTTAAAGTATTTAAGGAGTCAGAATTTGGGGTATGCCACATTGTTTCAACTGGTTCCCCAATTCTCTGCATGTCAAAGTGGCAGGGGTTTCTGAATTGTCATTAGTTTTTCTAATGCTATCATAATGTTCTTTATGGTAGAAAATGTGGAGTTCTCTAGCATCAGTTTTGTCTGTGCCACTGATTTTCAATAGGGGCTGATTCAACTGATGAACTACCACATTCAGCTGATGATGTCTAGCAAATGCCACAATCATATCATTCCCTTCCCACTTTCCAAGTTGTTTCAATTCATTAACATATTCTTCAAAAGGAGAGTCATTCATTGTAAAAGACTCAAAATCAGTTCTATGGTTAAACATATAAGAAGCAGATTCTTGTCTGTGTCTGAGATGATTCCTACAGTGACCTTCTAGCTGATCTGCTAAGGCCCTAAAGAGGCAATTTCCATCTCCCAATACTTTACGAAGACTGAGTCCCAAAGCATTTAACTGATCAGTGGGACTATCAAATGGGAACTGCCTGTTGCTGTTGGATTCTCTTTGCTCTTTAACAGTTGCTATTGTTAGGGGTTTTTGCTCTTTAGCATTTTCACCAATTTTAATGGCAGTAGGAGTTGTCAATAATACCTGAAAAGGTCCCTCCCAAGCAGGCTGTGTTCCACTGGTTCTCTGAAAATTCTTTACATATATTTTGTCTCCTGGATTTAAATCATGCAAGGAAAAATCTAAAGGACCAGCATGGACCACAGCTCCTGCCTCATGGAGTTCATGTAGTCTAGTCTGTAATTCCTGTATATAGGAGGCAACAGAAGTATCACCTCCCACCAGTGATGTATAAACTGGGGAAAAAGTTTTAGCTTGGATAGGAGGGTGACCAAAAAGCATTTCATAAGGAGATATATGAAGTTCTCCTCTTGGTCTGCTGCGTAGATAGAATAATGCCAATGGTAGAACATCAGGCCTGATGTCTGTCTGAGGTCAGATCTGAACTCAGGTCCTCCTGACTCCAGGGCCGGTGCTCTATCCACTGTGCCACCTAGCGGGCCCAGCAGCATAGATTTTAAAGTAATATATAGAATGTTATGTGGTTTTTTTAAAGCAAGCAGTTTGAAATTGAGATTTATGGTTTCATATGAAATCTTTTTTCTGTTCTGCTGTGTATATAGGAATGTTCTTTTTTGAAGGGATATTTAATTCCAGGGAAAATATTAAAAAATTAAAGTATTCAATGGGTAAGCTACTTATCTACTCACATGTATAATATGAGAGTTGACTAGATTAACTATAAAGTCATTTCCATTATTGAAACTATGATTTATCAATCTGTATTAGTGAAGGGAATTTCCTCACCAAGAATTCTGCACAATGATTAAATCACAGATCTGAATAAAAGAAAACTAATGACATAGAATACATAGATGATGACCCACCAAAGGAGAATGAAGGAGGGTTACACAGATACTGTAGAGAGAGCCATGGGAGGAAAAATCATCTAGGACAAAACCTCTTAAACCGTGGGGGTGATTGAGAAAAATTTGGCAACAGTAAAAGGTTATGTATACCTATTTTATATAACTATATACCCGGGGTCGGTTGAAAATTTCTCAGGGGAAAAGAGGTCATTGGGTAGAAAAAGCTTAAGCCCTGATTTAGGAGGAAGGAGTGTTCAACAGTATCAAAAACTGTGAAGTAAAAAAGGACAAGAATAAAATAAGTCCACTGAATTTAGCAGTCAAACTGTTAACGACAGAAGAGAGGTTCCAGAGGGTACTACAGAACCACAGTAATCAAGAGCAATAGGACTAAGACTGATAGGAAAAGAAAAAAGAAGTGGTAGCTGGGAAAGATGATTTAAATAATAATAATAATAATAATAATAATAATAATAATGATAATAAACATTTTTATTCAAAGTTTTGAGTTCCAAATTCTATCCCTCCTTTCCTAACCCCCACCCCCCAGGCAGTAAGCAATCAGATATAGACTACACATGTACAATTATGTAAAACATTACCATAATGTTAAAAATTACCATTTTGTACAAGTAAACTTAAATGAAAAAAAAGGGAAAGAAAGTGAAAAATGGTCTGTGTTCAAAATTAGTTCTTTCTTTGGAGGTGGATAGTATGCTTTTATCATAAATCCTTTGGGATCGTCTTGGATCATTGTATTGCTAAGAATAGTTAAGTCATTCAAAGTTCAGGAAGGAGATTTTTACCTAGTTAGTCAAGGTTTCTGAATCACAGGTATTAGAAAAAGAGATTGTGAGAGATTAGATCAAAGAATCACAGATTTATAGTGGTGTGGAAGAGACCTTGGAGGTCATGTAATCCAGCTCCCTCATCCACTGAGAAAAGTGATACCCAGGGTAATTAAGTAACTTGCCCAAAGTCACACAGATAGTGACAAGAGGGAGTATTTGAACCCACTTTTTATAACTATAAATCCAGTGCTATTTCCTCTGTATTTTGGCAAAATCTTTCCTTGCCAAAGAAAAGGAAGTACCATTTGAATAGAGCCTCTCAAGAGTCCTATCATCAAGATGGAGGGACAGGTATCATTGTGCTGCTTTTGAAAAATGGGTAAAAAGATAACAATGGGTATTAAGTACCTGGTCCTCTTATTCAACATAAGTTTCTTTCCAACGTCCTAAGTTGGCTAGTGATGCTAATGCACAGTTGGAATATATCTTCTATACCAAGTATTGCACTTAGTTCCTGGTTGTAAAAAAAATTTAATTATTAATAACTATAACTAACCTGGAAAATTATATATAATTGTATTTATGAAAAATATGATTGTATGAAAAATGATAAATTTAGAAAAATTATAATTGGGCCGTAAGTCCCTTCGTGGTCGCCATTCAAATGTAAAAATATTTTTGATGACTAAGGCTAATTTAGGGGGCTAATCTGACTGGAGGACTAAACTGGGGACTTTTGACTATCTGGCTATCTGACTTCGTTAATTTAATGTGGGCCGTTTATAAAGTTCCACCACACTGCTCCACTCTCAAATTGATAAACTAAAGATTAAGAAGCCTCTTAACCAAATAATCAAAGCAGAGTTTATTTATGAGATACTATTTCAAACTAGGAATACAGGGAAATAAAGTACAACCTGACTGCTTTCCTGTGGTCTCTTTCCACTACATCTAGCCTCAAACTTCTTGAATACAATAAGGGCCTTAGCCGCCTCCGGCCTCAGGGCACGTTACACTTTCCCTGGTTTGTATTAAGGCCTGTAACCTTCTGTCTGTCTGCTCTGTCAGTTTGCCCTTCGGCCTCTCTTTTGCCTGCTCCTAGTCCTTCTTGTCTTCTCCTGCGTGCTTGTAGCCCCATCTCTAGTCTCCAATCTTTGCCGTCTCCTCAGCTGCCTCTTGACCTCTTCTTGTCTGTCCAAGCCCCTGAGTCTTGTCTATCTAGTCCGTCCTCAGCCTGTCCTCTAGTCCGTCTCCCATTCCCCTGTCTCACTCCCAGGTCTATATATACCTTTTCTTCTCTCCACTCAAATCTGGGGGCTTCCTTCGCCCCCACAGACCAAGCTAATCCGCCAGCCAGGGCTGGGGCTGGGGGGGGGGCACTCCAAGTTTCCCGTGCCTCAGCGCTCAGGTCGGAGGGAGCTGGGGCTTTTTTTCCCCCCAGCTGTCTGACCTGGCGTCTTGTATAGCCCACGGGGCTTTTTCGGATCAGGAGGAAGGGGAGAGACCCTGAGGGCCTAAGGCTTTCTAATCTCAGCCTAAAGGTAGGGTCCCCAAATCAAAATAAATTTCCACATGGTCAGTTGTAGTGACTAGTATCCCACTTCTGTATAGTTTTGGTGGCACGGGGTGTGGCATTTGAATGCTGGATAGTTTAAGGCTTCTTGATTATCTCTTTCTTTTCTGATCATCACTATATCACTGTGAATCCCTGCTCTTCATTAAGAAATGCTATATTGATGTTGATTTTCTCACACTTTCAATAAACAATCAACCATCCTATGCCACACTGTTAATATTGTTCATTTGACCACCCTTCCAAATAAGCAACATTAACTAGATGTCCAAGAGGTTATTTATTTTTACTAAAAATTTTTACTAAATATCATTTTTGTTTTACTAAATAGCCTGGAGAAAAAAAAAAGTATAACACTGTGGCAGGAGCTTAGAATTTTAATTCTAACTGTTCTCATAATGAAGTGTGTGAATCCTAAGTAAATCACAACCTATTAGAGAAGAAAATAGAGAAAGAACCGCTGTGAAGTTTGGAAGGGAGATGAAAGGGAAAGTGCCCTGCTATCCAAATGGTTATATGACCAAGAAGAAGAGTCTGAGACATCAATAAAATGTTACAAATCTGAAAGGGATCTTCGAAATAACACCGGATTTGTAGTCAGCAGACCTAGGCTTGAAAAGTGACTCTGGCCTTAAGCACCTATGTGACCATGGGCAAGTCACTTAGCCTCTCTGAGCCTTAATTGTTTCCCCTTCTATGAAATGAGGGGATTGATACCTCACATTCAAAGGCCTTTTCACATCTAAACCTATGATGCTATAATTAAGCAGGAAATAACTTAAGGATGAAGATTATTTCCAACTTCAATAGAACTAAAAAGAGTCAAACCAAACAAAAACTCAACAAACAAGAAAATAAAATGTTTGAGGCTTTTACGTAGGTGCACAATAAATCTATAACTTTACCATCTCCTATTTTGCCCTACAAGCAACATAGCACAGCAGGAAGAAGGGCTGGAGTATGCTTAGGCCCAAAGGGGCTCAATGTATTTGACCCAAATCAGCAGAATCTACAAAAATTCAGAGTGGAAAAAGACTTAGTGACCATCTGGTCAAACCTATACCTGAAAAAAATCCCCTCCATGACATACAAAACATGGCCATTCAATCTTTCCTTTAAAGACTCTAATTAATGGTTCTGTTATTGGGATTGTTGCCTGTTGCAGTTTTTACCCCCTAGGGAAAAGCAATACAAGTCATTATAATCTTCCTTCCATGTATTGATCCTTTATATGCTTAAAAGACAACTTTTATATTCCTCTTAAATCTTCTCACCTCCTTGATAAACATCATCAATTTCTCCAATCAATTCTCAGGTGGCATAATCATCTTCTTCTCTAACTATCTCTTTACTTATTGTGGACATCAAATCCCTATTTGCCTACTTTGCTTTGTCTCTTCCAATCCAAAAAGATCCTTCAGTATCCTGATTGCCCTCCTCTGTACAGTCTATAATTTGTTAATGTCTTTCCTGAAACATAGCACTCAAAACTGAACAGAATACTCCAGGTCAAAAGTATAGCAGGACTCTTTATGAAAGATATGCCTAAAAGCTTCTTATTATTATTTTGGGGGGGGGGGCAGGGCAATGGGGGTTAAGTGACTTGCTCAGGGTCACACAGCTAGTGAGTGTCAAGTGTCTGAGTCCAGATTTGAACACAGGTCCTCCTGAATCCAGGGCTGGTACTTTATCCACTGCACCACCTAGCTGCCCCCCTAAAAACTTCTTTTAATGCAGACTGAGACTGCACTAGTTCTCATGTCTGCAACACAACAATGTTAACTTGTATTGAAGTTGCAGTCTATTAAAAATTCCATATTTTTCCAGACAATCTACTACCTAGACATGCCTTTCCCTATCTTGCTCATGACGACTTGATTTTTTAAAACAAGTGATTCTTCAAACAAGATTACTGTATAGAATATTCTCTTGGTTCTGACCATTTCACTCTTCATTAATTCATGTGTGTCTTTCCATGTTTGTTTTTTTAAAAATCAACCGACTCATCATTTCTTACCTCTATCATAAACTCTAAGGTGGCGGGTCAACTTTACCCTAAGATTGAGAGCATTTCCATGGCAGCAACCAACTTCTTTTTACATTGCAAGAATCAGATAAAGAACAGAATTTCCCCCTCATTGGTTCTTTCATCTTTAGAAGAATTAAGTTTTTAAGCAATTCAAGAAATGACTAGACACTCTTGACTGAGCTCCAATAGATGTTTAGCTGTCCCATCTCTACTATAACATGCCTCTGTGACAGGCTTGTGATCTGTTTCCTGAAGACCGCTATTTTTTTCTTTCTGTTCAGGCTGAATGTAATATATACTCCAAAAGCATTATCGCTTCTATTTTTGCCTCTAGTTCACCCAACTGCTATCCACCATGCTTCACCCTTTCTGATTCCTAGATTTCCTAAAACAAATATATCGCTACTAGCCTGACTCCAAAACCAGTGCTCTTTTTGGTATTCTATTTAATAAAAGACATTAAGTTTCTAAGCAATATCCAAGATGTTAGGAAAAATAGAAAATTCATATGAGATATTTCCCATCCTCATGGAGCTTATAGGATTTGCAAGGACAGATATCTTCACAGAAGTCGTTTGGTCTTATAAGAAGAGAAGGATTCGAATAGAAAGAGATAAAGGAATTTGTTCCAGGTATAAAAGGATAGTGAGACAGAAACAGTAAATGGAAGCTAGAACTGGTAAGATGATTGAATGTGGGTGGAAGAATGGGGGAAAAGGAAGACCTAAAGATGATTCCAAGGCTTTAGACCTTGGAAAGCTCTAAAGCTATTGGAATGGTGGTACCATAGACAAAAATAAGGAAACTGGTAAAAGAGACAGGTTTAAGAACAAAGACTAGTTTGGGGCACGAATAGATTGAGGTGCTACTGGGGATGTCTACATAGTATTTATGGTATATAATACATATATTTTATTTATATGCGTGTGTATATCACTTTTTATTATTATTTTTTTTTTAGTGAGGCAATTGGGGTTAAGTGACTTACCCAGGGTCATACAGCTAGTAAGTGTTAAGTGTCTGAGGCCGGATTTGAACTCAGGTACTCCTGACTCCAGGGCCGGTGCTCTATCCATTGCGCCACCTAGCTGCCCCATGTGTGTGTTTAAAGTTTAAAAAGGATTTACATCTCATTTTAACCTCACAAAAACCCAGAAGGGAAGAGTATTACTAATATTTCCATCTTACAAATGAGGAAACTGAGGCAGTCAGAGGTTAAGTAACTTGCTCAGGGTCTCATAGCCAATAAATGTCTGAGGTGAGCTTTGAACTCAGGTCTTCCCAACTCCAGGTGCAAAGGTTTATCCACTGGTCCACCAACAAAAGATGTCTAGCAGACTGCGGGAAGTGCAGGGAAAGGTTGAAGCTGTGCATACCAATTTAGGAATTATTTGTATAGTGTGATACCTGAAATAGTAAGAGTGACTAAAAGACTCACATTTATAACAGTTAAACTTCTAAGATCATCTTTTTATATTAACTGACAAATTTTACAAGTATCTGCAGCATATATCTGGGAGACATCCATTGTGTGTTAGAAAGAATGTTATACATAAGTTAGAAGCCCCATGGTCTGGTTCTAACACGTAAAACCAATTACTGGTATAGTCACTTAAGTTCTCTTGGCTAACAGTGGCTATACTGTGTAGTAGAAAAGAGCAATGAATTTGTAAAAAGTATTGAACTTGAGACATGGGTCCAAGTCCCAGCTCCAACATTTATTAGCAGTGTTGCTTCAGACAACTTAATCTCTCTAAGCCTTAGTTTCTTTATATTTAAAATAGTGTTAATACTTCCAGGTCACATGAGCAAGAGGACTAAACATTTTTTCTAATCCCCATCAAACCTCTCCAAAACAGAAATTATGTGATAAAGATAAAGCAACTTCAGCTGTCTCGATGGTCTAGGACATCCAGACTCTAAAAGGTTAAAAAAAATCCCCTAAAATTTAAGTCAGCACTTACTGATCTTGATATCACTCAGCCCTCTTCCCCTACCTTGCATGCTATTGACAGTAAAGCTGCATTAACAGATCTAAGGACACATTACAAGCTTACAATAAAGCACACCCTCACACCCTGGTCCCCTTCCCTCTTTCCAGTGTAGTAGAGATCCTCACCGTAGACTGTGGAAATCTGCCCTGTTATAACAGATAGCCTGGTGACCACTGTCCCCAAGAGGGGCCACAGCTCTCTGTAGCACCAATCCTGCAAAGCTCTATGAAACTTCGAGGGCAGACAACCTTGTAGCATCATCAGAACCTGGTGTCAAGGCAGACAACTATGTAACATCAGCAGAGTCTGGAACCTGAGAGGCTAATTCTGTAACCCTAAGAATTAAAAACAGTAACAGCAAAAGAAAATACAGCCTCCAGATCTAGTAAATGAGTTCAGTCACCTATGAATAAATACTGCAAAATAAAGGAAAATGATCCAACACTTGATAAGACAGAAAAGCCTATGGAAAATGAGAAGATGAAATTACACAATGTATTCCTAAGTGGTTCAAAAGATAAATGAAAATTATAGGAGCAGAATATATGGCCAGCACAGAAAAAAATAATGGACAGAATAGAAAAAGTAGAATCTATAATGGCAAGCCTCAACAAAGAAACAAAAGAGAGAATAACTGACCAGGAATGCAAATACACAGAAGTGAAGGACAATCTAGAAGAAGAGAAGGAAAAAAACAATAATATTAAAAGAGAATACGAAAAATAAGAAAATATGTCCACTATATAAACAAAACATACTGATCTCAAAGACAGGATGCATAGAGACAACCGAGATTCATAGGTTTTCCATAAAAACATGCCAGGACAAAACAAAACCAAAAAACCTTAGCACCATAATGAAGGGAATTATAGAAGTCTGCCAGGAACTTAACATAAAAAAAGGAAATTCTAATTGAGAGAATTTGCAGGTCACCTCCAGAAAAAAAAACCCAAGGTTACAAGCTCCAGGATACATAGTGGTTAACGATTCAAATTAAAAACAGCAAGTTTTGCAAGCAATCAGGAGAAAGACCTTCAAATACAAAGGAAAGAACATTGGAATAATACAAGACTATTCTGCACCTACTAGAAAATGGAGGAAGAAATGGAGCAATGTGTTACAATGAGTGTGTAAGGGGGGAAGGTGACCTGGAAAGTGTGACAGAAAGAGTGAGGAAGGAAAAAGGGTAAGGACTGGACAGAGACCTGACTTTGGTGATAGGATGGGGTTCCACTGGTGAACGTTTCTATGGGTGAAGAGAGATAGTTTGTGAAAGGCAATAAGGACCTTACACTAGGTGCAGTTATTCAATCTATGTGAAGAAGAAAGGAGTTGGAACTCCTAGAAGGCAACTGACTCCTGGGGGAGTGGAAGAACATGGACTAAGGAAAGAGATTTTAGAGACATATGTGTATGTCGGGGTTGGGGGCGGGAAGTAACTGGGAGAGGGCATAGATAGATCAACGGTGGGCAGCATAATCAAGAATGTAGTTGGGGAGGCAGCTAGGTGGCGCAGTGCATAAAGCACCAGCCCTGGACTCAGGAGAACCTGAGTTCAAATCCGTCCTCAGACACTTGACATTAGCTATGTGACCCTGGGCAAGTCACTTAACCCTCATTGCCCCACAAAAAAAAAAAAAAGAATGTAGTTGGGGAGGGACTTTACAGTAAGGCAGTATCTTCTCTGACACTTGCAATAATTGACACTGTCCTGGGACTAATGCACAAGGAAAAAGGAAATCCATCTAAAAAGTCTTATGAGGCAGTGACAGAAAGCTCCTAGAGGGAAGAACCTAGAATAGATACCTTGAAGGCTTTGATTTAATGAAGAATACAGAGAAGAGAGACCAGATAATTATAGGAGTCATGAATCAAAGAATGAGGATCTAGAGAAGACAGAAAGAATAAATAATGAAGAGAGAAATCCTTTCTGAAAAGGGGCACAAAAAATGAAATTAAGAAAACTAATGAACTGGACTAGTTGAAGGGAAGGAGAAGAAAGGAGAACCTTCTTGGCTAACTGAAAGGAAAAAAAGGTGGAAAGAACTAAATAACCAGAAAAAAGCAGGGGGAAAAAAACCACAAAACTAAAGAAAACACCAAAGGGAAAGAGGCAACCAGTAGGACAGAGGATTTGGTATAAGGAAAAGAGAGCAAGTGGGAATAGGGACACCTTAAAAAAAAAAAAAAGATTAAGCTAAAAAGTGAAAATATATAGTACCGTATTTATAGAAAAGGGGGGATTATAACATGGAAAAAAAAGCAATGTTAGAGACAAATGGAGGAAAATATAAACCTGACTCATAATTTTTCATGCGAATGGATTAAGTAATCCAATAAAATGAAAAAGTGACAGAGTGGCTCAGAAAACAAAATCCTACAATCCGTTGCTTACAATAAATACCAAGACATACACACACAAAATAAAACTGAAGGGAGGGGGAATTTTTACTATGCATCAAGTGAATCCAAAAAAGCAAGAGTTGCAAATCATTCTACATGACAAGGCAGAAATATTCAAAAAAATAAAAATAAATAAGGAAACTATATCATGCTGAAAGGAACTATAGACAACAAACCAAAATCAGCAATAAACTTGAATGCTTGAAATGCATTAGCATCCAAATTCATAAAGGAAACAATATCTAAGCTACAAGAAGACAAATACAGAAATACAATATTGACAAGAGACTTCAATATTCCCCTCTCTGTTTCAGATAAGTCTAATTTATAAACAAAAGTTCAAATTTGGCCTCAGATAACTATAAGCTTGTGGGATCCTGGGCAAATCACTTCATTTCTGTTTACCTCAGTTTCTCCAACTGTAAAATGAGGATAACAATAGCACCTACTTTGCCAGGTTGTTGAGAGAATCAATAAGATGATATTAGTAAAAGTGTTTAGCACTGACTAGCAATAGGAGATTCTATAAAAATGCTTATTTCTTCCTCTCCTGTCCTTTCCCAGAACAAGGACATGGATATGGGAAATGAGGTACCTTCCCTTTCCCTCAGAAAGTCGAGTTTGACAACCTCAGGGAGCATGAAGCATTATACACATACCATGTAATAGTTAAGTCTAGAAAGGTGGGTTAACAGCAGCTTGTAAAGGGCTTTAAAAACTAAACATACTTTTATGATTTAAAACAACAACAACAACAAAAACCTAAACAGAGTTTATATTTGATCCTCAAAGTAGTAGAGAGTTCCTGGAGTTTACTAAACTTCAGGAAGATCAACTTGTAAACTGTGTAAAAGATGGATTGGAATGGAAATATACTTAAGACTGGTATCTATGTTCAAGCATGTTAGATTATCTTCATTGGTGGAGATTATGATGACTGGTTCTAACTGCTTGCGCAAGAGAATAAGGTGCAGAAGAGTTTGGGAAAAGATAAAGGTCCTTTTCCTTCTTGCTTATATAGTAGGCACACTTGGCTCCAGACCTTCTTTGGGGAGAAAATGAGACAGAAAGAAACATGTCCCTGATTTCAGCTTGCCTCCCTGAAGACACTATGCAATTTCCAAATGAGATAGATTAGGTACTTTCTCATTTGAGCTGAGATATCTCCCAGTGGGAGAGGCCTTTCACTCTCTGTATTGGCCAGTATTCTAATCTCTATGTTCTCTGATTTTTGTTTACTATCTACTTGGATACATGGGTTTACTTGCTACTCACTACATGCCAGCATTTAGTAGAAAAGGGGAGAGCCTTAGAATATAAACTTGGACCACTCTTTCCTCTTTAAGGGATAGTGATGCAGGAAAGCAACTTGAACCTAAGAATAAAACTACTTCCCCTAGACCAGCAATACTTAGGGGGGACAGACAGACGTAATTCTAAGTCTGGCACCACCTCTCTGAGGAAAGTGCTCAGTTTCCTTGGACTCCCCTACATGAATGAATCAAAGTCTCCCTTGGAGAGGGGTAGATGCAATTCCTGATATTCATGTCTTCCCACAAGTCATGAGGGAAGTCATAGAGAAATCCATGTTGATGTATAGATGGTCAACACATACCTTATGTATGTATGAATAGAAAGAGTACACAAAGCAAAATACCCTTAGATGTTGGAAAGTTTGATGTAAACATAGTTCATTCTGTAGGTATTCAAGCATGAAATAACTTTTTTTTTTTAAGCGAGGCAATTGGGGTTAAGTGACTTGCCCAGGGTCACACAGCTAGTAAGTATTAAGTGTCTGAGGCCGGATTTGAACTCAGGTACTCCTGCCTCCAGGGCCGGTGCTCTATCCACTGTGCCACCTAGCTGCCCAGAAATAACTTTTTGATCGTGAATTCTCCATGAAAATTCTGGATGAGATGTTGAGATCCATGAGACTTGTGAGTTCATCTATTGGCATGGGAAACATCATCATCATAATACATCATAATACAACATAATACATCAGAAAATGATCCTGAGCTCTGAGAGGTTAAATGACTTTACTATACTCACATTATGATCAATGCCTAGGTCTCTATCCTAGGTTTCTCTAACCCCAAGGCCAGTCTTTGATCTATTACATTACACTTCCTCAAAAATATGCTCAAATACTGTCTCCTAACTTTCTGGACTTTTAAACCTTGTCTAAGTTGCTGTCTCATCCTGAAACTTCCCTCTGTTCCTGAGGCCTCTTCACTCTAGAACAACCAACTAACCTGAATTCTCTTCACCCTGAAATATCCTCCAGACCCTTTTCCTACTGGTGAATTCTTTCTGGGGCCTCCACTTTGTGAAGGGACTCAAACTGGCTAATTTTTATTCCCTTCCCAGTTCCACTCCTGAATTGTGGATTTTAAAACTATCACAGTGTACAGGGTATCTTTATCCTCCCTCCCACTACCTATTTTTCAGCTCCCTTTTTTGTGTTGTCTTCCACCACTAGAATATAAGCTCCTGGAGGGCAAATATTGTCTTGGGGGGGGGGGCAATTGGGGTTAAGTGACTTGCCCAGGGTCACACAGCTAGTAAGTGTTAAGTGTCTGAGGCCACATTTGAACTCAGGTCCTCCTGAATCCAGGGCCAACGCTCTATCCACTACACCACCTAGCTGCCCCCAAATATTGTCTTTTTTAAAAAATATACATATATTTTAATCCCTAGCATTTAAGATATTGCTTGGCACAGAGTTAAGTACCTTGCTTTGCTTTAACTCCACTGTTTTTATGATTTTCATATATAAAAAGATTTAAATCTTAAACCAGTTATGTCTGAATCTCATACAATGCCTAATTCAAGCTTTACAATTTATTTTATTTTGCTTTTTTTTTTACACTATATCAGATGATTCTACATTTAGATCAAATGTTCTGCAACTTCAAGTATGACCTAAGTGTTAACCTAAGAAGTGACAAACTAGGAAGAAAAAAATCATCTAACCATTTCCCTCCCTATCCCCTCAATCTTGGGTTGAAAAATTTTTGCCAGAATTTAAATGTCTAGAGAAAACTACATAGCTCTCCCACTCACCCGATCTCCTGCCCTTCCCTCTCCCCAACCCCCTACACACACACACACACACACACACACACCCCATATTTATAATTCCATAAATTTCTTCTCCTAATGCAAATCTTCAACTGTTCTGCAATAGTCAGTTGCAGAACAACTTTTTGTCTTAAAAGATTGCCTGAGTTAGAGGTTAAGTGATTTATTCAGGCCAACACAGATACTGTGTGAAACAATATTCGAAATCAAGTGTTCCTGACCACTAAGGCTAGCTCTCTATCCATTACACCACAGCTTCCTCTCTTGATATGTGAGTACAGACATATACATACATTCATACACTTTCAGTTTTGATTTAGAAATGCATAATATAACAGAGTAAGAACCAAAGTTAAGCATTCATGAGGAATAATTTCTCAGATAAATACAATACAAGAATTAAGATGGGCAAACTCCAAAGAACTACATTATCAACCACATACTTAGAAATAATTTCACTTTACTAGACCTTTAAAAAACTGAATAGATTTGTGATCTAAACAATTTGGTTATTCCCTTCAATGAGTCAAATTGCAATCAACCATGCCTACCCATCCTGTCCAATTTTTGCCCATATCCTACCATGACATAAGTTTGTCACAAACTTCAACAATTTCAAGTCCTGAAGGCCTTCTTTGATTTCTCCCCACATCAACAGGAAACCAAGAAGAGCATTGGGGCTGTCTACCTGTCATCACTTGACCTTTTCTCAGTGAACATAGCAAAACGTAGAGAAATGTAAGATTAATACAAATAAGTATTACTAAAATTATGTCTAGTCAAACTGTGTAGTTAACTATAAAACTAAAGAAAATATTATTGTAACTATATTCAAGCATCAGAGTTCTAAAGGAGATACAAAAATAAAACAAGACACTGCTCCTAATCGCTCCAGGTAGAAGTGATTCTTTCCTCTTTGAATCTCCCATTTCACTCAATTTAGCCTGTCATATACATTTTTTTATTTTTTTTTTTAGTGAGACAATTGGGGTTAAGTGACTTGCCCAGGGTCACACAGCTAGTAAGTGTTAAGTGTTTGAGGCCAGATTTGAACTCAGGTACTCCTGACTCCAGGGCTGGTGCTCTATTCACTGTGCCACCTAGCTGCCCCCTGTCATATACATTTAAAGCATATACTAATGTATATTCCAGTTTATTCATACACATAGGTCTCATCCCTCTCTCTCCCACCACTAGACTATAGCACTTTCAGTCAAGGGAATGTGTCAATTCACTTTTTATATCCTTAGGTATATTGTCATATATAATATACATTCAATTGATGTTTGTTGAGTTATTCTCAAGAAGCTTATAAGCCAGAAGAAAAGTTAAAAAAAAAAAAGTAGATAAATAACCATCATATAAAGGATAATGGGGCAGCTAGGTGGTGTAGTGGAGAGAGCGCTGGCCCTGGATTCAGGAGAACCTGAGTTCAAATCCAGCCTCAGACACTTGACACTTACTAGCTGTATGACCCTGGGCAAGTAACTTAACCCTCATTGCCCCACCAAAAAAAAAAAAGGATAATGTAATAATAGACAGCTAAGTGGCTGAAGTCAGGAAAAGCTGAGTTCAAATCTGGGCTCAGATACTTACTAGCTGTGTGACCCTCGATAAGTGAATTAACTTCTTTGCCTTAGTTTTCTCAACTGTAAAATGGGGCTAATAGCAGCACCTACCTTACAGGGTTGTTGTGAAGACCAAAGAAGAGGGTATTTGTCAAGTGCTTAGCACAGTGCCTGGCACGTACTGGTCTCTATATAAATGCTTATTGCCTTTCCTTTATAAAAAGAAGGAAAAAAAAGACTAAAAGAATTTGAAGAAGGAAAAATCACTTTTACCCAAGGTATCAAGGAAGATCCTCTGGTGATAGTATTAGGTCTTGAAACAGGTACATGAAGAAAAAACCCATGACAAATGAGATGAGGAAACATAGTACACTTAGGTAAGGATTGAGAGAAATAGACTAAATGTTGTAATAAAAATGTACTATATACCACTCAGCCAGAACAAAGATAAGTTCTAAAAATACATTTAAAAATCTGGCACAGAGATAGGCTACAGTAGTGATGGAGTGCTGCAGACAAGCCCCATGACTGGCTTATAAGGTTGGGAGAGTGAGATACAACCCATCTTTCAACTTTCCAACTGGTCGATTACATAGCCCAGGGGAGTCAAGCCATAGTCTCTTTGAAGACCACTGCCTTACCCTTTTGTTAAAGGCCCCTTGTGAATGTTTCTCCAGAAGTAGTTTATTTATTTTTTGGATAGTTTTAGCTTTTAAGAAGTTAGGTAGGGGCGGTTAGGTGGCGCAGTAGATAAAGCACCGGCCCTGGATTCAGGAGTACCTGATTTCAAATCCAGCCTCAGACACTTGACACTTACTAGCTGTGTGACCCTGGGCAAGTCACTTAACCCCCATTGCCCCGAGCAAAAAATAAAAAGGAGGAGGAGGAGGAGGAGGAGGAGGAGGAGGAGGAGAAGGAGAAGAAGAAGAAGAAGAAGAAGAAGAAGTAGTAGTAGTAGTAGTAGTAGTAGTAGTAGTAGTTAGGTAACACTGTGAGATATTACCATTACTTTCAAATGAAGAAACTAGGGTGGAGGAAGGGTTAAATGACTTGCCCTAATTCACACAACTAGTAAAGAGCAAAGTAGAAGCTCAAACCTAGGATCATTGTATTCAAAAGTCCAGTGTTAATATCTCCACTATACCAAGTGATGAGCTGGTAAATGTTTAAAAACTGGCTCTGGGGGCAGCTAGGTGGCACAGTGGATAGAGCACCGGCCCTGGATTCAGGAGGACCTGAGTTCAAATCCAGCCTCAGACCCTTGACACTTACTAGCTGTGTGACCCTGGGCAAGTCACTTAACTCCAACTGCCTCACCAAAAAAACAAACAAACAAAAAACTGGTTCTGTAGAAAAAAAAATGTAAGCAGGACACACTTAAGTTTAATCTGCATTACTAACATTTTCTCCATCACTTTCTCAAGTCTAGACAATAATAAAACAATAAATTAAGGCCTGATTTTGAATGAAGCCTTTGCTTTCTTAGGAGTAAATGTTCACACTGAAAATTTAACCATTGGCTAGAGCCAGTTCAAGCTGGTTCCAAGCACACCACTGACTATATATGCCAGAACCAGCTCAACTATCATGTCTGCACCAAATATGTTCTTCCCGATAAATTATCTAAATCTAAATAGTATTAAACTGATACCACAAAACTGAATCAATTGTTGGAATGGTTCTAAAGCACCACCTCCAATTCGCTGTTTTTCAGTATAAGAATTAAATGTTTTTAGGAGAGAAAAACTATCTATATACCAATATGTTTGTTAAGGAAAATAAAAATATGAAAGTAGAGAAGAGTCAGAGCAACTATGAGAATAAATGAATAATAGTGATTATGAAAAAGGGTAAAGTGTTGCATTTTTCTAGGGGGAAAAAAGCTGATATGGACATAAAGCCTTGTTAAGGGAGGTGGAGTAAAAAAGAAAAAAGTAGGTGGAGTTGTTGAACAGATTTTTCTAATCAAGTTATAACTCCCATCATGATGGACTTCAAAAACAATAGACTCAAGGGGGCATCTAGGTAGTGAAGTGGATAAAGTGCCAGCCCTGGATTCAGGAATACCTGAGTTCAAATCCAGCCTTAGACACTTGACACTTACTAGTTGTGTGACCCTGGGCAAGTCACTCAACCCCCATTGCCCTGCAAAACAAAACAAAACAAACAAAAAAACCCACCAATAGACTCAGAAGTACCACATGATTTTTAGTATTTTTTAAAAAGATACTAATTCTAAACACAATGCAAGGAAATTGGCTTTAATATTTAAGGAAAGGGTTGTCATTAGAAAAGAACTTTGCAAAATTGAAAACAGTATATAAATATAACAAATTAGTTCCCTTTCTTTTGAAGTGATTTACAGTACTTAAGACAATTTAAGTTATGAAATCTCGCATAAAATATACTGCATACTTAAAAGAAAAAAAGGAAAGTTTAATTTTATAAATTAAAATTCTAACCAAAATTTATTATGCACTAACTATAAGCAAAACCCTATACTAGATAAAAAGTTAAATAAGTTAACAGTCCTTATTCCTAAGGAGTATACAGTTCTAAGAAGCATAATGAGAAAGGTTTATGATTTATGAATGAATTGATTTATAACAACAATTTGCATTTTACAAAATGCTTTCTTCACAACATTACCTTTGAGGTAGGCAGTGTTAGTACGTTTGAGAGATGAGGAAACTAAGGCTCAGAGAATTAAAGGCCAGCCCATAGTCAACTAGTAAACTCACTGGCTAAAGCCCAAGTCTTCCTTCCTTGCTTATAAATTCATTCCACATACAACTTAAACAATCAATAGAGATTCAATACACCCAAGTAAAATTTCAATTCTTTTTCCAAAGATCTATTTTTATATATATATATATTTTTTTGCAGGCAATGGGGGTAAAGTGACTTGCCCACGGTCACACAGCTAGTAAGTGTCAAGTGTCTGAGGCCGAACTTGAACTCAGGTACTCCTGAATCCAGGGCCGGTGCTTAACCACTGCGCCATCTAGCTGCCCCCCAAAGATCTATTTTTAAGTAATATATAGCCCAGGTAGCAAGTTATTATTACTAAAACAGACATTCCACATTAAAAATATTGATTCCATAAGGAATCAATCTCACAGTCATGGTTTAAACTTTAATTAAATAAATTTATTTATTTTTAAATTTACATGGTCTAAGCAGCTTGAAAAATGTGTCAAAATAAAGCCTATTTATTTTTAAAGGTGGGTGGTGTTGATGAAATAAGTATGAGTAATAAAGCAGGAAATACAATATTAGCTTCATCTAGGAAGTGGGTGAAACTTGAACAATCTTTCAAATGCGCGCTTTGCATGTCATACCACTCACTGTTAAGCAAGGAAGCAAATGTTATTGTACTCTACATATATGTGTGTGTGTGTGTGTGTGTGTGTATACACACACACACACACCAAAGATTACCTATGGCATTGAGAATATTTATTTTAAAAGTTGATTTACACACTTTTCAGTATCATATGTATAGATCAAACTAGAAATTCTATAGAAACATCAGTTTAAAACACTGCCCCTCCCCCCACTCCCAACTTCCCCATGGCTATTTTATGTGATATTATACACTTTGACTGAGAGATTCCATGGCTAAGCATATACCACAAAGAGGGCACTGACAAAAAAAAAGCTTCCATATAAATCTAAATCTTTATAGTAGCATTCTTTGTGGTAGCAAAGCACTGGAAACAAAATATATGTCCATCCACTGGGAAATAGCTGTAGGTCAGTGTAATGGAACGTTGCTATGCTATAAGAAACAAAGAATATGATGGTTACAGAGAAGTATAGGAAGACTTACACAAACTGATAAAGCAAGAAGAGCCAGGAAAATATATACAATGACTAAAACAATATAAATGGAAAAATCAAGTACAAAACAATCTTAACTGAAAGTTGCCCACAAAGAAAAGAAATGAAAAGATACTTCCGTCCCATTTGGAATAATATGGGTGTCCGTGAATGAAGAATGTTGCCTACAATGTCAGATTTTTTCCCCCAAAGTTTTATTTCAGCATCAAAATAATTAATTTTTAAGTATCAGATAACTGAAACTAAGATAAGAAAATAAGAGGAAAAAATAATGGTTTTGCTGATTTCTCTTCTTTTTCTTAAAAAAAAAACAAACTACAGGTGGGGCAGTTAGGTGGCACAGTGGATAGAGCACCAGCCCTGGAGTCAGGAGGTCCTGAGTTCAAATCCGGCCTCAGACACTTGATATGTGATCCCAGTCGAGTTACTTAACCCCAATTGCCTCACCAAAAAAAAAAAAAAACTACCTTGTTATAATGGTTGGCTGGGCAACAGGGTGATAGGGAAGGATACAGTGGAAAAATCCAGGTTTTGTACAAAAGTCACCAATAAAATTCGATTTTTAAAAAAATCTTTTTATCTCCAAAATTGAAGTATCCGGGCAGCTAGGTGGCACAGTGGATAGAGCATCGTCCCTAGATTCAGGAGGACCTGAGTTTGAATCCAACCTCAGACCCTTGACCCTTACTAGTTATGTAATCCTGAGCAAGTCACTTAAACCCAATTGCCTCACAAAAAAACAAAAAAAAAATTGAAGTATCAGATGACTTCTCCATGAAGGAGTGGGGAAATTCACTTGAAACTTGATTACATTCAGTCATAACGTTCTAGTCAATTTAAATAATAATTTCTTCCTGTAATTGTAACTATCAAATTGAGAGCACAAATTTGGAAGATGTTTAAGGATAAAGAGCAGCAGAAGTGCTAGAACAGTGGTGAAAGAACTAATTAGCATTTCCCAAAGTAATGAAACCAACAACCAAAGTCTAATTCAAATTAATGGGTTTAATGCAGCAAGACTGCAAGATAAAAGTATGTGCCCAGCTAAAAAAAAATAATAATAAAGGATTAATTTATATATATACACATATATATATAATATATAGATACATAGACATTTCTTAATCAACAAGCATTTATTCACATCATCCCCTTACTTCTATCCTTTTTTTCTCTAGAAACTGAAAATAAGGTGATCCTTATTGTTAAAGCCAACCCCTCTACATCTGAGTCCAATCTCATTGTTTTCTCCAGCAGATTACCCCTCAATGCCCAGACCTTTCCCTCATCTTCAATCTTTATCAACTAAATTTATTCCTTACTGCCTTCAGACATGCTAAATCCTTAAAAAAAAAATCCATTAGATCTCCCATTCAAGCTATCATCCTTTATCTCTTCTTCTGAGCCAAACTCCTTGAAAAAAGGTCTTTGGGTTGTATGCACTGATGCAGAGTAAACAGAAGCATAACAAATTGATACCACAATAACACTGTAAAGACAAATAATTTTGAAAGATTTAAAAAGTCTGATCGAGCAATGACCAACCATGATGCCAGAGGACCTATAATGAAACAAAATGCTCATCTCCAGAAAGGCAATGGGTTCACGGTGCAGATTGAAAAAAAAAATTTGGACACTGCCAACAGGATAATTTGTTTTGCTGACTATGTATATATTATAAAGGTTTAAAGGTTTTATTTTTCTTTATCTTTTTCCAATGGGTAAGAGGAGGTAGGAGGGAAAGAAAATTGTTTTTTTTAATTTAAAAATTATTTTTTAAAAAAGTTTCCTACTTTTGCTGCCCTCCAATTCCTCTCTTCTTACTCAGTCCTCTAACTTTTGTAATCTGGCTTCCTACCTCATTACTGGATTGAAACTGTTCTCTCCAAAGTTACCAGTGATTTCTTAGTTGATAAATCTGATGATCTTTTCTCAGAGCTCATACTTCTTGACCTAAATGTTACATTTAAAACACTGTTGACCATTCTCTACTGCTGGATAATTTCTTCTCCCTGAGCTTTCATGACTTTACTCTTTCCTGGTTATCTTCCTCTCAAACAGCTTGTACTCAGTCTCCTTTGCTGCTTCATCCAGATTATGTCCCCAACTGTGGATGTTATTGAAGGCTGTCACCCTAAATCTTCTCTTTCTACATGCTCTCAATTCCCATTAATTTAATTATCATTTCTATTCAGATGAATCACAGATCTATATATCCAGCCGCAATCTCTCCCCAGAGACCAATAAATCCTGCATCACCCCATTACCTATTAGACATTTCAAACTAGATAATCCGGAGACATCTTAAATTCAAACATATCCAAAATTGAACTAATTATCTTTCCCCTCGAGACACACACACTCCCTCTTCCACATGCTTATCAAGTCTCCCAGAATTACCTTGATATATTTCTTGACTCCTCATTCTCCCTCATCGATTATAACCAATCAGTTTCCAAATCTTGTAGTTTCTACCTCTACAACATTTCCTACATTTGAGCCCTTCTCTCTACTCAGACACCACTTTAATTCAGGTCCTTGCCACCTCTTGCCTTGATTATTGAAAGAGCCTCCAGATCACTTACTTGCCTTTAAGAGTCTCCCTCGGGGCAGCTGGATAGAGCACCGGCCCTGGAGTCAGGAGTACCTGGGTTCAGATCCGGCCTCAGACACTTAACACTTACGAGCTGTGTGACCCTGGGCAAGTCACTTGGCCCCAATTGCCTCACTAAAAAAAAAAAAAAAAGTCTCCCTCCTATCCCTACTTCAATCCATCTTTCACACAGCTGCCAGAGCGACTCTCCTTAAGGGCATGTACATGTCATTCCCCTACTCAATAAACTCCTGTGGCTTCTTATTAACTCTAGGGTCAAATGTAAACTCCTATGTTTAGCTTTTAAGATACTTCACAACCTGAACTTCATTGAACATTATGCCTTCTTCCTGGATAATCCATCTCCATCTCTGAGTCATTGCACTGACTATTCCTCTTGCCTGAAATGGACTCGCCACTAAACTGAAACTCACAGAATCTTTCTCCCCCTTCAAAATGCCAATCAACCATTACTCCCTTTAATTTTTTTCTGAAGTTTTAACAAGCACTAAATAAAATGAGAGTTTTCACTTACATAGAACAGAAAAGGAGCATCTCTAAAATTGCAGGTCTATATTTATGTATAGTTGCTTTTCTCAAGCACCACTTTCTAAAGGAAGCCTTTTCTGAATCTCTCAACTACTAGTGCCACCCCTTTCAAGCTACCTTAAATTTAATTACTTTATACTAATTTTGTATATACTTATACATCCTTATTGTCTCCTGTGTTAAAATGTAAATTTTGGAGTAGGTATTAGGGTTGGTATTTTTTTTTGTAACCTTAACACAGTTGTTGGCACATAACAAGTACTTAATAAATGCTTATTGACTCATTCTTCCAGTCTGATCTTCATCATTATAATTACCAGCTTAAAAAAAAAAAAGAAAAAGAGATGTTTTAAAAGGACTTTTTAAATAGTACCTCACCTGCTCTCCTTAGATGAATAAAAACATAAGCTCCTATAATGTTGTTTATTTTTATTACACATGTACCTCCTTACATACAGGGCTCCTCATCTAGGTTCCATAAACTTTTTAAAGTATTTTGATAACTATCTCAAAATAATTCATTTCTTTGTAATCCTATGTATTTTGTTTTATGCAATTAAGAACATTATTCTCAGAAAGGTTCCAGAGTTTTCACCAGACTGCTAAAGGAGTTCATGAAACAAAAAAGGTTAAGAATCCCTGTCCTAGGTGGTAGCCTACTAAATTTTGCATTGTTATAACACTTTTTAAAGTCTTCAATAAGGGCAACAGCCCTGGATTCAGCAGGACCTGAATTCAAATTTGGCCTCAGATACTTGACATTTACTAGCTGTGTGACCCTGGACAAGTCACTTAACCCTCATTGCCCTGCAAAAAAAAAAAAAAAGAAAGAAAAAGAATAAAGTATTCAATAACAAGAGTCTATATACAAGCCAATTTAGAAGCACATAAACAAAGTCAGTAGAACTCTTTATAACTGATATTTGGAATCATGGTTAAAATCAAGTCAACAGGATACAAATGGTCTATTAAGTTTTAATTTAATGTTGATTCTGCATAATTCAACTTGCAATATAGTAAAATCATAATAGTTATGCTATAATGTACTATAAACACATAAAGGAAATGTATATATTAAAAGCCTCTAAAGATTGTCATATTAACATGGTGGTTAAGTAACTGAGTATTGTGAAACCCTAAGAAATGCCAAAATCAGCTAATAATACTAGCATAAGACCACCCAAATCACAGCTTATTTTTCTCCTATCCACTGAAGTACAATTCTGCCAAAGTTTGCTTTTACCACCCTATCATTATGTCATTATGTATGCACAGAATCCCAAAGCCACCATTCAAAGAAAGCCTTCAATCACTAGCCAACGTTATGCTGCCAAACATAGTGGGCATCCTCTTTGACCACAAACAGCTTGTGAATTTTGAATTAAATTTTCTGAAGAATTAACAATAAGAAAAATATTAGCAGAGCACTTGAAGTTTGGGAAAAAACTTTCTATACATTAACCTCATTTGATCCCCAAATAAACCAGTGTTCTTTATTTGATATGGGAAGTAAAATTTTCTTTTTTAACAGTTTTCAGAGGTATAAAGTAATTTTTTGGTCTAAACCTGTAATTTCATAGGTGTAGAATACTCCAGGTGAGGGTACTCCCTCTATTGAAGCAGATTTTCCACTTGTCTTAGTTGCTTGGAGGCACTGGTGACTTGTCTAGAATCAAAATATGTGCCAGAGAAGGCCCTCACTTGAATTCAGGGCTGGCTGGCTGGCTGGCTGGCTACCAGGAGAGTTTTCTATCCACTATGCCACAATTACTAGTACAGAAGTGCAAATAAATATTATATAAGGCAGATTCATGAAATTCCAACATATCAAAAAATTATATAATGAACTCAACCTTCCTAATTTTGTCACATTTTGAGGGGATTAGTTCTGAATTAAATTTGATAGAAATATTTTGTCATTTTGTCATTTAAAAAAGTAGATTTAGTTTAATAGTGTTCAAGTATGTGTAAAATTGTGTTTGTAGTACTTCAGTGTTCAAATGAAAACATACAGAAAGTGCTTTGCCAATCTTAAAGTGCTATATGTCAGGTATTAGGGTTACTTTGGAAAGTTAAGCTCGAGATTCACAAGCATTTTTTGTAAAAGATGATGTTTATTATGTTTGGCAGCATGATAATGATTAGTGATTGCTATGCTTTCTCTGAATGATGATTCTGGGATCATACAAGTATACAATAAAAAACATAATGCCAGGTCCTTAAAAGTGTAGTTTGGAAGAATTGAATTTTAACAGGAGAGAAAAGGGAGGTCATTTGAGGGGTCTTATTAGAAGGCAATCAGTATTTCATAAGGTTTCACAAATACTGCAGTATTTTACAGCAATTTCAGGATGACAATGAGTCTGTTAAGACTTTAAAAATGTAAATGTATACTATGTACAATTATCTGTGAAGCAGATAACAAAGGTAATATTAGCCCTATTTCACAAATGAGGAAATTGAGATTCAGAGGGGTTAAGTGATTTGCCCATATTCATGGAGCCAATATGAGTAGGAGATAGCATTTGAACTTGGGCTTCCAGAGCTACAACACTCTATCCACTAAGTTACCTAAGTCTAAGATATGTTCACATATTTATGGTTGCTGATAAAAGAAGGCACTTTAAAACAATTTGCCACATTTTTGAATGCTTGTATTTTATAAGAGCACTTGTGGCTGTTATTACACAGAGTGCGGCTTCTACTTTTGTTACTTTGCTTTAATAACTCATGAACTTTTACCTTTTTTCCATTAGAATACAAGCTACTCAAGGACAAAGTGATTCTAGTATAGGTATTTCTTTATTTCCCGTTAACACTATTAAGATACTCTGTATAAAAGGAACTGAATAATTTATGCTGACTGATAGTCTTATAAACAGCTGGTAAAATGAGAAAATATTATTTCCTCTTACTATAATAATAGTTGATTTACATAGGGACTTTAATTTTGCAGTGGATTAGCTATACATAATCCTGAGCCCCACAATAACACAGTATACTATAGGTATCCTCCATTTTGCAGATAAAGGCTCAATCAACAACCTTTTATTAAGCACTAAGTATATGCCCAAGACTAAGTATATCCCCAGCTATTAATGACAGGTTGGCAAAGAATTGGAAATCGAGGGAATGCCCATCAATTGGGCAATGGCTGAACAAGTCATGGTATATAAATGTAATGTAATACTATTGTGCTGTAAGAAATGATGGGGGCAGCTAGGTGTCCAAGGGGATAGAGCACCAGCCCTGGAGTCAGGAGGATCTGAGTTCAAATCCAGCCTCAGACACTTAACACTTACTAGCTGTGTGACCCAATTGCCTCACCAAAAACAAACAAAAGAGAAAAGATGTGCAGGCAGATTTCAGAAAAACCTGAGAAGACTTAAAGTGGACTGATGCTGAGTGAAGTGAGCAGAACCAGGAAAACAATGTACACAGTAACAGCAACACTGTGTGATCAATTGTGATACTTAGCTCTTCTCAGCAAAACAATGATCAATTCCAAAGGACTCATGATAGAAAATGTTCTCCAACCACCCCTCAACTCTAACACTCTCCCCACCAGAAAAAAGAATCTATATGCAGATTGAACCATAGTGTTTCTACTTTTTTCGTTGTTTTTTGAGGTTTTTCCCTTTTGTTCTGATTCTTCTTTCTCAACATAACTAACACAGAAATATGTTTAATGTGATGGTACGTATATAACCTATATGAGATTGCTTTCTGTCTTGGGGAGGGGGGAGAGAGAAAAATTTTGCAGCTAAAAATCTTATGAAAACTAATGTTGAAAACTATCTTTACATATAACTGGAAAATAATAAAATACTGTTATGATTTTAAAAAACAGAATAACAGGTGAGATTTGAACCCAGCTCTTCCTGATTACAAGACTAACAACAATATACTATGCTTCCTCATATGTACTTTCCAATTAATTTTCCCCAACTATCTTGTCCAAGTACACAGCAGAATAAAATGGGGAAACACAGGGCAAATGGAATTATTTTATTAGTTTTCTTCTCTGCAGCTGCCACCTTACTACTATAGTCACTTCTGATAAATATCTAATCCCTAAAATTATGTCTAACCAAAAACGTATTGTATTTTCTCTTCCATGATTGCAGTGCAAATTATTGGTCTCCTCATAAAGTCATTTTCAATCTGCTCCCTACCCTTCTCTACCCCACCCCATTTTTCTCAGATTGGTCAGAAAAATTAGTGTGAGGAAGAAAAATGGAAAAGGAGAAAAGAAAGTGACCAAGTGATACAATACTTAAAATAGATTATATTTCTCCTAACTAGATATGTTCAAATATTTTGATTCCGTTACAAAAGGTTTATCTGTGAACCTAAGAAGCAAATCTTAAGACACCAGTGAGTTTTTTATAATTACTAAATTCTCTTCCTCTGAGGTTGTGGCTTCCTTGTACCTTTTCAAGGCTTCAGCAAAGAAATGATTATGTAAAAACCGTTATGCCACTATGCACTAGGTTTCTGTAAAAAACTCTAACCTTGTTTTCTTTTGCTTTAGAGATTTTGTAGCCTCACACTAGCCTACTCGACCTTTTCCCCTCAAAATGCTTCTGAAACCTTATAAAATGTTAAGTGAGGTACTTAGTACTTGGTCAGAGGGAACTGCCTCGCCCTTATTCACAGTATTTTCATTCTAATTTGCAAATAGCCCTCAAGTTTTATACCGCACAACCTTTCCTTTACTTTCAGTGCCATCTAAAACCCTTTGAGAGAAACAAAGTCCTTTCCACTCTCCCCAGCTTCCCTAGTCCTGACTTAACAACACGGACAGCAGCCTTTTGCCTCCAACAACCATCAGGCCCAGCAACTGAGCTTCCAAATACAAAGCTCTTTTTTCCACTTCAAAGATGACAGCCAAAGAGCCAAGAGCTCCCTCCACAAAAAGCAGCCAACGATAACCTGCTCACCTTTCCTGCCGCCTTTCCCAATGCACTCACTTTCCCCCATTTCTAGCTATTTCTTCTGGAGGTCGAGATAATTCACCTCAAATATGTACCTTCCTCACGTTATGGACACAAGGTTTGCTCCTTCCTCCCTCTCAGAGAGAAAAAAAACTCAAGTTTTACTCCTGGGCGATAAACAGCACCTCTCCTCCACCCACTAGCCCCAAATCTCTCCCCTCCCCAATACACCCACACCTATTTCAAGAAGGGAGCTCTCTTCCCTAGAGCTACTAGAGTTTCCTAAAATCCCCACACCCTTCTTATGAGGAAGATCTTGCTTCTGCTCCCAGTAACCCCGAAGCCGATCTGAAGCATTCTTCCATCCAAGAGCCCCGGCTCCCCGCACAGTGTCCTCTCAGGCTGGGGAGGGCTAATGGTGGTGTGGACAACCATCCCTCAACTCTGACACTCTCCCCACCAGAAACAAGGCAGCACCTCTGCACCCCTCGTTTCTCCAAAAAAAGGGGGAATGCTCCTACCCCGGGAGCTAACACACACAGTAATCATAGAGACCCTCAAATCCCCGGACTCCGCCCCTCCCCGCGTCAGAACCTCTCTTCCTGGCGAAGGTCAGCGCCCCCTCCACTCCAAACCCCCTCCCCTCTCGGAAGGATTCCGGGCGCCCCCTCCCCTCTATGCCTCCCTTCCCACCCCCCACCCCAGGCGAGGATTCTTCTACGCCCCTTCCCATAGCGAGGATTCCACGCCCCCTTCCCTCCGGCCCTCTCCCGACCAGGAGGGGCGTGCCCCCCCCAACCCCCTCAAGATTCCACGCCCCCTCCCCTCTACCCCCTCCTCCCCCGGCGATCACTCCCCCTCCCCACGCGCCGGGGGCCGGGCCGGACGCGCCCTCCGCCCGAGGCTGCAGGAGCCCGCACTCACCCACAGCTCTGTGCCCCAGCTCATGGTGCAGGGGGCGGGGAGGGGAGATCCGCGTCCAGCTCCGGTGCTCAGCCCCCAGTCCAAGGCCGCCGCCGCCGCCGCCCCCCTCCCCTCTTCTCCCGCTCTCCCTCAGCTCTAGCTCCGCGTCTCCAAAGCGGGCGACTCCAAACGCCCGAAGCCCCGTTTCTCGTCGTCCAACCGGGCCGCCCCCAGCCCAACCCAGCCTAGCCCAGCCCAGCCCGCAGCCTCCTCTGCCGACGCCGGCTGCAGGGCTCTCTTCCTCCCCAGCTCTCGCCTCCGCCTCCTCCCCTCTCGCCGCTCCACAGCAAAATGGCCAGAGGAGCCAACGGCAGCCGCGGCAGCCGCCAGACTCCGCGGGGAGGGCGGGGCAGCACTGACAGCTCGCGCGCTCGTTAGCTCACGTGCGCGCGCGCGCGTCGCTCCGCAGCCTGGAGGGGGGAAGGGGAGGAGGAAGGAGCGAGACCCTGGGCCTGGGTACGGGTGCTCACCACACCAGGGTCAGGGCGCCGCCAGCTGGTAGAGCAAATGCCGGGGGAGCAGGGAGCAGCTGCAGTTTGTATGCGTCGTCCTGGGGACCGGAAGGACGCCAAGGAGGAGAGTGGAAGCATCTGAGTAATAGGACTCCCAGATAAATAAATAAAAACAAAATCACTCCTTACTATTAGTAATTGTGCTCTGCTCTGCAAAACAGTCACTCGGCCTTTGATGGTATTCTGCAATTATAATTAATAATACTTTCCGAGCGGTAACACTATTGCACTTAATACTACATTGGATTTAATAACAATCCTTTTTCCTTGAAGGCCTTAATAACAACAGTTTGCCATCACGATAATTTCTACATAGCGAGCAACTTATGTGGCTGGGAAAGCCAAGGAATGTAGTGCAGTGGGCTTGGCATTATTACAATAAGGAGCAGGGAGACAGGCCGGGATATAGCGTAGAAACTAAACAGCTTCTCGAGGATTACATAGGGTTTTACCATGCAAGAAGCTGGGACTCCCTAACCTTGGGATTTTAATCTCAAGACTAGAGGTGATTTTTCTGATATTTTCTGCCAAGGAAATGTTTGGCATTAAAATAATTTTTATTTATTAAATATTTCTTGCCTTTCCTAAATAGCTATTACTTTACTCTAAATGTGTGTTCTCAGTAACACATTCCCTTCTCCCAAGAATAAACTCCTATCTTGCTTAGACCATTCACAGCATGGAATGGAAAAGTATTCACTGCTGAAGCAACAGCTTTTTCTCTCTTAGCACTTATTCTGCTTTGTTCCAACATCTTTCCCAAAGCAGAGCCACTCCAGACCATCCTTTTGTGAATCACTGCAAATTCCAAAAGCAGGCTCCACTGTGGAAAATATTTCACTAGATGCTTTGCCCTTTTTTATCATCCTCTAACAGAAAGGGTGGAGCTGAAAGCCCTTACAGATAAGCCACTTCCTTTGCTGACCACAGAAACAATAAATTTAACCTGTCTGAACTGTTTAGTCTGTCTTATTTCAATTGCAAACTGCTCTGAACACGGTCTTGTTCTCATTTTGAAAATACTGTGTTTAGCTGTTCAACAAATCACAAAATAATAATTTCTTGTCTTTTTTGAAAAAATACAATTCTTGGTTCTGGGATCTTTCTGTAAGTATTCAAACCAGTGTTAATATGTCTTATTTTTTGTTTCATTTTTTAACTTTATATCATAGTACTGTTTCTTCTACTGACTTTCTTCAACTCTCTCCTGACTGACCCTCCCTACTCCCTTCTGTCACATTGTCCCCTCCAGGATGTCTTCCTTTTCCTGCACCCTTCTGTGTCTTCTCCAATTAAAATGAAAGCTCCCTGAGGGTAAGGACTAAGAGGCAGCCGCCTCTACTCATTCAAGAAATATTAAGTGGGGCGGCTAGGTGGCGCAGTGGATAAAGCACCGGCCCTGGATTCAGGAGTACCTGAGTTCAAATCTGGCCTCAGACACTTGACACTTACTAGCTGTGTGACCCTGGGCAAGTCACTTAACCCCAATTGCCCCGCAAAAAAAAAAAAAAACAAAACAAGAAATATTAAGTGCCTAATGTGTTCAAAGCACTGTGCTAGGTGCTAAGATAAATAAAGCCTGGTTTCTTCCCTTGTAGAAAGGGTTATTTCCAAAGGCAGGGCAATGAGAAGAGAAAAGTTTTCTTGGAGCAAATTACATTTGACCGGAGTCTGGAAAGATGGGTAGTATTTCAACAGACAATAAAGAAAAGAAGCCATTCTAGGCTTAGGAAATGGAATGAGCAAGGTCAGGAAGGTGCTAAAGCATTTGGGGAAACCTGAGTAAATCAGTTTGGCTGGAATATAGAGTACTTGACAGAGGCTGGTACATAGGGACTACAGCCAAGGGAAGAGTTTGTGGAGATAGGATTTCAGACATTTCCACTGGCTAATAGGCTAAAACCTGAAAATGGCCAAAGAAATGCAGATTAGCTGACAAGCTCATGTTTTCTTGATCATCTAAAGGCTACATTCACATTAGCTCTTAGACTTCAGTCATATGCAAAAATCTAAACTTTTCTAAGTACCTGGGGACTGCCATCTCAACAAGAAACACTAGTTGTTGAAATAATGCTTTTAAGATTAAATAATCTGTTGGCCTAAAGGAAGGAAGGAAGGGTGAGTGAGACAGAAACAGAGAAAGAGACAGACAGAGACAGAGACAGAGAGAGCCCCACCAAAATCCAACAGGAAACCTTTTGACATATAATCAATTGTGAATGAGTAAGCAGGTAAATGAGTTCTAATGAATGAAGAGTATGAAGGAGTTTTATAGTTAATGTGTCGATTATGTCAAAGTAAAAATATCTCTTAACTGTTTTGTCTTAACTGGAACATTATTCACAACATAATAGCAGCCTGATGGCCTTAGAAATTTTCATCATTCATGAAACTTAACCATATAAGGTAAAACCAATTACTCAGAACTTAGTAGGCATTTAATCAATGTTGATTGGCAATAAAAGTAAATCAACAAGGGAAAAGATATAATGCCATAGTATCAACATAAAACTTTTTTTTAACTGGAACTGTGATTATTTCTGGCAAGGAAACATCTTCAGACAATGTAATTTAGAGTGTTTAAAATAGCTCAGGCATTAAGGAGTTTTAGGTAACTTGACTCAGGGCCACATCCTAGAATGTTTCAAAATCAGGACTTAAACCTAGGTTTTCATCCTAGGTCTGCTCTTTGAACACTATGCTACCTCTACGTTTCTTCTCATAATAAATATTAGGAAGAACTATATCCACATTGTTGAGCTTCATTCAGAAATAAAAATCAAGTTAATCTTAACATTGTATTTTTGATCCATTACAAGTGATTTATAACATTCAAGAACTAATTTTGATTCTAGCTACTGTAAATCTAATCTGTAAATGCAAGCAGAAATCACCTGCTTTTACTACTCAAACCTTTATCAAATCTTCAACTCTACTTGGAGATTACATTTTCAAAAATAAGACCTTGGTGTTTACAAAATAAAGATCAGTACAATATTACGATCATATGGGACACTACTCACACTTTTAAAACAATGTTTTGCCATAATGAATTCTTGGGGGCAGCTAGGTGACACAGCAGATAGAGCACTAGCCCTGGAGTCAGAAGGACCTGAGTTCAAATCCGATCTCAGACACTTGACACTTATTAGCTGTGTGACCTCGGGCAAGTCACTCAACCCCAATTGCCTCACCAAAAAAACCCAAAAAACAATTCTTGGTGGAGTTGTGAACTGATCCAACTATTCTGGAGAACAATTTGGAACTATGACAAAAGACTATAAAACTGTCCAAACCCTTTGATCCAGCAATACCACTACTAGGTCTGTATCCCAAAGAGATCATAAAATAGGGAAAAGGACCCACATGTACAAAACTATTTATAGCAGCTCTTTTTTTAGTGGCAAAATATTGGAAATTGAGGGAATGCTCATCAATTGGGGAATGTCTGAACAAGTTGTGGTATATGAATTAATGGAATACTATTGAGCTATAAGAAATGATGAGCAGGCAGATTTCAGAAAAACCTGAAAATTCTTACATGAACTGATGCTGAGTGAAATGAGCAGAACTAGAACATTGTACACAATAATAGCAACACTGTGCAATGATCAAATCTGATAGGCTTAGCTCTTCTCTGCAATATAATGATGTAAGACAATTCCAAAAGACTCATGATAGAAAATGTTATATACATCCAGAGAAAGAACTATGGAGTTTGAATGCAAATTGAAGCATATACCATTTTCACTTTTTGTTTTTTTTTCTTTCTTGTGGTTTTTCCCTTTTGTTCTGATTCTTCTTTCACAACATGACTAACATGGAAATTTGTTTAACATGATTGTACATGTATAACCTATGTCATATTGCTTGTTGTCTTAGAGAGGGAGGAAGGGAAAAATTTGGAACTCAAAATCTTGTAAAAATGAAAGTTGAAAACTATCTTTACATGTAATTGGAAAAAATAGTATTAAGTAAAAAATGTTTTATTAATTCTTTTTTAGTGTTTTCTGAATATACTTCCATCCCTATAATCATTGTGAGTTGAACCCTTCTTTGTAACAAAGAAAAACAGGTCAAAATAATGATACAATGACCCTTTGTGACATGTTTCATTATTGGTTCTTCAGGAATAAGTTTGGTTATTGCATAAAGTTTAACTTCCTTTTAGTGTCCTTTTCGTTGTGATTAGTAGTTTAGTGTTCATTTCATTATTGTAGTCAATCCAGGTTTCCTGTAAATCTCAGCTATAGTTCCATCTTCTGCAAGAAATCTGAGTCCTTAATCTCTACAGTTTAGAACCTTCCCTCTGAGATTACTTCTCATTTTTATCCTGCACATATCTTCTTTGTGCATAGTTGTTTGCATATTGTCTTGTATATTGCTCTTCTGGAACTGCTTAATTCACTCAGCATCGATTCATATAAATCTACACATTTGTTTGAATTAATTTCTTAGAGTTAAATGGAAATAAGAATTAGACTTGTGTTTTCACTGATGTAGGAAACTCCCTCAAGCAGCAAAGGTCAGATGTACCTTCATTGCAATTTATGATCTTTTTTTTTTGGCGGGGGCAATGAGGGTTAAATGACTTGCCCAGGGTCACACAGCTAGTGAGTATGAAGAGTCTGAGGTCGGATTTGAACTCAGGTCCTCCTGAATCCAGGGCTGGTGCTTTATCCACTGTGCCACTTAGCTGCCCTGAAACTTATAATCTTAGACAGCACATACACTAAAACTAGGGCAACATGAAGAGGATTTTTGTGGACCCTGCAGAAGGATGAACTATATGTGCAGGGGCTGCTCATGAAACACTTTTGATTTTTAACTACATTTATGATCCTAATAGAGAACTAATTTATACATATACTACCAGATACTTAAAAATGAGATTTTTTTTAAAGAGCTAATTTCCATATTCAGGAGTCTTTCTTATTTTATCTGTGAGAATAATCCTTTCAACACTGTTTTATATTGTATGACAGCTAGTGTTGTTCATTGGTGAGGTAATTCTAATTATTTTCTTGGGCTTTTTTCTCCCCCTAAAAAATAGTTTCCAGCATTTATTCAAATGGGGAGACAACGTGCAAACAACAATGAACATACAAAATATATATTGGGTAAATTGGATGTTATCTCAGAGGGAAAGCACTAAATGGTGGGGGTTGGGGGTGGACTGGGAAAACCCTCTTTGAAAAGGTAAGATTTAAAAGGAGTCCAGGAAAACCAGGAGGGGTTAACCCATCTGGTTAGCATTGAACACTTAGTGTTTACATTAACTGGAAAGTTAAGAGAGTCCTAAAGTGGAAAAATCTTTGGGGAAGAATTGAAGTAGGAATTTCATAGTGAAAAAAAAAATCCTAAAAGTTATAACCATTCTTTACACCTGTTAAGCTGGTGGTAATTTTCTAGCTTGAACGCCTTTGAAACTCTGAGCAAACATAAATATCAAGAAAAACCAGACCCGTAGAAACAAAATGGGTGAAACAGGACAGTCTTGTGGCTCAGCCAGTTAGGTAAAGTGTCATACTGAAGAAGAGATGGATCACAAGTTCATTTCTGAACTAAGAAATTCAAAAGTGTTACAGAACCAACATTCCCAGGGGCACTTTGAGTAAAGCATTTATTAAATGCTTAATACTTGTCAAGCACTGTGCTAAGTGCTGGGGATGAGAATACTACAAACAGGGGGCAGCTAGGTGGCACAGTGGATAAAGCACCAGCCCTGGATTCAGGAGTACCTGAGTTCAAATCTGGCCTCAGACACTTGACACTTACTAGCTGTGTGACCCTGGGCAAGTCACTTAACCACCATTGCCCCGCAAAAAAACCCCAAACAAACAGGAAAAAAAAAAGAATAGTACAAGCAGATTTTGCATTGAAGGTACTTATGTTGAAAATGAGGAAGATATGGGGCAGCTAGGTGGCTCAGTGGATAAGCACCGGCCCTGGAGTCAGGAGGACCTGAGTTCAAATATGACCTCAGACACTTAACACTTACTAGCTGTGTGACCCTAGGCAAGTCACCAATGGCCTCACAAAAAAAAAAAAAAGAAAGAAAATGAGGAAGACACCAGGTAGTGGGGAGCTGGAAAGCAGGAAAGGTGAAGGCTTCCAGATGTTCCTCTCACTTGATGCTGTCTCCCAAATCTGTGTCTTTTCACTGCCTGTCTTCCATGCCCAGAATGTTCTCTCTCCTCATTTCCCCCTCCTGGTTTTCCTGGTTTCCTTCAAGACTGTTTAAATCTTAACTTTTCTTTTCTTTTTTTTTTTTTTAGTGAGGCAATTAGTGACTTGCACAGGGTCACACAGCTAGTGTTAAGTGTCTTGAGGTCACATTTGAACTCAGGTCCTCCTGACTCCAGAGCCAGTGCTCTATCCACTGAGCCACCTAGCTGCTCCATGTCTTCCTCATTTTCAACATAAGTACCTTCAATGCAAAATCTGCTTGTACTATTCTTTTTTTTTTCCTCTTTGTTTGTTTTTTTGCGGGGCAATGGTGGTTAAGTGACTTGCCCAGGGTCACACAGCTAGTAAGTGTCAAGTGTCTGAGGCCGGATTTGAACTCAGGTACTGCTGACTCCAGGGCCAGTGCTCTATCCACTGTGCCACCTAGCTGCCCTTAAATCTTACCTTTTCTTTTTTTTTTTTTTTGCGGGGCCATGGGGGTTAAGTGACTTGCCCAGGGTCACACAGCTAGTAAGTGTCGAGTGTCTGGATTTGAACTCAGGTCCTCCTGAATCCAAGGCCGTGCTTTATCCACTGTGCCACCTAGCTGCCCCCCAATCTTACCTTTTCAAAGAGGGTTTTCCCAGTCCACAATCCACCCCCAACCCCCACCCTTTAGTGCTTTCCCTCTGAGATAACATCCAATCTACCCAATAAATATTTTGTATGTTCATTGTTGTCTCCCCATTTGAATGTGAGCTACTAGAGCTCTAGTCTGGGGCTGTTAGTCTTTTCTTTGTATTTCCATTTAGCATGGTATTGGGCACACAATATTTAAGTATTTGTTTATTTGACTTGACTAGATTGGGTAGGTGTGGCAGCATGATTTGTAGACGGCCAGGAAAATGATAACCTGGATTTTGGAAAGAGAAGACAATCCCTCTCCAGTCAGAGCTCAGGGTGGTTCCCAGGGTGGAGTCCAAGTTTAAGGTGAGAGGAGGTGGGAAGAACCAGCTAGAGAAGAGAAACCTTGGTTTAGAGATAGCCCTACTATTACTGTAGAGATCAGTAGGAATCTCTCAAACCAAAGAAGCCATGTGCAGTTCCTTTCCCACAAGCCAGGGACCTGCTTGAGGAATGAAGCTGTAGCTTCCACAGAAATGGCTTGTCTTTTAAACCTGAGTGAAAGCTACATTTGGAGATGGGGGTGGGGTAATGTTTACAAACTTGCTTTTTGGAGAAAAGGAGGTAAAAGCTATCCCAAATCATAAGATTAGGTCTTGACCTGACATCTACTTGGTATCCTGGAGAAAAAGGGAAAAAAGGTATTCCAATTCATAAGACTAGATTTTGACCTGACACCTAGTTGGTATCCTGGAGAAGAGGGACTGGGCCGATTCTATATTTCTCCCCAGAACTCTAAGCACAGGACCTTTATTTTATTTATATGTTTATTTATTTTGTGTGAGGCAATTGGGGTTAAGTGACTTGCCCAGAGTCACACAGCTAGTAAGTGTCTGAGGTCAGATTTGAACTCAGGTCCTCCTGAATCCAGGGTCAATGCTTTATCCACTGTGCCACCCAGCTGCTAGCACAGGGCCTTTATACAGAGTAAGCAGTTAATAAATGGTTGTTGAAGTTGTGGTATATGAATGTAATGGAATACTATTGTGCTATAAGAAATGATGAGCAAGTAGATTTCAGAGAAACCTGAAAGGACATACTTGAAGTGATCTTGAGTGAAGTGAACAGAACCAGGAGAACATTGTACATAGTATCAGCAACATTGTGTGATGATCAGCTGTGATAGGCTTGACTCTTCTCAGCAATACAATTGTCCAAGATAGTTCCAAAGGACTGGTGATGGAAAATGCTCTCCAAATCCAGAAAAAAAGAACTGTGGAACCTAGATGCAGATTGAACCATACTGTTTCTACTTCTTTTGTTTTTCTTTTTTGAGGTTTTTTTCCTTTTGTTCTGATTCTTCTTTCACAGCATGACTAATGCAGAAATGTTTAATGTTATTGTACATATTGGTACATATTGTACAGATTGCTTCCTGTCTTGAGGAGGGGGGAGGGAGGGAAGAGAGGGAGAAAAATTTGGAACTAGAAATCATAAAAACAAATGTTGAAAACTATTGTGAGATATAAATTGGATATTAGATCATAAATCTACCCTACTTAACCTTTCCCTTAATTTATCTCCCAGACTAGTAAATGGAAGAAGCTTCTGGTTTTCTAGATAGACCTTTTATTGTATGGTAGTCACAAGGTGATGTTGATTAGAAGGATAGGAAAGTAGAAATACAATACAAATCGTCTTAAGTCTAGGCTTAGTCTATATTCTGTATAAAACTCACCAAAACCCAAGGCCACCTTTGGGGAGAGAGACCGAGTCAAGCGCGTGCTGTTAACCGAGAGCCGGGCCGAGTCAAACTCCAGTCTGCGTCTGTCTGTGCAGCGCAGCCAGGAGACCAGCGGAGTAGAAAAAAAGCCCCACTTCCATTCTCTCCTTGCCTTTTAAGCTCGCACCCCAGAAGTCGAGTGCTCAGCAGGCAATCTGGCGTGCGTCGCAGGCGGACTGGTGTACGTAGCTCATGCTGTTGGTCTCCTCCCCAAAAGGGTGGTCCTAAAAAAAACTGGCGTCTCTCCATTATCTAACCAACTGTTAAAACTTTTTACCACACTATCTCTACATGTAACTAGAAAATAATAAAATACTTTTATGATTAAAAAAATGGTTGTTGAATTGAATTGAATGTAAAGTGCTTTCTTTATGACAATTAGCCTGTAATACAAGTGTTTAACCAGCACAGTATTTAACAGTGCTTTAACATAGCTGCAGAATACTAACCTACCAGTAACATCAAAGTTCTTCAAAAATTGATGTAGAGGTACCAGGTATTATTATTGTTAATAATAATTATTATTATTTAATAAACTACTAGGGCTAAATGCTACCACTGGTAATAATTTTTATTTAACAAAGAAGAAGAAGAAAGAGAAACTTAAAAAGGTACTTGCTAAGGGGCAGCTAGGTGGTGCAGTGGATAAAGCACTGGCCCTGGATTCAGGAGGACCTGAGTTCAAATCCGACCTCAGACACTTAACACTTGATGTGTCACCTTGGACAAGTCACTTAACCTCCATTGCCTCACCCAAACAAAAAAAAAAAAAACCCTGAAAACTCCCATGGAGATACTATTTCCCTGGGTGCAGATTACAAGTCATGTACAAAAAAATCCTGCTTTGAGATCTCTTCTGGAGGTTTTCTTTTTTTAATATGTAAAAAATAGTTTTATATATACAACTTTTGGAGATGGAGAGAGGTAATGAAAATATTAAAACTTAAAATATTAAGCAATAAATATTAAATTTTTATTTTTATTCAAAAATAACATTTTATCAGTTGAATTATATAAATTAAATACAAAACTTTTAAATTTCAACAGTAATCTGTTAACATTTTCTGAATTCTACCAGTGCAGTACTAAGATTGTCTGTATGTGTTCTCTAACTTTCATGATATGTATGAACTGGCTCATCTTTTCCAGGCATATGTCTTTTATGATGATTATGATGGTGATAATAATAATAATAATAATTAGACATAATAATCCCTACTGAAAATGCCAAATAGAAGCACAATAAACACTCTAAGATCATGTCATTTTATAAGGTCATTCAACTTAAAAGTCCAAAACAGAAGGAACCCAAATTTTAAGCCCTTATAGTTTTCTTCTGGAAATAATGGATGAAACTGAAAAGAGGAACAGACAAAATATGGAAAAGATCAGTCAATTTCTACAACAAACAATTTTTTCCAGCAATACCCCATTGATAACTAGAGCTTTACTTCCAACTGGGTCCTCTACAGCTAATATCCAGAGGTACAAACCCTGTGTGAAGAAGGGACCTGCAGTCCCCACCACCACCAATTGCCAATAGGGCAAGCAAGTAAATTTAGTGGAAGTAGGCAGCAAGTAAGTTTAGTTGAATTGGTAAAGTGTCAAAGGGGGAGAAAATATTGGTAGCATATACCTGATCAAACTACTGCCACTATTTTGCCAAATACAGTGGTAGAGAAAAGAACAGAGTCCAAGAACTCTGAAAACTGCTGTGTTCTTGAGGCTCTTGCATTTATTTATCTATTTTTGCTTTCAGCCTGGTCTCTGTAGTCATCATCATGGAAAACATTTATGGAGAAGGGATCTGGCATCCCCACCATGAGTACCCCAGTGCCAACTGCTATCAATGGGCAGGGAAGCCCCGGAACCTCTGGATTAGCAATGCCCCCAAGACCACAAATCCTGCTGTTAGCTTGCTACTTGCCCAGGGAAGTGACCTTTGTAGAAACTTCTGTACATGCCTCCTGAGGAGCTGGTAGCTACTGTGATGTTTAAAATCTAAATTGTGGTAGCCTTAAATTAGAAGCTTTAGCACCAGTCCTTGGGCATTAAACATTTATTAAAAGCATACAGATAGGGGCGGCTAGGTGGCACAGTGGATAGAGCACCAGCCCTGGAGTCAGGAGGATCTGAGTTCAAATCTGGCCTCAGACACTTAACACGTACTAACTGTGTGACCCTGGGCAAGTCACTTAACCCCAATTGCCTCACTAAAAAAAAAAAAAAGCATACAGATATTCCCATGGAGTTCAGAAAGTTAAGAAAAAAGCCTATTTAGCCTAGAGTTCCAGCCTGGTCTGGTTCTTCCTCAAGTCCTCTGCCACAAGCCTGCTTTAATAAGGAACTCTCTTCAGCAAGCTGATTGTGGAAGCTCTTTTTTTTTTTTGTAGTGAGGCAATTGGGGTTAAGTGACTTGCCCAGGGTCACACAGCTAGTAAGTGTTAAGTGTCTGAGGCCGGATTTGAAATCAGGTACTCCTGAATCCAGGGCCAGTGCTTTATCCACTGCGCCATCTAGCGGCCCCATGGAAGCTTTTTATGGGTCTGGAACAGAGGTGGTCCTTACACACTGCTTCAAGCTGATTGGTTGGCATTATCCAAATCCACTGGTTCTGAAGGTGTTCGCAAGGTGTGATTACAATCCAGTTAACTTGAAGTAGGCTAATCAGAAGTTAATTACTCTCCCTTGATTCAATCAGTCTAGATTAATCTCCAGGTGGGTCTTTGAGTATCTGCTAAATCTCATTATTTCATCACACTACCTAAGACCCAGAAAACAATTTTCACAACCAAAGGCCTTTACATTCTCAAATGGTTAAACATCAGAGATAATATTTATCAATCGAAATGACATTAAATGCATTGGCATCTGTTTTGTCTCTGCCTGGTAAGCACCATAAAGACTTTGCCTGTGATTTGTTTTTTTTTGGTGAGGCAATGAGGGTTAAGTGACTTGCCCAGGGTCACACAGCCAATAAGTGTCAAATGTCTGAGGCTGGATTTGAACTCAGGTCCTCCTGAATCCAGAGCCAGTGCTTTATCCACCGCACCACCTAGCTGCCCCACTTTGCCTGTGATTTATAGCTGCATCCTCCCATTGTGTATTGTCTCCCCCAAGGAGAATAAGATCTCATGGAGAGAAGGCATTGTCTTTTTTTTCTTTTTGTAGTCCCAGTGCTTGGCACATATGGCTTTGCACTCTTTCTTTCTTTCTTCCTTTTTTTTTTTCCGGGGCAATGAGGGTTAAATGACTTGCCCAGGGTCACACAGCTAATAAGTGTCAAGTGTCTGAGGCCGGATTTGAACTCAGGTGGTCCTCCTGAATCCAGGGCTTGTGCTTTATCCACTGTGCCACCTAGCTGCCCCCTCATTCATTCTTCAATGACAGTGCAATCACCACATTTGGACTTTAACATAAGTCCCTTTTCCTGAACGAATAAATAGAAATGGCAACAGAGAAAACAAAGATAGGAAGCCCACCTGGACCAAAAGAAGTATACATACAGAAGAGGTACATGCTTGAGGTAACAATTCTGAGGTTACAAATAATTCTCAAGATATCTCAAAGTGGGGTAGCTATTGAACAATTTAAAAAATAATAGGGGCAGCTAGATGGCGCATTGGTTAAAGCGCTGGCCCTGGATTCAGGAGTACCTGAGTTCAAATCCAGACTCAGACACTTGACACTTACTAGCTGTGTGACCCTGGGCAGGTCACTTAACCCCCACTGCCCCACCAAAAAAAAAAAATGGGCAGCTAGGTGACGCAGTGGATAGAGCACTGGCCCTGGAGTCAGGAGTACCTGAGTTCAAATCTGGCCTCAGACACTTAACACGTACTAGCTGTGTGACCCTGGGCAAGTCACTTAACCCCAATTGCCTCACCAAAAAAAAATTATATCCCAGAGCAGACCATATCTTTACAGTTACACAATTAACTGAAAGATGGAGAAAATACAAAACTCCACTGAACCTACTGTTGATTTTTAAAGAAAAGCATTTGATTTGGTAGAGCAAAATTTAACCTAAAAGGGCTTTCCAACAAGATGTCTTCCATATATAGGGTAAAAATCATAAAAGATTCCTCTATAGGGGCAGCTAGGTGGCTCAGTGGGTGGAGCACTGGCCCTGGGTTCAGGAGGACCTGAGTTCAAATCTGACCTCAGACCCTTGACACTTATTAGCTGTGTGGCCCTGGGCAAGTCACTTAACCCTCACTGCCCCACCAAAAAAAAAAAAAAGATTCCTTCTCTATAGATGTTTAATTCTCTGATCATTAATATAAACAGACATAAAACAGATGCTTGCTACTTTTATGAAGACAAATTGTACAGTCCAAATTCGACAGGAATGGTGAGGTACTGTTCCTTTCTCTTCAAAAACTATCAATGCCTCCTTATTACCTACAAGATAAAACATAAATTCCTTGACCCAGTTTTTAAGGTTGTCCAGAATCTGGCTTTTCAGGTAGGGAAGGACTGAGCTGGATGAACTGAGTTCCCTCCCAACTGATTCTTTGACACCTGTTTAGCTTTAATTAACATTACTCTCCTAGGTAAATGCCAACTCTGGCCATCTTTCATGGCTGCAATTCACTCCTTCACTTCAGTCTAGCAAAATCCTCTTCTTTAAAGGCTCAGCTCAAGTGCCACTTCCTCTATGCAGCTTTCCCTAATTTTTATATCTGAATATCTTCTCTTTTGGCTTATGTTTTTCTACAGTACTTTGTCAGAATCTCCTCTTTGCCCTCAGCACCAGACTAATCATTAGCAGATTAATCCATGACATGCTACCTCTTCTTACTGGGACCATCATCTCCACCGGCTCCTCCTCACCAGTACCTGGCCCCTGTTTCTTCCAGGCCCTACCCTCCCTCTCTCCCCTCCACTTTTTTCTTTCTTTGTTTCTTTCTTTTTTTGGGGGGGGGGGCAATTGAGGTTAAGTGCCTTGCCCAGGGTCACACAGCTATTTAAGTGTCTGAGGCGGGATTTGAATTCAGGTCCTCCTGACTCCAGGGCCGGTGCTCTATCCACTGTGCCACCTAGCTGCCCCCCCCCCTTTTTTTTTGAGGCGGGTCCGCACAGGCCAGTTTATTGCAGTTTAAATACCTTTCTCTTCTCATTTTGTCTTTTTTTTTTTCGTAAAGAAATTAAAATACACACACACCTAAAGAAAGGGTAAGGCTGTGAGGAAGTGGGCTGCGGAGGAGGAAGGCTTGGAGCCACCAGTTCCAAGAACCCCTAGTCGTGGGGTGGCCCCACCCATCCCCAAGGCTTCCTCTCTTCCTAGCAGCTGTCTCTGTACCTCCCGGGAAAAAGAGAGAGGGTAGGTGGGGACTGGCCAAACGAGGTCCAGGAATGAGTAAGTAAGTAACCTCTTTCCTTGTGTCCTGCCCCATTCCATCAAGGTGAAGGCAGGAAAGGGGGAGCCCAGCAGGGACCCATTAGGTGTCATAACTGAATCAAAGTCGGGGGAGAGGAGAGGAAAAGGGAGTCAGAGAAAACAGACAGAAATGTCCCCTGTCCACACTTGCCTTATCTTGAAGGGGGCAGGTAGTAAGGGTTGGGGCTTTTATCTGTCACTTCTGGGGCTTTTTCTCCCTATTCAGTAGTTCGTGAACTTTCCCCTTTTCTTTAGATTTTGTCTTCTCCCATTTGGGTTGGGATCTGGGACTGTCATACTTCCTTGTATCTTTAGCTTTGGAATTTAGCACAAGGCAAGCACTTAAGAAATGCCTTATCTACTTTTTATTCATCTTCCTGGTACACATGGTGTATTCCCCCAATAGGTTGTAATTTCCTCGAAGGCAAGAGCTGTCACTTTTATTTTTGTATATGTTGTCAAACACAGTACATAGTAAGCACTTAATGTTTATTGAACTCCTCAGTGTGCATTTTTTTTTGGTTGTTGTTGTTATTCTCTCGAGGCCTATCTGCCAGGCTTGCTAAGGAAAAAGAAAAGGATGTCACTTACCGAGGAAAGGCACGGATCTCACCAATTCAAAACAAAATAACACTATACAAAAGGATCCAAAGGCTGCTTCACGGCAGTTTTCTGTCATGGGATTTCCTGTAAGCAAGAGGGTGGACATCAACAGATTTCTAGTACACAACAAACTGCATGCTTTGGGTGGAATTTGCAAAGAAAAAAAATGTTAGGAAGAAAAGCTTTCAAACGATGCCGCGCTGTCCCAAATCAGAATAGGGTGCCTTGGGAAGCAATGAGTTCCCATTAATAGGGATCTTCAAAGGGAGAGAATGCCTGCTCTGGTACATCTTGAACTCAATGACCTCTGAGGCTCCTTCCGGCTCTGCCAATCCGCACCTGACCCAGGCCTGGAGAGTCGCTTGGCTAGCGGCCCCCACACGCTCTGCAGCCCGGAGCTGGGGAAAGCCTCACCGGGCTAACGGTTCCTGTCTATCAACAACCGGGTCTTCTTAATACTGAACAGCTCTGAATATGAGTTGCCCGTCCTTCAGTGACGTCCGGTGATCCAGCCACTGATTGGGAGGGGCCCCGGGAGGGGCGGGGAGGGAAAGGAGGGAATCAGCTGTTGCCATCGCAACCCCACACAAACTTCCCAAGTTGTTCCGCTCTCCCCCTCTGTGCTTCTCTCGTATGGGCCAAACTGGAGCTTGGGGGCAATAGAAAGGGCGGAACGGATTATTTTAGGGAGGCTGGAGTCAGTGCCTTTTTGCCTCTTAGCCTCTATATACAACGATCGCACAGAGAACCAGAGTACTTAAGAACTACCCAAGTCACCTATACACACGGAATGGCCTTTTCTCCCTTCCGGTGTCCCCGCCCTTTGACCCCGGAAGTGAGCTGGAGAGGCCAAAGGCGGGGGTGGGGGCGGCTTGTGATGCTGGAACAAACATGGCTGCCTCAATATCCTTATGCCGCTTGGGCTCTAGCCCGGGCCGCCGGCTGCTCCTGTTGCTGGGACTCCTGCAGCTCTTGGGTCACCTCGGCCAGGGTCGCGTCCACCATCTAGCGCTCAAGGTAGCAGGGTTCGGGAGGCCGGGGAGGCCGGAGGAGGGGGTGTCTGGTCGGGGGCGGGGCAGGGGACTCCTTGGGGTGGTTGGGGCCTTTCCCTTCTCTCCCTCTCTCTTCCCCCTCCACGCCCCCTTTCCCCTACTCTCTTTTTCACCCCTTCCGTCCTTCTTTCCCCTTCCCTCCCTCCTTCCTCCCCTCCATCCTCTTCCTCCTCTTCTCCTCTCTTTCGGTATCTCTCCTCTCTTTTCTTCAGTTTAGTAAACATTTATTAAATGCCTGTGTACTAGGCACTCATCTCCCCCTCTCTTTTCCCTCCCCTCCTATATGTCTTCTCTCCCTCTCGTCTCTCTTTTCTTCCCCTCTCTTCCTATATCTCTCTCCTCTCTTCTTTCCTCTTCTTTCCTCTCCCTCCCTTCCTCATCTCTCCACCTTCTCCCCCCCTTCTCCCTTCCCTGCTTTCTCTCTACACTTTCACCCTCTCCTGTATCTCCCTCTCTCCTATATATCTCCTCTCCTTCAGCCCCTCTCCTCCTCTCCGTCTCCCTCCCCCTCCCCTCCTCCCTCTCCCTTTCCTCCTCTTCTTCCTCTCCCTCCCTTCCTGTAACTTTCCTTCCCACTTCTCTTCCTCTCTTCTCTTTCTCTCTCTTTTGCTCCTCTCCTCTTGTATCTTTCCTTGCCATTTCCTCTTTCCCTTTCCTCCTCTTTTCCTCCCCCACCCTCCCCTTTCTCTCCTCTGCATCTCTTCTCCCTGCCTTCTTCCTCCCCCCTCTCTCTCTCCTGCCTCTTCTCTCTAGCTTTCCTTTCCCTTTCTCTCTTCTTTTCTGTTTCTTTCCTACCTCTTCCAAGGCAGTGGCCATCAGGGTTCTTGGTGGGGAGGTGTCCCCCATTGATTTGAAATGTCACCACTCTGGGGACAGGGAAGAGCAGGAACTGGGAGAACTATTCTGTTGTCCAGGAGCAAAGATCATAAAAATGATAACATTGGAAAAGACTTTAGAAATCCATCCCTCTCATTTTACTGAGAAGGAACTGGGTTTGTTAAGGGTCTTGCCCAGGGTCACACTGGTAGTCTATATGAAGGTTGGAATTCTAACTGAGGTCCTTTGGCTTGAAATTTCTCTTGTCTTTTTCAAGTTCTCTTCTTCATTAAGAAACAAAATCGCTGTGTCCCATACCCCCATATTCCCAGTTTTCTCTCCTAACCTTTTGACTTTCTCCCTCCTTGCTCTCATTTTTCAGTGATACTAGTATATCTGATGGCATTTAGGAAGGTTGGAGTTAGATATTTTTTCAGCCTACATCCCCCTGCCCTGGTAATAATTTTACTGTGCTTCCTTCCCAATAATCCTGTGAAGTATCATCTCTGTTTGATAGCAGAGGAGACTACAGCTCAAGGATATGAATGATCCTCACAGTGTGCTGTAGTGGGAAAAGCACAGGATTTAAGAGTCAGAAGACCTGGGTTCTAGTTCCGTTTACTAGCCCTAGGACATGTTGTAAATCACTTCACCTCAGTCAAGTCTCTGTCTCCCTCAGTTTCAGTTTCCTCTTCTGTGAAACTCTAGATGGTGATAGGATTTAGAACTGGAGGAACTTTCTAGGTTACCTAATCCATGTGGCTCAGTGGATGCAGCACTGGGCCTGGAATCAATCAGGAAGACTTGAATTCAAATCCAGTTTTAGAATTTACCAGTTGTGTGACACTCAACCCAGTTTGCCTTAATCTCTTGGTTCCCCAGCAAACCACTTCAGTATCTTTGCCAAGAAAATCCCATGGACTGTATGGTCCGTGGGATTACAAAGAGTTGGACATGACTGAACAACAAGAAGCCCAATCCCTTTATTTTATATACGACGGAGCTGAGGTCCAGAAAAGTTAAATAACTTGGCCAAGATCATGAAACTGACTGTGTCAGGATTTGAACCCTGGCCTTTACTCTTTCTACTAGCATGCTTATTTAAGATCCCTTCTAGCACACAGCTGTGGGTGTATTGAAAGGTTTTGTCCTGAGCTGTCATTTCTTTATATGTTCTTTACTGTTATTCAGTCATGTCCTAGTCTTTGTAACCCCATTTGGGATTTTCTCGGCAAGGATACTGGAGTGGTTTGCCATTTCTTCTCCAGCTCATTTTACAGTTGAAAAAATTTAGGCAAACAAGTCAAAGTAACATGTGCCTAGGGTTACACAGCTGGTAAGTGTCTGAGGGAAGATTTGAATCTAGGATGATGCCCATGCTCTTTCTTAATAACTTTATAAGCTCCCAGAGGTTTAATTATTGTCTCTATACAGATGATTCTTGTGGTTCAATCAGAATTACTTTCTTATTTTCAACTCTTTGTCCTGGAGACATCTCAGACTCATGTCCAGACTCTTCATTTCTTCCCTCTCCTTGCCCATCCCAAATTTTACATCCCCTATTTCCTATCAGGGGCAGCTAAGTGGTTTATTAGATAGATGGCAGTCAAGAAACTAATCTTCTTGCCAGACACTTACTAGCTGTGTGACCCTGTGCAAGTCACTTAACCCTGTTTGCTTTAATTCCTCATTGTAAAATGGGCTGGGGAAAGAAAGGGCAAACTTCTCCAGTATCTTTGCGGAGAAAACTCTGAATGAGGTCACAAAGAGTCAGACATGACTGAAAAATGACTGAACTTTTCTATTGAGTACATCATCCTTTTAGTTATTAGGTTTACAATCTTAGTGTCATTCCCAACTCCTCAATCTCTTTTTATCCCACATATTCAATCAGTTGCCAAATTTACTGCATCTTTCTTTACAAAATTTCACATTCATCTTTCCTCTCTCCTCATACTTTAATTTAGGCCCTTATTCCTCAACTGGACTATTGCACTGGCCTTCTACAGTGGTTTCCCTGCCTCACGTCTCTCTGCACTGATCTCTACAGCTCCATCACACAGCTGCCAAAGTGATTTTCCTTAGGTACAGATCTGATCCTGTTCCTCCTCTACTCACCAAACTCTAATGGCTCCCTACTGTTTCCAGAATACAATATAAAAATCCCTGTTTGCCTCTTAAAGCCATTTGTAGCCTAGTCCAACTTACCTTTCTGGTCTTGTTATAATTCACTCCCCTTCCTGTATGTACCCTGTGGTCAAAGGCCTAACTGGCCTTTCCTCTTCCTTATACAAATGTCTTTGTACTGTCTGTCCCCCATGCCTGGCATGTACTCTCTCTTCACCTTCACCTCATTGAGTCCCTCACTTTCTTCAGGATAGCCCAAGCACAACCTTCTTTCGCACAAGCTTCCAACCTGGAGTACGCGTGTCCCTAAGGGGTATGAGGAGCTTGTCAGTGCGTTATAGGGATTATTTAGTGAACAACTATATTATCCTATTGAAATGATTTGATCTCTTTATTCCCTAAGTGCATAGTAAACTCTAGGATTTATTTACTTTCCCTATTGGATTAGGGGTAACAAAAAGGTTTTCTAAGGAGAACAAGGAATACAGAATCTGAAAAAAGTTTGGAATTATTGTTCTACATAAATCTTCCTCATTCCTCACAACTGTTCATTCTTTCCTAACTACCATTTATTTATGTTGTATAGATTAATTCTACACATACTAAATTACATATATATTGTCTCACTCTCCCCCTTGTTATGGGGAGAAAGAGGTGGTGGGCATCCTTAGGTATTAATCTGTAAAGAATTACACTCTAGCACACAGTCCAATTAGAAATAAAATGGTCCTTTTATTGGCTGCTAGAGAAAGTGACTGAGAGGGAAGTCAAAGACTTAGCCTCAAGGGGAGGAGATGACTTAGAAACCTCTTCTTCCTCAAACAGAAGGAAGGCAAAAAGCTTTTATAGAGGATAGGTGGGGTGACCACCTGAAAATGGAAAGTTCCTGGGGGGGGGGATTTTTCTTTTTTTGGAATGATGATCCTGAGCTCTCTGGAGTTATCTTTGTCTTCTAGCTCCAGTCAGGTAATAACCATGCCTAACTGACTTTCCTGCTATGGAATTTTATCTCTCCTTACTTCTTAGGTATGTCAGTCCTCATAATCTAGTTGGCCAGTTTAAACTTTAATTGTCCTTTGACTCCTTGATATATGCCTGTCCTGTCCTAAGCCCCGCGTCACCTTCATCAAATTTAAGCTTACTTATTTAGAGTAGGAATTGTTTGTTTGGTTTGATCTTTGTATCCTTAGTTCCTAGCACAGTGCCCAGCACATAGTAGGCACTTAATAGTAAGCACTTAATGTTTTGGAGAAGGAAATGACAAACCAGTATCTTTGCCAAGAAAACCCTAAATGAGGTCATGAATAGTTGGATACAACTAATCAACTGAAAGCAACGGCAAATGTTTATTGAATGATTGACTCCTAGTCCAGGGTATTTTCCAATATTAATACTTTGCTGTAGTTGCCAGTATATTCTCTTCCTTGCCCTGTGTGCTGAGGGCTTTCTGAAGACTGAGATCATAAGATCATAAAATATAAAGATGGATCATCTTAAAAATCATCTAGTCTACTGCCTCATTTTATAAGCAGGGACTACGAGACTTAGAAAGTTTATGCAATTTTCCTAAGTCTCACCCAAATATTAAGTAGCAGAGCTGAAATATGATAGTAGCTCCTTTGATTTCAAATACTATACTCTTCCCTTTCCCTGAAAAACCTGGAAGGAAATTTAAATAAGAATAGATCACATTTCTAAAGGTTTTAAGATATACAAAGCACTTCCTTGCAACTGAAATTAAGTCCTGATCTGCAAATGTTGCCAATTTACTGACACAAACTCGATTTAGAGTCATATAAGTGGTAAGACTGGGGCTTTAACCCACTTCTTCTGACTTCAAGCCAGATGCTCCTTACCCCCCAGAGGAACCTGACTGCTAAAAAACTTTCTGATCACCTTTTAAACCATGTTCTGGATTAGAGAGCACCAAGCAAATTCATTTTATTTGTGGAAGGGAAAAGATACATGTTATCAAACAAGTGAATTGTTTCCCTTTGTTAAAAAAGCAAAACTCTTAAGGAAGGGCTCATAGTAGAAAGAACACTGCGTTTAGAGTCAGAGGACCTACATTGGAATCCCAGCTCTTCATTTTATTACATATGTGACTTTGGCCAAACCACTTCAAATCTCTGGGCCTCGGTTTCTTCATCTGTAAAATAAGATCCAATTCGATGGTCTCCAAGGTTCTTTCAAGTTCTGAGGCCAATTGCCTGTATTATTATTTTTTAAAAGAGGGTTTTTTTAAACCTTATAGAAGAAGGGAGTTATTTAATCCTCACAACAACTCTGTGAGGGAGGTGCTTTTATTATCTTCCTCTTACAGTTGAGGAAACTGAGTCAGACACTAGTTATTGAGTGTCTGAGGCCACATGGGCCCCAAGTTCTTATTTGCTGGGCCACCTAGCTGGTGCCAGACAATAAAGATTTTGCAGTGTGTAGACTGTGCAGTGCATCAAAGGATCATGGGATTGAAAACAGAAAAAACTTAATATAGTTCATACCTCTCACTTAAGAAATGAGGAAACTTAGTCTTTGGTGAGGCACCTCACTCTCACATAGACACAATCAGTGGGGACACGTTTATATTCGTGAATTTAAAGAATGCTCATATAAAAAGGTAGTGATGGAGGTTATTTTCAGTAAAGTTCATATCACTAATTTTCTAGATATGGCTGGTTCACTTTGTGTGGATTTTAAAGCCTCAAAAGGGAAAATGTTTTAATGCTTGGTTGTTTCTAGCTTTTAAATAGAAGCCTCATTTGAATACTGCAGCCAAATTGAAGAACTTTGATATCCTTGTACTCTTTGAAGGAAAGGTGATAGAGAAGTATCATAAATGATTGCATTGAGTTGTTACAGGTTAAGATTTTCCAATATTAACACTTTGCTGTAGTTTCCGGTATATTCTCTTCCTTGCCCTGTGTGCTGAGGGCTTTCTGAAAACGGATTTTTTGGAATAAGCATATCTTATTAACTTTATGATGTTTTTAATGTTAAGTCACTTAAATTGTTTTATCAGATTCTTTTTTTGGAGGGGGGGGGCTGGGCAATGAGGGTTTAGTGACTTGCCAGGGTCACACAGCTAGTGTCAGGTGTCTGAGGCCGGATTTGAATTCAGGTCCTCCTGAATCCAGGGCCAGTGCTCTATCCACTGTGCCACCCAGCTGCCCAGGAATTTATTTTTAAAAAGTAAAAGAGAAAAATAAATCTGAAAAACCAATCAACATGTCAAAATATGCCAACATATACAATGTTCAGCCTCTATAAAGGAGTGGGGAGTGGTGTCTTAGATCTCTTCTTTGGGACCAAGTTTGTTCTTAGTAATTTGCAAGCTTTCATTTTCATTTGTTTTGTGACATCATTTCTGTTTTATGCTTTTTTTTTTAAAGGTTGTGCTCCAACCCCTTATTTTAATTGTCTAAGTTTTATGCTACAAGTTTGTTTCTTGTGAACAACATATTGTTGGATTCTGTTCTCTGTTTTTATTTTTTTGTTTTGGGGCGAGGCAATTGGGGTTAAGTGACTTGCCCAGGATCACACAGCTAGTGTCTGAGGCCAGACTTGAACTCAGGTCCTCCTGAATCCAGGGTGGGTACTCTATCCACTGTGCCACCTAGCTGCCCCCTGTTTTATGCTTTTGAATGTCTCTAACAAGAAGGGTTGTTTTATTTTATCTTGTGTAAGATTTTCCTATTATTTTTATTATATTTCATCTTATATTCATCCCAGTGTTCTAACCTGTCAAGCTCAGTATTGTGATGCAGATTTCAAGAAATTATCTAAATACATGTTTTTACTGGTTCATAAATTTTTTCTTTCAATTTCTATTTTAGCTTCTGCTTCTAGAATATCAGGGCAATTTTTCCTGACAATCTCTTGGAAGATGGTGTCTAAGTTCTTATTTTGTTCATGGTTTTCAGGTAGTCCAATGATTTTCAAATTCTCTCTCCTGGGGCAGCTAAGTGGCACAGTGGATAAAGCACCAGCCCTGGATTCAGAAGGACCTGAGTTCAAATGTGGCCTCAGACACTTGACACTTACTAACTGTGTGACCTTGGGCAAGTCACTTAACCCTCACTGCCCTGCCCCCCCCAAAAAAGTTATCTCTCCTGTATTTATTTTCTAGGTCAGCTTTTTTCCAAGGAGATATTTCACATTGCCCTCTATTTTTTCATTCAATTGGATTTGCTTTACCATGTCTTGGTTTCTCATAAAGTCACTAGCTTCCATTTGTTCAATCCTAATTCTTAGGCAATTATTTTCATCAGACAGTTTTTTTAATCTCCTTTTCCATTTGACTTTTCAAACTGTTGACTTTTTTCTCATGACTCTCCTGTATTACTCTCATTTCTCTTTCTATTCTTTTCTCCCTCTCTCTACATCTTCCTTCTATCTCTCCTACTTTCTCCTCAAAGTCCCTTTTGAGAGCTTCCATGGCCTGAGAACAGTTCATATTTTTCTTGGAAGCTTTGGATGTAGGTGCCCTGAAGTTGTTTTCCTCTTCTGAGGGTGTAACTTGATCTTCCTTGTTGCTGAAGAAACTTTCTGTAGTTCCAAACTTTCTTTGCTTGCTCATCTTTTACTTTACTTTTAGCTTCCCACTGTGGGGCCCTGCTTCTAGCTACACTACTGTCCCCAGCTTCAGAGGGTCCCAGGTATTTTGGTTTGAGGGAGGGCGGGTTTTTCTCTTGCCTGGCCTGTTCTCTGGTCCAAAGATAACCCGCAAGCCAACTTGCTAGTTAACCAGCCAGCAGAGCACTGTGGTGGGTGTGTGTGTGTGTGTGTGTGTGTGTGTGTGTGTGAGAGAGAGAGAGAGAGAGAGAGAGAGAGAGAGAGAGAGAGAGAGAGAGAGAGAGAGAGAGAGAGGGAGGGAGGGGGAGGGAGAGGGAGGGAGAGAGGGAGAGAGGGAGAGAGGGAGAGGGAGGGAGGGGCAGGCAATTGGGGTTAAGTGACTTGCCCAGGGTCACACAGCCAAGTGTTAAGTGTCTGAGGTCAAATTTGAACTCAGGTCCTCGGTGTGTGTGTGTGTGTGTGTGTGTGTGTGTGTGTGTGTCTGTGAGAGAGAGAGAGAGAGAGAGAGGGAGAGGGAGAGGGAGAGGGAGGGAGGGGCAGGCAATTGGGGTTAAGTGACTTGCCCAGGGTCACACAGCCAAGTGTTAAGTGTCTGAGGTCAAATTTGAACTCAGGTCCTCCTGACTCTAGGGCTGCACTGTGGTGGTTTTTAGCTTGAAGGAGCCTGTGCCCCTCCCCCACCTGGGACTCCTGCCACTCTCACCCCACCTGTTCATAAATTTTTAATGAACTCCTTGCATCCTCATTATCATAGAATAATATGTCTGATTTAAGAGAATATTGTCCTTTCAAATCTTTGAAATCTCATGGTATGGTTTATTTTTTATTGAATTAGATAGAGCCAGTCCAATTTTGTTTAGCACTTAGATCAGTGCTAATCTTGAGTCTGGTTAAGAAGAAGAATTGGGGCAGCTAGATGGCGCAGTGGATAGAGCACCAGCCCTGAATTCAGGAGGACCTGAGTTCAAATTTGATCTCAGACACTTAGCATATGTGTAATTTAAGATTCTAAATGTGGATTCTAATCTGTTCCCCCAGTTTTGGGGGAAACTGACTAAAAATCACTGATAAAACGAGTTTAGGTTTTTAAGGGTTTATTGGAAAATAGAAAGAAAAAGATTGAGAACAGAATTCTAACATTTCCTGTGAAGTCCTCTGCCGCCACCACCATCAAGTCAGGAAGCCAAAAAGCCCCCAGCACTCTCTGCGCAGGCTCCCTTTCCTCCTTCCTGTCTCCTCCCAGACCATAGGAGGCTCCTCAAGTTGATTGGCTGGTAGCCTTGATAGACAGCACCCATGAGCAAATGTCATTTCCTGACGCCAAGGAAAAGCCACAGTGCCTCTGAGGCATTTTCCTCATGGTGGAGCTTTCCCACAGCAAGTCTCCAGTAGGTGGCGTCATTCCAATCATTACACATACTAGCTGTGTGACCCTAGGCAAGTCACTTAACCCCAATTGCCTCTCACACACACACACACACACAAATTTAAAAAAAGAAAAAGAATCACTTGCATTCTGGTAACATACATTTAATATTGATACTCTATGAGTTCCTTGTTATTTGAAGTCTTTAAGCAGAGGCTGAATGACGTATTGGAAATATAATAAAAGGATTTTATGCATTGGTAAGGGTTGGAATGTATGACCGTGGATCTCTTTCTAAGGAACTTGTAATACCTCATCTCTGTATATAGCTGTCTTTGTATAGGTAGTTGAGGAAGGACCAAAAAGAGGTGGTTTGCTTATACTAACTAAGCTTGTATGTTCAGTCAGTCATTCAGGAGGTTTTAGTTCAGAGAATTCAATCTAATGGATATATTTTGAAGGGATTGTAGGACATTTTCCCTGCATCATCACCTAATGTAATTTTTAAATGGAATTTTAATTTTAAGTATACCCCTTGAAAACTTCTGAATTGTCCCTTTTACTTTATTGGCATCAAAACAGTCCTTTGGGTTGCTTTGAGTGTAGTTGTGTTTGGATTATTTTTAATTGTTGTAATTGTCCAGAGGGCAAAAGGTTTATAAATTTTTCTAGCTTTGGGTAATATTGCTGCCAACATGTAGATTGCTATAAATGTGTGAAATTAGCTTCAATTTACCTGTACCTTTATTTTGATAATGAAAATGCTTACTTTTATTAAGAAAGTCTCAGCTTTAATAGCTTAAAACTCCACTCAAACTTTTGGGAAATGTTGTATGTCAAATTGAGCCAGTTACCATCATTCTCTTCAGGCCATATTTGAACTAGAAAACATCGTTAATTTTTAGTCCATTGTAAATGATTTATTTGTCCACAAGCTTTTTTCAGCATTGTGCTTTTTTATTTTACCCATCAACAAATAAAATATTGAGCGCCTTTTGTCATAATTTATGATCTCTGAGGTTCTTTCTAATGCTTAGAGTCTGTATTAGGCCTGGCATTCTGGAATTTTAACAAACTTTTATGCTATTTGCATCACAAACAAACTTTTCTTAGAGAAGCCTGGGGTGGAGTAAATAATCAAATAATTACTTTGCAAAGATCTTTAAAAAAAAAGAACAAAACAGGTTCTCTTGGGAATTTTAAGAATCATTTTGGTTTCCTCAGCTTTTATTAACTTCCTTTGTTACTTTAATCAATCTCTTGCTCTTGTTCTGTCTCCAATTTTAAATTTTAATATTTGTTATTTCCAAATGGTTTTCATTTTTAAAATAACAAAGAAAATTTGCTGTCAACAAATATTTTTTGTACCATAGAATATCCTTTTTCTCCTTCACCCCTTCTTTTGTGGATGAAAGAATAACATCAGAGCCATGAACCCCATAGTTATACATAAGAACACTTTAATTCAGATAATTTCAGAATGACTGATTATTAATGATAACAGCATTTCTGAGTTATGCAATCAAGAAAACTATATTATGTACTTACAGTTATCCTATTTAGAGAACATCTTTAGAAATTTGTGGATTCAAGCTCCGCAAATCCCTTTAAGCATTCAGTTAGCCTGTTCTTTAGTCTCTCTAAAGTATCCCTGACAACCAACATCCGCTTTAAGACTTCCAAAGATTGGGTCCTCACTACCCCTTAAGCCGGCCCATTTCACTATTGGACAGCTTTAGTTGTTAGGAAAAATTACTCCTGTTCGTCTAGGCCTGTCTGTCATTGATATAGAGAAATCTCGCCTGGACTAATTTGCAACTGTTCTGTTACAGCTGTTAGATCTCTTTGTGAAGTGAAGCGAGTTGTCCAGGCAGCCATAGCAAGTGTGTGTATGAAAGGCAAGATTTGAACCCTATATTCTTCCTGACTCTGAGGCCTGCTTTTACTACTTACTACTACTACTACTACTACTACTACTACTACTACTACTACTACTACTACTACTACTACTACTGGCTCTCACTTCTTCCCTTATGTAGAGCCAAAAAATGCTTCTCTTTTACTTCCGACCATTTCATGGGTCCTCCCTCTGGCCTCTCAGATAAAGCAAAGGGAATCTAATCCTTTTTCCACGTGATAAGCCATCAAATATTTAAAGATTAGCAAGAACTCCACCTCAAAGATCTCCCCCAGCCAGATTCCAGTCCTCCCATTTCTTCAGTCTTAGAAGAGTAGCTCCTAATTCAGTTCAATTTAATTGCTCTTTGAGAGCAATTACCAGAAGATCAGGATCTACTGGTAAAACCTGAAACCTAACTTGGTTGATCTCCAAGCCATTTGTTACTGTCCTACTCCCTTTCTTGAGGTTTGCCAGGGTTCCTGATCTCAGAGCCTTGGCTAGCAGTACTCTTTCTGCTGCTCCCAGTAATCTTTTATGTTCCTTAAATACTTCAGTGACCATGTATGGGTTGGCCAGTGAATAGTGTTTGGCCATTTTTATGACTGTCCGACTTTAAAGATTCTCTTTATAGTAAGTACATTGTCATGTTTCAAGTACATTACCATGTACTGAGAAGTAACCGAATTTTCTAGAAAACTGAATAGTCTTTTTTTTTTTTTTTTTTTGGTGAGGCAATTGGGGTTAAGTGATTTGCCCAGGGTCACACAGCTAGTAATTGTTAAACGTCTGAGGTCGGATTTGTACTCAGGTCCTCCTGGATCCAGGGCCAGTGCTCTATCCACTGCGCCATCTAGCTGCCCCTGAATAGAGTCTCATAAAATGACGAGGCTGTTTTATTTGAACTGGTTTTGCTTGAAAACTTCCAAAATATATCATATACTTCCCTGCCTTTTAAAATTATGGACTAAAATGATGAATCAAGAAATATGAACATTTCCATATAAAGGAATAGAAAAAGATTGTAAATGAAACTGTGAATGACCATTACAGATAGCTTGTTTTTTAAAGTATATATTAAATATAACATATTAGTACCAACCTGAATGTCTGTCCCCTTCTAAACTTCCTTCTCCTCTCTTCTGTGTGTTTTTAAATGTTTTCTTAGCTATTGTTTCTTTGTTTTCTTTTGTATTACCATCACTTCCTCCCTTCCCCCACTCAATTCTCCCCTAAAAAATAAAATCCTTTCCTTGCAACAAATAAGTATAATCAAGGAAAACTATCCACACATTGACCATACCTGAAAATGTCTGATTTTTCCCTTGTCCATCATCTCTGCTTTTTGTTCAGTAGTTTTTCAGTCGTGCCAGACTTTTCATGACCTCATTTGGGTTTTTTTTTTTTGGCAAAGATAGAAGAGTGTTTTGCCATTTCCTTCTCCAGCTCATTTTTACAAATGAAGAACTGAGGCAAACAGGTTGAAGTGACCTGCCCAGGGTCACACAGCTAGTAAGTGTCTGAGGCCAGATTTGAACTCCAAAAGATAAGTCTTCCTGCTTTGGGGGCCCAGTACTCTATCCATTTTGCCATCTAGCTGCCCAGTTTTGGGTCTAAAATATGAGTATATTATTTATTATTTATTTTTTTGTGTGTGAAGGTAGGTGATTTGCCCAGGGTCACACAGCTAGTAAGTGTCAAGTGTCTGAGGCCACAGTTGAACTCAGGTCCTCCTGAATCCAGGGCAGGTGCTTTATCCACTGTGCCACCTAGCTTCCCCTAAAACTAAAAGTTAAAAGGTTCTGACTGAGGGCCTGATTATTTGAAGTTTTAACAGAATAACTATTAATTGTTCTTCCCTGTTTCATTTATCTTTTCTTAGTCAGTTTGGAGGCTACAGATTTTTTTTTCCAATTCTGTTATCTCCAGTTTTCTGATTGCTTTCATAAGCCCTAAGTTTTGTTTGTTTGTTTGTTTAGTGAGGCAATTGGGGTTAAGTGACTTGCCCAGGGTCACACAGCTAAGTGTTTAGTGTCTGAGGCCGTATTTGAACTCGGGTACTCCTGACTCCAAGGCTGGTGCTCTATCCACTGCACCATCTAGCTGCCCCTAGCCCTAAGTTTTAAAGGAACTGATGTATAATAGATTTATAAATCAATATGTATATGTTTTTTTAACTCACTGATAAGTTGTTATATGAAATTAAAGATAAAGTAAGTCAGCTTTTCAGACACTGAAAATCTGATATTTGTAGCTATAAATTGCATCAGTAATTAAACCTTGAAAATGGGAGGCTATCTTTCTCTGAACTTTTTGTTTTATTTTTTGAATCTGCTTCCATGTTGAGCTTTGTAACATTTAGATGATCTATAGAATTTTGGCGTAACATAGCAGTTTATTGAAAATAATATCATCCTTAAGCATAGTAGTTTGGGAAATGATTTATACTTTATATAAGGTAAAATATAAGCTTCAGTACTACCATTAGGGGCCACTTTCCTCCAAATCAGCCACTCAGATAAATCAGGAATAACTTAATCTAGACCAGTTGGATGTTTTCATAGTGGAGCTTGTTTTTTGTTTTTTTTTTAGTTTGGCTTAATACACATGGGATTATAGTAGTGCCAGAAAAACCAGGTGTAGATATTTTCCATTGATTTTTAAGTACACAGATTGGCCTAAAGAGCTAAGAAAAAAATTTTTTAAACACTATTCAAGAAAATATTGAGAAAAATATCTGCTTAGTTTATTCCACATGACAGAGAAATTTCATTTATTGGACTGGACAGTTTAGTTAGTTGTGGAATATATAAGTATTGGGAAATAGTTAAACCAGTGATGGTCTTGTATTCATGGGCTGGTAGAGCTGGAATGGGTTTTAGAAGGCATTCAGTGTAACCCCTTCATTTTATAGTTAAGGTCATGAGGTTTGAAAGAGGGGAGGTGACTGGCCCAAAGTCACACAGTAAATAACTGAGCCAGGATTTCAACTTGGATTTTGTTCATAGTATATATGCTGTTTTAGTATGTAAATAGTATACATACTATTGTAAACATACATTCATAGCATACATACTGTTTCCACCAAACTGATGTTCTTGAGTTGAGCCTTGTGAAAATCTCTACTATAATCTTTAAAAATAGAGTAGAAACTAAATAGTCTTTCCAGAATTCTAGCACCTGGCAGAATGTCTTCTGTATCATGTAGGTGCTTAATAAATGTTTGTTGAATTTAATTGGTAAAGTCCCTTTCCTAATAGTCTAATTTAGAAATAATAGTTATATAAGCCTTAAACAAAAATGTCAAAGAAATTTGTTTATTTGCTCCTAAATTTCATTCCAGGTTCCTCAAACTTAAATATTCATTCTCTGCTGACAGCTCTTCTTTCTCCCTCACCCTGTCATTAGGAGAATGAGATAGAACTATACATTTGCAAGACAAGTACTTGGCAGTGCCCCTCCTTGGCAAAGAGAAAGAGCCAAGCAAGGTACAAGTGCAGAGTACTTGGAATTGAGTAGTAAGGAACTCTTTCTCTTTGCATCTCAGTTTCCAGATGCTTTCTGAAGCATAGCTCAGTCCTTGTGGACTGGAGTAGGGAGCTTTGAGTACCTACCTGACAAACCTTTAGCAGTTTGAAAGTTTATTGAGCTGGCAGTGAAAACTCTATAGGCTAAAGAAGAGTGATAGAAATTTCAAATTTTAATTATTTTTTAATTTTTTTTTAAGTGAGGCAATGGGGGTTAAATGACTTACCCAGGGTCACACAGCTAGTAAGTGTTAAGTGTCTGAGGCCGGATTTTTGAACTCAGGAACTCCTGACTCCAGGGCCGGTGCTCTATCCACTGCGCCACCTAGCTTCCCCTAGCTGCCCCAAATTTTAATTATTTAAGTCACATGAGGCTGCCATTTTGATTGTCGTAACTTTTCATTTATAGTTTGGGGCTAACAGTAAGGATTCCTTTAGATTTGTTAGGATTACAACAGACTGCTCAGTAAAAAAAAAAAAACAAACGAATCACCACTTATCTGTCTTTACTATTAAATTCAAATGGGAAGCAGTGGAGGACAAAACCAGTTTAAAAAAAGCTTTGGTGAGAGGGCCAAGTAAACAGTCATTTCTTGAATATTTAAGGTTGAAAATAGAAGGAAACAAGAGAAAGAAAAACAGAAAATATCTGCAAAGATTTTATTTATATGTGTGTGTATAAAAACACAAACCTTTTAATATCAAGGAAAGTAGAAGAATCACATTTTGATACTAGCAATTGTAGTCCCATATGCATCTCAAATGCAGTAAGTCTGAAACAGAACTCTTTCCCCTGAAACCCCCTCCCTTTTCTGAATTTACCTATTTCTGTCAAGGGCACCGCCATTCTTAGAGTAACCAAGGTTTGAAACCTCAAAGAAGTCCTTTACTGCTCATTCTCTTCCCTCACCCCACAAATCTAATTAGTTGCCAAGTCTTGTCTATTCTACCTCCAAAATATTTCCTGCATTTTCCACCTTCCTGACACTCACACAGCCACCACCCTGGTTCAGGTGCTTATCACCTCTCCCTTGGACGAGTAGCAATATGATCAGCCCCTACCATAATGCCAGGGAGATAGTAGGTGCTGAATAAATGCTTATTGGTTATCAAGGAAGAGGACTGATTCATGTTTTAAAAAAACAACCAAAACTGCAAATTGTAAGTGCTTCACAAAGAGATCCCCCAACAGTGAAGCTTTTTTTTTTTTCTGCAGGGCAATTGGGGTTAAGTGACTTGCCCAGGGTCACACAGCTAGTAAGTGTCAAGTGTCTGAGGCCGGATTTGAACTCAGGTACTCCTGAATCCAGGGTCGGTGCTTATCCACTGCGCCATCTAGCTGCCCCTAGTGAAGCTTTTTTAAAAAAAGTAAATAAACATTTTTATTTTTAGTTTTGAGTTCCAATTTTTATCCTTCCTTCCCTTCCCTCTCCCATCCCTGAGGTGGTAAGCAATCAGATATGGGTTATACATGTATGATTATGCAAAACCATTACCATATTTGTCATTTTGTACAAGAAAACTTGATTAAGGGGGCAGCTACGTGATGTAGTGGATAAAGCACCGGCCCTGGATTCAGGAGGACCTGAGTTCAAATCTGGCCTCAGACACTTGAACATTAGCTGTGTGGTAAAATATGAAAGTTTTTAACAGTCGGTTAGGATAACTGAAAGACGCCAGTTTTTCAAGGACCACCCTTTTGGGGAGGAGATGAACAGTCCGCCTGCTGCGCATGTCAGACTGCCTGCCGGGTACAGTCCGCCTGCTGCGCATGTCAGACTGCCTGCCGGGTACAGTCCGCCTGCTGCGCATGTCAGACTGCCTGCCGGGTTTTTTGACTTCCGGGGTGGAGAGAACGGGAGTAGCCTTTTTTGCCGGCGGGACTCCGGGCGGCGCGGCACAGACGGTCTGACTCACTCCAAAGGTGGCCTAAATCGGTTTGGTGAGTTTTTATAAGGAATATAGACTAAGCCTAGATTTAAGACGATTTGTACTGTATTTCTGTTTTCCTATCCTTCTAATCAACAACACCTTATATACAATAAAGGCTCTATCTAGAAAACCAGAAGCTTCTTCCATTTACTAGTCTGGGAGATGAATTAAGGGAAGGGTTAAGTAGGGGAGATTTATGATCTAATATCCAATTTTAAATCTCACAGTTTGGCGACCCCGAAGGGACCTTAAGGACCCTCCCACCCTCCCTAGTTTGGCCATAAGCCGGCTAATTCGGTGGATTTTCCAAATACCCCCCCCCCCCCCCCGCGGACTTTCCCTTTGTCTAGTCTCCCTTAAAGACTTTAAGCCTCTAAAAGTCTTGCTTTAAACAGAAAAGCCAGCCCAGTTTAAAGGGCAAGATGCTCGAATATTCTACCATCCCTTTGATTTTTCTCATCGGAATGTATTGGGACAGCATAACATCCCGACTTAGAGGAATAGTTTACTCAATGGTCCTTCATAACATTATTGGTTTTTTCCTCATTCAGGCAGCAAAAAGTTTTTTGTATAATAGTATACGTGAGAATCTTTGGGAAAATACGTTTAATATAAGTAGAAATTTTATGCCTGCAATTGAAATACCTTTTAATACCACATCCATAGTTCATACGACTAAGGATTTTATTTTTTTTTGTTGTTTTTTTTTTGTTTTTGTTATTATCATTGTTTTTGTTATTATCATTGTTATGATGTGGGGGAAACTCTCACATATAGAGAGAGACCTCAAAATGGCTGTTTCTACTAGAGATGATCCAAATTCAGAATCAGATCAGCAGAAACTACTCCCTCTGCAGGAAGCTATAGAACATAGTAAGAAGGGAGTGCCAATTCAAGTCAGAAAATATAGCCCCTTTAGACCAAGTGACTTGAGCGCATGGAAATCAATCATCCCTAGTTTTGAGAAAAATCCAAACACTGTAATTTCACAGTTAAGGACTATATTTAATGCATATCAACCCAGTTGGGCTGATGTTACTTGCCTTTTGGAAACTTTACTGTCCCCAACTGAGATTACAGATATTATCTCAGCAGGAAATGCCCTTGTTGCGAAAGGTAAGGCCGATGTGGAATGGCCTCTAAAGGATCCAGAGTGGAATTATAATGATGATAGGGATTTCCAAAGATTAAAAGATGCTAGAGAAACACTTCTGAAGGGAATGGAATCTTGCTCTAGAAAACCGGAAAACTGGCAGAAATTTTTAAGCCTACCTCAGGAGGCTAATGAAAGACCAAACAGATTTTATGATAGACTTTGTGAGGCCGCTAGACAGTACACCAGATTGGATCCAGTAGATTTAAGAGATTCCTGTATCATTCTCAACACATTTGTTTATAATTCACTGCCAGAAATACGCAGATACTTTCTGAAACAATGTCCAGACTGGAGAAATCTCTCAGTAGATAGAATTAAGGAACTTGCAAATTATGTCTTTGACTCACGTGAGGAAGATCCAGATCACCCTAAACAGAGCATTCTGGCACCAGCGATTCCTAGTCAGCCATGTGGACACCGGAACAAGGACACTAAGGTGTGTTGTTACTGTCGTAAGGAGGGGCATGAATTGAGAGAATGTAGGACTTGGAGAAGAAATTCTAATTCTAATTACAGGCGAAATCAAAATAGAAATAGATCTTTTTGGAGGAATACAGAAAGGCAGTACCAGAATAATGGTAACCAAGACCCCCCTCAGAAGAGGACACAGGAATGATGGTGTCTTGGGGAGGAATGGAACATAGATAATGAAAGCCATATATTCCCAGATCCAGATTTTTTGAATGCACTTGTGCCAGTCCATTCACCTCCCCAGAGTAATGAACCACATGTCACCTTAAAAGTGGGGGAGACTTATTATGATTGTCTGCTAGACACAGGAGCCTCTAAATCAGTATTAGTAAGCAAACCAGATGCTGGGTGTAGACCTGTAGGATTTTTGAATGTAGTGGGAGTCTCAGGAAAGAGCCAGAGAGTGGCAAAATTGAATCCTCGCATGGTATCTATGGGGCCCTTAACAGTGGAACATTCATTTTTACTCATGCCTGATGCCCCTGTAAATTTATTAGGTCGTGATCTCCTTTGCAAGCTTAGAGCAACCATATCTTGTGCTCCAGATGGGGCTGTCTCCTTACAATTGCCAGAGGATACTGTTCATTTATTACCAATTTTACTTACAGAAGCTCAAGGAACAGCAGGGGAGGTATCCAAAATCCCCTCTGACATTCCTGAGTCTTTATGGGCCTCATCCCCTAATGAGGTGGGGCTCCTTAAGTCTGCCATGCCTGTTACCTTTAAAGTTAAGGGGGGACCACCCCCCTCCATTCCACAGTATCCATTGTCTAGGGAAGCAATAGAAGGGATCACCCCTATAATTGAGGCTTTGAAAAGCCAGGGTATTATTATTCCATGTCATCACTCTCCATGCAATACTCCCATTTTGCCAGTTAAAAAACCCAAGCCTGGGCCAGATGGTAAACCTGTTTATCGTTTTGTGCAAGACCTTAGAGCGATTAATAATTATGTTATTCCTAGACATTCCATAGTTCCAAACCCGGCTACGATAATTTCATCGATTCCGTATGAATCTACATGTTTCACAGTGGTAGACCTTTGCTCTGCCTTTTTCTCCATACCAGTACATGAGGACTTCCAATATTTATTTGCTTTTACCTGGAAAAATAGACAGTGGACCTGGACTAGACTCCCACAGGGATTTGTAGACAGTCCCACATTATTTTCCCAAATTTTACAGCAGGATCTGGCCTCTATTACCTTTAAGGGCTCCATACTAGTACAATATGTTGATGACTTACTTTTGGCCTCTCCTAATGCTGAAATTTGTCAGGAAGATAGCCGTCACTTACTGCTGGAGCTGCACAAGAGAGGACACAAGGTTTCCAAGACAAAGGTACAATGGTGTTTGCCCCAGGTAGAATATTTAGGATTTATTTTGGCTGCTGGAACTCGCTCTGTCTCTTCTAAGAGAGTCCAGGCCATTCAACAACTCTCTGCCCCCACTACTAAGAGGCAGTTGAGAGCCATTCTGGGAGCAGCTGGGTACTGTAGACAATGGATACCCTCTTTTGGTGAAATTACTAAACCCCTCATAGCTCTTACAAAAAGTTCTGTTCCAGACAGTTTACAGTTGGATCCCCAGCATCTCTCAGCCATAAAAGAATTAAAACGGGCCTTGTTATCAGCACCTGCCCTAGGACTGCCAGATTATAGTAAGCCTTTCACTCTCTTTGTGCATGAACAAAGGGGGGTGGCTTCTGGAGTCCTGACTCAGTCACTGGGGCCTAACCAACGTCCTATAGCCTACTATTCAATTCAGCTGGACCCTGTAGCGGCTGGAGCGCCACCTTGCCTTAGAGCAGTGGCGGCCACAGCGCTTTTGGTAGAAAAAGCCTCTGATTTGGTCCTAGGTAACCCTCTAACTGTGCAATGCCCTCACGAAGTGGAGGCTCTCTTACTACATCACAGGACACAAGCCTTTTCAGATCAAAGGCTGGCTAAGTATGAAATAACCCTGTTAGGTAATGAGAATATCACTTTAAAACGCTGCACAGTTCTTAATCCAGCAACACTACTCCCTAACTTACCATTCTCGGGGGAACCGTTGCATGACTGTGCTTCTTTAGTTGATATGGCTGAAAAACCCCGTGATGATCTTTTTGATACACCTTTAGAAAATCCTGATCTTGTCCTCTATACAGATGGTTCCTCATTTATGAGAGAGGGAACCCGTTTTACTGGAGCTGCTGTAGTTTCTGATTATGACACCCTCTGGGCAGCTTCTCTGCCTTCCCATTTTAGTGCACAGGCTGCTGAACTTGTGGCTCTTACACAGGCCTGTAATATAGCTAAAGATAAGAGTGCCACCATTTTTACTGACTCGAAATATGGCTTTGGCATATGCCACTTTATTGGTATGATTTGGCGTCAACGAGGCTTTCTAACATCCTCGGGCAAGGCTATTGCCAATGGGGACCTTATCAAGGACCTCTTAGATGCCCTAAAACTGCCTTCTTCCCTAGCCGTTGTACATTGCCCTGCCCACACAGGGAATAGTGATCCTGTTTCAAAGGGAAATGCACGAGCCGATTCTGCAGCCAAGCTTGCTGCATTAGAAGCTCCTGAACATGTATTTAACCTTTCACCTTCTGAGGATATTCCTTCCAACCTAACCTATGACGATTCTGAAGTAGAAAAGTGGAAAAAGAAATTTAAGGCGAAACAGATCAATGGCATCTGGGTGTCTCCGGAAGGTAAGCCATTTCTTCCCCGGAAATTCTACCACCAGGTATGCCTCTCTGTTCACAGAAAAGGCCATTTTGGTACACAAGGCATTGTAGACTCTATTAAGAGAACCTGGATAGCACCAGGTGTGACTAATACAGCATCTCGAATCTGCTCGGGCTGCTCCACATGTCAGTCTTATAATCAGTATGCTTTTAAGGTCAAAGCTTATGGAGGGCGTCCTCTAGCATATACACCTTTTGAGCACTTACAAATTGATTATATTACTATGCCAAAAGCAGGACATTATAAATTTTGCCTTGTTATAGTTGATCAGCTCACTCGGTGGGTGGAGGCCTTTCCCAGCCCCCGAGCCACAGCTGCCTTTGTTGCCAAAATTCTTCTTAAAGAGATAGTACCTCGTTTTGGCCCACCAGCCCGCATCGATTCTGACAAAGGCACACATTTCACTGATTCGATTTTATCCCAAATCTACTCTTTCTTGGGAGTGACTCCAAAATTCCACACGCCCTACCATCCACAAAGTTCAGGCCAAGTCGAACGTATGAATAAAGAGCTTAAGAGTATGATTGGCAAATTATGTACTGAAACCCATTTGAAATGGCCTGATGTTCTACCATTGGCATTATTCTATCTACGAAGTAGACCAAGAGGAGAACTTCATATATCTCCTTATGAAATGCTTTTTGGTCACCCTCCTATCCAAGCTAAAACTTTTTCCCCAGTTTATACATCACTGGTGGGAGGTGATACTTCTGTTGCTTCCTATATACAGGAATTACAGACCAGGCTACGTGAACTCCATGAGGCAGGAGCTGTGGTCCAGGCAGGACCATTAGACTTTTCATTGCATAACTTCAACCCAGGAGATAAAATATATGTAAAGAATTTTCAGAAAACCAGTGGAACTCAACCTGCCTGGGAAGGACCTTTTCAGGTATTATTGACAACTCCTACTGCCATTAAAATTGGTGAAAAAGACTCATGGATTCATTGCTCTCATATAAAGCCTGCACCATTCATAGGTGAAGAGATTTCAGATAGACCTGAGGTAGACGCTAAAGAGGTAAAAACCCTAAAGATAGCAACTGTTAAAGAGCAAAGAGAGTTCAGAGGAAAAAGGCAGTTCCCATTTAATAATCCCACTGATCAGTTAAATGCTTTGGGACTCAGTCTTCGTAAAGTATCAGGAGACGGAAATTGCCTTTTTAGGGCTTTAGCAGACCAGCTAGAAGGTCACTGTAGAAATCATCTCAGACACAGACAAGAAGCTGCTTCTTATATGATTAACCATAGACAAGAGTTTGAGTCTTTTATAGTAAATGACTCCCCTTTTGAAGAATATGTTGATGAATTAAAGAAATTTGGAAAGTGGGGAGGAAATGATACAATTGTAGCATTTGCTAAGCAGCATCAGCTGAATGTTGTGGTTCATCAATTAAATCAGCCTTTATTGAAAATCAGTGGCACAGACAAAACTGATGCTAGAGAACTCCACATTTTCTACCATAAAGAACATTATGACAGCATTAGGAAGATCAATGACAATTCAGAAACCCCTGCCACTTTGGCATGCAGAGAATTGGGGAACCAGTTAAAACAATGTGGCATACCCCAAACTCTAGCAGCTTAAATACCTTAAAATTTAACAAGCATTTCCTTCCACAGGCAAAAGCACTGAAGCACATGGCCTAGTTTTCTGGCCCACCTCAATTTCTCCCACCCTTTTCCCTACCCTATACCTATTTTTTTTTTTTATCCTTTTTGCTTTTTGTTTTGTTTTGACTTTTGAAAGGCACTGAAAAGACCTGGAATTCACCACACCTTTAAATTCTTTAAGAGCACAAAAGGGTGCTTAGCGAATCTTTTGCCTTTTATTTTTGGTTTTTGGTTTTGCTTTTTTTTTTTTTTTTTTACTTTTGTTTCTTTTGCTTTTCTTTAAAAACCCGATTTTGTAAACTAAGTGACTTTTCAAAGGCATTTTAAGTATATGCTATTGAATATTGAATCTTGCTTATTGAAGTCTTATTTCTTTTTGATGAATTAATCACCACTTTAAGTATCTGCTACTGTTATACTAGAGAATTCATGTATAAGATGATGTGGTCTAATTGCTAAAAGAAGATTATGTAATAATGTCTAAAAGAAGATTATGTAACAATGTCTAATATAATCAGCTATTTACATTCGTTTATTATTTATATGTCATTATACTCTGGGTATGGTTTGGAATTATTGTATATATCACTAATATATTCTCAGTTATGCAGCATAGCACACATTTTTACCATCATATTGTCTTTGGTGAAATTAATGAGATTTCAGAAATATGGAAACTTATCATTTCAGAGACTAACTTGCTGTGAACTCTGATGCAGGCCCTGGAGAGAATATATGTGCAACAAAAGGAGAGACAGGTATACATAAGTCCATGGTTTGCTTATGATGGTGACTATGTAGAGCACAATTACTAGGCACAGTCCAGTATTCATCCTCTCTCCCTCCTAATTTAACCTAATTTAACTGAACTTACTTATCTTTTTATCTCACTCAGTTGAATTCACCTGTGGCCTAGCACAATCACTGGCTGTCTCGGAACCATGAGATATGGTATGATAACCTTTCCATAACATTTTCAGGTGTCATGAACACATACTAAATTTGACTTTGATCCAGACACATGGTGGTAAAAAGTGTTACTGATTGCAAAATGCTATGCTAAGGTTTAGTAAAAAAAAAAAAATACAGCAATTCAAACAGTTAAAGAAGAAATCCAGCTTTCCAGACCAGAGTCCAGAATCCAGAATCCAGACCAGAGTCCAGAATCCAGTTTTCCAGACCAGAATCCAGTTTCCTCCTGATGATATCTTACCACTTCAAGAAGACAAGAGAACTCAGAGACTTTATATGAACTGTTTTGCTTTATTAGCTTTTACTATCTCCTTTCTGTTATATACTATCTGTAACATGTACTCTCTGCAGAGGCTCTCCCTTTGCAAGACTAATGTCAAAGCGTCGGTTCATGAGGAAAGAAAAAAAATCGCCCCTCTGGACAAAACTTTCCTCTCTTCCTTTTCTGTATTGTTGTTCGCATATTATTAGTCAGCAGAAGTTATTATATTCTTTTTACTGTTCCATCAAGGAAACATTCCATTTCTTGAGGAAGCAAAGGGGGGAAATGTGGTAAAATATGAAAGTTTTTAACAGTCGGTTAGGATAACTGAAAGACGCCAGTTTTTCAAGGACCACCCTTTTGGGGAGGAGATGAACAGTCCGCCTGCTGCGCATGTCAGACTGCCTGCCGGGTACAGTCCGCCTGCTGCGCATGTCAGACTGCCTGCCGGGTTTTTTGACTTCCGGGGTGGAGAGAACGGGAGTAGCCTTTTTTGCCGGCTTGGCGGGACTCCGGGCGGCGCGGCACAGACGGTCTGACTCACTCCAAAGGTGGCCTAAATCGGTTTGGTGAGTTTTTATAAGGAATATAGACTAAGCCTAGATTTAAGACGATTTGTACTGTATTTCTGTTTTCCTATCCTTCTAATCAACAACACCTTATATACAATAAAGGCTCTATCTAGAAAACCAGAAGCTTCTTCCATTTACTAGTCTGGGAGATGAATTAAGGGAAGGGTTAAGTAGGGGAGATTTATGATCTAATATCCAATTTTAAATCTCACAGCTGTGTGACCCTGGGCAAGTCACTTAACCCTCATTGGCCCCCCCCCCAGTCACATAAACTTGATTAAAAGAAAAAAATGAAAGAAAGTAAAAAATAGCATGTTTCAGTCTGTTCCATCAATATCAGTTCTTTCTTTGGAGGTGGATAGTGTGTTTCATCAATAGTACTTTGGGATTGTCTTGGGTTATGGTATTGTTGAGAATGGTCAAGTAATTCATGGTTCTTCATCAAACAATATTGCTGTCTCTGTGTACAGTGTTCTTTTGTTTCTGCTCACATCACTATACATCAGTTCATATATGTCTTTCCAGGCTTTTCTGAAGTCATCCTGCTTGTCATTTCTTATAGCACAATAATATTCCATCACATACTACAGTTTGTTTAGCCATTCCCCAATTAATGGGCATTCCTTTGATTTCCAATTCTTAGCCACTACAAAAAGAGCTGCTATAAATATTTTTGTACAAATAGGTCTTTTTCTCTTTTTGGCGATGTCTTTGGGATATAAACCTAGCAGTAGTATTGCTGGATCAAAGGGTATGCACAATTCAGTTCTATAGCCCTTTGACCATAGTTCCAAATTGCTCTCCAGAACAAACATTTTTTTAAATGATAGTGAATTTGGTTCATATTAAGCCTCACCATGGAAAAAACTAGGTACTTAGACTTTTAGCTCTTTAACTCATTCCTAATAACATCTTTATATGTCTTAAAATATAATCTACTTGGGCAACTAGGTGGCGCAGTGGATTAGCACCGGCCCTGGAGTCAGGAGTACCTGAATTCAAATCTGGCCTCAGATACTTAACACTTACTAGCTGTGTGACCCTGGGCAAGTCACTTAACCCCAATTGCCTGACCTTAAAAAAAAAAAAAATATATATATATATATATATAATCTACTCATTTGATAGTAAGATCATTACACTGAGATTTGTAAGACATCATTTTAGAGTTCTACATGGGTCTGCTCTTAACACATAGAATCATCCACATGTGTGCCTTGATTTAGCAAGACCAGGAAGGCTGTCTTCAAAATTTTGCTTAGCATCAGCCCTTGCTCCTAGCACTGTACTTGGTGGTAATTTATTGTTAAAGGGTGAGCAAAACTGGTAATACCTTATCTGTAATAGCACTTTTATATTATATTTATCACCTTTTAAAAAAATGTGATTCCCCCACCTCCATCTCTGCAGGAATGACAAAATTCTAATTCCAAGCTTTTTTTATACAATAAATTGATTAAGGATTTCCTTGAATGAAGTCATCCTCTAAGTATCATCAACTTAATCATTTCTAGGGAGGAAAGAACTATCGTGTTTTTGTATATATTGTTGCATGTGATAGGAACATTGGAAGAATGGAGGAAATGGTAGATAAAACATTTTGCATATTACTAAATCTATCACTGTAAAATGCATTGCAGGATGATGTGAGACATAAGGTTCATCTCAATACCTTTGGATTCTTCAAAGATGGGTCCATGGTGGTCAACGTCAGTAGCCTCTCAGTTAAGGGAAACAAAGATGCCACTGCAATGGTAGGTGTATTTTGCTCTGGTTTTAAGAGGTTTTCCCTTTCTTTCCCCATTAAATTACATTGTTGAAGTACATGGAAGAAATTAAGGTCAATGAAAACAAGATTACTTTATTGGAATAATACTGAAAGAGTTTATCTTTAAAATTACTTAATTCTTGTGTTGTTCTAAAACTTAATGATTTTACATTCATGAGGCTCTTAGTGAATACCAAGAAAATCCTTTATGTGAAGTCATAGAGAGGAGAATACAAATCCAAAAAGTTATCTGTTCTGCCTTTTGAGGAAAGGGTGTGGACATCAGAACATCATAGATAGTTGTTTACCTTTGTTATCTGTGTTTCCTTCCTTCTAGATTGGTTTCAGCTTGGACCGAACAAAGAATGATGGCTTCTCCTCTTACCTGGTAAATACAAAGTTCATCTGATTCTGTGTAGTTTTTCAACATGATTGAAGTGGAATTAATGGACAAGAGCATATTAATTCATGTTACTGAGAGTAGATTGCTTTTACTTGGTGATTTACTTGAACACCATTGTGTTGAACCTGAGATTATGCTAATTTTGTTTTTTTTTTAACCATTTCCAGTATTAAGATTATGTGTATTTGGATATTCCCTTTTCAGGATGAAGATATGGATTACTGTATCTTTAAAAAAATGCAGTCTGTTTCTGTTACACTCCTGATTCTAGACTTCTCAAGTCATCTGTAAGTAATTCTCATGAAAATTTCTTCAGTTTTCTTCTGACAGAGCTGAGAGGCTCATTGTCATAGCAAAATGTGTGCTGATTTTCATGAATTAAGTGAACAAGTATATATTTCTTCATCCATGTCAAATCTAATATGGGCACCCCATCTAGTCACAATTAAAGGCATGCGAAAGTTAAAGATTCCCACTAAGAACAGTACTTGACAAAAAGTCACTACTCAGGAATTTTACCATCAGCATGCTATTTCAAGGCTTCTAAATTTTAAAAAATGGCTCCTTTCTACCAAAAAAAAAAAAAAAGAAGGTACCAGCTACCTCTAACAATTTATATCATCACTCAAGTTGATTGGTTTCTGTAGTATCCTCTCAAGCCCTCCCAGTAGTTTTAATTATCATTAAGAGCTTTATCCCTTGATCTTTTTTTCCTGGTCTGGTGTAATTAGAATGTGACTCCCTGGAGGGCAGGAACTGGTTTGTTTTTTATTTTTAATTCCATGTCTAGTGTAATCCCCTGCATATAGTACCTAATAAATATTTTTTTGTTGAATTTGATGTATCAATCAACAGTTATTTGTTAAGTACCTACTATGTGCCAGTCACTACAAAGTGCTGGGGATATAACTACAAAGAATGAAATAATCCTACTCCATGAGTTTATGTTCTAATGGAGAAAACCATAAATGCAAATAAAATATATACAGCATAAATGTGAAGCCTAATATATATGTAAATGTGTGTTATACATGCAAAAAATAGTTAAATACAAGGTACTATAGGAGGGAGAGCACTAGCACCCAGAGGGATCAGGAAAGGCTTCATGGAGAAGATGGTGTCTGAGCTGCATTTTAAAGAAGAGAGAGACGAGTCAGAGATAAGGAGAGAGTGAAGTCTAAGAAGAGGGAATGGCAAGTTCAGAGTCATGGAGACAGGAGAGGGATAGTTATGAATGAGGAACAGAGAGAAGGCCAGTCGGACTGGATTGAACCATGCAAGTGGGAGAGTAATATCCAGTGAGTTCGGAAAGATCAGTGGGGACAGGTTGTGAAGGGCTTTAAAAACTAAACAGAGAAGTTTCTGTTTGATCCTAGAGGCAATAGGGAGCCACTAGAATTGATTAAATAGGGGAGTCTCATGGTTAGATCTGAAAAGTACTGTAGAGACAATAATGTCGTGAGAGATTCTAGGTAAAAAAACTAATTAGGAGGTTGTTGCAAGTAATCTAGGTGGGACTTAATGAGGGCCTAAATTGAGGACATCCCCATATGGGTGGAGAGGAACAGATATGGGAGACATTGTAAAGGTAGAAATGACAAGATTTGGTAACTCATTGGATAGTGAAGGGAGAGTAAGGCATCAAGAATAAGACCTCACTTTTGAACCTGAGATATTGAAAGGATGGTGTTGCCTTCAACGGAAATTGGGAAGTTTGGAAAAAAGGAGAATTTAGGGGAAAAGATAATGAGTTCAGTTCTAGGCATGTTGAGTTTTAGATGTCTCCAGGATGTTTTGTTTGAAATGTCCAGCAGGTAATTGGTGATGCAGATTGGGGCTAGATATAAAGATCTGAGTCATTTCTATAAAGAAGATATCAAAGCCATGGGAATAGATTCCCAAGAAAGAGTATATATAAAGATGGAACAAAGTGGATCCAGGGCAGTGCTTTGGGTGACACCCACAGTTAGGGGAATGTGATGCAGATGATGAGGCAGCAAAGGAGACCAAGAAGGAGAAATCAGACAGGTAAGAGGTGAACCAGGAAAGAGTAGTGTCATGTGGTCACCACTGTCAAATACAGTAGAGAAATCAAAAAGGAGTAAGACTGAGATTTAGCAACTAAGAAATCCCTTGAATTTTGGAGGGAGAAATTTTAATTGAATGATGATGTCTGGAGTCAGATTGAAAGAGGTTGTGGAAGTGGCAGTATTAACTGTAAACAGCTTTTTCAAGGAGTTTGGTTGAGAAAGGGAGGAAAGATAGAGAATGATATCTTGAGATTATGGGATATTGTTAAGGTTTTAAGAAGGGGGGGGGGAAGGACGGGACTTGGCCATGGTTGAAGGCTGCAAGGAAGGAACTAGTTGATAGGGAGAGGCTGAAGACTCAAAAGAGAGGAGAAATGATTGAGGATACAGTCTACCAGAGGAAATGGAAGGGGATAGGATAAAATATACATGTAGAAGGCTGAGCCTTGACAAGGAAATGTTCCACCTCTTTGTCAGAGACTGGTAAAAAGAAAGGATGGGAAATGATGGGGGGAGGGCAGTGTTAAATATGAAGAGAGGGGGAGGGAAGCGCATTGATTTTCAGCAAATTAAGAGGCAAGGTTCTCAGATGCTCTGGGTAGGAAGGATAAGGTTTGGGGAGCTTCAAGAGGAAAGAGAAGGTTTAGAATGGCTTCTGTGGCGCGTGAGATAGGGAATCAATTATAGAGGAATAAAAGAACTGCCTTGCTACAATGAGGACCAAGTTGAGGTTTGGTACAGAACAAATTCACATTAACAAATCTTAACTAGGCCATAACTGCCAGGCATGCATTGTCATGAGAAGGGAGCCATGTTTCTGTGTGGACTAATACATGGAAAGAATGTGAGAGATGAAGGTGTCCAGGTTAAAGGGGAGTTTGTTTGCTATGGAATGGAAATCCCAGAGGGCACAGTGGAAGGGGCTAGGCTTGGTTGGATTAGGAAATGGTTGGGATCAAGTTAAGGAGAATGGGAATGAAAGAAACATGAGGAGGGAGCAGGAAACAATTTTCTTTTAAATGGTTGCTGATTCATTATTACAGGGATAGGGTGGGAAGTAGGAGAAACCATATCATGCCAAGAGATAGAGTTGAAATGACAAATTCCAACTAACTTTCAGCATAACACATTTATGAGGAAAAATTATATACCCCAAAATACTGCATTGTAGGATTGAAGTTACAAGTTTCTGGGGGGTTCTTGTTGGTATTATTATTATTTTTTTTTGCTGGGCAATGGGGGTTAAGTGACTTGCCCAGGGTCACACAGCTAGTAAGTCAAGTGTCTGAGGCTGGATTTGAACTCAGGTACTCCTGAATCCAAGGCTGGTGCTTTATCCACTACGCCACCTAGCCGCCCCTATTTTTTAAACTAGGGTCCAGATAAAGTCTCCACCAGAAGCTGGCAGCAACTTACCAAAAATCGTCTTCAGCAAGAATGAGAAAATCCTTGGCGAGAATCCGGAACCAAGCCTCAAAAATCCCTCAGTAAAAAATCAGACTTTTGAAAAGCAAGGTAATTTTTCATATTCTGCTTCCAGTGTCTTGAATAGCTTGTTTAAAAGTATTTCTAAAATGGTCACAGTTTCCCATTCATACCATACGTTTATATATCTCATTCCCTGTGTATGATGTTTTTTCCCCCTGCCTTCCTTGCAAAACTGTAACATCCTTCTTTCTCCTCGAAGTCTTAAGACTAAAGAAACTTGATTCTTGCAGGGAGTGGGGGAAGGAGTAATTCTGTAAATTTTCTTGGTCAATTTGCATGTATAATCACCTTGTCTCTTTTATTATTTCTGTTCATCTATATCAGTCTGTCTACATTGAACATATAATTACTTCACAAAGACTTTTATCTAACATAAATGATAGTGCCTTATACCCAAGGGCACTAAGTACCGATTAGTTGTTGATGATATTGGTGAAGAGTTTTAACTTGTTAGTAACCCTTTTATGAAATAATTTTAATAGTTTCCCAAGCCCAGATCTGCCGTTACTATGGCTTAAGAAATATTGGTGCAGGGCCTGAGGAAATAGAAGTCACAAAACATGTGATGGCCTTACCATGTTTTTAATTACTTGACACTAGAAAAGGAGATGTCTGGTAAAATAAGATGATACATTTCAACTGAATCTTGCAGTAATGTATTGTAAATGCTTCTGCTTTTGAAGGTGAAAAGCCTGCGCAAAGTACAGAGGATTCAAAGGTAGGATAACTAGTTAATCAGTAAGTATATTTTTGTGAACAAATTTAATCATAGAGCATAGACTTTTAGAGCTAGGAAGTTCTTCAGAGGTCGCTGAATAGAATTCCTTCATTTTGCAGATGAGGGAACTTATCCAGATTGGGGAACTGACTTGCCTTGGCTTACATGGCTGACAAGTAAAGAACAGTTTAGAGTAGTAGCTATAGACTCCTGGCCTTGGAGTCAAGAAAACCCGAGTTCTAATCCTACCTCAGATATTTATTAGCTTAGTGACCTGGGCAAGACCTTGTTCAGCCTTAGTTTTCTCCTCTGTAAAATAGAGATGATAATAATAGCACCTACTTCACAGAAGATCAGATTGCTGTGAGGATCAAATGAGATAATGTATGGAAAATTCTTTGTAAACATTAAAGCATCAAAGAAAGTTTTATTTGTTATTTAGAATAATAATAAAAATGTTTGTAGAGTTGAGACTTAGAACCCAAGTCTCCTAACTCTTAGGACAATGCTTTTTCCATTCCAGTCTGTTGACATGAGTTTATGAAAAAGAAACTAATGATCATTACTTCAGATTCTCTGAGGATCCTGCCAGTGTCTGTGTTTTTATATATTTATAACTGATCCTCAGAAATTGTTGTGTACCTGTTATATGTGCTTGTAGTTGGGCTGGACAAGATGGAAGAGGGAGAAGAAGACGACCTCTGTACTAAAGAAACTCCCATTCTAGATAAGTCTGCTAGACTAAGCACCAGACTTTTAAGGAATATTTTTCAGGAAATTGAATGTGAATTCTGCCATACACTCCTAGTTGCTGTCCCACACACAGTGCTGCTTCTCGTATATCTGTGTCTTTGAACACTGCCATACCCATGCATGGAATGCTCTCCCTCTTTACCCACTGCCTTTTAGAAGACTTAGCTTAAAGACCACCTTTTCCTAGAGGTCTTTCCTGGCTGCCAGTGCTGCCCCTCCAGCCACTAAAGCCTTCCCCTCAAAAGTTCTCTTCCATCAACTTTGTGTGTATCTTTTTTTTTTTGAGGGGCAATGAGGGTTAAGTGACTTGCCCAGGGTCACACAGCTAGTAAGTGTCAGGTGTCTGAAACCAGATTTGAACTCAGGCCCTCCTGAATCCAGGGCCGGTGCTTTATCAGCTGTGCCACCTAGCTAGCCCCTCTTCTTTGCATGTGTCTTGTACATAGGGGATAGAGAATGGACTTGTCATTTTATTGGGTCTTGAGATCTCTCTGAATGAGGGAACTCCCTCTACCAATGCAGATTGGTGCCTTCTTTGCAACTTAAGAATTAGATTACTGGGGCAGCTAGGTGATGCAGTGGATAGAGCACCAGCCCTGGATTCAGGAGGACCTGAGTTCAAATCCGGCCTCAGACACTTGACACTTACTAGCTGTGTTACCCTGGGCAAGTCATTTAACCCCAATTGCCTCACCAAAAAAAAAAAAAAAATTAGATTACTGCCTACCACATTGAGAGGATGAGATACTTGTCCACCTTCACACAGTCAGTATGTATTATAGAGAGGTCAAGAACCCAGGTCTGCCTGGCCTGGTCTCAAGTCCAACTTTCTGTCCACAATACCTACCTCCTTGGGAGGAAGGACATTTTGCCTTGCCTTGCTTTGCCTAAGCTTCTGGGCTTAGTTCAGTGTCTGGCTTAATAGTAATCAGTTAATAAATGCTGAGTGATCGAATTCTCTGTTGGGGAGCTTTATGGGAAGGATAATCAAAGAATTACAGAGGGTTTTGAGGGCTTGGAATAGATGAGAGAACAAGGAAAGGAACTATTTTCATTTTAACATTATATTTTATTTGCTGCTACCAGCCTGAAGTGAGTTATGTCATGTCATTTAGGTACCAGGACAGAACTCTTATCCTGTTCATATTAATGAAGGGGCAGTTTCATTTCAGGTAAGTGTTACCTTTGAATTAATTCTTTCTATATTGTATAGGTTTCATGAGTTAACTTTAGAATCTCAAGGATGGTTTTAAAATTTTTTTTAGTGCTTTTTATTGTTGCATCACATTTATTTCTGAATATATCCTCTACTTCAACCCAGTGAACCATCCCTTGTAACAAAATTGTGTGGGTTTTGTTGTTGTTTGTTTGTTTATTTGTTCTTAAAGGTGAAGGGGAAAGCAACTCAGCACAAACAACTGAGTGGATTGGGTTTTTTGAGGGGAGGCAGATGAGGTTAAGTGACTTGCTCAGGGTCACACAGCTAGTAAGCTTTTGAGGCTTGGATTTGAACTCAGGTCCTTCTTACTCCAGAATAGGTAGGTGCTCTATCCATAAATCTCTCTTTTTGCAATGAAGGAATTTTGTTGTTGTTCAGTTGTTTCAGTTGCGTCTGATTCTTAGTGGTCCTATTTGGGGTGCAAAGAAGTATAGGAATTTACTAATTCCTTACAGTTACATGGTTTTGGAAGCAGATTCGTGGCATAGTGAATAGAGTGGCATACTGGACTTAGAATTAGAAAAACTTGAGTTCTAGTCCTGCCTTAGACACTCCCAAGCTGTGTGATCCCTGGTAGATCACTAACCCCTGACCCTCAGTTTCCTCACCAATAAAACAAGGAGAACAACACCAAAAAATAAATTTAAAAAGTTAAAAATAAGAATACCTATCAGGTCAGCTAGGTGGCACAGTGGATAGAGCACTGGCCCTGGAGTCAGGAGGACCTGAGTTCAAATCCGTCCTCAGACACTTGACACTCACTGGCTGTCACTTAAAGCTCATTGCCTTGCAAAAATGAAAACAAACAAAATAAATGTGTGTCACCACACCACCCCAATTGCCTCACCAAAAAAAGAGAGAGAATACCAATCTTACAGGGTTGGGGGTGGGTGGGCCCGGCATCAATTGAGAACATCTGTAAAATGCTTTGCAAATCTTATAGCGCTCTATCCTATGATCACAAGATCATTGCTTGATAGCTGAAAGGGGCCTTAGAGGCCCTCTTCGTTTATGACTGAGGAACTGGTCACAGCAAGGTTAAATGGCTTATGTACAAATGTTGGCGATTTTTGTTACTAGGTTTTGCTGGATTTGGGGAGTTGCACAAGGATACTTTGTTTTCCTCTGCCCTGATAAAGAAGGTGGGGACCGCAAATTTGGCGGCCTCCCAGGGACCTATGCTTCACTTGTACTTCTCTTTCTTTAAAGGTTTAAGCCTCCATCATTGAAATGTGCCCTCTTAATGCCGCCACTGTTTTTACTCTTTCTGTCAGAAGAGCCATGTTAGCCCTTAGCTCTAGGAAACTGAGGCTTCATATGATTTGAGATTATTCAGCTGGGGATTTTTGTTTATGAAATTCTTGGTTTTCCCATTGAGCGATTTAAAGTATATTGTGTTACCAGTTTAGCCAATATATGACAGTACAGATTGATAATGATGCATATCATGCTTTCACTCTTTCATTCAATTCCCAAACATCCTTTTAAATCTCTAGCACATTTATACTTTTCAAACATATCCTACTAAAATGAGAAACCCAGAACAATGTGTGTTTAGAAGCACTTTTTGAACTCTTTTTACCTGTAAGCTTCTAATTGTTGTAGAACAAAGAAAGATATTTGTTTATACTCTGTTCCAGCAGTCATTAAGTTTAAGTAGGATGTTTTTGTTTTTTCCTTGTAATATTTATAACTTTATTTAAAAAATAGACCATATATTCAGTTAAGTTGGAATATACTTACCTTTTCCTCCTTGTTTCTAGTTTTTCTTCAATATCAGTAGCAGTGACCAGGAAGGTCTCTACAGCCTTTATTTCCACAAATGTTTTGTCAGTGAAATTCGGACCAGTGATGGGTTGTCTTTTAGCCTTGATGTGAGTATTTTACAGGGAATATTCCAGGGTTGATGGCCAGAGGACTTTGTGAAACATGGAAAATACAGGACATTTTTATAATGACTGCTTTCCCTACCTGTTATCAGCTCTGGGGTTATTCCAACTGGCAAGATGAAAAATATTGGCATTTAAAGCTTCTTCCTAGCTAGTATATTAAAGTAGTAGAGGCTATATCAATGAAGAAATTGAAAAGTCAATTAGAATCTGCCCTGTTGGTCTCTGATCCTTAAACTCCCCTTTAAGTGTAGCTCTAGATAGGAGGAAGAGTCACTTTTTCAGTAAATCAGGATGTGCACCTGTGGTTTGTTTTCAGATTGAGATCACAGAGAAGAATCCTGACAGTTACCTCTCGGCTGGGGAAATTCCTCTGCCAAAGCTCTATGTTTCCATGGCGTTTTTCTTCTTCCTTTCTGGGACCATATGGATTCATATCCTTCGAAAACGGAGGTAAGTCTTCAGCTTCTGGAAAGACCTTAATTCAGGACAGCAGCTGACATTGGCATGTTTACATCTTCCTTGCAGACTTCCTAAATTGAAAGAAATCTCTATCAACAATTTCTCCTCATTCCCTTCCTCCTTTTGAAATAGATTATAGGGATGTCTGTAATAGAACCATTCTCTGAGGGGCTTGGATTTTTTTCCCCTTGCATCTGCAATATGCTTGGTGGTGTTTGTGTATTTCCTGCTATTACATTTTAAAAGCAGACTGAGATATTTAAGTAAATTCTAGGCAACACAGATTTCTTCCGAAATAGCAGAGATATTACATTATAGGACTCAGGACGACGCCAACATTGAAATGCAAGCATCAGTTCTGATCACAGCTGCTGTGGATTCTCTTCATTGAGCCAAGTGAAGACTTGTTAAGTGAAGATAGTTCTTCAAAGCTTATTGACTTGGCTCCCTTCCTCAGTCCTGTAGCCCCTGCTGTTCAATTTCCTTAATGTATTTCTCACAGGAGTACAGCTGCGTATATAGAGTAACATTGTTTAATTCTGTCCACACATCTCCAAATAAGCAGCTGAAGTGAGAGTCCTGACTTTCAGTTAGAAAGGGACGAACATTTGTTGTTTAAAAGGTTATAAACTAGGTAGATTATGGTATTTGAATGCATTGGATATTTAAGCTTCTTCCTGAAATGATTCTGAGTATGGATGTTTTGGTGTACTGCTGCTGATGAAATGGAATGTGGGGCCATTTTTACTGCTCTTACCTGCTTCCCTTTTGTATGGATGTATTTTTTAATCATTTATTTTCTAATACTCAGTGTAGTGTTTCATTTCTTTATATTTAGTTATAATCAATCAGTCAGTAAACGTATGAATCTCTTGCTATGTGACAGGTTCTGTGCGAAGTGATGGGGATGCAAAAAAAGAGTACTTGCCCTCAGGGAGCTTACACTATAACAGGGGAGACAATATGCAAACAAATACAGAGCAAGCTATATTCCCCAGATAAATAAGAAATAATTAACAGAGGAGGAGCACTAGAATAAAGATGGGTTGGAAAAGGCTTTCTGTAGAAGGTGAGACTTTAGTTGGGACTTAAAGGAAGCCAGAGAAGTCAGTAGGTGAAGTTGATGAGGGAGAGCATTCCAGGCTTGGGGAGCAGTCAGACAAAGTGCCTGGAACCAGGAGGTGGAGTGTCTTATTTGGGGAACAGTCAAGAGGCCAGTGTCATTGGCTAGAAGAGTACGTGGTAGAGAGTAAGGTATAAGAACACTGGAAAGGTAGGAAGAGCCCAGGTTATGAAGGGCTTTGAATGCCAGAGCATTTTGGTTTTGATCCTGCAATAGGGGAGTTTCTGGAGTTTAATGAGTAGGGTATATGTGTGTATGACATCATCAAACCTGAGCTTTGGGGAAAAAACACTTCAGTGGCTGAATTGGAGGACGGCTTAGAGAGATTTGAGGCAGGCAGACCCACCAGCAGGCTATTACAATAATAGTCCAGGTGTGAGAGCACTGGCCCTGAAGTTGGGAGGACCTAAATTCAAATCTCACCTAAGGCACTTGCTAGCTGTGTGACCCTGGGCAAGTCAACCCCAATTGCTTCAAACATCCAGGTCCATCTCCAGTCATCCTGATGTATTTCTGGCCACTGGACCCAGATGTCTCTGGAGGAGAGAGTGAAGTTGGTAATCTTGCACAGTCCTCGCTCACTTAAATCCAATTCGTTGCAAGCCCTGATATCACCCCGATGTTATGGTCCTCTTCAAGAATGAAGGACAAACAACAAGAACCAGGGTGGTGACAGTGTCAGAGGAGAGAAGGGGGCATATTTGAGAAATGTTTCAGAAGTGAAGTTGACAGGTTTTGGCAAAAGATTGGACATGGAGGGGGTTTTCCATGAGCAAGACACCCCATCTCTCAGCTCTGGGCATTTTGTTTGGCTGTCTCCCATGCCTGGAATGCTCTCCTTCCTCTGCTAACTACTGACTTCTCTGGCTTTCTTTAAGTTCCAAATAAAATCTTAGCTTCCACAGGAAGCCTTAACTAACCCCTATAAATTCCAGTGCCTTTCCTTTGTTAATTATCTCCTATTTATCCTGAATGTAGCTTGCTTTGTATATATTTATTTGCATATTGTCTCCTCTGTTAGATTGTAAACTCCTTGAGGGCAGGGACTATCTTTTGCCTGTTTGGTATCCTCAATGCTTAGCACAGTGCATGGCACATAGCAGACACTTAATAAATGTTTATTGATTGAGAGATAGTAAGGAGTCAGGCATGATTCCTAGGTTCTGAGCCTAAGGAACTAGGAGGATAGTGTTGCTTTCTACAGTTAATAGGAAGGAAAGGAAGGAAAAGGAGAGGGTTTAGGGGGAAGGGTAATGAGCTCAGTTTTGGCTGTGTTTAGTTTCAGATATCTACTGGACGTTCAGTTTGAGATCTCTGAAAGGCAGGTGGAGATGCAAGGTTGGAGGTCAGCAGAGAGATTTTAAGATAGTCGTTTCACTTAGGTCAGTTCGGATGATTTATGACTATAAATAGTTAAGTATATTTTATTTTATATTTAGTAACCATCACAAAAAAATCCTTTCATACATACAAACAAAAAAGAATATTGTACATGAAATTGTAAACATATTGTTTACAATTCTTAGTGTGTGTTAATTTTAGGAAAATAACAGAAACTTCCTGTTTACTTTTGTGTCCCTTTCTGAACTATCTTAATTTTTTAAAAAATCATTCTTGCTGCTGTTGTTATTTCTCTGCCAAAGTCGTATACTGGTGCTTTATCATGGTTTGGAGGTGACCCTTGGCTTCCTAAGTAGATGGCAGATGGGCTGAAGAGCACAGGCTTTGGCAAAGATGACCAAATTAGAAATGCTTCAAGTACAGACACAGTGATGGGCTCTGTTCCACTTTTACTTTTTTCTTTTTCTTTTTTTTTTTTTTGGACAGGATAATGAGGGTTAAGTGACTTGCCCAGAGTCACACAGCTAGTATGTGTCGTGTGAAGTCAGATTTGAACTCAGGTCCTCTGTGATTCCATTGGTGTAGGGATTGCCTCGTAAAGAAACCCTTTCTACCAATGCCAGTCAGCAACTCCTCAGCATCTTAAAGTTGGAGAGCTTCTTGGAGAACTGGGAGTTCAGTGACTTTAGATATCCAGAGTCACGCAGTATGTCAGAGTGAGCCTTTGAATCCTGGTCTTTCTGACTCTGAATCTAGATTTCTCTTCATTATGGGGAAGCTAGGTGGTGCGGTAGATAGTGTCAGGCCTAGAATCAGGAAGATCCAACACTAGCTGTGTTACCCTGAGCAAGTCACTTAACCCTGTTTGACTCACTTTACTCATCTGTAAAATGAGCTGGGCAAGGAAATGGCAACTATACTAGTATTATTATTATTTTTTTAAGTATTTTATTATTTTCCAGTTACATGTAGAGATAGTTTTCAACTTTTTTTTTTTGGGCGGGGCAATGGGGATTAAGTGACTTGCCCAGGGTCACATATCTAGTAAGTGTCAAATGTCTGAGGCCGGATTTGAACTCAGGTACTCCTGAATCCAGGGCCGGTGCTTTATCTACTGCGCCACCTAACTGCCCAACTATGCTAGTATTATTGCCAAGAAAATCCCAAATGGGGTCACAAAGAGTCATACACAACTGAAAAATGACTGAATTAATGCTATAGGGCCTTGGTTTCCCTATATCTTTATAGTTTTCATCTCAGTCGGTTTTTATGGTGCAATAACTCCCATCGTTTTCATATACTATTCTTTTTTTTTTTTTTTTTTTTTTTTTGGTGAGGCAGTTGGGGTTAAGTGACTTGCCCAGGGTCACACAGCTAGTAAATGTCAAGTGTCTGAGGCCGAATTTGAACTCAGGTTCTCCTGAATCCAGGGCCGGTGCTCTATCCACTGCACCACCTAGCTGCTCCCATATACTATTCTTTACTGAATTTCTCCTTTGTCATGAGATATATGGGTTCTTTCCAAATTTTTCACTATTACAAATAATATTGCTATGAATATTTTATTCAGAAAAGACTTTTTTTTTCTCTTTGAAAAATATCCTTAGGTTAATCCTACTATTGGGCTCACTGGCTTAGAGGGTCAGAATATTTTTCTAGCTCTTACTATATACAGTCACATTGTTTTCCAAAAGGTTGTATCAATTAATAGTTCCACTGACAGTATTAATAATGTGCCTATTTTTCCATAGCCCTATAGGAATTGACTTTTATAAATTTGAACTATCTTTGGTAATTTAATGAATATGTGATAGTATCTCAGAATGTTCTAAATTTGCATTTCTTTTATTATTAGTGACTTTAAGTAGTTTTTCAGGTAGTTATTAAATGTTTTCTCAGTGGCCCAGAGAACTTTAAGACTATAAATTTTGAAACAGTTGCCAGTAGGGCATTGAAGGGAATTTCCATATTGGGAGTTCTATACGAAAGTCAAAGATCTGTACCTACCTTCTGTTCTCTACCCCATACCCTAACCCCCAAAAATGTGTTCTCTCAAGAGCTGCTTGTTCAGATCTTTTGACTGCTTGCCTATCTATTAGGCAGATGGATCTTATTATTAGAAATGTGTCAGTTCTTTATAGATTTAAGATGTCGATTTGTATCAAATACTTAGAACAAAGATTCTTCCCTCCACCCTGCTGTATCTTTCCTTTTTTATTCTGTATGCACTTTTTTTTGGTCATGCTAACTCCTTTTATATGACAAAAATTGATCTTTCGAAAAATATTGCCTTTTATGTCAGTCTTCTTTCAGTGGTTGGCCTTGAGGCTAAAGGGATAAAGTGAAATCTTACTTATGTGATGGTTGATTTTGGTGGTACAGGAATTATCATTGCTTTAGATTCTTTTCTTTGCCAGTGTGACTCAATTTGCTTAGTTCAGCAGACATTTATGAAGTAGTATATGTGTGTGAGGTACTTTTATAGATGTCTAAGGGGATATAAATATAAGTAAGATTATGATCTGTGCAAGGCTAGGGATTAAGGCATATATAACAATAGAGCAATGCCAGTGTGCTTAAGACAAGTACAAATCAAAGTGCTATGAGAGTTCAAGAAAGGAAAGGAATCACTTTTTAAGATTATTCCACTTTATATCCTGAATGAAAGGAGAGGGTTGGAAGGTAGGAAAATAGAAGGTGATACTCATTACCTACTAGTCTCACAAATTGCCAGAAAGGGTCACAGAAAAAGAATGATATAAGCCAGTACAACTGTTAGGGCCCTGAATTGCCTTAATTAGCATGCTGTTAGTTGAGTGGCTTCACATTGTGGATAAATCTTAATGCCATCTAGTGGTGTGCCTTTGAGATTGGTCTGTTCTTATTTGCATCCTTTAATGAACTCTCAAGTAGACACTAAAATAAGAAATTGACCCAGATATCCAGGAAGGTAAATATTCTAGGTTGTGCCTTCAGCTTAATTATAGGACAGATTCTTGTCTATAGCACTTGTTTCCACATTGCTGACCATTGTAGTCATAATGTAGACTATGGCAGGGCAGCTAGGTGGTGCAGTGGATAAAGCACTGGCCCTGGATTCAGAAGGACCTGAGTTAAAATCTGATCTCAGACACTTGACACTTACTAGCTGTGTGACCCTGGGCAAGTCACTTGGCCCTCATTGCCTTGCCATTTCCCCCCCCCCCCCCATGTAGACTATGACTGGCAATTCAGGTGATTTTAAGAATTCATTGTGGAAGCCAACCCCACTGATAGCAGTGGCTCAATTTTTGTAGTTCACTTAGATTTTATTGACTGTGTTTCTAACAAATTAATCTGATACTTGTAGCCTTTTGCAGCTCCTTATGAGACAGTGAGATGTTTCCTCAATTTTTCTCCTTTTTTTCATAGGAATGATGTTTTTAAGATTCACTGGTTGATGGCAGCCCTCCCCTTCACAAAATCTTTGTCCTTGGTGTTCCACGCAGTATGTATAACATTTTTAATGTCCATTTTCCATTGTTTTTTTTTTGTAAGTGAAGAGAAAGAGTGGATGATTAAATTACACTGAAGGGAGAGGGGTTAAGTGGGTAACAGATATGAATTGAATGCCTTTTAAAGAAGATCTTCATAATTCTAATGCCTGTGACTCCTCCAGACAATAAAACCTCTTTGCATACCTATAGCATAAGCTTCTCTCCCAAATGCCTCCTGAAACATTGATTTGCCATTTCCTGAGATGAAAGTGCCACCTACTGAATCATTTCCACCATTTACTGTAATTCCTGCATTTTCCCTGTTCTGAGATGCAGTTCATGATAAGAAAGGGCAATTTAGTTTGCATTTTAATATACTTGCTATTGTTTATAGATAAATGAATATTTTAAAAGTTGAACCATCAAAATTAAGCTAATGGTTTGTGCATCTAGGATGTTTATAGCTCAAAATTAGACTTTGAGTTGAATTTTTAATGACTCAACCCTATAGGAACCTGGAAAAAAAAGAGAACTGTTGATTACTCCCCAAATAATCTTTAAGTGCCTTCTATGTGCTCAGAGAGTGGTGTAGTGTCTGCACTGCTTCAAAGTTCAGGACTATTGTGTACATACATTTTGTGTTAGGAATCATAACTTATCTCTTTAAGACCTTAGAGCAAATGAAAGCTGTTTTGATATTTCTAGTTATCTTTTTTGGACCTACATAAGAGAGTTCTTTCTCTGCTGATCTGGATAATATATCATAAGGCATGTGTCTTTTAGGATGTGGAAAGGATGATTTTTTTTTCAAAGTAGTTCTTGCCATAGCTTATGATTCTGTTTTATTAGGAAATATAAACTTGGAAACAAATGTTAGTCACTTTCCAAGAGTGCTAATCTAGATATAGGCCAGTTGATTCATAGGATGTGTTTACATTTCTTTGGTGAAGGCTTGTGAAGAGGTTTATTGAGGCGTAGTCTCTGAAGATCTTTAAGAAGAGACAGCTGTCTCTCTTGAGTAATTCACATTTGTCTGCCTGAAGGACTGGATGGTCCTTTTTGATCCCTTCAACTTGTGTGAGTCTTTAGTTATGTGAAACTATACCTTTGTATAGGATTTATGAAACTGGCCTGACATGTTACCAGTGTAATACATGTTAAATGTGACCAGTGAAGAGGCATTGTATTAAGTGTATTATAGTAATTAAATTATCTGCATGTTATTTTAAGTGGAATTGTATGTCTGATGGGTTGGGATTCTGTGTGGTAACTTATCTCGGGTTGAAATTTTTTGAAATGACTGTGCTCTGTGATTTCAGATTGATTACCACTACATCTCCTCTCAGGGATTTCCAATAGAGGGTTGGGCTGTTGTTTACTACATCACTCACCTGTAAGTAATAAAGATAATCCATTAAATACTGCTGCTTTGAAATGCCATGTAAGATTCTGCCATAAACATGATTATCCACTCATGTGGTACTTAGGCTTGTTGCTCTCTGCCTCAGTGAAGAAAAGCTGTCAGTATATTCAGAAAATTGTTACACAGGCTTGGAAGCTCACAGGACAGGTGGTCAGCTCATGGAAGAATGCCAGATCCTGGTGCTGCTATTTTGGGGCTGCTGGATAAAGTGAGAAAGTGTATAATAATAAGAACGATCAAGTAGCAGGCCCAGAATAAGGCTAGTTACCCATCTGTCAGAGTTCACCACTTTGTAGATCTTTTTCTGCAAAAAACATGCGAAGTAATGAAATGCACGTTAAAATATTACTGGACACGGTGAGACCTGTTGGTATCTTTAAAATCTTTAAAAATTTCTTTTTCAGATTGAAAGGTGCACTATTGTTCATTACTATTGCACTCATTGGTACTGGCTGGGCTTTCATCAAACACATCCTTTCTGATAAAGACAAAAAGATCTTTATGATTGTCATCCCACTGCAGGTGAGGCAACTTTATACCTCTGCACTGATATCCCTTGAGGCATTGGTTTACCAACCCCTAACTTAGTGGTACAAATTGTACTTATTGATTTCAGTTTTAATCTGGATAAGAAAGTCAGGGAAGATACTTTTTTACTGACTTAGACTTTTTTTTTTTTGCTGGGCAATGAAGGTTAAGTGACCTGCCCAGGGTCACACAGCTAATGTCAAGTATCTGAGTCTGGATTTGAACTCAAGTCCTCCTGAATCCAGGGCCAGTGCTTTATCCACTGTACTACCTAGCTGCCCCTACTGACTTAGACTTTTAAACCAACTTCTAATACTGTTTCTGAAACTGGGCGGGCCTAGACATACATGTGCCTATGCACATGCTGGATGTGCAGTGTGGTAATCTAGGAAGAGTATTTGCACATCAAGACCTACAAGCATGAAAAGTGGTTTGATTCTCCTGCTGAGAATGATAGCTGCAGAACAAAGTGAAATTCTGGCTTTAACAGATAATTTTGTTTTTTATTTCTTAATTTATATAATAAAACAGTAGATACATAGGTTTAAGGTTCATTGGACCTTAGTGAAGGGACTTGTAAAAGAACAAGGTGGTAGGAAAGAAACTGGGAGTAAGGGGAAAAAACCCTACATTTCAAAATAATTTGTATATTGGGAAATGAAACATTTTTACTTAAATCATAGAAATAATTCACATCTAATCCATTTAAAAAGAGGAACTACACTTAAGATTTTAAAAATAAAACAGTATATTTACATTAGTGATTGGGCAATGTCGTCAGGGGAAAGTCAAAAAACTATTCTGGGACTGTGGATTTTTCATGGTATTAAGCATATAAACCACTGTATCATGGGTAATCTGGAATATTTAAATTGTAAATTTCTTCAGAGCATAAGCCACATCATGACCTTTTGCTATCTTAAATCTCCCAATTGAAATATTCATATGAAGTGAAACTACTGGCGATAAACTAAAATATAAAGTCAAAAACTCAAGAATAGAATGCTCCGACAAAATTAATAAAATGAAAAGAGCTGGTCTGTTTTGAGAGTAGCTGGATCAATATCGTCTTTAAACTCTTCTTTTCACACTCTTGCCATCTTTTTGCTCTTAGGAAACCTGACCTGCTGTAGAAAACATTGTGTTTCTGGCTATCCTCTCTGGTGCTGGTGGTTCCCACTCTGTCATTCCGTATTATCCCTCTGACAATATAATTCAGCTACAACTCCTTTGTGGTTCACTGCATCTATCTATATCATCTAGTCTAGAGCCTTCTTCCCATAATTATATGGACTACAGATCACTCTCCCTCCTTTCTCAAGGAGTATATAGCTTAGAGTTTTCCTCTCCATCCTGAGGGCTACCTTCACACATGGGAACTTTAACATATGCATTTATGTCCTCTCAAATATCTGGACCTATCAGTTCATAAGTCCTCCATTATCATCATTTGCATCTTCAGTGGATTCCCTCTACCCCCCCTCCCCGAAGTTCCATTTTTGAGTTTATCATCATCCAGTATTGTTTTGCCTCCATGATTTTAAACCTAGGAATTCCTCTTTTGCTTCACTTCATTGTTCCTAAACTTACTCTTCCTACTACAGTTTCCAGTCCTTCCATTCCATCCTGTTCTCCTTCCCTGTTTGGTCCCACTTCCTTCTCTTCACAGTCTGGACCCCATTTATAGTTGATCAGTTAGATTATACATGTTCACTCTTGATTCCTTTCCCACCTTGTCCTCCTACTGTTTCTGTCCTGTTAGTTCTCAACCCTGGATTACCCACACCTCCCCCTTCTACCCCTGTCCTCCTTCCATATGCCTTCTCCACAGTCAGTGCATTGACAGGAATTGGTTAAGCACCTAGTATGATCTAGGCACTGTACAAGGTATTAGATGAATGAAGATATAAATGAGCAAGCCCTTGCCCTCAAGAAATTTCTGTTCCATAGGGGGAGACATCATGTATGCATACAAAGCAAATATAAAATACAAGTACTTCCAATTGCCTTAAACATTCAGGGCCATCTCCAGTCATCCTTTTATGTAACTTGCCACTGGACCCACATGGCTCTGGAGGAGAGAATGAGATTGGTTGGTAAACTTGCACAGCTCTCCCTCACTTAAATATAATTCAGTGCAAGTCATGACATCACCCCAATGTTATGGTTGTCTTAGAGAATGAAGGACAAACAATGACGATGACAATGATGACAACCTTAGAGTGCTTATTTCCTTGGACTCTGTGTTGGACCTTTTTCTCTTTATACAGGCTTCTTTGGAGATCTCTTCAACTCCTTGGAGTTCACTTACCTTTGTACAGATATCTCTCAGATTTGTATGTCCAGCTTGAACTCTAGTCACATATTGTTGGCTGCCTACTGCTTATCTACTTGGATACACCATAGGGATCTCATACTTAGCATGTTCCAAAAAAGAGCTCATCCTTGTCCCCTAAACACACTTCTCCTTCAGGTGACCCTATTTTCATTAAGATAATGACAATCCTTCCAATCACCCAGATATTTGTAACCTCAGAGTCATCCTTGACTCTTCCTTTATCTGTTCCCTTGCCAAGTCTTGTAAATTCTACCTCCATAACATTTCTCTATCCATCCCCTTCCACTTATATAATTAGCACATAGTATTTGAGGCCCTTGTCACCCCACACTTAGGCTATTGCAATAGCCCCATGATGGGTGTCTCTGATTCCATCCTCTCTCACTCCAACTTATCCTTCACACAGCTGCCAAAATAATCTTTCAAAGGTACAGGTCAGAGCATATCACCCTTTTGCTCAACATCTTGCAGTGGCTTCCATTTGCCTCCAGGATAAAAGCCCTTTATTCTCTGTCTTCTCTCTACCTTTCCAGCCTATTGCATGCTTTTCACTTCTATGAACTCTATGTTCCAGCCAAATTTGACTCCTAGTTGCTCTCCAAAGTTGACATACTTATCTCTTGTCTTCCTGCATTCCAATAAACTCTTCCCCAGGCCTTCAGTGCACTTCCTCTTCATTTTTGCTTCTCAAAAAAACCTTGTCTTCAAAGCTTACTTCATGTGCCATCTTCTCTTGGAAGGTTTCTTGATTCTTCTCTCTCTTAACCCCGTAAACTCTTTGAGGCCAGAGTCTTTTTCCTTTTGTCTTTGTATCCCTGGCAACTAGCACAATGCCTTAAAATGAACTAAAACTAACTTTTTTTTGTTTGAGGGAAGAGAGAGGAGTTTTGGAGCTTTCTTTTTTCCCCCCTTTTGGGTCACTAATGTCACCATTTGCACAATATCAAACTTTCTGAGACCTATGAAAGGGTCATCTTGGATCTGTAGGAGTTGTAGCCATGGGCCGCAAAGTGCCAACTTCTCACCTGCTGGGGAATTTAACCTGAGCCAAGGCTGAGTTTGCCTAAACCACAAAGATTGGGTGGGGAGCTAGAGGGGTTCTTTTTGTATGCTTGTGTGTTTGTTTTTTGGGCAGGGCAATGAGGGTTAAGTGACTTGCCCAGGGTCACACAGCTAGTAAGCATCAAGTGTCTGAGGCCAGATTTGAACTCAGGTACTCCTAAATCCAGGGCCGGTGCTTTGTCCACTGTGCCACCTAGCTGGCCCCAGAATTCAGTGACTTATCATGTTCTGCAGGTCCTGGCAAATGTGGCTTACATCATCATAGAATCAACTGAGGAGGGAACAACCGAGTATGGCTTGTGGAAAGATGCTTTGTTCTTGGTGGACCTGCTGTGCTGTGGAGCCATACTCTTCCCAGTGGTATGGTGAGTAAACCAGGAGTGTCCCATCTGCAGCATGTAGCACCTCTGAAAGTCTGTGCTCATCTGGACAGTAACAGCTATCATTCACAGCATTCTGAAAATGCAGGCTCGTTAGTGATAGAGCATCTATTTCCTAGATAAAAGAGCTCCAGTTAATAGCATTTTCTTGCCAAAAAGAAGATAAGTGAAATAGATAAAATAAAACTAAAGACAGCTTTCAGCATGGAAACCATCTTCAGAATGGTTGGCTTTCTTAAAAGTGTGCCAAAAAACCCCATTAGCCTTTAGATTTGTTTCTTTTAATTTGCTTTGATTTAAAGACTGTGTCCTAAGATAATAATAGAATGTTCCATGTAGTTAAATAAATAATCTTTAGGGTACTTCTGTCTAAGGTTCAGACAATTGGTAAGCATTTATTATGTGTCTGCTAAGTGCCAGTGTCTGTGGGATGTCCTGACCATACAGTGACAGAAGGTGAGACCATCCCTTTTCTCAAGGAGTTTATGTTCCATCAAGGGACATAGAATTTACACACAGACACAAAATGCAAAATGGTTAGGGAGCAAGGGTACTGGTGGTTGGGCTTCATTGGAGAAGGTGCTTTTGGTTGTTTCAAGAAGGAAATGAGACATTCTTTAAGATGGAGGTGAGGAGCAAGTGCATTCCAGGCACAGGTGATGGCCATATAGAAATGGAAGATGGAGCACTGTATGTGAGGAACAGAGAAACCAATTTAGTTGAGCTCTGGTGTAGCAGAGGTGGGAGAGTAAGGTGTAAAGAGGCTAGGAAGATAAGTTGGTTTTAGTTGTAAAGGGCTTTAAAAGCTGAAACAGGAGGGGCAGCTAGGTGGTGCAGTGGATAGAGCACCGGCCCTGGATTCAGGAGTACCTGAGTTCACATCTGGCCTCAGACACTTAACACTTACTAGCTGTGTGACCCTGGGCAAGTCACTTAACCCCAATTGCCTCACTAAAAAAAAAAAAAAGCTGAAACAGGAGTTCATATTCCATACTGACGGTAGTAGGGATCACTGCAGTTATGTTGAGTAGAGGAGTGACAGATCTGTGCTTACTGAAGGTCCCTTTGGTGATTGTTGAGTATGGATCAAAGTGGGAAGAGACTTGGAGGAAGAAGACCAATGAGAGGCTGCTGGTAATAAAACAGGTGAGAGGGGAGGAGAGCCTAAGCATAGGTGGTGTCTGTGAATACAGAGAACGGATCATGCATAAGAAGTCTTGCAGAGGTAGAAATTACAAGATTTGCAACTGATTTTACTAGGGTTAGGGAGAATGAGGAGTTGAGGATAATGCTGAGTTTGCTAACCTAGGAGACTTGAAGGATTCTAGTACCCTTACATAGGGAAGAGCAATAGCAGGAAGAGTTTGGGAAGAACGATAAATGAGTTTTGTTTTGGATATTTTGAATTTGAAACGTCTCTGGGATATTTTGTTTGTTATATTCAAAAAGCATCAAGAATTAGAGAGAGTTCAGTTCCTGAATTGGGTAAGGGACCGGAGCTGTGGCTGGTCATAGACATCTGTGAGTCATCTACAGAGAGATGATCATTAAACAAATGAGAGCTAATGAGGTGACTAAAAGAGGATAGTATAGGCCAAAAGAAGAAGACTCAGAACAGAGCCTTGGCTTGATGGATGACAGAGGAAGCAGTTTAACTCCTTTGGTTAGATTATGGTGTTAATGAGGCAGGTGTGATACTTAGGTGGTAAATTTAATACTTAAATGGGTTAGTTAAGTTCATTGTATTTCATGGGCCTAGTCTGAAGTCTAATCCCCAGCCAATCTGCCTTCTGAAAGAGTGCAGTTAATTTCAAGGATGAATGTGAAAGAGTATATGAATCATTGCAAAATGTTTTGTAAGCTTTAAAGTGTTATACAATTTGCACCTGTCATTGTGATCTTAACACACACATTAGCTTTGGGTACTAAATCTAAATGCTTACAGTCATGGAGAAATTTGTTTATTTATTTCCCTGTCTGGCTTCATTTGTACTGCCAGGAAGCCCTCAAGTGGGAGGGTGTCAGGAAGGAGCCATAGAGTTAGAGAAATAAATTTCTTACTGCTAGATTAAATGATTTCTTTCTTTCAAATAAATGCCCTGGAAACTTTTTTTATTTTAGTTTTTTGGGTTTGTTGTTGTTGTTGTTTTTGGTTCAGACCTATGATTTCATAGGAGTGGGGAAATCCCAGGGAGGAAATTCCTTCTATTAATGTATGTGAGCAAACTGTTCAGCCACTTACCGTCTCAGAGAGCGACTTGGGGCACCCAGAGGTTCATTGATTTCTCCAGGGCCATGAAACCAGGATTTGGTAGAAGTGGGTCTTGAATCCAAGTCTTCCTGGCTGTTTCACATCTGCTACACCAGAGCTCAATATCAAACTCTCAGAGGTGAAAACTCCCATTGCTACCAGAACCAGATCAAAATGCAATTGTGTAATGTTTAACAAAAGAAATGAAACTACAGTCTGACAAAATGTTAATTCGTGGTTTTCTAAGTCAATATGCAGCCCGTATGGATCCATTTCTATCTGAGGTTGACACCACTGCATTATGACATGTTACTTCATAAAAATGCTATAAAATTGGGAGAGGGAGGACCCAAGGGATGGAATCTCTACATGCTGAAGAATTGGTGTTATCATAAAACCAGTTACACTGTTTTATATATAAGTGAAAGTTGCCAGCTATGTAGAGACCATAATCCAAAAAGTCCTGGTCTAATTAGAAATAGTATCATGTTGGTAAATTTAATTTAAAATTTAATTATGAAAATTTGCTGCAGGTAAATAGAGATGAATCAGAATAGCTACTAAGGCAACCTTATGAAATGAGTTAAAATCTCGGTGAAATTCTGACTGTGTGAAAAGAACATAGTACTAAGTCATTATCTGGCTAGTAAGCTATTATCAGGCTTTGCTTTAGGGTAGCTTCTGTCACTACTTAATGTGTCCAATTTGGTTATAAGCTATGATGACTTATTCTCCCTACTGGTAAATGTTAGATTATCTTAAGGTCTTCTTTTATTAACAGGCTGTTAATTGATTTTGGTCTCTGATTTTTATTTTTATTTTTTAAATCACATCTTGGCTCTTGGCAGAAGTTTTCCTTCATTAAGCAGGGCCAAATGGTCAATTGCTAACTTTCCTAAATAACCAGCAGAGGGCATCTCCATGTCACTCAAACCCAATGCACTGTATTTGGTAAAATGTTGTTACGAATTTAGAATTTCTCACCTTTAAAATGAAGGGATTAAGATGAATTGGGGGGGGCAGGGCAGTAAGGGTTAAGTGACTTGCCCAGGGTCACACAGCTAGTGTCAAGTGTCTGAGGCTGGATTTGAACTCAGGTCCTCCTGAATACAAGGCCAGTGCTTTATCCACTTCACCACCTAGCTGCCCCTACATTATACTTTTTTTGTTTTGTTTTTTGGTGAGGCAATTGAGGTTAAGTGACTTGCCCAGGGTCACACAGCTAGTAAGTTTTATGTGTCTGAGGCTGGATTTGAACTCAGGTCCTCCTAAGTCCAAGGCTGGTGCTCTATCCCTACAATATACTTTTCTTTTTTTTTTTTTTCCTTTTGCAGGGCAGTGGGGGTTAAGTGACTTGCCCAGGGTCATACAACTAGTAAGTGTCAACTGTCTGAGGTTGTATTTGAACTCAGGTCCTCCTGAATTTAGGGCCGGTGCTTTATCCACTGTACCACCTAGCTGCCCCCCCAATATATATATATATATATACACACACATATATATATATTATATATATATATTTTTTTGCAGGCAGTGGGGGTTAAGTGACTTGCCCAGGGTCACACAGCTAGTAAGTGTTAAGTGTCTGAGGCTGGATTTGAACTCAGGTACTCCTGACTCCAGGGCTAGTGCTCTATCCACTGCGCCACCTAGCTGCCCCCCAATATAATTTTTTTTTTTTAATAGAAAGCTTTATTTTCCTTTTTTCTTTTGGGGCAATTGGGGTTAAGTGACTTGCCCAGGGTCACATAGCTAGCAAGTGTTAAGTGTCTAAGGCTGGATTTGAACTCAGGTACTCCTGACTCCAGGGCCTGTACTCTATCCATTGTGCCACCTAGCTGCCCCCCAATATACTTTTGTTTTTGCTTTTTTTTCCCTGGGGCAATGGGGGTTAAGTGACTTGCCCAGGGTCACACAGCTAGTAAGTGGCAAGTGTCCGAGGCCGGGATTTGAACTCAGGTACTCCTGAATCAAGGGCTGGTGCTTTATCCACTGCGCCACCTAGCTGCCCCCCCAATATACTTTTAATAGAAGTCAAGGAAGAAGGTCTCAATGATTAGAGAAAGATTTCCTTGGTTCATGCTAATCTAATAAATATAACAATACTAACTAGAATAATGTATCATTTTAGTGACATACCAATCAAATTACCAGTTGGTTACTTTATGGAATTTGACCAAAAAAAACCCACAAAATTTATTTGGAGGAACATTGAATCTTAAGGAAAATAATGACTAAAAGAATAAAAAGAGCCTAGCATCACTAGGTTTCAAATTATATATTAGTAGTCATGAAAACTATTTGGTATTGGTTTTAGAAACAGGAAAAATAGATCAGTGAAATAAGCTAGACAAGAAAGATTCAGAGTCAAACAGCACAGTAGCCCAATGGTTACTAAACCTAAAAAGACAAACTACCATGGAAAAGAGTCCCCATTTGACATGAACTACTGGGAAGACTGGGAAGCATTTTGGCAGAAAATTGGTATAGACTAGCATCTTGTGCCTACTTAAGCTTCTGTTAATTGACCTAAATGTAAAAGATCATGTTATTAAAAAAAAATAACAGAATGATAGGAGATACTTTTCCAAACTGTGGTTAAGGGAAGAATTCATAACCAAGGGGCAGCTAGGTGGCACAGTGGATAGAGTACTGGCCCTGGATTCAGGAGGCCCTGAATTCAAATCCAGTCTCAGACACTTCACATTTACTAGCTGTGTGATCCTGGGCAAGTCACTTAACCCCAGTTGCCTCACCAAAAGAAAAGAAAAGAATTCATAACCAAACAAGGGATGCCCTCTACATGAAGCCTCTCCTTACCTCCCAGCTACTAGTATCTTTCCCAACCCCATATTTACTTAATTTTGTTGTTGTTGATTTTCTTTTTGCAGGGCAATGAGGGTTAAGTGACTTGCCCAGGGTCACATAGCTAGTACGTACCAAGTGTCTGAGGCCAAATTTGAACTCGGATCCTCCTGAATCCAGGGCCAATGCCCCATCTAGCTGCCCCCCCCCCCCCGTTTATACTTTATAGCCATACTTGTATATATGTTGTCTCCCTGGTGACAACATACAAGTTGTTTAAGGACAAGAATTGTAGTTTGTCTTTGTTTCCCCAGAACCTAGCAAGGTGCCTGGCACATAGTAAGCATTTGATAAATGATTGTGGATTTATTGATTGCTTATAAATGACAAAATAAGTAGTTTTTATTATATGAAATTATTAAAGCTTTTGCTTGAACAGAATCAATATAGCAAGAGCTCCAGAAGAGAAACTGTTAAGTGGGGGAAAAAAATCTTTGTATCACATCTCAGTCTGATATCCAAGACATACAGGGAATTGACATAAAAATTATAAGACATGAACCATTTCCCAATAGATAAGCAATTGAAGGGTATGAACTGTTTTCAGAAGGAGAAATACAAACTATCAGCACCATAAGAAAAAATGGTCCCTACTGTTAAGAGAAATGCAAAGTAATGCATCAAATTACATGAATGATCCAAGATGGAAAATAGTGATAGAGGGCTATGGAGAGAAAGGCACATTAATGCATTATTAGAGCTGTGAATTAATCTATTTGTTCTGGAAAACTATTTCGACTTTTATGAGAAAAGTTTTAAACTATTTATATTCTTTGGCAGATTAAAAGCAATGATTAACCTTGATTCCAGGAACTAGGAGAAGAAACTCCACTTTGTCAGACATGGTTGTTCTGTCAGATGACTTTTGTGTAAAACAGAAAAATAGAATAGCATAAATAATACTTTTTAAAATCATAATTGGGTTCAGCCAGCTATGGTCTACAACCTATTTTTGAATGAAGAATGTTTTTAAATTTTTAAAATAAACTTAGGCAGCCACTGGATTTGGTCCTTAGGCTATATTTTGCCAGCTCCTGAATGCAGATAGATAGATGCATTTTGTCCAGATTTTATAGTGAAGTCTTTCATACCATGGAGATGTGTGACTTCAGTGACAACTTATTTCAGTGGGTTCAGACCTGGTTTAATGATTAGAACCAAAGAGGAGTCTTTAATGGTTAGAATTCTCTTTGAAAGAATTTTCTTTTCTGGTGCCCCACAACTCCATAGTGGTGGACTCTGTGCTTGTTGATATTTTTAGCAGTGACTTGGATGGAGGCATGTTTATCATATGTTCAGATGACAAACTGAAGAGATAGCTAACGTATTGGATGGATAGTTAAGGTCTAAAAAGATCTTGACTGTTTAGATCATTGTGTCAACTCTAATAAGATGAAATTTAATATTATTAAGTAGTTCTTAGCCTTGGGTTGAAAAAAAAAATCAGCTTCACAAGTATAAAATGAGTGAGGCCTGGCTACATAGCAGTTTTTCTGAAAGGTATTTAAGGTTTTTGCCTGCAAACTCAGTATAAGTGAATAGCGTGATATAGTATGTAGCCAAAAAAAGTGAATGCAATATAGGCTCTGTTAAGATTAATAGAAAGTTGGGGCGGCTAGGTGGCGTAGTGGATAAAGCATCAATCCTGGATTCAGGAGGACCTGAGTTCAAATCCAGCCTTAGTCACTTGACACTCACTAGCTGTCACTTAACCCTGGGTAAGTCACTTAACCCTCATTGCCCTGGGGGTGGGGGGGAGAAAGACTAATAGAAGGTCCAGAACAAGAGAGGTGATATTCCTGTTCAACTCTGTCTCCCCTGCTCAGACCTTACCTGCAATGTTAATTTTCAGGTACCTCAATAGCAAGAACATTTCTAAGTTGAAGAGTGTGTAGAGGAGGGCAGCCATTATGGTAAAGGACTTCAGAGTTATGCCATGTGAGGACTGGCTGAAGAAAATAGGAATGTTTATCATGGGGATGGAAAGACTTGAAGGGGGGAACCTGACAGTTGTGTTTATCGACTTGAAAGGCTGCTGAACACAGTGTAATTGCAGTGACCTTCTGGGCCCTGAGAGGAGATAAAAAACTTTTCCTTGGGAAAGTGGGAGATTTGGGTGCAGTGTTGTACATGCTGTTAGACTTGCTGAATCTGTCTTTTGGTTTTGCTTCATTCTTTTTCTTTGTTCCCTGGGGAGAGGAGGGTGGTTTGTGGTTGGGGCTTGACTGGTATTAGGGAGGGCCATTACACACTTGGAGTTTGAAATAGAAAAAGGCTTGGGGCTTGTCATTAGATGCTTCACTTGAGCTGTTGAATGTCTTCCTCTTCTAGCTTATTCTTTGCTATGGCGACTGTGGACATAGCATGTTATATCCTTTTAACTTTGGAGTCTGGTTCTTTTTAATTGTCCCACACGTTTATTGCATTTAAAACTTGTTAGAGGCATGGCCTACAATATGTATATATCCAGAAGTTGCTGATTTATAAACAGAATACATCAGTAAAACTTTTTGGGGGAGGGAGGGGAAAGGGGATGAGGGTTAAGTGACTTGCCCAGGGTCACACAGCCAGTAAGTGTCAAGTGTCTGAGACCGGATTTGAATCCAGGTACTCCTGAATCTAGGGCTGGTGCTTTATCCACTGTGCCACCTAGCTGCCCAACTTGTTTTTTCTACTCTTGTCTTTTTGTAAGTTCTGTAGCTTAATTTTTTTTTTTTAAGAAGAAATAAGAGCTATCTGATGAATATCCACAGAATGTACTGGCAGATATATCTACACAGTGTCTAGAGACAGCTGGGTGGTGTAGTGGATGGAGCCTTAGCCCTGGAGTCAGGAAGACCTGAGTTTAAAACTGACCTCAGATAGAGACTAGCTGTGTGACCCTGGCTGGTCACTTAACATCTGTTAGGTTTCCTTAACTGTAAAATGAAGATAATAATAGCACATACATTAGAGGGTTGTTGTAAGGATCAAATGAGATATTTATAAAAGTGCTCACCACAGTGTCTGGAACATAGAAGGTGCTATGTAAATGCTTATTTCCTTCCCCTCCATCATCCAGAGGGACTTCAGCATATACACACTTCTCCCCACCCCTTAAAAAAACCAACCAAACAACCCACCCAACAATATTTGATGGTCTAATTAGAAGGGAGATTTGATTTGTTCTGCTTGTCCTCAATGGGCAGCATTAAGAGCTAAGGAGAGAAGTTGCAAAGAACCAGATTGAGGCTTGATGTAAAGAAAAACTTCCCAGTGCATGGAGCTTTCCCATAGTGGATTGGGCTGCTTCTGGAGCTAATGGGTTTGCCCTCACTAGAGACTTCAGACAAAGACTGGGCAACCACTTGTCACATGTGTAGCAGAGGAAATTTGTGTTCATGTATGACTTGCATTAGATGGTCTTGGAAGTCCCTTACACTTCTGGAATTCTGATTTCAAATCCAGTCTTTAAAGATCACGTCATTTTAAAGATTATATATTTGAGGTTCAGAAACGTTAAAGAAATTGTCCCGGGTTATAGTTATTGGCAGAGCCTGAAAAAAGAAATGTAAATTCACGAGCTAATGTGTGCTCAACGAATATTTATTTTTAGGTCAATAAGACATTTACAAGAAGCCTCAGCAACAGATGGAAAAGGTAAGTTCATTTATTTTTGTGGCCTCTTTTCTGATGCTAGAGACTCCATTAATATAATAAGTTTGAGACTTTCCTCTACTGTTTTAGTTGACATTGAGTGTCAAAGTAGGAACAATTCTTAGCTAACAAGCTCACATCCTTATTTAGTAGGCAATCAGTGGACATTCCTAAAATGAGTGTTTTTGGTTTTCCAGTTGCCTGGCAAGCCAGCCCAACTCTAAGTTGGGTTAATGTTGTTTTGCAGAGAAGCTGGTATTTAAGATTCCAGAGACTTGGATGCATGTGGAGGCTGGGAGGATTACTGTTTAACAGAATGACTCATTTCATCTCCCCTCATGAGTGTGATTTTCACCTCACAAACTGAATTGGGAGCACAAAATCCTGTCCTTGCATGGGGAGAGGTAACACTTCCTTGTGAAAATGAGTGGCATCACTTCTAGCCTCTGGTGTTCAGATGGGCATGTGTAAAGCAGCCGTTCCTGCTATTTTGCTTCACAGTTGATTTAACAAGCTGCAGAAATAGATGTGTCCCTATTAATTTATAATTATGACTTGGATAACCAGAAGAGACCTTCAGAATTTGATTTTAAAAAAGGGGGAGCCATTAACCTTTGCATTTTCCCCCCTTAAAGTGTTTGTAACCTGTTTGGGGTTTTTTTGGGTGGGTGGGGGGAGGCAGGAGGTGTTATTTTCAGTTTTTAAAATTTGTTTTTAAAAAATTTCAGTTCCAAATTCTCTCCCTCCCTCACCTTCATTGAGATGGCAAACGATTTGATGAAAGTTACACATGTGCAGTCATGCAAAACATGTTAGTCTTCTTGGGGAAAAAAAATAAGGTAAAAAAGTATGCTTTGATCTACATTCAGACTTCATCTTTCTTTTTCTGGAAGTGGATAGCCTGTTTCATTGTAAGTAGCTCAGTCATTCATAGTTGATCATCACATGGTATTACTGTTACTGTGTACACTGTTCTCCTGGTTCTGTTCACTTCATTTTATATCAGTTCGTGAAAGACTATCCTGATTAGCATCCTACTCATCGTTTCTTATAGTATCATAGTATTCCATTACATTCACATATAACAATTTGTTTAGCCGTTCCTTAATTGATAACCATCCCCATGATTTCTAATTCTTTGCAACCACAAAAAGAGCTGCCATACATATTTTTGTACATATAGGTCCTCTTCCTTTTTTAAAAAAAATGTTTTTGGTATACAGACCTTGTTGGTATTGCCGCGTCAAAGGGTATTCGTGGTTTTATAACCCTTTTGGCATAGTTCCAAATTGCTTTCTAGAATGGTTGGATCTGTTCACAGTTCCTCCAACAGTGCTTTAGTGTCCCAGTTTCCCACATCCCCTCCAACATTTGTCCTTTTCCTTTTCTGTCATATTAGCCAGTCTGGTAGGTTTGGGGGGTACCTTAGAGTTGTTTTAATTTTCATTTCTTTCATCAGTAGTGGTTTAGAGCTTTTTTTCCTATGACTATAGTTAGCTTTGATTTCTTCATCTGAAAACTGCCTGTTTATATTCTTTGACCATTTATCAATTGGGGAATGACATTCTTAGAAATTTAATTCAGCTTTCCATGTTTTTGAGAGATGAGGCCTTTATCAGAGACACTTACTGTAAAAACTTTTTCAGTTATGATTACTGTGTATTCCCCTCTATCTTATTTTTCCCCTGTATATCCTTCTCTCTCTCTCTCCCTCTCTCTCTCCCTCCCTCCCTCCCTCCTTTTACCCTGTCCCTCCTCAAAAATGTTTTACTTCTGACCACTGCCTCCCCCAATCTGCTGCAACTTGTTATTCTATGAGCCAATTCTGATGAGAATATGGTTCAAGCATTGTCTACCACCCCCCCCACACACACACACACAATCTTCCCTTCCACTTACAAAATCCCTTTCACACTTTTATGTGAGATAATTTACCCCATTCTACCTCTCCCATCCCCCTTTTCCCAGGGCATTCCTCTTTCTCACCCTTTAATTTTATTATTTTAGATATAATTTCATCATAGTCAACTTATACCCATGCCCTCTCTCTATGTAGACTCCTTCTAACTGATAAAGTTCTTGGGAGTTACAAGTATCATCTTCCCATGTAAGAATGTAAACAGTTAAACCTTATTAAATCTCTTATATGTCGCTGCTAGAGTCCTGCTTCCACTATCAGCCAAGGGTCACCTGTATTCGCCTTCTGACCAATTCTTTGACCTCTTCACCATTTGTGGGCTGAGGGCTCTGGAAACTGCTGCTGATGATTCAGTTGCTTCCAAAGCCTACTGCTGGCTTGTAGGGTTGTGGCCTGCACTAGACTTCATTCCACTCTCACACTAGTGAGACAGACCTTTCCTGCTGACCTTCAGAATTGTCTTGGGCTGGAAAATTGTCTTATCCCATCCTTTTGTGAGGTGTTATTTTAAAGTTGTTCGGAAGGGAATTTGGGAGATGTCAGGCAAGTCTCTGCCTTTACTCTACCGTTTTGGCTCCACCCTATAACCTGTTTTAAATATTTTTTACATGTATTTCTATGCTCTTTTCCTCCTTAAGACTACAATGGGGGGCGGCTAGGTGGCGCAGTGGATAAAGCACTGACCTTGGATTCAGCAGGACCTGAGTTCAAATCCGGCCTCAGATACTTGACACTTATTAGCTGTGTGACCCTGGGCACGTCACTTAACCCCCATTGCCCTACAAAAAAAAAAAAAAAAAAGACTACAATGGGGGGCAGCTAGGTAGCTCAGTGGATAAAGCACCAGCCCTGGATTCAGGAGTACCTGAGTTCAAATCTGGCCTCAGACACTTGACACTTATTAGCTGTGTGACCCTGGACAAGTCACTTAACCCCAATTGCCTCACCCCCCCCCAAAACAAAAAAGACTACAGTGAAGTTAGAGTAGTGGGGTATGTTTCCATTATTTCTAATCTGTCCTATCACTGCAACCCAATCTATGATAAGAGCTATACATAAGAAGTGTTATTCCTGTGCTCAAAACTCCGCAGCACATCAACTTTTTTTTTGTGGGGCAACGGGGGTTAAGTGACTTGCCCAGGGTCACACAGCTAGTAAGGGTCAAGTGTCTGAGGCCAAATTTGAACTCAGGTCCTCCTGAATCCAAAGCCAGTGCTTTATCCACTGTGCCACCTACCTGCCCCCCACATCAACTTTTTTTGAGGGGGGCAATGAGGGTTAAGTGACTTGCCCAAGGTCACACAGCCAATAAGTATCAAAATGTCTGAGGTAGATTTGAACTCAGGTTCTCCTGAATCCAGTGCTGTTGCTCTATCCACTGCGCTACCTAGCTGCCCCCAGCACATCAACTATTTAAGGAGTAGTTTAAAATACCTTAAGTTGGCTCGCGTGCCCCCCCCTCCCCCCTCTCTCTCTCTCTCTCTCTCTCTCTCTCTCTCTCTCCATATAAAGACATACATACATACATACATACAGTCTACCATATCACACTGCAGCATGGTTTGGAAGAGAAAGCCCTAGTCTTGGAGTTAGGAAAAGCTGATTTCAATTCCTGCCTTAGACATTTGCCAGCTGCTTGACCCTGGGCAAGTCACTTAATTTCTTTGTGCCTTAGTTTCCTCATTTGTGGACTCAGTGGCCTACAAAGTCCCTTCCAGCTCTGACCCTCTGATCCTAACTTCCTCAAAGTATTCCCTTCCCCATATCCTACAATCTGGACAAATTACAATACAGTATTCGCAGTTTTTCCACATAGATATCATGATTTCACACTGTACCCACTGTTTAGAATGCCTTTCACTTGTTTAAATTTTAATTCAGATGCCTCCCTCCATAAAATTGTCCCTGATTCCCTTCAGACTTGAAATGTCATTTTAGTCATGCATTTCGTATACAATCAATACATAATACATTTTAATGTAACTATCATATATTCCCTTATTAGATAGACTGTAAGTTCCATGATGGCAGTATTTCCACCAATACCACAGGGTCCTGCACATTATATTTCTTGAGTTGACTTTTATTACTATAGATATTAGGCTCATAAATTGGCCATTTAAACATCATAGCAGATTCTAGTTCTTTTTCAAGTATGTATACTACCACAGTAGCCATAAGATCATGCACATTAGTAATATTGGTCCTGCTTTTTAATGCAAATGCATCTCTCATTTAATACAGTTGCACTTTTTGCATGTAAGTTATTATTATTTTTTTAAATAAGAGTATTTTATTATTTTCCAGTTACATTTAGAGATAGTTTTCAACATTTGTTTATATAAGATTTCCAGTTTCCAATTTTTCTCCCTTCTCCCCTCCCCTAGACGGCAGGTAATCTGATATAGGTTATATACATACAATAACATCAAACACATTTCTGCATTAGTCATGTTATCTGAGAAGAATCAGAGCAAAAAGAAAAAACCTCAAAAAAGAAAAACAACAGCGCCAAAAACAAAAGAAATAGTATGATCCAATCAGCATCCATATTCCACAGTTCCTTTTTTTTTTCTGGATTTGGAGAACCTTTTCCATCTTGAGTCCTTTGGAACTTTCTTCTACCATTGTATTCGTGAAAAGAATCTAGTCTAGTCTATCACAGTTGATCAACACATAATGTTGATGATACTGTGTAAAATTCTTCTGGTTCTGCTCATCTCACTCATTATTAGTTCATTGCATGTAAGTTATTATTAATAGCTAAAATATTGTTACCAATCTATTTCTCCCAAATCAAATGCTACTGTAATGTTTTTTCATTTTCAGAATAAAAATTTTTATTGATATCCTTTGGCTGTGTATCACTTACATTTCCCAATGTATCCCTCCATCTTTATAATGAAGAGTGAAAAAGCAGAAAAAATCCAATTCCACAAAATAGCATAACCAATATACCCGAAAAGTTTGACATGATTGTATATAGTGCATACCAATCACCTACCTCTTTGAGAAAGCAGGGGAGGTGGGATTTTCTTATTTCTTTTCTTTGGGGCCAGGCTTGTCATCAAATTCCTTAGCATTCAGTTTATATTTTTTTTGTTGCTGTTGTTCTTCCCATTTACATTTCAGTCATTTCGTATATTGGTTTCTTGGTTCTCTTACTTCATTTTCCATCATTTTCCATATATCTTTTTTTGTTTTTTTGGTGAGGCAATTGGGGTTAAGTGACTTGCCCAGGGTCACACAGCTAGTAAGTGTCAAGTGTCTGAGGCTGGATTTGAACTCAGGTCCTCCTGAATTCAGGGCCAGTGCTCTATCCACTGCGCCACCTAGCTGCCCCTTCCATATATCTTTATATGCTTCTTTGCATTCACTACAATCATCATTCTTACCACAGAGTAATATTCCATTATAATAATGTGTTATAACTTGTTTAGCCATTTCTCAGTTGATGGATAGCTATTTTTTTTTATGGTTTCTTGCTATTATGTTGTGATGTATATGGGACCTTTCTTTTTGTCATTGACCTTCTTGGGGTATATCATTTGCAGTGGAATCTCTGAATCAAAGGGCATGGACATTGTAGTTTCTTCCTCCCTATTCTAAATTTCTTTCCAGAACAGAGCAATAGTCTTTTCACATAAAGCAAATGATTAAATCTTAGAGCAGGATACACTTTTAAGGTGATTTAACCCAACTCCCTTATTTTATTGGTGAGGAAGTTGAGGCCCAGAGAGGAGAGATCAGAACAACAACCATATGAGAACTAGAACCCATGTCTTTGGTTCCATATCTAGTGCTTTCCCACATATATCACTATCATTATTTATTTATTTTTGGTGAGGCAATTGGGGTTAAGTGACTTGCCCAGGGTCATACAGCTGGTAAATGTCAAGTGTCTGAGACTGGATTTGAACTCAGGTCCTCCTGAATCCGGTGCTCTATCCACTGCACCACCTAGCTGCCCCCCTATTACCAATTATTATAAAGAAAGATTTTGCCCCCTCAGTTTTCTTTGAACTTGGGTATTCCAAGTTTCTCTTCTGACATTGTGGTATATCCATCTCCATTGTTCCAATTCTGATTTAAAATTTTTTAAATCCTGAGAAGCGCTTTTTATAGTTGAGGAAAAATAATGTCTGTGTTATTCCTCTCATTCTCTTAGTTCCTCGTTTTCCTTTGCTCCCCTTCATCTCTCCTTTTCCTGATTTTCTTTCACAGATCCCTTTAGATTAACCCCACACTGGACTCTTCTTATTTTCATCCCTACAGCACCTTGAAAACACAGGGCAATCACCATCAGCAGCATTTGTTAACTTATTGTTAATGTTTTCCTTCCATTAACCACCAGCAGTTGGTCCCAAGTACCTAATAACTTTTCACTTGATCTTAGCCAGAATGCCAAGAAGTCATTCCCAATAACACTTGATGGCACTTTATGTTCTACAGAGATTTCTGCTTGTGAATAAAGCTGTATTCTATGCTATTCCTGGTTGAAAGAATACCAGGAGGAGATCATAATTGCTATCCAGTACCCTCAGTGAAGGGAAGCAGGCTGAGCAGACATCCCTTGTATTTGTGGCCTGAGGCAGTACTATATAGTCTGCCTGGCAGTTTATGGTTTTTCCACAAGGTGACAGCATGGGGCCTGTTCAGTAGTGACCAATTTTGAAAGGAGAGACTACATGCAAAATGACAGGAAATGGAGACTGGCTAGAATGACAAAAGTAATACTTTGTTTCATTTACCACAAATGCAAATTAAATAGGCCCGAAGTGTAACCTTCCCTCCACTTTTGGTTTCTTAGCTCTTCATCTGTGAAGTTATAAAGTCACTTGCAGACTTACCATCTGTGAAGGGTATTTAGATGATAATAGGTTAGGCTAAGATAGATGCTATTTAATCTGGACAAGTCTTTGGTTTTATTGGTTTAATCCTCTGTCCAACAGGCTGTGCCCTCCTGGTGTCTCCTTTTCTGCTCCCTTTCTGGAATTCTGCCATCTCTGAAAATTTCTGGAATTGAAATATTATAGGTTAGAAACTTGTAGTTTCCTAACTAATTGCCTGACCCCTGAATGGGATCCTTCCTCTTGTTATAAAATACCCGAGCAGCTCTGGTTCAGGACCTGCTCTGATTCCCTTACTTCCCAGATAATGTCTGAGTGACCATGACTCCCAAATTACTTGAGCTGTCCTGAAGCATTGATCCATAACTCCTGGCTCTTCGTGGAATCTCTTTTCCTACCATGATCTAAGTACTATCCTACCTGAGACTTCCTGGTGATTAAGCACCGGGAAGTCAGGTACTAATACACAAATGCTGGGGATACAGAAAAAAGACAAAAGATAGTCCCTGCCCACAGTCTAATGGAGGAGACAAAATATAAACAATTATGTACAAATATGCTTCATACAGGATAAACTGGGGAAGGTATTACCCTTGAGGGGGTCCATTGAAGGTTCCCTGTAGAAGGTAAAATTTTAGCCAGGATTTGAAAGTATTTCTCCATCCCATTTAGATGATGTTTTTATCTGTCTGAGTAGAAGGAGATTTGGTGGTTATCCTAGTTTGGAGCTCCCCATCCTAGCCCCATTGAAACAAGAAGGTTGAGCAGCTCTCCTTGTTTAGATACTGTTTCTGGCCCTTGTACTCTTCACTTGTCTTTACTTCCCACTTCCTTGGATGCCTCTGGTTTGCCACATGGCTTTTCCTATTTAGTCTTCCCTTAAATATGCCAAGTAAAAGGGCCTGTTGCTTTCAGTATTGATGGGCATGTCTAATTCTTTGGCAAAAGTCTTGGACTTTGACAGATGTTATTTGTTGATTCATAGCATTACATTTGTGTTGCTGCATGTTTTTGTATTAGTTCAGAACTTTTTTGATCAAACATTTTGGGAGACTTAATGCTTTGGAAATTTTTATTCAAAGGAGCTATGCTTCACTCAGCCTAAAATCTGCTGCTGCTTGGGAGACCCCAAGGAATATCACAAACAAAAAACCAGATCTTTAGTAGAATTAAGTTTTGTGTGTGTGTGTGTGTGTGTGTGTGTGTGTGTGTGTGTGTATTTGGACTGGTGTGAAATATTGTAACAAAGCTAAATTAGGTATAGCCGTCTAACTTTGGGTTCTTGGATCATTGTTTTAATTGTCCATCTGTTCTAACATTCAGCAGTAGAACTGATTTAAAGGTCTCACCTATCCTGATGGCAATAGAAAACATAACAGAACTACATGCTAGTACATGCTGGAAGTACATGCTAGCATTTTAAACTGGAAGGAACCTTAGAAATACTTAACTTTTTTTGTACCATGGAACCCTTTGGCTGTCTGGTGAAGTTTAATGGATCCTTCTTAGTAAAATGATGTTTTAAAATTCATAAAATGAAGTATATACCATTTTATTTTATCTTTTTTTTAGTATATACCATTTTATTTGTTTTTTTGTTTGTTTGTTTTTTGCTTTTTTTAGTGAGGCAGTTTAGGTTAAGTGACTTGCTCAGGGTCACACAGCTAGTAAGGGTCAAGTGTCTGAGGGCGGATTTGAACTCAGGTCCTCCTGAATTCAGGACTGGTGCTCTATCCACTGCACCATCTAGCTGCCCCCGGTTTATGCCATTTTAAAGGAAACAAATTATATCAAAATATAGTCACCCACTAATATGGAAATATGTTTAATGTGATTGTACATATATAACCTGTATCAGATTGCTTTGTCTCGGGGAGGGAGAAAAATTTGGAATTGGAAATCTTATAAAAACAAATGTTGAAAACTATCTCTACATGTAATTGGAAAATAATTAAATACTTTTGTGACAAACAAATAAATAAAAGTCATCAATAATCTACCCCTCCCCCCCCAAAGAAATATAGTCACTCAACATCCCCATTCTAATCCATCTTCCACTTAGCTGTCAAAGTGATCTATCTTCCTAAAGTGCAAGTCTGACCATGGCACCCTTCCCACCTGTATTCAGGAAACTCCAGTGGCTCCCTAGCATATCATACCTACAGGCTCAAATACAAAATGTTCTGTTTGGCATTCCAAGCCCTTCATTATCCTCACCCCCCTCCATTCTCTCTCTCCCCTTCCTTCCTTCCCTCTCCTCCCCCCTTTCCTTTCCTCCCAGTCTTTTTACACCTTGTATCTCACCAGTGACACTGGCCTCCTTGCTGTTCCTCAGACAAGACAATATGTCTCTCAGCTCTGGGCATTTTCACTCATGATTGTCATTCTCTCACACCTGTACTGCTTTCCCCTCCTCATTTCTGCTTCCCTGGCTTCCCTGGCTTTTTTCAAATCCCGGCTAAAATTTTACCTTCTACAGGGAGTCTTCAGTGGACCCCCTCTCAAGGGTAATACCTTCCCTCTGTTGATTACCTCCAGTTTATCCTCTATGTAGCATATTTGTACATGGTTGTTTATATTTTGTCTCCTCCATTAGACTGTGAGCTAACTCTGGGCAGGGGCTATCTTTTGTCTTTTTGTATCCCCAGCATTTGTGTGTTACTACCTGACTCATAGATGGTGCTTAATAAATGCTTGTTGACTGACTGACTGAAGGCAAATTTACTCCAAGGTGGAAGTTACTTTTCCTGGTCTTACTAGTTGTAACTGCACTTAGATTTCCTTGTCACACAGGCTTACTTCTGTGATGCTCCAGTGAGACTTAAACTTACTGCATCCTAGTTGCCCTGCTTCCACTATTTACAGGCTATTATTACCCTAGAGCCTGGAATAATAATAGCCTCTAAATCCTGTAAAATCCTCTTCTCATCCACATTTCATTACCTTGTAAGAGTGGATTGATAACATATGCCATACATTCATTCAATAAGCAGTTTCTCTTCTACTGGTCATTCATTTTACTCTGCCATTGGTGAGGAATCTAAGTCCTTTCAGGAGATATTTTGTCATTTAGCTTCTAGATAACCTTCAGAAGTATTAAGTAGATTGAGACTGGCTAACCCCTAGGTTTTATGGATTGAGTGGAGTTTTTTTTAAGCTGTTGCAGTATTCTGAAAGAAGTCCACATGTCCACCAAACTGTATTCATTATGTACTATTTTCTTACATCTGAAAAGCATCTATTATGTAATAAGCCCTTGAATTTAGCATGGTTGTGATGATGATATAACAAGAATAGAAACTGAATCAAAGACGGCTTGATCCTTTTTTTCTTTGGCTACTGTCACTGTGGAGCTGACTACAGACTTATGTGCCCAGATGCTAGTGGCTATTTGCAATTCCCATTAGATCTGAGGCATGCATGCCAGAGAACTGTTTTATTTCAGTATGTTCCTATCAGTGACCACAGTGAAAAAGTATTTGTGGGAATGAAGGAAAGGATATTTGTTTGCCTCATGGCCATGACCCATCTTGCTTGGATAAGAAAATATCCCCTACTTTTACTGATTTTGCTATTGTTTTTGTTTGTTTTTAAAATCAATATTGCTATCTTTTCTTTTTACATCACCTACATGTACCCTTGTATCCTTTCCCTCCCTTTCCCAGAGAACCATCCCTTATTACCTAGAATTTTAAAAAGAGAGAGAACAAATATTCAGCAACATTAATCAATACATGGAGAAAAATCTAACCTTATTTACATTGTTCCACACTCATGGAGACTCACCTCCGGGCAGGGGGAGGGGAGGAGGAAGGAGGGATGTCTTCTCATGTGTTTTCAGGGACTAAGCTTGGGTCTTTATAATTTTGCAACATTCTGTTTTTATTGTTTTATGATGGTTATTATTTCCATTTATGTTGTTTTCATTGTGTCCAAACACAATGCCTGACTTTGCATCAGTTCATATAAATCTTTCCATGCTTTTATGTATTCATTATGTTCATAGTTTCTCACAGAACGGTAACATTCCATTACTTTCATGTACCATACTCTGTTTAGTCGTTCCTTAGTTGTTGAATATCCTTAGTTCCAGGTCTTTGCTACCACAGAAAATAGTGCTGCTATAAAGGTTCTAGTGTCTAAGGTGCCTTTTCTAACACTTTTTTGGGAAACTAACCTTAGGCTATGAATCTTCCTATCATTGAAATTCAGGGTGATTATGAGGATCAAATGAGATAATATTTATAACAAGTGCTTAGCATGGTGCTTGGCACACAGTAAGTGCTATGGAAATGCTTATTTCCTTCCCTTGTGTGGATAAGAAGGCACTAATATGTTCTGGGTACATCTGTGGCTTAAAGCCTTACCTACTTAGGGCTTAGTACACTGTTACTCCTTTTCAGATCTTTATCTCTTTGTTTCTTCTGATTTATTCTTGCTGTCCTTTCCACTTTTATTAGGGAAAGACTCCTATCTGTAGATTAAAAAAAATCTGGATTTATATTACTACTCTGAGATGTTCGTTCACCTCCTCGCTTGTGAATTTCTTTTCTTTGGGTGAATCAGGTGCTTGGCTCTTCTTACCCCAGGTTTTCTAGCACGTCTCTGGATGATAAATGCCTGTCTGAGCTAATATTTATAGTAGTCCTTTCCCTACATTTGATTGAGAACCTAGTTGCAATCACAGCTTTGTCAAACCTGCATCATCACTCACTTTTCAAGTAGAAGTGAAACAATTGATTCTATTGACCCTGAAGATTATTGGGAATGTTAGTCTCTTCTAAGTAAACTTTAGACACTGGCACAGAAACTTTAAGAAGGGAGGGAGGTTTTTGTGAAGTGCAACAGAAAAAATATATTAATATTCCAGTCATATTTGGATCCTGCTCTGGAGGCTTTACAAAAGACAGAATGATGCATATTGGAGTGTAGGAAAAACCTCCAGTGTTTTATGTTTCTCATATTTTCTCTCTTATTTCCTTCAGTGTTGTGTTATAATATAAAGATTCCTTTATTTTGCTTAATATGGAGCAGGAAAAAATTTCTTAACTGCAGACTTTGGTTCTCCTCGTAAATGTGTGAGTGTTCTTTGAAACTTGGTGCAGTCTGGTCACGAATGGCTAGCTTTTTCCTAAGGCACTGCAGCATGTCATAGTCAGCATTGCCACTGAACAAAATACATTAGGACCATAGCTTCCCAGGCATTGTTCTTTATGTGCAGTGGAATGAGCATTCAAGGAAAAGAGCCTCACGCTCTTCCTGACCCCTCTGGAAATTTTTCACATTATTCTGATTTACCATATCTAGACCTCACTAACTTTTTACAACTCAAAACAATGTTTTTCTGATTTTTAAAATTTTTCATACCTTGGATGCTCTGATCATAGACCTCTACCTTAAAATCAACAGAAACAGGCAAAACAAACAGATACAAGGATCACATTTGACTGCATATACAACAGTCTGCTCCTGTAGTCCACCACCTCTCTAGTGAGAAGTGTGTTTCATCAGTTGTCTGGATCCAAAATTAAATTGGTTTGGGGTTTTTTAAGGTGTTTTTGTGTTTATCATTGTAGTCATCATATATATTATTTTCTTGGTTCTCCTTTTTTCACTGCACTGATTGATAATAAATCTCCCAGTGTTTCTCTGAATTCCTCACATTTGTCATTTTTATGTCACAATAATCTTTTACATTCATATACTGCACTTGGTTCAACCATTCCCCAATTACTTTATGACCAGAAAGAACGCTGTTACCAACATTTTCATATGTATGGGAATTTTATTTCTCTCATTTTATTGATTGGAGGATATGCGCAGTAAACTCACTGACTTTGAATTCATAGGGTGACGAATAACACTTAAGCAACTCAGATGCTATCTTGTAGACCTAGACCCTGCTTAAATAGATTTTTTTTAAAGCAAGACCATTTTCTCACTATGCCAGTGTTAGGAAAGCACCACTTATTATCTCTTTTGAAGCACAAGCTTGAATGGCTTGACCTTAAGTTGCTAAAAGAATAGGTGTCAGATCCAGACCTATAGTCATAAGTTCTTGATCCTGTTATTATTCTGTAGTTTCTAGATTGGAGCAAAAAATATAATAGATTCCGGTTTTGTTATTTATCCATTTGTACTCATTCCCTAGGCTAGTGTATGTAAGCTGTAAGTTGATTTACTTTTGCCTAAGCTGCTGTTATTAACTAGCCCTTCTTATTCAATTAACATAAGTATTTAGGGATGGTCAGATTTATTCATCAAAGAAAGTTTTGTTGGTTGTTGTCCAGGTTATGCCTGCAGAATCTGACCTTTTTCATTTTCAAGTATGTTGTTGAATTATACATAAGGAAAGCAAAGTAAAGAAGATATATGGAAACTCGGATCACAACTTAGGATGGAATATTTGACTGACACAGCTCACAGGGTTGCAGAGGCTTGCCATAGACTAACTGGAGATGTAGAAGGAAATGGTCAGGTGCTGAATCTAAGAATATTGTAGGGCCAGTAAGACAGACCATTATTTGAAGGTCTTTGCTAGAGAAATTTTAGAGGGTAAGGTAAGGAAAGGTTTAACTCTGCCATTACTGACAGAATTTTACAGAAAGAGATTGTTTTAAAAGAGCATAACAGGGGCGGCTAGGTGGTGCAGTGGATAAAGCACCGGCCCTGGATTCAGGAGTTCCTGAGTTCAAATCCGGCCTCAGACACTTTACACTTACTAGCTGTGTGACCTTGGGCAAGTTACTTAAGCCCCATTGCCCTGCCAAAAGAAAAAAAGAAAGAAAGAAAGGAGAGAAAAAAAAAAAGAGCATAACAACTTTACCACTGGCACAAGTACTTTAAAAAAACTTCATAATGATGAGATTTTCAAGAATTATAGTGTCTCTGTTTTCCATTCATCAGTGGGTCAGTAGTATTTTGTCATGTTCAACTCTTCATATCCCCATTTTGGGGTTTTCTTGTCCAAAATACTGGAGTGGTTTGCCAATTCTTTCTCAGCTCATTTTACAGATGAGGAACTTAGGCAAACCAGGGTTAAATGACTTGCCCAGGGTCACACAGTTAAGTGTCTGAGTCTGAGGACAGATTTACATTTAGGAAGATGAGTATTCTTGATTCTGAAGCCATTGTTCTATCCACTGTCACCTAGCTGCTCTAAATAGCTTTAGAAGGGATCACACATGAGTTGTCCCTTCTCCCATTGGTAAAGTTCCTTCCAGAGCTTGCATTTTGGTGATTGCCCAAGTTGGTCCATCCCCCTCCCCCATGCTTCTGACTCACTGGAATTAGCCACTGGGTCCTTGCTCAGGTTCACTCCCCTTTAATTAGCCCCTGTTAATTCCCCTTTACAATTCTTTCTTCCACAGCTCTCATTTCTTTTCCAGTTTTTTTCCCCTCTGATACTTTCATATCATTGATGAAAACATTTTAAACTCTTAACTTTTTAACTCTTGCTTTTAGGAATCCTTTTTTTTTTTTTTTTTTGCAGGGCAATTAGGGTTAAGTGACTTGCCCTGGGTCACACAGCTAGTAAGTGTCAAGTGTGTCTGAGGTCATATTTGAACTCAGGTCCTCCTGAATCCAGGGCTGGTGCTTTATTCACTGCGCCACCTAGCTACCCCGTTCTTCTAGGAATTCTAATTGAATTTGTGCCTCGGCTGTATTTTGAGGCTTTCCTTGTTGATGCTTTGTTTTGGAGTCAAGAGTCATTCTTCTGGGTTTGTGTCTTGAGTATTTCATTGATCATAATATTTTTTTAAATAATGGAATTCTTTTTTTCCAAAATTTTGCTCATTCTTTTCAGCCTGCCCTTTGTCTTCCTATCAGTGTTAGGGCTGGGCTCTCTTCACTTCTGGAGGGAGGGTATGTGCTGATCCTGCTGCTGCTTTCATGAATTCTTTTTTTCCAAAATTTTGCTCATTCTTTTAGCCTGCCCTTTGTCTTCCTATCAGTGTTAGGGCTGGGCTCTCTTCACTTCTGGAGGGAGGGTATGTGCTGATCCTGCTGCTGCTTTCATGTATATTTGTTGTTCCAGGATCTATAACTGAGGCTGGAAACTGGCAAACTTATAGTACTTTCATAGTGGTGAGGTCCAGAGCAAAATCTGATTGTTGCTCCTTGGTCTGAGCTCTGCAAGTTTGAGGTGGGTTTGGGTCTGAACAATAGTAGATTGCTGCTAGATTCATTCACTGTCAGCTCTAGAAAGCTAAACCACTGACTCACTGGATAGTTCTTCTCTGTGTACATTGTGGTTTCTATTTATTACATATCTGACTTGAATCCTTTGAGGGCTCTTTGAGTACCTTTGGTTTAAAAGGAAATTATCTAGTTGTTAGGAGACCTTGTGGAAACCGATGTACAAAAGCTTTGCTTAACTATGAGCAAAGAGCACTACCATTTTCTAAAAACTGGAATGATGTCTTTTCCAAGATGAGAAAATATTTATTAACATCAGTCAGTTGATTCAAGTTTGCATTCAATCTTTCTCTAATTCTTTCCTTTTTGGTTATTTTCAATCTATCCTCATCACCTTCTGGGTTTGAATGAAGATTCCATTTGAAGCAATACCTATAGAGAAAAAAGAGGAGGGAAGGGATGAAGAGAGGAATATAGTGCCGAGTATACCTTAGACCTTGGTGGTCTTTCCTTAGATCCAAGGAAGAACTTATATGGAATCTCTTCCTTTTTTACCATCCTCCCTGTCCCCCAGCAGCCAGAGATGCTTTTTGTTTTTGTGTACCATATGAATCATTGAGTATTCATTTCTTAAAATAAATAGATGATGATGACTGAGCACTAATAGTTTTGTGTTTTGAGTAGAATGTTGGGTTGCATCCTACCCCTAGGGTTCGAACTTTGCTAATTCCTTCATTATTTATTTAGTCATTCTGTAAGTATTTAGGAAACTCATCAGGGAAAGAAAGGAAACTGCCTCTGTCTAGGAAATTAGGGAAAGCCCCTCACCTTGTCAGCACACCCAGGCAGAGCATGGAATGAGAAGAGAGAGAACCACAGAGAAATGATCACTTATAGATGCGTATTTGTGCTTCAGGTCGGCCAAGGCACTGACCCTTTAAACAAGGGTCTGAAGAGGTGGTGGCTTTGGGTAAGATCCCTTGGAAGTAAGGTGAGGTGCTTGTGCTCGGCCTCACATTTTTGAGGTTCGGTGGTGGCTGTTGTGGTTTTTAAATAGTACAGGAAAAATTGTATATATGGCCTCAAATGTTTGAGCTGAAAGGAAACGTTGGTCCAGGCCATGCCCTCATCTTACAGAAAAGGAATTTAAGGCCCCAGGAGGCAGTGTCAGGCTATGTCAGAACCAGAATGAGAATCCATTTATGACTTAAGACTTACTTACTTTCCCTTTCTTGGAGTAGGCCCAGAAATAGCAATCATCTCCCCCTTCCCTTCTCTCCCCCTTCCCTTCTTTCCCCCTTCCCTTCTCTCCCCCGTCCCTTCTCCCCTAATTAACAATCCCTTTGGCACCCAGCTTTAGTCTTTTCAAAAGAGTCATTTAGGAAGCAATGCTTTGTAGCTCCAGTGAAATCCTCTTGTGAGGAATAGCATTCTGAAGCTCAGGATTCCAGCCCTCTGGTGGCTACATCACTGACTCATTGCAGAGCCCTGGGGAAATGTCACACACCACCGAGCTAGGAGGAGGAGCCCTCTGTTTTCCCTTCCTACCAGTGACACATCATCTTCTGTTGCCTGCCCAACATCCTGACTCATTATGTGCCAGTCAGAGCTGTTGGCACCCATAGTGCCATGCTTCCTGTGGACTACCCAGTGCTCTGAATGTCTCCAGTTTATGACTTTTTTCTATTTACTTTCATAAGCCTGAATTTCAAGCCAGGTTTGACAGCTACTGTTATACCATAGGAACACAGAATTTACACCTGAAAGGGACCTGATCAAACCCTCTCCTTTTTTTTTTGTTTTTTGTTTTTTGTTTTTGCAGGGCAATTGGGGTTAAGTGACTTGCCCAGGGTCACACAGCTAGTAAGTGTTAAGTGTCTGAGGCTGGATTTGAACTCAGGTACTCCTGAATCCAAGGCCAGTGCTCTATCCACTGCACCACCTAGCTGCCCCAAACCCTCTCCTTTTTAATATAAGGAAACTACTATGGTCCAGAGAGGTTGAGGTTTCTTCTCCAAAGTCACATGTGTAGTAAGTGTCAACCCTGGGCCCCAACCAGCCTTCTGGTGCTTTTTCCATGGCATGCCACAGTCTCACTAACCTACATAACCATTCCATCAAATAACCACTTTAACACTTCATCTTCCACTTAGAAGTTTGCAACTAAAATCTCAGAAAGTGACACAAGATCCTATTACTTGCTGTGACTGCAAGTAGCAACCACTTTTCAATTACACCTACTACCTGACTGATTAGTAAAGGCATTTTCTCCTCTATATCCAGAAGAAATACATTTCTTTTTTTTTTTTTTAAGGCAATGGGGGTTAAGTGACTTGCCCATGGTCACACAGCTAGTAAGTGTCAAGTGTCTGAGGCCGGATTTGAACTCAGGTACTCCTGAATCCAGGGCCGGTGCTTTAACCACTGCACTATCTAGCTGCCCCCAGAAATACATTTCTTAGAAACAAAACCCAGTTTATCTAGAATGTCATAACTTACCCTTTGAAATGGCATGGCTCTTGTTTAAATTGACTTGCCTTAATTGACACATGTGTCTGAATTTTTCCCAATACATGTCCATAGAGGTTCACAGACTGCTTGCCTTCAGACGATTTCCTAGTTATGAGAACAATTGACATAACCCTTTCATGTGCCATAATGAAGACACTGGTCTGGACAAGGAAAGAGATGAGGGTAGGGGCTAGGATTGCTTTTCCATTAAAGCAAAATTCTGCTTTTAATTCTCCCTCCAACAGGATAGCAATAATGATTCCCAGTATAGTTTTATGAAACGAATCTATTGTACATGGAAAGTACTTCAGTATCCAAGCATAATAAATAAGTGACACTTATGTGTGAAGTAGCATTTTCTTTAAGTGAAGCCAGCCAAGATACATACAGGTCTCATTTGTCATATTTCTCAGACAAGCAAGATGGAACAGGAAAAATGTAAGCATTTAAAAATGGACGAATTGCTGTTCCTTGTCTCTTATTCACCAAGCAAAAGGAAAATAGGTGCAGTGTATTGTTTTCTTAGGATGGAGGGGAGGATGTTAACTATTCCTTTGTCCTCCTGACATTCTAAATATTGAAGTGTTATTTTTCTGCTATAAAACAAAAAAGACTAAATGATAGTTCATAAATACTCATAGGTATTAAATGATAGGAGAACCAGAAAAGTTTTTTTAAAACCCCCAACAGATTCTAAAGGTAAAGAGTAGTGAAGAGAGCCTTTGTCGGTGAATGTACTGTAGTAGTTTTCATAAAAACAGATGTTCATAGGTGTGTCCTTTTGTTCATATCTGTTCCCCAGACACCCCTCTTCCTTGTCTGAACTTCCTTATTACTGTTGAGGGCCAGCATCATTTTCCCAGTTACCCAGACTCAGAATCTCAGTGTCACCTAGACTTCTCACTCTTATTCTACCTGTTCAATCCATTGTCAGATCTTGTTTCTACCTTTACAACATGTTTCATACACATCTTCTCTCCACCCATGTAGTCCTTAACCACCTCTTACCTGGACTATTACAATAGACTTCTGATTGGTCTCCCAATCAGTCTCAAGTGTCTCCCCACTCCAAGCCATCCTCCACTCAGCTGCCAAAGTTATCTTCCTAAAGTCCAAGGCTGACCATATTAAACAAACCCCTATTATCAGTAAACTATATAGAGTGTGTGTGTGTGTGTGTGTGTGTGTGTGTGTGTGTGTGTGTGTGTGTGTGTGTGTGTACACACGCGCAATTTTTTGAATGATGTTTTCTCCATTAGATAAATGCTTGCTGGTTGTCTTTTAACTCACATCCTACCCTCTGCAGGAGACCTCTTCTGGTACTCCAAGCTTCTAGTGCCTTCTCTTTTCAGATTACCTTCTACTTACTCTATATTTTATGGTACTAATTACATGTCCTTTCCCCAATTAAAACATAAACTCCTTGAGGACAAGGGAGTATTTGTATCCCAGTACTTTAGCATACTGCTGAGCACGTAGTAGGTACTTAATAAATGCTTGTTGTTGTTGCTTTGCAATTCATCCCTTAGGCAGTTATCAGGTAGATAACTTCATCAATTCATCCAGACATTCAAACCTGTTTTTGAATTTACTGCAAGTTGTTAATAACCATGTTAAGAGTAAATTTCTCTGGAGCAGCTAGGTGGCACAGTGGATAGAGTACCGGCCCTGGATTCAGGAGGACCTGAGTTCAAATCCAGCCTCAGACACTTAACACTTAGTAGCTGTGTGACCCTAGACAAGTCACTTAACTTCTATTGCCTCACCAAAAAAAAAAAAGTAAATTTCTCCTTTAGTTTGATTGCCCAGCACTAATCATCAGACATAGAAGGAATAAGAAGGAAAAAATTCCTTTCTTCACCACCGTCACATGCTTAAATTGAGGCAATAATTGAATGTTACTAATCAGAATTAATTTACTTATTACAGTAAGATTTATGAGGAATGAATTGCCAAGCTAGAAGAAGTCAGTGTACCCTATTTGGTGTTCAATATTTTATAATGAGAGGTGAAGATAAGAAAGTTTGGTGTCTTGGTTGATCTTTGATCCTGATTTTGGCAGGACTTAGAAAACTAACAGGCAATGTGCTTTAAAAGAGCTATCACAATTGAGCAGTGAAAAAGGATCACAGTGAAAACCTAATTGAATTCTGTAAAAGGCACAGATGTGGTTAATTGAAATCACCACCTCAGTTATGATAGTCTTCCAAATGGTATATTTGGGCCAGTTTGAGACAGTTCAATTCTGTAAGCAGAATTTGGATCTCAAGTACTTTGCTCCCCCTAGATTCCCTTTACCTTCATGATACTTACTTGTACCATGCAGTGTCGAATGAGCAGAACACCTGGGATGGATGATTTTTACATGGCAACGTTGATCTGCACTAGACTGAACTCTCTTTTCAAAGAGGGTGATTGCAACTACCTGATTGTAACTTGCTATAAAATAAAATAACGATCCTTTTCCTTTGTTCCCATCTCTCCACAGCTGCCATTAACTTAGCAAAGCTGAAACTATTCAGACATTACTACGTATTGGTGAGTAAGAAATCTTAGATCTAAAAATGAGGACCAAGTCTGGAGAACAAAAGTACTATATGTCTTTTAGGTGGGCCTTAAATGTCTACTGATATGTTTGATTTTTTAAAAACCATGAAATATTACTGAGTCTATACACCCTTAAACTTTCACTTTCATTTTTAATGAAATTAAACTAACATTTTTCTTTTTTATTGGATAAAATAGCAAATACCTGTCACTTGTCATTAAAAGTAGAATATCATCAATCAGTATATCAAGTGCCTACTCTGTCATGTGCTGTGAACATGAATTGGGGATACAGAAACAAAAATGAGACAGTCGCTGCTCTCAAGAGGCTTACTAGCTGTGTGACCCTGGGCAAGTCACTTAACCCCCATTGCCCCATAAAAAATAAATAAATAAAAAAAAATAAAAAAATAAAAAATATAAAGACAGTAATAGCATAGTGAAAATACATAGAAAATAAACACAAGATAATTGGGGGGGGATGATGAAAAACAGTAGCATCAGAGATAAGGAAAGGCCTCATGTAGAAGGGGGCATTTGAGTTGAGCTTGTAAGGAGACAAGGGATTCTGAGATGCAGAGGTGAGGAGGAAGTGCCTTCTGGACAAGAAACAGCCCGTGCAAAGCCATGAAGGCTGAAGACCGAATGCTTTTTCTCTAGATTTCACAGTGCAGTTATAAAATGAATTTTCCTCTCTGGTGAAGGACTTTCATTCTTTGAGAATAGAAAAACTATTTGTAGCAGGATTTTTTTTTTTAGTCTTGAAAACAAGATAACAGATGAGAAATGTTTCTTAATTATAGCGTTACAAATAGAGCTTGCTAGAAGTCATTCAGTTCACAAATTTTTCCTAAAAAGATGAAATTCCAGACCCTTTGAGGGGGTGGCAGGCAAGAGCCTTCTAGAATTGGTCTACTCACTCTGAAAGAAGTGTTTCAGGAATCTTTCTATCACACCATCTGTGACTTTGGCATTGTCAGCAGCTTCAGATAGTTCACTTTCCTGAGCAAATGTTAGAGTTGTAAACAGCAAAGATGGCAAGGGTGGATGAACCATCAACCAATTATCTGTATTTGTTATTTCAAAAACCAAGTATAGAGATTAAATATTTCTCCTCTTGAGCCAAGAAAAGGAGTCATTGTAGGACCATCTCTAAATATGTGTGTATTAAGAGTTTAACTTCAGATTGCAAAGTCAGTGGTATTTCCCCTAAACTTTGTGAAACTGGAACATTTGATAACAGGTTTATTCCCAGTGAGATTTGATGATTGTGTCAGGCATTGTGGTTAAATCTGTATTGCAGTAAGGTGTTGTTGTTGTTGTTGTTGTTGTTTTCGTGAGGCAGTTGGGGTTAAGTGATTTGCCTAGGGTCACACAGCTAGTAAGTGTAAAGTGTCTAAGGTCGGATTTGAACTCAGGTCCTCCTGACTCCAGGGCCGGTGCTCTATCCACTGCTCCACCTATCTGCCCAGTAAGGTATTGTTTTAAGTGTTCTAGAGTGGCGTCTCAAGGCTCTCCTCTATCTGCAAGGGAGAGAATTTAGTATTGTAGCCTCCTCCGAATGTGTCCCTCGTATATGTGGAGCATCAGTATGTTTAACCAGGAATGTGAGGATATGAACATTTGGACTCTGTGTGGCATTGTTTTCTCTTGTCATTGCTGAAAAATCAGTACAAAGATATCTCTAAGCCCAGGAGTTGAAATGTATCTTTTGGGGACTGAAACCAAAGAAGGCATTATTTTCTGCTGAATAGAGAGAAGGGGGTATATTTGAATGAAATGGCACAGGGATCATTTTAGAATTCAAATTGGCCATACTCAGAATGTTTTGTACTCTTCTCTAGTTGCACCAAGATGATCACTTGTATTGTCTAGAGATAATGAAGGAATCGTTTCAAGTGTAACTGCCACAAAATCAATTCTTTTCTTTACCCTCTCACCCATATTTATTAACTGACATTATAAGCCTAAAGTGATATGCTCCAAATAGATTTCTATAGTTTTATATGTAGTTGAGTAGAAGAGAATGATGGCATGAATATAATGTTGATTTTATTTATTTTCCCTTTCCCTGTAGATTGTCTGTTATATTTATTTCACAAGGATCATTGCAATTCTCCTCAAACTTGCTGTTCCATTCCAGTGGAAATGGCTCTACCAGGTATGCAGTTGTCAGGAAGAAGTATATCGATCAGACTTCTGAGTAATTAAAGTAAATGAGTGTAAAGGCACCCCACCCCCCTCCAAAAAGAAAATCAGTTATAACTCTATGCCATTATCTCATTACCTGCAGGTAAATTGCTAAGTCCTTCTTTTTCTTATTATCTTCAATTAAAAATCTTCTTTTGTCCATGGAAGATGCTGGATCACATGGAAAATCTGAAAGTAATTGCATTATTGATTTTACTTTTAAGTTTATAAAGATTTTGGCTGGGGGAGGGGGAGATTGAGGCAGAGAAAGAAAACCTAGCATGTGCCCTCTATGATTAAAGTTCCTCCCCCAATGTATTAAAATGACTTCCCTTTTATTCATGGATTCATTTACATAAAGTAGCCTCAATCCTTTGCTCCCACCAGTTCTAGTTTCTTTTTTTTTTTTTAATTTAAATCTATATTGGATCCACATCCAGAAAAAAGAACTGTGGATTCTGAATGCAGATTGAACCATACTTTTTCTACTTTTTGGCTGTTTTTTTTTCTTTTTTTTTCTTTTTTGAGGTTTTCCCCTTGTGTTCTGATTCTTCTTTCACAATATGACTAATGCAGAAATATGTTTAATGTGATTGTACATATATAACCTATATCAGATTGCTTTCTGTCATGGGAAAGGAGGAGGGAAGGGAGGGTGAGAGAAAAATTTGGAACTAAAAATCCTATGAAAACAAATGTTAAACTATCTCTACATGTACTGGAAAATAATAAACTACTTTTATGATTTAAAAAAAAAGAATATTGGTGGGAATTGGAAGGCAGACCTGTGTTTCACTAATTTGAGGAACTCTTGGTATGGAAATTCCCTGCACCAGTGCACAGCTGCAGTTCCTCTATAACTTAGTCTTAGAGATTTGCTTGGAGCTGAGAAGTTAATTGATTTGTCCTTCGTTGTACAGCATATAGCTAGTATGGGTCAAAGGAGGAACTTGAATTCAGGTCTTCTGGATGTCAGATCCAACCCTCTATCTGCTATTGCTGCACTGCCTCTCATTATAGTATAAAGTATAAATGTAATGTATAGGATAATTCGTAAAGGACCTTCTCACTTTGAGAAAGCTACACTAGACTTATTGTTAGGAAACCTGGGTTCAAAGCTTAGTTTTAACACTATACTCTCTATATAACCCAGTTATTAATCTTGTCAGATTTGTTTCCCTGCCTCTCAAATGAAGATACGAGAAGTAAGCTAACTATTTGGAGTTGCCAAACAATTTTGAGGATGATTTATTTTCCTTAAAAAAGTATGCCTCGATGCTGATTGAACCACATTATTTCTTTTGTTTTGGGTGCTGTTGTTTTTTTTTTCTATTTTGAGGTTTTGCATCACTGCTCTGATTCTTTCTCTTGTAACAGGATTAATGCAGAAATAGGATTAATGTTATTATGTGTATATATATATGTGTGTGTGTATATATATATCTATATGTATATGTATAGAGATATATAGATATAACCTATATCAGATTACCTGCTGTCTAGGGGAGGGGGGGAGGGAGGGGAGGGAGGGAGGGAGAAAAATCTGAAATTGTAAAGCATGTATAAACAAAAGTTGAGAACTATCTTTACATGTAACGGAAAAAATAAAATACCTCATACATTAAAAAAAAAAAAAGTATGCCTCGGGGGCAGCTAGGTGGCGCAGTGGATAAAGCACTGGCCCTGGATTCAGAAGGACCTGAGTTCAAAGCCAGCCTCAGATACTTGACACTTACTAGCTGTGTGACCCTGGGCAAGTCACTTAACCCCCATTGCCCCACCAAAACCAAAAAAAAAAGTATGCCTCATGTTCATGTTTAAAGTAAGTGCTTCTAAATTCATCTTCTTGGTATAGTACTAAAAGTTAAAGTTTTGGTGAAACGACCCAATAAAAACTCTATGACCAGTGAACTTTGAGTCTAATGGGAGAGTACAGACTAACTGTGGGAGAAGGCATTGTGTATGTTACTTTGTTTAATTCCATTTCTGTTCCAAGTATAGTTTTGCTGATTCCTTTCTGGGGGGTTTCTTTTATTTTTCAGCTACTGGATGAAATGGCAACTCTGGTGTTCTTTGTTTTAACTGGCTACAAATTCCGCCCAGCATCTGATAACCCTTATCTGCAACTGTCTCAGGAAGATGATGATTTGGAAATGGAATCTGTGTAAGGAATCTCTATCCTCTTCTCTAAAAAAATCTTTGTTTTCCAATTTTTCTTTGTCCACTTCAGTCCTCAGTGGATAAAAATACCGTGGATAGGCCAAGTTAACCTGTTTAGGTGCTCCAGAGGTAAATTTCCTCTACATTTGACAGAAAGAAATAGACGTTCAAACTGTCTATCAAGCATTGCACAATTTATTCAGGAAAAAATAGAGTTTGCCACTCTTTTAAGAATGGTTAACATGCTTAGGCTAGTAGTTTCCTTTTAGTAATTAATGTAATATGTTTCTGATGACAGGACTTGGGATGCTTCTGTTTTTAAGAGCTGTTTGTATTAAATCTGCTAATCTTGCTTATTTACAAATATCATTTGTCATTATGGAGTTAGGTCACCTTTCCTAGTTAATGCATTGGCTTTAATTTCATATTAGTGTTAAAGTGAGCCTTTCTGTTTAATATAGCAAGTAGCTTTTTAGATCTTTCATTTCAGAATGGAAAAATTGTATTTCTTGAGGGATTCTGAACTGAATTCCAGTTTGTAGTATTTTAAAAAGGGAAGAGGTCCTGGCAGTCTTTAATGAAGCAAAAGGTGCATCAGATGGAATGTAATCCATACTTGCATGATGTTTGCTGGGTCTTGGTTGATTTGTGGATTTGTAAGGGGGGTTAGCCAGAAGGCAGCCATATTTATATTCCCTTTTATTTTACTTGTCAGATCAACAAGCATTTATTATGTGTTTTCTATGTGCCAGAAGTTTTTTGCATGCAATGCTGGAAGCATTTTGACTTTTTGCACTTTTAAGTGATGAGAAACAGCCCATGCATGATTATATGTAATCCAAAGGATTACAATAAGTGATGACTCCCTTTATATTTATTACCACTACCAGAAAAATAATTCAAAGGGTGTTGTTCTCTACTCATGGGTCAGTAATACCGCCCTCTTCAAAGAACAACCATTTTTCTCTCCCTTGATTCTGAATGAACCAGCAGTGAAAAGAAGCAAGTAAGACAGTAACAGGAAATATATTTGCAGAATTAGCAAAATCCTCATAAGTGACTTTCCTGTTAAGGACCCACAAACTAGAGTCAATTTAATAAGCAGTAGCATCTGCAATCCACCATGCTGACAGAATTTCAATTAGACCATATCTCTGTGGCAACATATGATACATTTTCAGTTTGCAGCTTCAACTTGAATATGAGAGGGGAAAAGTGCTTGAGTAGAGTTGAGAAATGGGATCACGGGGGCTTTTTATTCCACATGCCTTGTTACTCACTGAATAATAGTGCTAGAAAAAACATCTACTGCTTATAAGTTTCTTAATTCATGTATGATAAAACTTGAGCTTCTTGAAGACATCCTTGTATCTTTCAACATGGGCAGCTAGGTGGTCCAGTGGGTAGAGCACTGGATTTAAAGTTGGGAGGACCTGAGTTCAAATGTGACCTCAGATACTTAATAGCTGTGTGACCCTGGGCAAGCCACTTAACCCAAATTGCCTTAAACATTCAGGACCATCTCCAGTAGTCCTGATCTATATCTTGCTACTGGACCCAGATGGCTGGTGACCATGCACAGCCCTTCCTCACTTAAATCCAATTCACTGCAATTCATGACATCGCCCTGATGTCGTGGTCCTCTTTGAGAATAAAGGACAAATTACAATACAATCTTTCAACATGTTGAGTTTAGTTTGTTTCCCTCTGTTTGCCACTTTTTAATGGGTAGATGTATAGATATAATAATAGATACTTTAGAAGGAGATATGGGGGCAGCTAGGTGGCGCAGTGGATGAAGCACCGGCCCTGGATTCAGGAGTACCTGAGTTCAAATCCGACCTCAGACACTTGACACTTACTAGCTGTGTGACCCTGGGCAAGTCACTTAACCCCCATTGCCCCGCAAAAAAAAAAAAAAAAGGAGATATGAGCATTTATGTAATATATTGGTGCAAGGGCATCAATGGTCAGAATGCTAAACTGTGATTGGACAGAGAGGAGGATTAGTGTGAGTTAATATGGTTGGGCAAATTCACAAGTGATATGAATAGGAAAATTCTGAGAAACATGAACTCAGATGTATTTGAGTCATCATTTGTATTCATGGTGTCTCAGTTTATACTCTAGATAAAATGAGAGTAATAGTACTTACCACTAGAGTTATTCTGCTAAGTCATTTTAAATGACTTCTGTAAACTATTCAGAAATTAATTATTTGACTACTCTTGACCAGTCTTAGTAAGTTTTTGCCTTTCAATGCCCTAAGGCCTTTTCTTGCTTGGGATTCTTAGCTATCTGGATTTGAATTTAGCATGTTCCAAGGGTTCACCTCACCTGGGAGAAGACAAGGCACACAGGAGCTTTGATATAGTGATCTTATTTACTCACTCCAACATAGACAGCATTCTCTGCATCTAAGAAGTAAGTGAGAATCTCTCCAGTATAAAAAAGATCCTTGATACTGTAACTGCATGGTTATGCTACTTTAGGGTAGGTGTTGCCACCAAGGAAACTACTAAATGTATATATGTGCATATACATACACTCCCTGCTTGATGAGGTGGGGGGAAAGGGGGAATTTTGGTACCATATTTTTTTTTTAGTGAGGCAATTGGGGTTAAGTGACTTGCCCAGGGTCACACAGCTAGTAAGTGTTAAGTGTCTGAGGTCGGATTTGAACTCAGGTCCTCCTGACTCCAGGGCAGGTGCTCTATCCACTGTGCCGCCTAGCTGCCCCAGTACCATGTCTTATAAAAATGCAGTCTGTGAAAAGGAGAACAGTTGTCTGTCCCTAGATGCACCTTTATAGTTTGCATTTAACGAGACTGAAGAGCCTTAAATAAGAAAAGAATTCAGCTGCCTCCAATAAATAAATAAATAGGAAAAGAATTATTGATCTGGGGAAGTTCTCCCAGAGTTGCTAAGAATTCCTTTGTTGAAAGAATTCTATGCATTTATTAGAGATGGCATAGCAGAAAAGGCCTGAATTTAGGTTCAGATTATCAGTGCAATCTATATTCATCTGAAAGGGACTGAAAAGACTAAATATAAACTTTCTCTGAAGGAGAAGCAACCCAGAACTATTATTTCCCTTTTCTGGTTAGGAAAATGTCCTTTCCAGATGACTCCTGTCTTAATCTCCTAGAGATAAGTCAAGCCAGAAGCATCCAGAGCTTCATCTTCTAAAAGGGCTTGAGGTCAATTCAATTCAAGTAATACTTTGATCTAGTAAAAACCGACTAGATGCAGAGCTCTGAGGATTCAAAGATTTCAAAATTACCTCATCCCTACCATTTAAACACTGATGTTTTCTTGAGGGCATACATGGACACAGGGAAATATAAGGTAAGGTGGGATGTGGGAGAAGCAAAGGATACAGGTGATTCTAAATGCTCTAAGAAACTTTGAGAAGAAAGAAAGCACTTTCATCTGAAAAGAATAAGGAAAGGGGTATGAACTGAGGCAAAAGTCTGTTCGTGTGACTGAGGGAATTAGAATACCAAGTGGTGAGTGGGAATTGAGTGAACCACACTGATTCCATCTAGTGACTGTGTCAACAGTGCCAAAGCTGACGGAAGCAACTGGTCCTGATTTGTTATGCAGTTGGCACGCATTGCTTAACAAGTTGATATACTTGGGATTCCTTAGGCATTTCATCTTTTTCCCACCATGTCACCTATGCAGGACAAGTCAAAAGAGAAGAATGTATCTTAGTTATGAGAGAAGGTCCTAGGTAAATACCCAGAGATAAGACATAATAGTCCATTTTGGCTAATATAGAGCACCCCATTAAATGAGAACTAAAAACATCAAAAGTTCTTTCCTTTAGGAGTAAGTTAGTCTAAGGGAGTAGAACACTCATATCATTATATCAACACACATCATCTTTTGCCATTCAGTCATAATACTCCTTTCCCCTTATGCCAGTCCCCTCAAATGGGCAACTTGGTTTCAAGCTATTGACTAGTTTTCTGGTGTTTTCTGTACTCACTAGCAGAAAATGATATACACAGGGCTGTAGAGCACCCCACAGGTAATTGGAAGCTTAATATTTAGATCTGGTTTAAGCAGATTATCGCATATGAGTACTCCCCAACTTTTACTTTGTTGAGATTTCTTGATGACCAGATTTGGACTTCATTTGAAGTGAAGAGCTCTTCCAAGGGTTCAACTCCTTTGTGACAAGCAACATCCTGGAGGCCCTTTGAGCTCCCATTTGTTGAGTGCTCCCCACTCCTTCCTTTGCTGTGACCTGAGCTTCATTCAGTTTTTGGAGGTTCCCCTCTGGTACATTTTTCCTTTGTCATTTCCCTCCCACCTCCTGTCTAAAGTTTTGCTCTAAAAGTACATTGCTGTGACATAATCCATTTGTTGATATTATGTCTGATTAGCTATTCATGAATATTTCAAAGGAAAGCCATTGGTCAGGAAGAGGTAACTTGACCCTTATTTCAGCCATGCCACTAGGTGAAAATCCTTTCTGTTCCTGATTTCAGAGAGAGGAATCATTTGCCTCATGTGTAGTTATTAAACTACCAGACCAGATATGTCTCCCTATGAGAATATAAAATGATGGTATAATTATAAGTAACACTGATTTTCAGTCTTAATCCCTTTCCCTTCTTACTTCAGTGTCTTTCTCTGGGCTGAGATTCAAAGATGCTTCTAATTTTCAGTAATGGAACTTGTCATTAAAAATTCAGTAAGTTAAAAAGTATTGAATGCAATTTTAATTACTAGACTTGGTAGCCTTTACGTTTAGCATGCATATTCATGGTGATCTGGATTATTTCTGTCATCCTGTGACTAAGAGCAGTGGGGGAGGAAATGCTGACTGTCTTTGCCACAGCTGGGAAGTAGACTTCTTAGATTTCTGCTTCCAGTCTACCATTCTCAAGACTACTGTTAACCTCTTGCTGCCTATTGATTTGATTTATTGTGAGAAGTGGAAGCAGGGGAATTGAAGTCAGATTGAGTAATCTATTAATTATGCCAAGCTACATTTCAATCCAGGGGACATTCTGTGTTAGGTTGCAGAAACAATCATGCTAATTACTTTGGCTTAAGCCTATAGTGCTGCATCAGAGTGAAATTCAGATCAGCAGACTGAGAGTCAGAAAAGAGCAGATTTTTTTCTTTCCCCCAGTCTTAATTGTATTTTTTTTCCAGTTACATGTAAAGTTAGTTTTCAACATTCATTTTTATATGATTTTAAGTTCCAAATTTTTGTCCCTCCCCCCTCCACAAGACAGAAACCAATCTGATATGTTATATATTATTTCCACATTAGTCATGTTGTGAAAGAAAAATCAGAACAAAAGGGAAAAACCTCAAAAAAGAAAAAAAAAAGTAGAAACAGTATGGTTCAGTCTGCACCCAGATTCCACTGTACTTTTTTCTGGATGTAGAGAACATTTTCTATCATGAGTCCTTTGAAATTGTCTTGGATTACTGTATTGCTGAAAAGAGCCAAGTCTATCACAACTGATCATTACACAGTGTTGTTGTTACTGTGTGTGATGTTCTCCTAGAAGACCTACATTCTAATGGTTCTTCTGTTAACATTTATGTGACCTTGAGCAAGTTGCTTAACCATCTCTGGGCCTAATTTTCTTCAGTTGCAAAATGGAGGCAGTAGGGAATGATGGTGGAGTAGATAACCTAAAGCTGCTTTCAACACAGCAAATCTGAGTTTCTGCACTACAGATCTGTTCTTTAGATGCTAACATTACAGTGGCAGTTATTATGGCTTATCTATTAGTTAAATCATCTGCAAAATGGAGAGAGTGCCAGGCCTGGAGTCAGAAAGATCTGAGTTCAAATTTTACCTCAGACACTACTAGCTGTGTGACCCTGGGCAAGTCACTTAGCCCAGTTCACCTCAGTTTCCTCATCTGTAAAATGAACTGAAGAGGGGCAGCTAGGTGGCACAGTGGATAGAGTACTGGCCCTGGATTCAGGAGGACCTGAGTTCAAATCTGACTTCAGACACTTGACACTTACTAGCTGTTGTGACCCTGGGCAAGTCACTTAACCCTCATTGCCCTGCCCCCCCCCCCAAAAAAATGAATGAACTGAAGAAGGAAATGGCAAACTACTCCAGCATCTTTGCCAAGAAAATTCCAAATGGGGTCACGAAGAGTCAGCCACAATTGAGAAACAACCAAACAACTTACATTGACAGTTACTATGACTTACCTAGTAACTGAATTATTTGTGAAGCTTTTTATCTTGTTCACCATAAGTGCATATTACATTGGAAAAGCAGGTGGGTCAATGATGTAATAAGAGCAAGAGGAATAAGAGGTGACCGTTGATGAGCTAACCCACAGATCCATTAAAGGATAGCTCTCTGTAGCATGGCCAGCCAGCTCTGCTTATTTGGTTTCTTTGTCATTTGCACCAACTGGAACCAGTGAAAAGAGAAACATGAAACAGAGAAGCTGCTGAAACTTCCCTTAGTTCCTTATTGAGATCTTTGGGATGCTAATGTAATCCTGGCTTACTTCTCCTTGCTGATGCAGTCTGTTTGTTTTAACCATGCAGATGTACTGCGGTTTGCAGCTAGCATCAAGAGATTCTGTTGGAGGTCCACTTGGCATAAAGTAACAGTGGCTCACATTTAGCTCACTTTAGGCTACAAATTGCTATTCTCACAACCTTGTGAGTTTGGGAATGCTTAGAAAAGACTAATTATGGTCAGCTTATTGAAGATTGCTGGTAAAATGGAATCGTGTGAATTACAGATTTCATGCTACAACATTCCCACACTGACTGATTTTTAACCTCTATTTCATTCAGGCAGAGTAAGTCATGTTTATATTGAAAAAGGAGAGGGGAGGGGCAGCTAGGTGGCTCAATGGATAAAGCACCGGCCCTGGATTCAGGAGGACCTGAGTTCAAATTTGGCCTCAGACACTTGACACTAGCTGTGTGACCTTGGGCAAGTCACTTAACCCTCATTGCCCCACCAAAAAAAAAATTAATTGGAAAAAGGAGAGGAGAGAGAAGGTAGAAAAGAAGAAAAATATTTCCATGTGTGGCCCCAGAAATTTGGCAGCAGAGTTTGGAATATGTTCTATTTATTTATATGTCAGAACATGTTGATCTTCTTTCTTGTTTAAACCTTAGCTACTTTTTTTCCCCCAACTAGGTTATCATAACCTAAGAAATGTTCAGTCTTCAGTAGGGAAAACTTTAGATTTCATTTTGTTTCTGAGTTAAGTACCTGAGGGCAAGTGAAGAAAGTATACCAGATATAAAAAGGTTTGTTGTATGTTATTTGGTGATTTGATTGCAACATTTCCCAGTGACCAGTCAAGATATTTAGTAGAAGCAACATTGTATGTATTGTGTTGCTTTCAGAGAAATGTGTGAACTCTTTCTAAACAAGGTCATATAAACTAGCAGAAAAGAAATGATAATGGTTTATATCAGTGGAATTTTTTCTGTGCTTCAGAAAGGTGTCTGTGATCCACAGGCCTGTATTCATTATTACTGGTATCTATAGTAACACTTTTTAGTTACTTTTTTACCAGTAGCAGAATTAATATAGGAAGAATAAAGATTCCTTTGTAGGATACTTGTGCCCTTTCTCTTCTAAAAAGATAAAGTGGTCTGGCACTGTCAAGACCTCTGGGGGAGTAATTCTTCTTTCAAGATTTCTACCCCAAATTGTAATGACTACAGCCTTGGGTGTGTAGCCAAACAGAGCTTCTCCTCTCCACGTGACTGGCCTCTGCAAACTTTAGTAATGCAGCCCTTCCTTTTCTGGGCCCACATATTTTGTTAGTTTAACCAACACTGTTTAAGAATATATGAGTAGGGGGCAGCTAGGTGGCATAGTGGATAAAGCACCGGCCCTGGATTCAGGAGTACCTGAGTTCAAATCTGACCTCAGACACTTAACACTTACTAGCTGTGTGACCCTGGGCAAGTCACTTAACCCTCATTGCCCCGCAAAAAAACCAAGACAAATAAACAAACAAACAAAAGAATATATGAGTAGGGGGGCGGCTAGGTGGTGCAGTGGATAAAGCACTGGCCCTGGATTCAGGAGTATCTGAGTTCAAATCCAGCCTCAGACACTTGATACTTCCTAGCTGTGTGACCCTGGGCAAGTCACTTAACCCCCATTGCCTCACTTAAAAAAAAAAAAGGATATATGAGGAGCAAGATAAGTTCAAAATCTGTGCATTATTTAGATATAAAGGGGTGACGCCATAAGCCAATTGGGGAGTAGGGGAAAAAATTACCTGAATGATCTTTGGATAAGAGAAGAGTTCATGACCAAACAAAATAAGATCACAGGAGGCAAAATGATAATTTAAAAACTAAATTCAAAAGGTTTTGCACAGATAAAACTAGCCTAGCCAGAATTAGAAGGAAAGTAGGAATGGGGGAAGGAGAGAGATTTTACAGCAAATTTCTCTGATAAAGTTCTCATTTCTTAAATATATGAACTGAGCCAGTTTTATAAAAATAAGAGCCATACCCCAGTTGATAAATCGTTAAAGGATATGAACAGGAAGTTTTCAGAAGAAATCAAAATTATCAATGGTCACATGCAAAAATGCTCTGACTCAGTAAGAATTAGAGAAATGCAATTTAAAACAATTCTGAGGTACTATCTTAAACCTATCACATTAGCTAACATGATAGACTAGGAAAATGACAAATGCTAGAGGGAATGTGGAAAAATAGAGACAGTAATGCACCGTTGGTAGAATTATATACTGGTTCAACCATTCTGGAGAACAATTTGGAACAATATCCAAAGGGCTATAAAAATACTGTGCATACCCCTTGACCCAGTAATATTGCTACTAGGTCAGTATCCCAAAGAGATCAAAGAAAAGGAAAAATGACCTATATGTACAAAAGTATTCATAGCAACTGTTTTTGTGATGGCAAAGAGTTGGAAATTGAGGGAATGCTCATTAAGTGGGGAAATGGCTGAACCATTTGTGATATATGGTTGCAATGAAATTCTGTTGTGCAGGGGAAGCTACGTAGTACAGAGGATAAAGCACTGGCCCTGGATTCAGGAGGTCCTGAGTTCAAATCAGCCTCAGATACTTAACACTTACTAGCTGTGTGACTCTGGACAAGTCACTTAACCCTCATTGCCCTGCAAAAAAGAAAGAAAGAGGGGCAGCTAGGTGGCGCAGTAGATAAAGCACTGACCCTGGATTCAGGAGGACCTGAGTTCAAATCTGGCCTCAGACACTTGACACTTACTAGCTGTGTGACCCTGGGCAAGTCACTTAACACCCATTGCCCCGCAAAAAAAAAAAAAAGAAAGAAAAAGAAAGAAATGATAAGCAAAATAGATTCAGAAAAACCTGGGGAAATTTATAAGAGCTGATATGAAGTGAAATGAGCAGAACCAGGAAAATATTGTACACAAAAGCAATATTTCAGTGATAATCAATGTGAAATGTTAGGTCCTTTAATCAACACAGTGATCTAAAACAATTACAAAGTACTTGTTATGAGAGAGAATTGATGAGTTCTGTGTGCAGATTGAAGCTTTTCCCCCCACTTTTTTTCCTACTTCTTTATTTTTCTTGCCTTTTTATTGTTGTTGTTAACATGGTTAATGTGGAAATACGTTTTTCATGGCTTCTTATACATAATGGGTTTTGTGTTTCTTACCTTGTCAATAAGTGGGGTGGGGTTAGAGAGAGGAAAACAATTTGGAACTGGAAAAAAAAATTTAAAGATGAAATATTTTAAAAAGAATCTTTGTTTAATGAAATAGAGGACTTTCAAGCATTTCTGATTAAAAGGCCAGAGTTGAATAAAAAATTTGACCTTCAAATACAAGACTTCAAGAGAAACATAAAAAGGTTAAAAAGACAAGAAAGAAAAATTGTAAGAAATTATAATAAGGTTAAACTATTTCTAGTTCTACATAATATTTGTAAGTCTTAACTTTATTATAAGAGGACTTACTAGAGCAATTAGGAGTAGTTGTAAGGTAATATTGAAGGGATGATAATATTTGTAAATTTTAACAACTTTACCATAAGAATAATTAGAAGGAGTATATATATATGTAGACAGAGGGTATATGTAGACATAAGGTGACACTGATGGAACAATACCCCCAAAAACAAAATAAAGGGGTAAAAAGAAATTGAAAGGAAGGAGGGGAGACAAAGAGACATAAAAGAACTATCATAATGGAGGGGAAGATGGGGGGCATGGGCAAAGATTAAACCTTACTCTCATCAAAGTTGGCTCAAAGATGGAATAACAAACACTCATTTGTATATAGAAATCTATCTTACCCTATAAGGAAGTTTAAAAACGGAGGGTATTAATAGAAGGGGAAGAAGGAGGGACTGATACAAGGGAGAGGATATAGGGGAAGACAGTGATCATAAGTAAAACACTTGTGAGAAGGGAGAGGGTGGGGGCTCAGAGTGGGGGGGTGGGGATAAACAGGTGAAAAATAGCATGGAGAGAAATAAACCATCATCATAACTATAAATGTGAATGGGACGAACTCATCAATTAAATGGAAGCGGATAGCAGAATGGATTAAAAACCAAAATCCTACAATATGTTGTTTACAGGAAACACATTTAAAGCAGAGAGATACACACAGGGTACATGTAAGGGGCTGGAACAGAATCTATTATGCCTCAGCTGAAGCAAAGAAAGCAGGGATAGCAATTATGATTTCAGACAAAGCAAAACCAAAAATAGATCTAGTTAAAAGAGCTAAAGAAGGAAACTATCTTGCTGAAAGGTACCATAGACAATGAAGTCGTATCAATACTTAACATATATGCACCAAATGGTATAGCATCTAAATTTTTGAAGAAGTTGAATGAGTTACAGGAAGAAATAGATAATAAAACCATCCTAGTGGGGGACCTTAACCTTCCCCTCACAGAACTGGATAAATCTAACCAAAAAATAAACAAGAAAGAAGTTAAGAAAATGAATAAAATTCTTGAAAAATTAGATATGATAGATCTCTGGAGAAAATTGAATGGGAATAGAAAGGAATATACCTTTGTTTGTTTTTTTTTGTTTGTTTTTTTAGTGAGGCAATTGGGGTTAAGTGACTTGCCCAGGGTCACACAGCTAGTAAGTGATAAGTGTCTGAAGCCGGATTTAAACTCAGGTACTCCTGACTCCAGGGCCGGTGCTCTATCCACTTCGCCATCTAGCTGCCCCAGGAATATACCTTCTTCTCAACTGTACATGGGACCTACATGAAAATTGACCATGTATTAGGGCATAAAAACCTTACAACCAGATGCAGAAAAGCAGAAATAGTAAACACATCCTTTTCAGATCATAATGCAATAAAAATTACATTCAATAATGGACAGTTAAAAGAAATTAAAAACCAAGTGGATGGGGGCAGCTAGGTGGCGCAGTGGATAGAGCACCAGCCCTGGATTCAGGAGGACCTGAGTTAAAATCTGGCCTCAAACACTTACTAGCTGTGTGACCCTAGGTAAGTCATTTAACCCTCATTGCCCTGCCAAATAAGAAAAAGGAATTAAATAATCTGATCCTAAAAACCAAGTGGGTCAAAGAACAAATTTTGACGATTTCATTAAAGAAAATTGCAATGATGAGACAACATATCAAAATTTATGGGATGCAAGCCAAAGCAGGTCTTAGGAGAAAATTTATATCCCTAATTGCTTACATCAATAAAATAGAGAAAAAGGAGATCAATGATTTGGGCATGCAGCTAAAAAAAAAACAACCTAGAAAATGAACAAATGAAAAATCTCCAACTAAACACCAAATTGAAAATCCTGAAAATCAAAGGAGAGATTAATAAAATTGAAAGAAAACCATTGAATTAGTAAAACTAGAAGCTGGTTTTATGCAAAAAACAATAAAATAGATAAACCATTGGTTAATTTGATCTAAAAAAGGAAAGAAGAAAATCAAATTACTAGTATCAAAAATGAAAGGAGAGGGGCAGCTGGGTGGTGAAGTGGATAAAGCACTGGCCCTGGATTCAGGAGGACCTGAGTTCAAATCCGGCCTCAGACACTTGACACTTACTAGGTGACCCTGGGCAAGTCACTTAACCCCAATTGCCTCACCAACAAAAAACCCCAAAAAACAACAACCAAAAAAAAATGAAAGGAGTGAACTCACCACCAATGAAGAGGAAATTAAGACAATTATTAGGAACTATTTTGCCCAATTATATGCCAATAAATTTGACAATCTAAATGAAATGCTTGAATATCTACAAAAATATCAATTAGATTAGTAGAAGAAGAAATAAAATAAATAACCCAGTTCTAGAAAAAAGAAACTGAACAAGCCATCAATGAACTTCCTAAGAAAAAATCCCCAGGATCAGATGAATTCACAAGTGAATTCTACCAAACATTTAAAGAACAATGAATCCCAATGCTATATAAATTATTTGAAAAAATAAGTGAAAAGGTCTTACCAAATTCCTTTCATGAGGCAGATATGATGCTGATCTCCAAACCAGGAAGAGCCAACGTAGAGAAAGAAAATTATAGCCCAGTCTTGCTAATAAATATTGATGCAAAATTTTAAAATAAAATACTAGCAAATAGATTACAGAAATATATCACAAGGATCATATACTATGACAAGGTAGAATTTATACCAGGGATGCAGGGCTGGTTAGGAAAACTATTAGCATAATTGACCATATCAATAACAAAAGCAACAGAAGTCATATGATTATCCCAATAGATACAGAAAAGGCCTTTGACAAAATACAGCACCCATTCCTATTAAAAACACTAGAAAGTATAGGAATAAAAGAAGCTTACCTTAAAATAAGTACTATTTATCCATAACCATCAGCAAGTATTATCTGTACTGGGGATAACCTAAAAGCTTCCCCAATACAATCAGATGAAGCAAGGATGCTCATTATCACCTCTATTTAATATTACATTAGCTATAGCAATAAGAGAAGAAAAAGAAATTAAAGGAATTAGGATAGGTAATGAGGAAACAAAACTTTCACTCTTTGTAGATGATATGATGTTATACTTAGAAAGTCCTAGAGAATCAACTAAAAAGCTACTTGAAATTATTAACAACTTTAGCAAAGTTGCAGGATACAAAATAAACCCACATAAATCATCAGCATTTCTATATATGACCAATAAAGTCCAGCAACAACAGAAAGAGAAATTCCATTTAAAATAACCGGGCTTTAAAATACTTGGGAGTCTACCTCCCAAGACAAACACAGCAACTATAAGACCAGAACTACAAAACACTTTTGACAGAAATAGTCAGATCTAAACAATTGGAAAAATATTAATTGCTCATTGGTAGGCAGAGCCATTATAATAAAAATGACAATCCTACCAAAGTTTATTTATTTAGTGCTATGCCAATCAAACTATCAAAAAATATTTTATAGAGCTAGAAAAAGATAATAAAATTCATCTGGAAAAACAAAAGTTCAAGGATATCATGGGAATCAATGAAAAAAATACAAAAGAAGGTGGTCTAGCAGTACCAGATCTCAAACTGTATCATAAAGGGGTAATTATCAAAACAATGTGGTACTGGCTAAGAAATAGAGTGGTAGATCAGTGCAATAGAATTGATAGAAATTACACTATAGTAAGTGACTATAGTAATTTAGTATATATAATAAACCCAAAGATCCAAGCTTTTGGAACAAAAGCTCATTATTTAACAAAAACTGCTGGGAAAACTGGAACAGTATGGCAGAAACTAGGTATAGACCAACATCTCACACCATATACTAAAATGAGGTCAAAATGGGTACATGATTCACACATAAAGGATGATACCATAAGCAAATTAAGGGAGTATGAAATTGTTAGTCAGGTTTATGTGCAGGAGAAGAATTTGGGACCAAAAAAGATATAGAGAATAAAATTAAATGTAAAATAGATCATTTTGATTACATAAAATTAAAAAGCTTTTGCACAAACAAAACTGATGTAACCAAGATTACAAGGTGTGGGGACCAATTTTTAATTGGGGAGTGCTAGCTAAGCAGCTCGCCACAATATTGGGGCAAGGAAGGAGACTGGCACCTTCCCTCAAAATGGAACAAGATTTATTTTAACAAAAACAAACTTAAAAAAAACAAACACAAACAGGATCAGTAGGATCAAGGGAAAGGAAATAAAATGGGGAAAGGGAAATTATAATACCTGAAAAAATACCACTGCCCAGGAATCAGCTGAAAATACGCAGCAGAACTCCTGTTGCTTTCCAGCTTCCACCTCGAATGCCCAATTCTCCTCCCCAAAACCTAGAAAAACCCCACACAGTCCCAGCCAATGGGATGGCTGCTCTGACAGTCACATGACTGCCTTCACTAGGCTTCCAGTCATTATAATTTTGCCAGGCCCATGTAGGGGTCGGTGAGTGGTGATGATGTGAGGTGCCAGAGCCCTGGCAACGGCTACAACCGTGCAGTTTGCGGAGCCCCAGCAGAGGCATAAAAACCTCAAATAACAATTAATTCTTTACAAAGGGAAGTAGAAAACTGGGAAAGAATTTTTTGTTTTGTTTTGTTTTGTTTTTTAGTGAGGCAATTGGGGTTAAGTGACTTGCCCAGGGTCACACAGCTAGTAAGTGTTAAGTGTCTGAGGCCGGATTTGAACTCAGGTACTCCTGACTCCAGGGCCAGTGCTCTATCCACTGCGCCACCTACCTGCCCTGGGAAAGAATTTTTGAAACAAATATCTCTGATAAAGGCCTCATTTCTCAAATATATAGAGAACTGAGTCAGATTTATAAAAATACAAGTCATTCCCGAATTGATAAATGGTCAAAGGATATGAACAGGCAGTTTTCAGACAAGGAAGTCAAAGCTATAATCATATGAAAAAAATGCTCTAGATCATTATTGATCAGAGAAATGAAAATTAAAACAACTCTGAGGTATCACCTCACACCTATCAGAGTGGCAAATATAACAGAAATGGAAAATATTGGATGTTGGAGGGGATATGGGAAAGCCAGGACACTAATCCATGGTTGGTGGAGTTGTGAGAAGATCCAACCATTCTGGAGAACAATTTGTAACTGTGCCCAAAGGGCTATAGAACTGTGCGTACTCTTTTATCCAGCAAAAACATTGCTAGGTTTATGTCCCAAAGACATCCCCCAAAAGAGAAGACCTATTTGTACAAAAAATATTTATAGCAGCTCTTTTTTGTGGTGGCTAAGAATTGGAAATCAAAGGAATGCCCATCAGTTGGGGAATGGCTAAACAAACTGTGGTATATGATAATGATGGAATATTACTGTTCTATAAGAAATGACAAGGAGGATGACTTCAGAAAGGCCTGGAAGGACATGTATGAACTGGTGTATGGTGATGTGAGCAGCACCAAGAGAACATTGTACAGAGAGACAGCAATGTTGTTTGATGAAGAACTGAATGACTTGACTATTCTCAACAATACAGTGATCTAAGACAATCCCAAAGGACTGTTTATGAAACATACTAGCCACCTCCAAAGAAAGAACTGATATTGATGGAACAGACTGAAGAATGCTATTTTTCACTTTCTTTCATTTTTTTTTCTTTTAATCACGTTTGCTTGTACAAAATGACAAATATGGTAATGTTTTACATAAAAAAAATCTTTGTGGAGAAAAAATGCCAACTCTTAGAGGATTAAAAAGGTTTGTGAGACAATAGCCATAACAGTCTGAGAGAGCAGTATTTAAGAACTATAGTTGGAAGAAGGTGAAGCCCAGGCAATGAAATAGTAGGAAGAAATATAGCAAGCCCCTTTCCCCCAACTCCTCCAGGCATCTAGAAAGTATACCAAACAACATCCTCATCAGGAAATCCAAAAAAAAAAAGTCACTAAAATTTTTCCAGCCCAGGAAAATCATAAAAAGACAGAGATTTGTAGAGAATGAGGATGGTGTCTGGTAGAGACTTACCATATGGAACACAAAAGAGGTGGTGGGCTTGGGGCAGCTGGGTGGTGCAGTGGATAGAGCACTGGCCCTGGAGTCAGGAGTATCTGAGTTCAAATCCAGCCTCAGACACTTAACACTTACTAGCTGTGTGACCCTGGGCAAATTACTTAACCCCAATTGCCTCACTTTAAAAAAAAAAAAAAGAGGTGGTAGACCAAGGCAAGAAGAGGTCCCAAATATGCCATAGAGGGCCCTAAACTTTTCTAGTGTACAGGAACAAGTGCCAACTAGCAGCTTCGTCACGCAGTACCCAGTGCTAGGTCATAGATCCAAGGAGGACTGAGAAGGAGACCTGCTTGTAGGAGTTACATTTCAGGGTGAAGATCAGGGTAGAAGCAAACAGCAGCTGTGTGGCTCCAATTGGAAGCCTACAGGAGAATAACCAGGGCAGGAATCCCAAACCAAAGGGAAACCTAAAATTCTATCACTCTGAACCAACAAAGCTTTTCACTTGACTGATGGTTGTTCAGTCTCGTAGCTGTCTGTAGGAACTCCAAATAGGGGAAGCCCACAGGTTTGTGATTGAAACCCAAATCCAGGTCAGGAACTTGTAGAGCTCAGACCTGTAGGGGACAGTAATCAAACTTTGCCCTAGATCTCACAACTTTGGAAACACTGGAAGTTTCCTGGTTCCCAGCTAAAACTGTCTCTAAGATCTTGAATTACAGACTCTTTAGTAGCTTAAGAAAGCAGCACCAGAATTAGCCCAAACATTACTTCCAGAATTCCACAGAATCTGGCCCTAGCTTCAAGTCCAAAATCAGGAAGTAGGCTGGAAGAATAAGCAAATGAGAAAAAAAAGAATCCCCCCATAAAAAGCCATTATGGGGACAGGGATGCCCAAAGCACAAACCTAAAAGAAGAAAATTACCTGTAAATATCAACAAACAAAACCTCAAAGAAAAACAAAGCTTGGGCAGATTCAACTAGAATTTCTGGAAGAAATGAAGCAAGAGTTGTTTGTTTTCTTTTTTTTTTTTTTTGAATATTTCAGAACTTTTTCTAAATGAAACCAGAGTGCCAGAGGAAAAAATTGGAAAGAAACGAGAACTCTGGAAGAAGGAAGTGGAAAGGGAATTAGCAGTTTAGCAAAAGAGATAACAGGGGCAGCTAGTTGGCACAGTGGATAGAGCACCGGCCTTGGAGTCAGGAGTACCTGAGTTCAAACCCGGCCTCGGACACTTAACACTTAAACACTTACTAGCTGTGTGACCCTGGGCGAGCCACTTAACCCCAATTGCCTCACTAAAAAATAAAAAATAAAAAATAAAATAATAAAAAAAAAGAGATAACAAAACCTTACCCAAGCAACTAACTTTCTGAAAATTAGCAATGTCCTAATAGAAGCCAAAGATTCCATGAGAAAGCAAATATTAAAGTCAAAAGACTTGGGGTGGCAGGTGGGGAAGATGTTTCATAGCAAAAACGTGAACCTAAAAATAGAGAAAAGATCATTTAAGAATCATTGAGGAGCAGCTAGGTGGCTCAGTGGATAATCTTTCCTATTTGACTGTTTTTCATGGTCACACTTGGATTACATTGATGAGGAATCTTAACTTATGAGGAGACTCAAGTACTTTTTTTCTCATTAAAGCATTATTCAATAAACAAAAAATTGATTTTGTCTTCCTCCTACCATCACTACTGAAAAGGAAAAAAATCCTTGAAACAAATATGCATAATCAAGCAAAACAAATTCCTTCATTGGCCATGTTCTATAAATATCCATCTCATTCTGCATCTTGAATCAGGAGGTGGGTAGTGTGCTTCTTCATTGGTGCTCTGGAATCAAGCTGGTCATTGCATCAATCAGAGTTCTTACAGCTTTCAAAATTGTAAGTTTTTATAGTATTGGGTTAACATGGCAAAATATTATTCCATTGTATTCGTATATGAGAATTTTTTCAACTGTTCCCCAATCAAAGAACACCCATTTAGTTTCTAGTTCTTTGCTGCAAAAACAAAACAAAACTGCAATAAATATTTTTCTACATGATTCCTTTTCCTTTTTCTTTGACTTCTTTGGGCATATAAACCTAGTAGTGGTGTCACTGGGTCAGAAAGCATTCATGATTTAATAACTTTTTGGTCATAGTTCCAAATTACTTTCCAGAATACCTGTACCAATCCGCAGTTCCACCTATAGTGTATTAATGTGCCTGAAACTGGCACCTTTTTTTTTTTTACAAAATCCAAAATATTTTTTTTGAACCATATAGTAGCAAGTCCATGGACTGCCATAGTTTGCAGTCAGTCCTGGCCCAGTGAAGGACTCATTGGGATATTTTAGTACAGAGGTGTTTATCATGCCTTATCATGGTCTTCCACTTCTTTATGTGTTTTGATTTAAGTCATGTGGCATTTTCACTTATGCTCTTAAGCATGCCTATTCAATCAGTCAGTAAGCATTTATTAAGTAGGTATCTTCTAGTGGCTAGACCCTGTGCTAAACACTTCAGATATAATGCAAAGAATAAAACAGTTCAGGCTCTGAAATTATCTTAAATCCCAATGGTAGAGACAAGAAATACACACACACACACACACACACGTCTCCACAGAATAAATATAAAGAGAATAAATGCAAACAAAAAGCAGTTGAATACAAGGGAGGGCACTATTAGGGATCAGGAAATTTTTCATGTGGAAGGTGTTGCTTGGGCTACTTCTTGAAAGGAGAGACTCTTATGAAGCAGAGGTGAAGAGCGAGTGCATGTCAGGCATCTGGGGCAGCCAGTACAAAGGTCTGCAGACAGTTTGGAGAGTTGTATTGAGTAACAGAGAGAAAGGCAGTTTAGTGCATCTCAGAACAAGGGATGGGGGTAGTGTCCAGCAAGGCCAAAAAGATAGATTGGGGCTAGATTGTGAAGGGCTTCAAAAGCTAAATGGAGGAGTGTTTATTTTATCTTAGTGATAGAGACGTGATAGCGGTTATTAAGCAGAAGAGTAACATGGTTAGATTTGTCCTATAAGACAGGGACTTTGGTAGCTGTATGGAGGATAGACTGGAGTGAGGAGAAACTTGAAGCAGGGAGATCAGTTAGGCTGCTGCAGTAATGTAGGTAAGAGGTGATAAGGGGCTGTTCTAAAAGTGGTGCCCATGTGAATAAAGAGAAGGAATGTTATTTGAGAGATAACATAAGGTAGATTTGGCAACTGATTGGAAATGTGGGATGAGGGAAAGTGAGGAATTTGAGAGTAATACCAAGGTTATGCATCTAGAACATTCACCTAAGAAAAGGGCTTGCTACTTTCAAAAATTAATGGGGTGGGGGCAGCTAGGTGGCACAGTAGATAGAGCACCAGCCCTGGATTCAGGAGAACCTGAGTTCAAATCTGGCCTCAGATACTTGACACTTGATAGCTGTGTGACTCTGGGCAAGTCACTTAACCCCAGTTGCCTCACCAAAAAAACCAACAACAAAACATTAACGAGGTGGGGGACTGTTGAAAGATGCCATTGCCTGAAGTTTTCTTAACTGCTGACTATGTTTTTTTAGGGTGACAACTTCTGGAGTGATGGAGAATATGAAAAAAGTCAAGAAAGTGACAAATGGATCTGTGGATCCCCAAGGTGAATGGGAGAGCACAGCATGATGAAACAAACTTTGAGAAGAGCACTTTCAGAAAAACTTTTAATTTATTAATAGTACTGTCATTGAACAAGAGCAGCCTGCCTACACCTCCCAGCATTGATCCAACAAAAGAGTGTGACTGGGAGCAAAATGTCACAGAAACCTAATTTCTTCCTCTGTACTTTAAGGAAACTGGATCTATTGCTGCCCACAAGAACGTTTGAACTTTCCTCAAGGTGGGAATGATGTATGGAGAACACAAAGGAGGAGAAAATGAGGATTTTGTTTGTTTATAATTTTTATATGCACATACCTTTCCCCCCTCTTTGTTAACGACTAGGTATTCAGAAATGTATTTGGTTCTGTTCTAGAGTATGTTATACCAGTGGAAAGATGTTCTGTGTGTGTGTGTGTGTGTGTGTGTGTGTGTGTGTGAGAGAGAGAGAGAGAGAGAGACAGAGAGAGAGAGAGAGAGACAGAGGGAGGGAGAGTGAGTGTGTGTGAGAGAGAGAGAGAGAGAAAGGAAGAGGGGGGTAGAGAGAGGTTTGTGATACAAATCATTGAACATGAAAGCTATGTTGGACCAGGGAAACAAAAGTTAAATGCAAAGACTCAGTTATTCTGGCAGGAACATATAAAGGATAAATGCTAAATCATGGGGATGGTATGAGGAAAATAATGAAATTAAGTTATTTTATAAAGCAAAATAGGCTTCACTTGAGCAGGAACCCAGTTGCATCTTTAAAGCAGACCCAGGAGTCCTGGGTGTGGTCCTGAGGGCTGCCCTTGATTCCAAGGATGGCCTTGGGCAAGTCATCTAAGTGACCTCATTTGCAGAACAGGATAACACTTTGGTAAAGTGCTTTACCATCCTAGGACTGTGATGCCATGCTCAAGATGAAGGATTACCCTTTTCCTCTGTGATGCAGTCCAAGTTGGAGAATGTGATTTTCCTTATTAAGATGGGATCTGCTTGAAGCTTGCCACACTGTAGCTGTTTTACCTCAGGAATGAGAAGAAAAGTCATAGATGTGAAATTTTCTGAATTAATTTTTCTATGAAGTTTTCCCTAAACCATTCTCTGTGCCCCATAAAACACTAATTCCTTTCTCTCTTCTCTTGGGAGCAATATTTCTCTTTTTTTGTGGCACAAAATGTATGGCTCATCAGGCCATGAGCCATGTGGTTAAACTGTGGAAATATCAATGGAAAGGGGTATGAGGAAGAATTATACATATACAAATAACTGCAAGTGGGTGAAAATTTATTTTTGAACAGTATTGAAAAGAAGGGGAGATGGGGGATTTGGGGATGGTATGGATTATATGAGTAAGGAGACTGTTAAGAAGGTTATGTCTGTGTAAACCTCAAGCTCTTCCTGAGTGCTAGGCATTAAACAAAGAGACTCTGGTCCCTAGCCTTGAGGAAGTATCTCTCAGTGAAGAAATCTGGTACCCTTAAATGGAACTATCCATAGAATGAATCTGAGGGGCTCTCTGACAGTGGATTTTAATACTAATCATCTTCCAAGAATGCTCTTGGTGATGAGTGAGTGAGTGAGTAGCCACCTGAAAATAAAAGTATTGTAATTCCTGGCAGTTTTTTTGGAAAACAAGATGGAAAGGATACTTTCTGTATTTTAACCAGATGCTTAGGATCGCCTGGTGGCAATTTATAAGTTTCAAAGGAGGCCACATTCATAAATGGTTCTTAATCTGAGTAGTGTTTCTATGAAGAGGTCCATTAATGAACTCATGAAAGGGTGTTTGCATGTCTCTAGCTGCTTTGGTGCTCCTGTGGATTAGAATCTTGAATCTTCTTATATTTGCCAGTCACTGTAATTACCTTCATGGAGCAAGCTACCTCCTCCTGAATAATACAGATGAGAGCTTTGGGAAGTTAATTATTGAATTTTGGAAGAACACAGAATTGTGTTTGCAAAGTATGAACAGTTTGGTTAGGCATAGGAGACCAAAAGATTTTGGATCTGGGCAAGGTTGTATATTTCTCTAAACATTTTTCTTCCCCTAACCAACTTTCTCAGCAGAAGTAGTGCTGGAGGAGCATTGTATTAATGTCTGAGAAAGGTAGATGAAAGAACATGTAACAATAAGCATCTATCAGCCAGTTGATGAAATGTAACCTCCTTCCACTAGTTCATCCTTTTCTGCATGATACTCCTTGTATCATCTCTATGATCTTTCAAATATGAGTATAGAACAAGAATCATCTTAAAGTGCTGATTGCTAGCCGTGTGTTCTCCGGATCTTTTATGAAAGGGTTTTCCATGGGGAAGAGATAGAAAAGATGATTTGAATATTTAGATGTATGCCTTCTCATTCAGTAAACTTTTGAAAGATTACTTTAAGTTGGGTGGCAGAGAGAAAAAATAGAAATGACTATTTAATCTTTTTGTTCTCTTCCTGCCCCCCCCCTTTTTATACCAAATAACATAGATGGTTGACTTCACTCCTTTCACATCTCACACTTTGGGTACTTCACCCAGAATAGTACTTGTGCTGTTTCTCCTAACTAACGGTGCAACAACAGTCCCTACTATGAAGGGCCTGGGGGGAGGGGTGTCCTTAATTTATATACATGATTTTAAAAATAAAAACTCGAGTGCGAGATTATGTGTGTGACTGCATGGGTATATATATTCAGTCAATGCAGCATTAATATCTTCTGTTGTACTATATGAATAACATTATTGCTACCACCTTTGCTAGCAACAGCAGAGCCTTTTGGGTATAATTAGCATGTGGACATTGGTCTCAGGTTTCTCTTTGGTAAAAAACCATTTGTTAACACTCCATATATACTTCCAGACTTACAGATCTGACTTTTTGTGGTTTTGTAGCTGAGCAGTGACCCCTCTGGAACATGAAATGGACAAATAAAATGTGTTAGCTTAAAAAAAAACAAACCAGACTGAGCCACTGTTTCAACTAGTGGAACAAAGAAATTGTTTTCCCGTCACCAAATGTTCTAGCAAGAAATGTTCATCAGTGGACCTTATGGGCTTTGTTATGCTGGTGAATTAGAAAAATGTCAGGCCTAGGACATGGGTAGGGACAAAATACTTATAAATTGCCTCCTTTCTAAAATTCAAAAGATGGATTTCATCATCCTTTGCAAATAAATCCATTTTCCTTCCCAATACCAAATCTATTACTTTTAGCTTGTTCTACCATGAAAAAATGATTTGGTTGATACTATAAACTGAACATATTTGCCCAACAGTTCTACCAAATTTAAAAACTCCCCCTTTTCCAGTTTAATTTTAAGTGTTCATTTGACCCAAGAGTCAGTGTTTTTCAGAAGGTAGCCAAAAAGGAGTTTATACAGGCAGTTCCCTCCTCCCCCATGCTACTTCTTCCTCAGAGCTCAACTTAACTGCTACATCCTTACACAAAGCTTGTAATCCCTGTCTGCCTGTACCAAACATTCCCCGCCCCCCCCCAAAAAAAAACCCCCAATACATTTTGTGGACAAGGCTGTGAAATTTCAGGAAACTGAGGATCTCCTTTTTACACTTCAAATAGACTGCCTCTATTGCTAGAAAATTATTTCCTGGACAGCATGAACAGAAAATGTTCTTTTAAGCCTGGCTGTCCACTCTGACCAAGTACTCAGTCCTGCTCCTGCCTTGTGATCACTTTTACCTGCTGAATAAGACCCAGAGGAAGTCAACATTAAGGAACTGGAAATTCATCCTCCTTGCATTTATACCTGCTCTGGTGTTAAGATTTCTTCTTGGGCCATGACCTTGGTGAATTTGGTATAAGCTTATCAAGCTATCCTAGTGAACCAAAACAAGACATAACACTACCCAAAATTCTCTTTTGCATTTTATTTTATTTAAGCTATCATGTGACTGGAAGGGAAGTCTTGTTGAATTTCCCCTCTAGAATTATTAGGTTAATTAGATTGTCATGATCTCTTCTGTTGTTCTTTAACTTGACCTTTTTTTTCCTTCCCCCTACCCCCTTCTTCCTATCGATTGCCCTGTTCCACTTTGGCAGAGACTGGGAGAGTATTGTAAAGATTTTGGTGCATTGCAGCATTTTGTTCAGTGCCAACCATGTGAAAGATCGATTTCCTAAGCTAGGAGCCTCTTCGTTGAAAGAGTACATACTAATGACGCTTCATATTATAACCCTTTAGGATGTACCTCCCTAAAATAATGTCTTGTCTCCTTTCAAAAATAAATTAGTTTCATGGCCCCAGGGAAGATGTACAGAATTCCCAATTATGAAAGGTTTTCTGGCCATCTTCCTCTACCTACAAAATATTCTCATTGAGAAAATGATCCTAAGTTAATAGGCAGGCTTTGAGAACTGCTGGACCCATTCCATGCAAAATTGCAAAAAGAGAAGCTGCCTTATCCTCTCTTGCCAAGCTGTTGAGTTTCAGAAACACAGATTTTGGCAAAATCCATACTGGTCTTCCAAATGCCATGCCCCTGGCAAATGTGTTAGGACAATGCCTAATTCAAGAGCTGTGGTTTAGAGTACTTGAGTCCAATGTATCTATAGATTCATTTCATTCCCTCTTGAGGAATTCAGTATTACTGATCACCACTGTATAGAAGCTACCACACCTCAACTCAGCTGTCTCACGGAACTTCAGAAAATTATTAGTCTGTAATACACCAAATGTTCTTTTTCACCAAATCTGCTCTTTACTATGATATCCCCTGGGGGTGTTCTTGGCAAGGTATACTTCTTTAAAAGACCTCACTTGAGTTCACACTAATCCTTGTTGCCTCCTAGAATATAGTTATCGATCAGTAATGCTGAAGCTTCTCAAAATTCCCCAGGGTTCTCTTAGCAATAGTGGGGGGTGTGTGTGTGTGTGTGTGTGTATGTGTGTGTATGTGCACGTGCGTGCATGAGCCATCCCAGCTAGACTTATGCGTGAAAGTTTAATGCTCAGCCTTGATGCAAAAATAGCTCCTGAATTAATTACCAAATGGATACACTGTATGAAGGGAAAAGTTGGGGTAGTTTGGGACTGGGGAAGCAGCTACATGTGTGTTAGGTTGATGGCCCTTTGGAATTTTGGCAGTAAAATGCAGGTAGGTAGTTTGGAGGAGTTCTTGAAGAAGGCAATAAATGGCAAAATGATAGAAAAAATTAATTTGGCACACAACAGTCAGCTTATTACAAGGGCTATTTCGGTGTTTGTAATGGGATTCTGACTACTGAAAGGACCAGAAAAGGGCTAAGGAAACAGTGGTGCTGGCCTGTGAGAGATCTCACCTCTGACTTTACTGTGTTGTGACCTGACTCAGCTGCTTTCAGGCACTACGATGCCCTAAGTCAGATTTACTTAGCTGTGTGACCTCCAAAGAACCCGGGTAAAGTGTTTAAGCCGGGAGCAAATTTCTGGGTGCTTGCAGACAATGAAGAATACTCTGCTCTTCATTTAAGGTTAAGGTTCAGAAAGAGATTTTTTTCAGTATTTTTTTCCTAACATTATTTAACAGATCACTGTGGGGTATTTATATAATGGGTACCAGAGAGAAAATATGAATCAGGATATTGTATGTAATTGGATTTCTTGCTTTGGTGCAAATGTGTAAAATAAAGAATCCATGACAAAGTGTACATTTGTAATCTTAGGAGAGCTTTTGATAAATGACTCCTGCCTCAGTCTCCTGGACTCTTTTTTCCTTCTCTCTCATAATTTTTTCCCCTTTGTTTTTAGTTGATCAAGTTTCCTGTCTTCCAAATCTTTCCATTATTCCCCTTAATAGTCATGATGGCCTACTAAAGAAATCTGAGCTAAGTCATGGCAGCATCCATAGTGCTCATCACTGTTGAGAAACCCATCCATGATTTGGCTGGTTATAGATTGAAAAAGATTCTTTGTGCAGAGGTAGAGAATAATGGCATTTTCACCTGGATTGATTCCCCCCATTGCTGTCTGGAGACAACTACAAAAAGATTCAGGACTCTAGTACCAGTGCAGATGGCAAGTGGCATGATCGACCATCTTGGTAAAAATGTGGGTTTGGAACATGCTTTGGGTTTCTAGTCCCTTCAGATTCCAGATGCTGCTGGCATTCTGTTCTCTGAGTGATATCAGCTACTTCACATTAGAATTCCATATTTCAGCCACCTGGGAAGGCATAAAGGTGGTGACTTGCCCAAGGTCACACGATTAATTGGTAGCATTTCTAGAACAAAAAACCAGATCTTTTTATTCCCAATCCACTGCCCTTTCTGACTGCTACTGCATTTTGCCATTTGGCTCTGACCTTCCCACCTATACATAACAAACTTATGTGCCACTCACTCTAAAGCCTGGCAATGAGCTCATAACCCCCAGCTTCCTTGGGGTGGGTGGGGAAGATGGACTACAAGTGTACCTCAACATGATCCTGGAAAGGATGTGTGAATCACATTTTTTGTAAATTGAATCACTTTGCTCTTGAGGCACTTATCTCTATCTCTGATTGATTTTTCAATTAGCAGGGTCTTCTAACACTGTTACTCTTCCCTCCACAGACTCTTCCACGCAGCTGTGATGAATTCCTTTGTAAAGTGACAAAAATAGCCTCAGCCTCAGCCCTTCCACTTTACTGTTTTGTACATTAAAGTGGGTGTTAGGATTTCCCAACACAAGTCAACCTGCACGTTGTGATTGGTAGGAAGTTTGCAAAAGGTGCTTGCCTTCCACTGTGGCCAGGTGTTATATGTCCTTTGGGGTGGCTCATAATGCTCCTTTTTCATATAAATATAAGGCATGTACTGCCTTCATTCATACTATTTATTTTCAGAAGAGTTAGAAAGTGTTCCTTGCTCCACACATTTCTATAAACTAAATAACTTTTATTTTTAAATCCAGGTGGCTATAGTTGTCAGGCTATGATCACTTTTCCCCATATCTTATGGCCTCCATTACCCAGAACCTTTCATAGATCGACTAATCTGGAGAGTTATTTCAATCCAAATGGAGTTGTCTAAGAAGCTGGATACAGACTAAGTCAGCCAGCTGCCTTCTCTAACAGGCTCCCCTCAACAGCTGTTGTCAGAAATCTGGAATTGTCAAGGTTGGAACATGAACCCCACTCTCCTGACTTAAGCCCAGCACTTTTCCCCACTGTAACACGCTATGTTAGAGGTCCTTTATCAGGCACTGAGGATGCTGCGGAAATGAACAAGCCGTGGTTTCTGCCCCTCAGCCAGCTTTAGTGGGTCATTGTCCAAGTGTAGTTTTTGTAAAAGCAAAGTAACTGCTGAATGTGCTCCGTGGTTTCCAAAAGTCTCTCTTCCATAGAATGATAACATAGACACCACCAAACAGATGACAGAGATCACATGACTGAAGAAACGGAGACAGCCATCACAAGCAAAAATAACCGCGACCTTCCAGGAAGATGCTGTCTTACATCTGGACCCATATCAGAAATTAGATTTAACCCAAATACGGCATTCAGCCTATTTCTTCTCAGAGGAGAACAGTTCATCACCATCTTCATCATCACAACCTTTCAACCTTTTCAAATGTTTGAGGACCTTCATTAAATTGTCCCTGGGACTTCCACTGGCTAAGTTAGCATTTGAGGGGCAGCTAGGTGGCGCAGTGGATAGAGCCCTGGAGTCAGGAGGACCTGAGTTTACATCCGGCCTCAGACACTTAACACTTACTAGCTGTGTGACCCTGGGCAAGTCACTTAACCCCAATTGCCTCACTAAAATAAACACCAAAAAAAAAAAAAAGTTATCATTTGATTGCCTTTGTAAGTATCTTGCCCTTCAATGTAGAATAGATCAGTTTTACAAATTGATAGTCACTCATTTCCTCAGGTCACAACAATTGATGCTCATTGAAGGCTGAAAAAATGTTATGATAAATTTTATATGGCTATTTAGGAGTTTCTTGGGGGCATACATAACGATAAAGTATTAGTGCTTCCTGTAAAACCTCATTAATTCAGAATTTCTGAGAATTCAACTTGGACTAGGTTAAAATTGACCTTTTCACTACCTAAGGAAGAAAGGATTCACTCAATCGATTAAGACTAGGAATAAGAGGGGGCCGCTAGATGGTGCTTTACCACTGTAAAGCACCGGCCCTGGATTCAGAAGTACCTGAGTTCAAATCCGGCCTCAGACACTTGACACTTACTAGCTGTGTGACCCTGGGTGAGTCACTTAACCCTCATTGCCCTGCAAAAAAACAAAACAAAACAAAACAAAAAAAAGACTAGGAATAAGGGACAGCATAGCACAGGAGAAAGCTGGATTTGGAGTCAGGAGAAGTAAGTTCAAATCTCAGCTCTGTTGCTTGAAATGAATGAATGAAAAACAGTTTCTAAGCCCTCAGGAACTGTGGGATTCCCCCAGTAGCGCTAGAGATAGAAATACAAGTGAGGAAGTAAACAGGAAGCAGCATCTGGTTTAAATAAGGCTGGGACAGCCTGGTTCTAGACAAGAGAAGACAAAAGCTCATCTGAAGGAGCCCAGAATCTCAAGGGTGGAAGGTGACAGGGAGATGAGGAAGGTCATAGTGCAGGTGGCATGGGAAAGGGAAAGGTGAAGGAAGAGCGGTTAGAAAATTATGGCACTTGCTATGGGTACGGACTAGGCACAGTGCTCACAAACATCTTCACAACAGTGCTTTGGAGTAAGTACTAATTATCATTCCCATTTTACAGGTGAGGAAACTGAGGCAAACTGAAGTGAAGTGACTTGCCTGTGGTCACACAGCTACTATGTGTCATCTGAAATCAGGTCTTCCTGATTCCCAGGCCCAGTGTTCTGTCCACCAAGGCTTGGAGATGACCAGGAGGTAATGTAGATACCTGATTCCTAGAAAGGCGACACTACCTGTATGACCTCGGAGGAGTCATTTAACCTTTCTGGAGCCTCAGTTTCCTCATCTGTAAAATGGGGGACTAGTTGACCTCTAAGTTCCCTTCCGGCTCTAGTTTTCTCTAGATTTTATGGGATCCTTTACCCATTTAAAAGAAGGGATTTCGGTGAGCAAATTCATTGGGTTATATGCATGTAAATACTAAGTCTTATCTGCTCATTAAGGCCCACATTTCTGGACCTCTGTTTATCAGTTCTAGTTTATGCACTTGAAATTGTCTTAAAAGTTTGGAACTAGTTTAAACTGAATTTCTAGTAAAAGTGGTTGTTTTATAAATTAATACGGTGGTAACTTTGGCTTAAGGAAGAAAATAGTTATATACTGTGTTGTCTATAGGACTAGCAATGTGGTCTAGAATATCTTAGGGAACCAGGAAAATTCTTTTTTCCTAAATGGAGTTTGGCAGATTTTCACTTCTAGAAGGAAGTACAGACACCAATAAGATCATGTCTCCATAGAGGTATTGAAGGGGAATCATTGTTGGTGCAATATATACTGGATTAGTGATTTCCAAGAATACTTTTTCATTTTCTTTTAAAAGGGATCAATAAAGTTGGTCTCTTAGACTCTTCCATGGACATGTTAGACCAATGAAATCAGAGATGGGAGAGAATTTCAAACTCTGAAGGAGAAATGATATCTCTGTCAAGGTTGTGTGGTAAGGGGCAACTGGGTGGTATAGTAGATAGAGCACCAGCCCCAGAGTCAGGAAGACCTGAGTTTAAATTAGGCCTCAGACACTTGACACTAGCTCTGTGACCCTGGGCAAGTCACTTAACCCTGATTGCCTTTTTTTAAAAAAAGGTTGTGATAATAACACCCAGTACCTGTATCATATGGTTTCCATTTTTTTAACTTCAATTTTTTTTTGGTGGGGGGGTGGGGGTTGCATTTACAGTTTCAAATTGGCTTCCTCCTTCCCTCCCCACCCTGCACTAGACAAATCCACCATTTGACACATAGTTGTAAATATGTGTAAAACCATACTGTGCATATTTTTATTTATCAGTTCTTTCTAGGAGGTGGATAGCATCTTCCCTCATAGGTCCTTCATAGGTGATTTGAGTAGGTATGATGTGGGATGGAATTAGGGTTATCAGATTGATTGTGAGGCATCCCAAAGAATTATAAGACTCAGTGACTCAGTTTCCCAAGTTTGTGTAAGAAAATTATTAATAATAGGGGTTTTGGGACTCCCAGGGGGCCCCCCTGCTGGGAAAGCCTGGCCTGACCTTTCTTAAGGTTAGCCCAGAGTCAGAAAGTTACCTCACTCCAAACCACACCCACCTGAAAGCTTTGTTCCTGCCAGAGGATCTGTTCTCTGAGCTCTGACCTCAGCTTGACTGTGCTGAACTACCCTTAAATTCAGTGAACCAATAGATTTCAATGATGCTAGCCAATTAGCTTTGAACAGTGTGTATGGGCAGGCTGTGCTCCTGCCCACAGCAAGCTTACACAGACACTTGCTCTTTGGCCAGAAACTTGGTGAGAGCAGATCCAGCCCACTGGGGTTCCCCATTTTCTCTTCTCTCCTATTTTCCTAACTAGACTTTCCTAACGTTCAGAGCCATGTGTGCTCTCTTTACTAATATTTAATATGCTTTAATAAATGCTTAATGCCCCAAACTGGGGCAGTGGCCTCTAATTTCTAAGTAACAAATATATGATAAACCCCAGCTAATTTTCCCTACACTTGGGACAGTAATAGGGCCACCACATATAATTTTATTCACCACAATTGCAATACTGTGAGTGACCACAGGGAGAGCACCATGGAGGTGTCTCGAATAGGTAGATGAAAATGGTTATATTTATAATCAGAAAATAATTGATCATCTCCTCATTATCCTAATCTCTACGTTAGGGAGGTCCAGGGGAGGGCCTATCCTAATTTGGAGTTCCTGGGGGTTTAAGCCAACCCCCCAGGCCAGTACCTTTTTCCGTGGAGGTATGTTTTGGGGGTTTACATTGGTCATAAGGTAAATCTGGGGACAAATTTGGCCTTTTCTGTTCATGTTCATAAAAACATACCTCAACTTGCCAAGATCAGAGTGTCTTTGTGTTTTTTATCTTTTTCTTTTTTAGGCCTGATTTCTGGGTATTAACTTTTATCAGTTATGGTCTCTGTGACCTGTCTCTCTATGTTTTTGTTGTAGTTAGGGCCTCTGTGACCTGTCTCTTTATGTTCTTGTTGTGGGTGGTGATTAATGGGAACCAGACCTCCAGGTAACAATTAACAAGAACCTATGCCCTGGCATATATTGATGAGGGTCCAAGTCTTGTTATCCATTAATCCCTTTCAGAACTGGTATCTGCAAGTTATCTATTAGCCCCTCTTGGAGCGCAGATCTAAATTAGAGCTTGGGTCTTAGGTTTGTCTGTTAACCCCTTCTTTACCTCCTCCATCAGGTACAGTACTCAGAATAACTTGGTTGTTCACAATTATTCTTTGAACAATATTGCTGTTACTGTATGCAATATTCTTTTGGTTCTGTTCATTTAACTTTTCATAATTTCGTGCAAGTCTTTTCCATGTTTTTTCTAAAATCAACCTGCTCATTGTTTCTTTTTTCTTCTTCTTCTTTTTTTTTTTTTTAGTGAGGCAGTTGGGGTTAAGTGACTTGCCCAGGGTCACACAGCTAGTAAGTGTTAAGTGTCTGAGATCGGATTTGAACTCAGGTACTCCTGACTCCAGGAGTGCTTTATCCACTGCACCACCTAGCCGCCCCTGCTCATTGTTTCTTACAGCACAATCATATGCCACAACTTGTTTAGCAATTTCCCAATTGATAGACATCCCCAGGACAGCTAAGTGGTGCAGTGGATAAAGCAATGGCCTTGGATTCTGGAGGACCTGAGTTCAAATCCAGCTTCAGACACTTGACACTTACTAGCTGTGTGACCCTGGGCAAGTCACTTAACCCTCACTGCCCTGGGAAAAAAAAGACATCCCCTCAATTTCTAGTTCTTTGCCACCACAAAGAGCTGCTATAAATATTTTAGAATATATATGAGTTCTTTTCCTTTTCTCTCTGATCTCCTTGGGAAACAGACCTAATAGTGTTGGGCCAAAGAGTATACCCAGTTTTATTATTCTTTGGGTATAATTCCAGAATGCTCTCCAGAATGGTTGGATCAGTTCACAATTCCACCAATAATGTCTTAATGTCCCACACTTTTTCCTTTTCAAAGCACTTTTCCATCCACTACTCATATCATTCTATCCTGATAATGGATCTGTCAGGTAGGGAAGTCATGGATGATTATCACTGCTTTACTGGGGATTAACTATTTCTGTTTTACACATAAAGGAACCTAAAGCCTGGAGGCATTCAAGGTCCAAGCTCATACAGTTAATTAGTGGTAATGCAGGGAGCTGAACCTAGAACTCTTGACCCTCTAGGTCATGGCTCTTCCTGCTAGTAGAAGGTACCTCCCCAGAAAGAAACCTGCTATGTATATGGCTCATTGTGTGGATTTAGTAGAAAGAACACTGGACCTAGAGTAAGGAGACCTGGGTGTGAATCCTGACAGACATTTATTAGCCGCGTGACTTTGGAGAGAACACCACCCCACCACCATCCTACCAGCCACCCAGCTTCACAGTGCTGGAGGCATCCTTGACATTTCCCTCTTCCTTGTTGACTCCCCCTTCAGATCCAGTTGCCAATTCTTGTTGAGTCTTCGCCTGCAGCCCTTCTTGCAACAACATTGTCTCTTCACTCACAGGACTGTCACCTCAGTTCAGGCCCTGGTCCCCTTCCTCTGGACCTCTGCAATGACGTCCTAATTCATCTTCTTGCATTCACCTTTGCCTCTTCTCAGTCAGTCACCCACAAAGCAGCCAAAATGATGTTCCTAAAGCACAGATCTGACCATGTCATCCCTGAACAGGGTGCTTTAGTGGATCCTTTATTGCTTCTGAGTTAAAATACAAATTCCTCTGGCGTTTAAAGTCCTTCACAAACTGATTCAAACCTACACTTATAGCCTGATTACATGGTTCACCCCATCACGAACTGTACACTCCTGCCAGACAGGCTTATTGGCAGTTTCCTGTACCTAGTATCTCATTTCCTGCCTCCATGCCTTTGTTCATTCTGTTCCCTGTGCTCACAATGCTTTCCTTTCCCATTCCCACCACTCAGAGCCTCTTTTCATCTTGACCTCTCTGCAGCCTTTGACACTGTCCATCTCCCTCTTCTCTAGTTTTTCTGGACATTACTCTTTCCTGGTTCTCCTACCTATTTGACTACTCCTGTATCTTTTGCCAGATCCTAATCTAGTTGAAACCCACCTATTATTGGTTGGCCCTTAGAGTTCTATCCTGCACCATCATCTTCCTCTATACTACTTATCAACTTATCAACTTCCATGGATTTAATTATCATCTCTATGCTAATGTCTCACATATCTTACTGTCCAGCCCTAGTTTTTCTGGTGACCTCCAATCTTGCATCTCCAATTGCCTTTCAAACACCTCAAATTAGATGTCCAGCAGACATATTAAACTTCAACATGTCAAAAAACTGAACTCATCTTTCCCCTAAACTGTCCCCCGCCTCCCAAACTTTCCTTTTACTCTTGAGGATCATGCTCCCAGTCCCCAGGCTTGCAGCCCAGGTGTTATTCTCAGCTCCTCAGTATTCTCACCCCTCATATCCAATCTTTTACCAGGGTTTGAAGCATCTCTCAAATATGCTCCCTTCTCTCCTCTGATACTGCTGCTGTACTGGTACAAATCTTTATCACCTGCCTGTTGGTCTATCCCCATTCTAATCCATCCTCCATTCAGCAGACAAAGTAATTTTCCTAAAGTGCCGGTCCAACCGTGTCACTCCCCTACTCAATAAACTCTCATGGCTCCCTATCACCCCCAGGATCAAATACAAAGTACTCTGGCATTCAAAACCCTCCATAACCTAGCTCCCCACCCCCGATTCCCTCCCCAACCTTTCCAGTCTTATTGTACCTCATACCTCACCATGCACACTCTTCAACCCAGTGACACTGGATGCCTGGGTATTCCACAAACAAGATGCTCCATCTCTTGGCTCTGGGCATTTTCCCTGGCTGTCCTTCATGCTTGGAACGCTCTCCCTCATGTCTGCCTCCTGGCTTCCCTGGCTTTCTTCAAGTCCTAGCTAAAATCTCACCTTCTACAGGAAACCCCTTTGAATTCTATTGCTTTCATTCTATTATTCCCTATTTATCCTGTATGTAGCTTGTTTCCATATATTTACATATTGTCTCCCTCATTATATTGTAGGCTCCTTGAGGGTAGGGACTATCTGCTTCTTTTTTGTATGCCCAGCAACTAGCCTGGCACATAGTAGACACTTAATAAGTTATGTTTGATCTTAGCACAGTACCAGACACACAGAGTAAGCACTTAAGAAAGCTTATTGACTGACTGACTAACTAGAATCTCTAGCTCACTTCAAGGCTCAGTTTAAGTGCCATTTCCTATAGGAGGCCTTCCTTTATCCCCCCAGTTTTCTATTATCCTGAATTCACTTCTCCATATATGTGTTGCTTCACCCCAAATGGATAGATGCTCCTTGTGTGCTAGACTACTTCCTTTTTGTCTTTTGTGTCCACAGTGTCTGCACAAAGTAGGTGCTTGGTAAATGTCTGTTGAATTGAGTTGTTCCACATTATGCAGTGAGTAAATGTTGGTGACAAGATTCCACTGTAGCTCCCTTGACCCAAAGTCCAGGGTTCTTTTCACTATGACACATCCTTCCTTCCCCAAAATTAACAATATGTGGTAAGCCCTAATATAACAAGGGTAGTGCTTTCTCTTCACATGCCAACCCACAATTCTACCTAAATTAATTTACTTATTCAGTACCACACCAATCAGACTACTTAAAAATTATAGAGCTAGAAAAAATAATAACAAAATTCATCTGGAAGAACTAAAGGTCAAGAATATCAAGGGAACTAATGAAAAAAATGCACAGGAAGGTGGGCTAGCTGCACCAAATCTGAAGCAGCAGTCATCAAAACTATTTGGTACTGGGGCAGCTAGGTGGTGCAGTGGATAGAGCACTGGCCCTGGAGTCAGGAGTACCTGAGTTCAAGGCTGGCCTCAGACACAACACTTACTAGCTGTGCGACCCTGGGCAAGTCGCTTAACCCCAATTGCCTCACTAAAAAAAAAAAACAACCCAAAAAACGATTTGGTACTGGCCAAAAAATAGAGTGGTGAATCAATGAAATAGGTTAGGCACAGGAGACAACAGTAATAAATGACTAGAGTAATCTACTGTTTGATAAACCCCAAAACTCCAGCTTCTGGGATAAGAACTCACTATTTGACAAGTGCCAAGGGTCTAATACTTCTTCCTTCAAAATTATTGGCATTAGAAAGGGCCTGAGAAATTTCCTAATACAACCCCCTTATTTTATGGATGAGGAAATTCCTTTCCTGAGGTCATGCATGCAGCCCACTAGTGGTAAAACATGCTTTAGAACTCATGCCCCACTTCAGGTTCTTTCCAAAATGCAACTCTGCCTTGTGGAGATACTTAGTGAGAAGCATCAAACTGTCCCCTTTTTTTTAGTCTGAATAGAAGAATTAGGGATTGAAGGGAAAGTGAGAAAATCATATTTGCCCATAATATAAATTCAGATTCAAAAGTCCCCCTTTGCATCTCAGACTTTGATTTTCTTTTGCCAGAGTTGCCTTTTTATCCCCCATGATCCAAGTCTTGTAAAATTCATTACAGGGCAGCTGCATTGATTTTTAATAATGTTTTGCCTCCATATAATGAGTCTCCAAAGGCCCTTTCCTGTACTACTCTAAACAATTGGAATCCGAAGGCCTCCTGCTTTTTCTGCACCAGTCAAGGAAGCCAGCAGTGGTTGGCCAGGGCTTATACAAATGGAATTAACAAATGGACCACTCCAGGAGCATATCAGGGTAGGGGGAAGGTAGAAGAGATGTGCATGTGGATGGGCCAGTTGTGAGCAAAACTAGGTCTGTTCCCTGCCCCTATACCTCGAAGAAGCAATAAAAAAATGTTATTGCCTTCTAAGAATAATGATGTAGTCGATAAGCACCTACTATGCGCCAGGCACTGTGCTAAGTGCTGGGGACGTACATATGAAAAAAGGACAGTCCCTGTCTTTTGAGTTCATGGCCCCACCCCTCCAGTCAGTGAGGCAGAGAATGGTAGAGTACTGGGCTGCTAAAATCTTTCAAGATGATGAGGTTATCCTAATGATGACTGTCCTAGGGCATGGCAGAGAAGTCTGGGGAAGTCCCAAAGTATGCCCCTCACTTCTGGGCAAAGGAGAAGACATTGGTCCTGGAACCTTTGAAGCAGATACCTATTAGTTGGTCTCAAACATAAACATCTCTTCAGTAGGTAATGGAAGTATCTCCACAGATGAGAAATTGAGGTTTGGAGTCAGTGTTAGAGTTGAGATTTGAACCTAGCTTTTCTCACTTCCAATTCTGACCTTTCTATTACATTGCACTCTTTCCACAATGTCCTGTCTTCCTAGGGTGGTGGTGTGGTTTTTTTTACCCAGCAGACATTTTGTGATATTTTGTGAGGTTAATTTGTCTAATGCTGGCAAAGGGAACTGCAGTTCAAAGAGAATAATTTTCAGAAGCAGAGAGACCCTAGAGCTGGCTATGATGGAGGCTGTGGAAAAGATTCAGGGAAAGAAAAAGATTAGACTTAAAGGTCTGGAGAAGGGGGCTCAAGAGAATCTTTCCAAATCTAAGGATTATGTAAAGATAGCAAAAATCCAGGAAAGCATTTCAAGTGGAAGACAGCACAGGCACTGAAAAGTCTCAAGTTTTCTGCTCCTGGACAAAGACCCTACCTTTTCTCCTCCCCTCACCCAACTATATGACTCAGGATAGAGTGCTGGACCTGGACACAAGAAGATCTGAGTTCAAATTTGAACTCACATGCTTACTAGCTGAAGGATCCTGGGAAAGTCACTTAACCTCTCTCTGTCTCAGTTCCTCAACTGTAAAAGGGGATAATAGCAACACCTATCTTCCAGGGATATTGTGAGGATCAAATGAGATATTTATAAAATCATTAGCACAGTTTTGAGTGCAGAGTAAGCACTTAATAAGTGTTCGTTTTCTAAAGATGGCAAAATAGGTCGTGCCCCCCATCACCTGAGCCTTAGTATATAAGATTTTCCTAGCCCTTTAAAACATCCATGGGCAGCTAGGTGGCACAGTGGATAGAGCACTGGCCCTGGAGTCAGGAGGACCTGAGTTCAAATCCGGCCTCAGACCTTTGACACTTACTAGCTGTGTGACCCTGGGCAAGTCACTTAACCCCAATTGCCTCACCAAAAAAAAAAAAATCCATTATGTAAGTTGGGGGTTTAATCTCTGCCCTCCTCTGCTGTACTGTGAACTCTTGATTTGAATTCAGAAGAACAGGGTTTCATGAAGCCTCAGAGTTTGAAAGGACTTCAGAAACTATTTACTGCAACCTGTGCTTCTGTACAATATTTCCAGACAAGTGACCAGTCCAGACTTCAACTGGAGTGGTTTAAATCTCAATTCTATTATTCTGTGACCTTGGTGCCTCAGTTTCTTTAGCTGTAAAATTAAAGTGGCATACTAAGTCATCTCTAAGGTAACTTTTGACTTCAAATCTTATGATCCTTTGAGAAATTAGGAACAACAGAAAATAATATTATAGCACCCTCCCCCAACTGCCACTCAAATTGCAGCTGCTATATTGGTTCTAACTATTGTAGTTCATGGACCCCTACTGGTGCGCTTCCCATGTGCAATATGCCAGTAGACTCAATTAGGTCTAAGAAAAGGAATTTATTCAAATGCCATAACAGGAACAAGTTATAAACTATTCCCCTGCCTCCATAAAGTTGGGGGGGGGTATATTCTCCCACAAAGAAACCCAGCATGCAAGTAAGGAGTAGGCTTAAACTTAAGAGTACAATGGTAGTGGGCATATGCATCGGGCACATATGGTGAAGGCAACTCAATCCCAGGTATTGTGGGACCTGAAAATCCTTTCTCTCTTGACAGCTCCCTTATGGGTAGTGTCTCTGTTAGGCAAGTTACCTGGCTGTGCTCATATATACGCTCAGCTCCTCTCCATAGTCTTACTAGCCTCACACCTTGAAACTGCTTCCTCAAGCGATGGTCTCTCTATATCTCTGTGGTGTATTTCCTTGCTCTCTGATCAGTATTTGCTACTGGTCCAGTAACTACCATGTGATAGCTTTTTGGCATTGGAGGGGGTGGTTGGGAGAAGAGAAAATCCCTTCCTTGCTTTGTTGCATTCTGGGATAGACTCAGGGCTTTCTTCCTAGTCAGTCTCCAACTCATGTACTCCAATTCATCCAGGGCCTAGTCATTTAAAACCTGCTTGCTCAGCCAATCAATCTATTCCCTTCCTGACCCAATCAGAGAAGTCAGTTTAACACTTCATTAATACCTTATGATTACATTCTGAGCCTTCTGGGACTATATCAACTGAATTGGAGGGAGGGAAGAAATATCTTTCCTCTCTTAATACTGTGTTACTTTTAAGCTATTCACCTTCTGAATGAGGGAGTTATTCATAAAGTGTCAGAGCCAGCAGGGCCATTATCCATTTGCCCCTTATTTTACAGAATGGAGAGTTCCCCAATAGAGAACTAGATGATACCACATGGCCTATTAGGAAGAGAATTTAATTACGAGCCAGAAGACCAATGTTCTAACCCTAGCTCTGCTATCATGTCCTCTGTGACCCATAAGCAAGTTACTTCCGATCCCTAGCCCTTGGTTTCCTCCTCAATAAAATGAGCGGGCTAGTTTTGATGATAGCATCCTTCCTGCTCTGATATTCTGTGCTTTATTATAGACCCAAAACTGTAGAAATAACCCTAGGGGATCCCTCTTTGGCCTATGGAAGGGCCCAATCATTTATAATTGTGTTGTTATTCAGTCGTTTCAGGTCATGTCTGACTCTTTGGGACCCCATTTGGGGTTTTCTTGGCAGAGATACTGGAGCGGTTTACCATTTTCTTCTCTAGCTCATTTTACAGAGGAGGAAGCTGAGGCAAACAGGGTGAAGTGACTTGCCAAGGTCACACAGCTACTGTCTGAGGCCAGATTTGGACTCAAGAAGATGAGCCTTTTTGACTCCAGGTGGGGCACTCTACCCACTCTACCACCTCACTGTCCTCAGATCATTTATAAACTGCCTTGTACCTTGGCATTCCCATTCAGTGCCAACTCCAAACAAACTGAATGTAAAGAGCATGTGGCTCCACAGGGAATGTGGGGAGGACACTGTAATTGAACACGTTTCCTGGTTTCAAACCTTCCCAACACATCTACCTGGGAAGCTAGTTGGTTGTGTGTTCTAATGATGAAATCCATTGGAATTCCTGTGTCCCAGGGCAGGGAGTGCTGGGGGCGGGGCTGCTGCTGAGATGGGTGATGGTCAGGAGACTTTACAAACTGGAATCCTTCCTCATGGGCTCCCCCTCACCTTCCCCAACTCATACAGGGCTTCCAGCCACAGGAACTCTATAGCTTACCATCTGCACAGCACTCCTAACCCTGCTGCTTTCTATATTTAGCCTGGATATGGGCAGGATTGGGTTTTTCCCCCCCTTCTCTGTATATTCCACTTGGCTGTGAGAGATCTCAGGCAGAACTGCTGGTGTGGCGTATTTAAAAGCGAGGACTTTCCTCTTTGGGAGCAAGATGTCTCCTTCCTCTGGAAAGCCCTTTGCTTCTTTCCCTTTCATTTCCCCAGGGGTATTAATAAATTTGCTACACCACGTCCTTGGTTCCTGACTGATACCTGTTAGTGCTTGGCCTTACCTAAGGAATCTAGGGAGAGGTAGAATTGTGCAATGGACTGGTTTTTCCTCATAATGAAGCATTTTGTAGTTTTAGCTTCATTTTGCAGTTTAGGACGGTGCCGCCTAAAAAAAAGCTAAAATGAGTTAGGTTAAATTAAAGGCTAACTTAAAAAAAAAAAAGGTTATCAAGGTCCGTGATAGAGTATGACTTAGAACTCTCTGCTCTTAAAATTCTGACCTGGCCCCTGAGTTTTGTCTCCCAAATCCCAGGCTTCCTTTTCTTCCTTCAAATGAACTTGGAGGAGTTAAAAGGATGGCTGGAATTGGTGGGGGTGGGGGGTGGAAAGAGGGAAACCTGGGAATTTGGGGGGTTTCAAGAAAGCCACATTTATTTGGAAAGTGAATCAACTTAGGAAAAGCTTTTTTGGCTTGTAGCTGGGATCCTTTAATCTGTATTACTGGACCATCTGCTTGGGAAATTCTGAGCCCTTGCTCCGGCTCCATCTCCATCTCCAGAGCAAGATCGAACCTGGTCCCTGTTGCCAATTTCCACAGATCAGAGGGACATCTGGGGCCTAGGGCTCTGCCAGGGGCAGGCCCTGGCTGAAGATGTTGTATACACAAGATTACATGCACAAGCGCTTAGGATCCCTGACTCTCCTCAAGGCTCAACTCAAAGGTTACCTCCTTCCAGAGGCATTTCCCAATTCCCCAAATTATTAGTGCTCCCCAACATCTCTGCCCTGAAAATCATTTTGCCTTAATTTTGTATCTTTCTTCCTTCACAGAGTTTTGACTGATTTCCCCAGCTGCTAGTGATCTCTCCAACTATCCCTCCCATCCAAATTACTATGCATATAATTTAAATGTGTATTCCCAAGGCCTAAACTGTGCCTGGCACATATTAGGGGCTTAATAAAGGCTTATTGATTGTTTGATTGGTTAATTCAATATTATGCCCAAATAGTGATCTTATCAGTTCCTATGGGTTCTATTATCATCTCCAGGTAGATGCCTCCCAGTTCTATATATCCAGCCCATGGCTATCTACTGAGTTCCAGTCCTGTATTGTTAGCTGCCTGCTAGACATCTTGAACTGGCTGTCCCATAAGTATTTTAAATTCAATATGTCCAAATACAGAATTAATTATCTGTTACCCCAGACTCACCCCTTCCAGTCATCCTTGACTTCTTACTCTTCCCCCACATATCCAATCAGTTACCAAACATTGCCATTTCTACCTCTGCACCAGCTGTCATATGCATCCCTTTCTGTTCATGCATACAACCACCACATTAGTTCAGGACTCCATCACCTCCCTCCTGGACTAATGCAATAGCCTCCAATTTGGCCTTCCTACTCTGAGTGTCTCCACTCCAATTCATCAGCCACACAGCTATCAGAGTGATGTAAACATGTCACCCATAGCCCAGTACCTTCCTTCATAATAAACAGTGTGGGGCAGCTAGGTGGCACAGTGGATAGAGCACCGCCCTGGATTCAGGAGAACCTGAGTTCAAATCCGACCTCAGACACTTGACACTTACTAGCTGTGTGACCCAGGGCAAGTCACTTAACCCAAATTGCCCCGCAAAAAAAAAGAAAGAAAGAAAGAAAAGAAAAAGAAAAAAAGCTTAGTGACATAATAAATTTAGTGACTTAGGGGCAGCTAGGTGGCACATTGGATAAAGCACCAGCCTGGATTCAGGAAGGACCTAAGTTCAAATCTGAGTAGTTTTTACACATTAATAACTAGGTTTCCAAGACTGAGAATAATGATGACACTAAGGTGAAGAATTCTTGATCCAGGGTGATGTAGAGGGTGATGTAGAGGAATGAGTGTGGGTTCTCAAAATATGGTCCAAAGACACCTGGGAATTCCCAAAGTCCTTTCAATGGCTCTGTGAGGTCATAACTATTTTCATACTGGTGTGTGTGTGTGTGTGTGTGTGGAGTGGGTTAATTGATCAAATTGATCATGAGGCGTCCCAAAGAATTACAAGATTCAGTGACTCAGTTTCCCAAGTTTTATTGAAATACTGTGAGTGGGGGGCAGCTAGGTGGCGCAGTGGGTAAAGCACTGGCCCTGGATTCAGGAGGACCTGAGTTCAAATCCAGCCTCAGACACTTGACACTTACTTGCTGTGTGACCCTGGGCAAGTTGCTTAACCCTCATTGCCTCACCAAAAAAAAAAAAAAAAAAGAAAGAAAGAAATACTGTGAGTGACCACAGGGAGACCATTAGGGAGGTGTCTCAAATAGGGGGAAAAAATAGTTATATTTATAGTGAGAAAAAGTAGGTTATCTCTTCATTATCTTAATTTCCTTCTTGTGGGAGGTTCATGGGAAGTCTTATCCTAATTTGGACTTCCTGGGACTCTAAAACAATCCCGGATGTGGGTACCTTTTTCCCTGGAGGTGTGTTTTGGGGGGGTTATATGTCATAAGGTAAACCCAAGGACACATTTGGCCTTTTCTATTCTTGTTCCTAAAGACATGCTTAAACTTGTCAGAACCTTATCTCTTTACTTAAGATCTGGTTCCTAGGTATCCTGTCATCTAGTAATATTAATGGCTGTTAGTGGTTAATGGTCCCTAGTTACTGTCTCTGTTGATAGGAAGGGTTGATAGGGACTGGAACCCTCTTGGTTATAGTACTGTTGATAAGAACACAAACCTTAGTTTCTCTGTTAACCCTTTCTAGCTACTATTGATAGGTTATCTGTTAACTCTTTTAGACCCCTCCATCAATACTAATATATTTGATTTCTCATATGGTTAATATTGATAGAAACAATCATAAACAAAGGGTCTTAGGGGTGGGGTGTTTCCTCAATAATTTTTAAGAATGTGAAAAAATCTCAAGACCAAAAAGTTTGAGGACTACTGGCATGGGGTGTGGAAAATATGATACCTGATTTCAGTTGTAATAATGATTGCTCATATTTTATTTGTTGTTGGTTAGTTGTTTCAGTCATGTCCAACTCTTTGTGATCCCATTTGAGGTTTTCTTGGCAAAAATACTGGAGTATCTAGCCATTTCCTTCTCCAGCTCATTTTACAGATGAGCAAACTGAGGCAAACAGGGTTAAAAGACCTGCCAAAGATTATACAGTTTGTAAGTGTCTGAGGCTGGATTTGAACTCAGGAAGATGAGTCTTCCTGACTTCAGCCCTGGCACTACTGCATCACCTAGCTGCTGAAATATTATAAACCAGAGAGCTGACATGTGGAAAAGATATTAGACCAGTGCGGTTTGGCTCTAGCAGTCAAAACAAGAATGGATGATTTTAAGATATAAGATGCAGATTTCATTTCAATGTCAGGTAAAGAGCTTCCTCACATTTAGAGCTATTCAAAGACAAAACAAGCTGCTTCATCAGGGAATGAGATCCCTGTCACTAAAAGGGTATGAACATATACTGTGCTATATAGGGAATTTGTAGAAGGGATTCTTATATCAGGTAGAAAGTTAGATTCCACAACTTTTAGGATTCCTTCCAACTTTAGTATTTTATGATTCTGAAAGAAAAAAATCAAATTAAGACAAACATTTAAAAACAGCCATTGTGGAGATTTATTTTGCTTGATTATGTATATTTGTTACAAAAACTTTATTTTTCCTTTTGTCCAATTGTTGGGTAGTGGCAAGTAGGGAGAGTTAGAAGAGAAAAGCAAGGGGCAGCTAGATGGCACAGTGGATAGAACACCAGCCCTGGAGTCAGGAGTACCTGAGTTCAAATCCGGTCTCAGACACTTAACACTTACTAGCTGTGTGACCCTGGGCAAGTCATTTAACCCCAATTGCCTCACTAAAAAAAAAAAAAAAAAGAGCAAAGCAAGGGATAGGGTTGCCCAAAAAAGAGAAGGAAAGGAAAGGAAAGAAATGAGGGTCATTGAAATAAGTTTTTAAAACAAATGCAGAGAAGAGAATAGAAGGAAGGTCAGAGAGAATCATGAACAAGCAAGATAGTTCTTTTTTCTTTTTATCTAGAGTTTTCCCCTTTTTTTCTCTTTTAATAATATTTTCTGGGGCAGCTAGGTGGCACAGTGGATAAAGCACCAGCCCTGGAGTCAGGAGTACCTGAGTTCAAATCTGGCCTCAGACACTTGACACTTACTAGTTGTGTGACTTTGGGCAAGTCACTTAACCCCCATTGCCCCACAAAAAACCAAAATTTTCTTTTTTGAATTGTTTTAAATTTTAAAAAATTTGTAATATTAATTTTAAAAAATGTTGAATTCCAAATTTTCTCTCTCCCTCCTTTCTTTCCCCCCTCCCTGAGGTGGTAAGCAATTTTTTTTTGTTTTGTTTTTTTTATTTTGGGTTGTTTTTCGGGGCAATGGGGGTTAAGTGACTTGCCCAGGGTCACACAGCTAGTAAGTGTCAAGTGTTTGAGGTCGGATTTGAACTCAGGTACTCCTGAATCCAGGGCCGGTGCTTTATCCACTGTGCCACCTAGCTGACCCCGTGGTAAGCACTTTGAAATAGGTTATACATGTGTAATCATGCAAAACATATTTCCACATTATTCATATTGTGGAAGAAAAGAGACCAAAAACATGAAAAAATAAAGTGAAAAATAATATTCTTCAATCTTTATTCAGATTCTATCAGGTCTTTCTCTGGAGGTAGCATTTTTCTTCATGAGTCCTTTGGAATTGTCTTAGATCGCTGTATTGCTGAGAAGAGCTAAGTCATTCACAGTTTGTCATCATACGATATTACTCTCCCCAGGTTTTTCTGAGAACATCCTGCTCATCATATAGCCCAATAGTATTCCATCACAATCATATGCCACAACTTGGTTTTATTCTATTCCCCAATTTATGGGCATTCACTCAATTTTCAATTCTTTGCCACCATAAAAGCAGGACTTGTATACTTGAAAGGAAAAGCTCTTCATGATAAAGATCGGAAGTTTCATGTGCAACCCCCTCTCTGTTCATCTGTGTGTGTGGTACTACTCACTTTGGTTGATGTTTGTTCAAAATAAAAGATGGAAAGTATTTTCTTATACTGTGTCTCATATTGATTAAATAAAGGAAGGAAAGGGAAGAAGCATTTATATAGCACCTCCTATATGCCAGGCACTGTGTTAAGCACTTAAATATTATCTCATTTGATCCTTACAACAACTCTAGGAGGTAGGTTCTATTATTATCCTCATTTTATAGTTGAAGATACTGAGGCAAACAGACTTGCTTAGGGCCACACAACTAGTAAGTGTTTGAGGTTAGATTTGAACTTAGATATTCCTGACTCTAGGCCCAGCATCTAGATCAGAAACCACACATTAGGCTCCAGGGGGCAGCTAGGTGGTACAGCGGATAAAGCACCAGCCCTGGATTCAGGAGGACCTGACTTCAAATCCAGCCTCAGGCACTTAATACTTACTAGCTATGTGACCCTGGGCAAGTCACTTAACCCCAATTGCCCTGCAAAAAAAAAAATAAGAAAAAAGAAAAAAAAAAGGAAAAGGAAAAAAAGAATTGACTTCATATGTTTTCTAAAGCTCACTAAACTGATAAACTAATTTAGGCAAATGTGCCAGTGGGAAAGAATTAGGGGATCACTCTCAGGTAGCTGGTATGCATCCTGCCCCCCATTTAAAAAAATTTGTTTTATTGCTACCTTTTTCTGCCCATCATCAAATATACTCCCTAATTGAACTCTTTTAACAAAGAAAAAGTTAGCCAAAACAACTAACACAGTGACCTTGTCTTCCAATGAATATATGCTGCCCTTACAGTTTCTCACCTCTCAAATGAAAGGAAGAAGGTATGCTTTATTATCTGTTTTCCAAGTCCATTATTGTCTTTTCAATTACTCACACACAGTTGGACTTCCTTCTAGAAATCTTTTCCAATATGCATTTGCACAGAAGGCTTTGGGGACCATGGTCTGGCTTTTTAAAAAATCTTACTCAAGGGAGTGACTTTAGTGATGGGAATTTCATGTGAAGATAGAGATACCTGGGTCTTACAGTCTCTCCTCTTGGGTAGATAGAGCTGGCCTTTCATCCTCTCCATCTTTCCAGAACAGTCAAGGACTACCTTTGGGCTGGTCCAAACAGCCCCAATGACCTTCTTCATCCTAGGGAATCTTAGAATTGTACAATTGGGGGGCAGCGAGATGGCGCAGTGAATAGAGCACCAGCCCTGGAGTCAGGAATACTTGAGTTCAAATCCAGCCTCAGACACTTAACACTTAACTAGCTGTGTGACCCTGGGCAAGTCACTTAACCCCAATTGCCTCACTAAAAAAAAAAAAAAAGAATTGTACAATTGGAAAGGAACACTGGGATTATATAGAGCATTTTGAAAATGAGGAACCTGAGGCCCCAGAAGACAGCATAATACAATGAAAAGAGCATTTAAGTTTGGAGTGAGGGGACCTGGGTTCAAATCCTACCTCTAACACATAATAATTATGTAATCTCTTAGTGTCCCAAGTAAGTTTCTAAGATTATTTAATTAAATATATTCTAAGTTATAGAGGTGCTGATGATTAGCACTCGGAAATCCCTCTGTATTCATGATATCTAAGGTCCAGACCAAAAAAAAAGCAGTAACCTAAGGTAGAGCTGAGATTAGTACTCAAATCCACTTAGTAGTAGATCATTATTTTTTTGTTTGTTTGTTTTGGTGGGGCAATGAGATTTAAGTGACTTGCCCAGGGTCACACAGCTAGTAAGTGTCAAGTGTCTGAGGCTGAATTTGAACTCAGGTCCTCCTGACTCCAGGGCTGATGCTCTATCCACTGCACCACCTAGCTGCCCCAGTAGTAGATCATTATTAGAGAGCAGCAAAACATTTGGAGTTAGAAGCCCTGGATTCAAGTCCTGATTCTGTCATTTACCACCTGAAGCACAAATTATTTACCTTCTCAAGGCCTCCCTTTTCTCACAGAAGCTTGTCCTCTGTACTTCTAAATTTCAAATCACAACAACATCTACCATTCTCTCTTCCTTTGCTCCAGTCTTGGAAGAAGATGTGGCTCTTTCTGAGCCCTTTAACCTATCCCCTCCAGTCCCTTCTGGGAGCTTGCCCTTCTGATTATCCTCCCTCTCTAATTTTCAGCTTTTCATCTGCTTCCTGAAAACATATTCATTCTTTTAAAACCTTTGAAATCTTCAAAAACCTTGACTCAACCATCTCAAGTTTTCCTATATTGCTCTTTCCTTTCATAGTCAGACTCTGTGGAAAAGCTGTCTATTCTCCATACCTCTACTTCTTCCCCTTCTCTTCTCTTCCCTTCTTTCTCTTCCCCTTCTCTTCCCTTCCCCCTTCATTGAGAGAGCAAGTAATTTGATATTGTTATGGGCCCAGAGCACCCCAGAAGTTCTCTGGGGGTATATCAAGGAACCTTCTCTTTGAGAAGCTAAACCAAAGGACAGACACACCTAAAGACATAAGTGGAGGGGCAGCTAGGTGGCGCAGTGGATAGAGCACCAGCCCTGGATTCAGGAGGACCTGAGTTTGAATCCGACCTCAGACACTTAACACTTACTAGCTCTGTGACCCTGGGCAAGTCACAACCCCAATTGCCCCGCAACCCCCCCCCCCCAAAAAAAAAAGAAAAGAGATAAATGGAACCAGATTGGACTGAGCTAGCTCTGGGACCCCCACCTTTCATTCTAGTCTCCCTTACCCCAGGGGAGATAAATTTGGGTGTGGCTGTTTCCTTTGTGTCCTGAGGAGAGAGACAGCTTGAGAGATCTGCAGCCACCCCTCACCCAACTCCTCCAGCCACCCCCAGTGGGGGATGATCCTCCCTCACTAAGGGAACTTTCCACAGTCAGATGGTCACCCCCATCAATCCTCTATAAAAGTACCTGCCTGTCTCCTGCTTGAGGAGATTGGTCTCTCAGAGCCACACTCTGCCATGCCTTTTTCCCCATGAGAAGTCCAAGAATTTCTTTCATGGTTTCCCTTCCCCTTCCCCTTCCCCTTCCTCTAAATAAACTACTATCTTATTCTAACTGCTTTTGTGTGCAAGAGGGTATAATTCTTTTTTTTGTTTTTGTTTTTTTGCAGGCAATGGGGGTTAAGTGACTTGCCCAGGGTCACACAGCTAGTAAGTGTCAAGTGTCTGAGGCCGGATTTGAACTCAGGTACTCCTGAATTCAGGGCCGGTACTTTAACCACTGCACCATCTAGCTGCCCCTGGTATAATTCTTTAAAGAGGAATTCCTAGGGACCCCAAACCCCTACCCCTACCCCTACCCCAAACCCCTATCCCTTTCCCAACCCCCCCCACCCTATTTTCCCCATGACAATATAGGTTATACATATGCACCTACTCTCTCCTCAACTCCTTACAAGCTAGCTTCAGTCTTACCACTGGACTGAAACTACTTTCTTTAAGGTCACCAATGATCTCTTAACTGCTAAACCACTAGCCTTTTTTCAGTTTTTAGAACAAAAGTCCTTCCTGACTTTTGCTCAGTGTTTAACACTGTGACCACCCTCTTCTCTTGGCTTTTCTCTCCCACCAGGGTTTTGTGATCCTGTTGTCCTGGTTCCTCTCCCTCTAATTACATCTTTTTTCTTTGCAAAATCATCATCCATATCCCACTCTATGGGGTCATACCCCAGAGTTCTGTCTTCTCTCTCTACACACTCTCCTGAAGAGCTCATGAGCTCTAGTAGGTTTAGCTATTATCTCTCTGCAGATGATTTCCCAAGTCCACCTATCCAGCATTCATATCTCTCCTCAGCTTTCAATCTCACATCACCAACTGCCTACTATACATCTCCACCTGCTTGACCAACTCAACATGTCCAAAACTGAGCTTATAATCTTTCCTCCTAAACCTACCTGTGATAGACCAGGGTTAAGGTTCCCCCTAGACCCCAACATGGAATAGACTTGTTTTTCCCTAAAAGGGAAACTTTCCCCAGGACCTGATAGAGCTATATTCAAGGGATACTTCCCTTATTTAGCTTCACAATAACCTCTGGAAATATTGATGTGACTTCCTGGTCACTTAATTGATGGGGGTTTGAGGTAGGGGTCCTTAGGAATTCCTCTTTAAAGAATTACACCTGGGGGCAGCTAGATGGCGCAGTGGTAAAGCACCGGCCCTGGATTCAGGAGTACCCGAGTTCAAATCCGGCCTCAGACACTTGACACTTACTAGCTGTGTGACCTTGGGCAAATCACTTAGCCCTCTTTGCCCTGCAAAAAAATAAAAAAAAAAAAATAATTGCACCCTCTTGCACACAAATCCAATTAAAATAAAATAATATTTTATTTAGGCGCTAAGGAAAGGAAACCAAGAGAGAAGTCCTTAGACTTCTTTTCCTGGGGAGAAGGCATGGCACAGAGGCATGGCTGTCTGAGATACCTGTCTCCTTGAGCAAGAGACAGGCAAATACTTTAATAGAGAGCCAGTGGTGGTCTGATAGGGTGATCATCTGACTGTGGAAAGTTCCCTTATTGGGTGGTGGGTTGGAAGCAATCTGGTGAGGGGTGGTTGTTTTGTCCCCTGGAAACACTTTGGCAGCAGCCACGCCTAATGGGGCTATCTCCTCAAGGAGTGGGGGAGACTGGAATGAAGGGTGGTGGTCCTAGAGTGATCTCAGTCCAGATCTGGTGCCCCTTGTCTTTTTAGGTGTGTCTGTCCTTTGGTTTAGTTTCTCAAGGAGAAGATTCTTGATTTCCCCAAAAAAACTTCTGAGGTACCCTGGGCCCATAAGACCATTAAGTTGGGGTCTTTTAGACTTGACCTATGTCCCAAGACCTAGAGACATCACACCCTGGCCCCTGTCCAAAAGCACTTACAAATGGAGATGAGGAGGGGTGCCAGCTACTGAAGCAAAGTACTGCAGAATCCCTGTAGAATATTCTTCCTATGCTACGACTAAGTTAGCCTCAGTTTTGTTTTTTGTTTTGTTTTGTTTTTTGGTGGGGCAATGAGGGTTAAGTGACTTGCCCACAGTCACACAGCTAGTGTCAAGTGTCTGAGGTCACATTTGAACTCAGGTCCTCCTAAATACAGGGCTGGTGCTTTATCCACTGTGCCACCTAGCCACTCCACTGAGCCTCAGTATTGTTCATTGTTGAATGACTTATGAGTGCCTCATTTACCTCTAACATTGAACTTGAACTAACAGTGTTGCAGCCTGGGTCAAGTCTACCCCTCTCCTACAATCTCCTCTCCTAACCCCTATTTTTGTGTGACTCCCATTCTTTCAGTCTTTCAGTCATCCATGTTTGCAATTTTGGAGTCATCTTTGATGCTTTATTCTCCCTTACTTTTTTTTTTTTTTGGTGAGGCAATTGGGGTTAAGTGACTTGCCCAGGGTCACACAGCTAGTAAGTGTTAAGTGTCTGAGGCTGCATTTAAACTCAGGTCCTCCTGAATCCAGAGCTGGTGCTCTATCCACTGTGCCACCTAGCTGCCCCCTCCCTTACTTCTGATATGAGAGAAATATCTCTTCTCCAAGTTCATGTGGTGCATAACTGCTGCCAAATATATTACCACAATGTAGAAATTGTAAAAGTAAAATCCTAGATTTTATCATTAAGCTCAAGCATATGTTCAGGCTTCAGAGAAAACCTAAACAATCATGAGGATTCTGACAAGGCTTTTTTAGAGGAAAAATTATGTCAGAGTGAAAGAGAAATAATTCTTTTACATATTGCAATCTTGTACATTCCTTAAAAGTTAAAGAGAAGATAGGTCATAATTCCATACTTCCTTCAATGTCATAGGAGTTGAACAAATGTGATTAAATAGAGTCATAATCTCATACATCCCCTAAGGAAACAAACTTTACCAAACAAACTCTATAGGTAAATTTAGGTTACAGATTAAACTACAGTTAGAAGGTTCACAAATAGGCTAATTGAGAAGGATTTACATGTCACCAAGGAGTCAGTGATAGAGATTCTCCCTCCAGCTTCTTATCTAAGGAATGTTTAAGGCACTAAGTAAATTCTCACATCCCATGAGACAGGTTTTGGTCAGGTGAAGTTAATATTAATCAAAAGGTACAGGGGGCAACTAGGTGGCACAGTGGATAGAGCACAGGCCCTGGATTCAGGAGGCCCTGAGTTCAAGTTCTGCCTCAGACACTTGACACTACTAGCTATGTGACCCTGGGCAAGTCACTTAACCCTCATTGCTCTGCCCTCCCCCCCAAAACAGGTACACGAAGAATAAAGGAAATCAAAATGCCTGTAACACCTCCCATATTCAGTTACTTGTCAAAACTCTACCTCTGCAGCCTCTCTTGAAGCTGTCCCCTTCTCTCTGTGTACATAGCTACCACCCCAGGTCAGGTTCCCATTACCCCTCACTTAGATCGTTACCAGCCTTCTAGTTGGTCTCTCTACCCTCTCTACCCTCATCAATCTGTCTTTAAAATAGATATTCCTAGGGGGTAGCTAGGTGGTGCAGTGGATAAAGCACCAGTCCTGGATTCAGGAGGACCTGAGTTCAAATCCAGCCTCAGACACTTGACACTCACTAGCTGTGTGACCCTGAGCAAGTCACTTAACCCTCATAGCTATGCCAAAAAAAAAAAAAGTCAAATAGATATTCCTAAAGCCCAGGTTCAGGTCATTCTTTAGCTCAAAAAAGCTACAATAAAATGCAAACCCTTCTGTTTATACTGACTGACAACATCTGGTTCCAGCCTATCTTTTTGGATTGATAGTACATAGCTTTCCCTCCAGGAACTTGTCCACTTGTTGTTCCCCAAGCATGACTGCATGACATTCATCTTGAAAAACCTCATGCCTGGAATGCTCTCCCTCCTTATCATCCTGTTTGACTTTCATCCTTCAATCCCTAACTCCTGGCCCAGCATTTGTTAAATTGAATTGTATTCGTAAAAGGAGAGGTGTTTGTCCTGAATCTCTTATAGAAGGTCGTTTCTGTTGTAAATCTATGATCTTAGGAAGCAGAGCAACTAGGTCTATATCCCTAAGATATCACAGAAAAGGGAAAAGGATCCACATATAGAAAAATATAGCTGCTCTTTTTGTAGTGGCAAAGAATTGGAAATTGAGGGGATGCCCATCAATTGGGGAATGGCTGAACAAGTTGTGGTATACGTATGCGATGGAATACTTTTGTGCTATAAGAAATGATGGGGCAGCTAGGTGGCACAGTGAATAAAGCACTGGCCCTAGATTCAGGAGGTCCTGAGTTCAAATCTGGCCTCAGACACTTGACACGTACTAGCTGTGTGACTCTGGGCAAGTCATTTAAACCCCATTCTTCTGCAAAAATTTTTTTTTAAAAAAAGAAAGAAATGGGGGCAGCTAGGTGGCACAGTGAATAAAGCACCAGCCCTGGATTCAGGAGTACCTGAGTTCAAATCTGGCCTCAGATACTTGACACTAGCTGTGTGACCCTGGGCAAGTCACTTAACCCCAATTGCCTCACAAAAAAAAAAAAAGAAAGAAAGAAATGATGAGCAGGCAGATTTCAGAAAAACCTGGAAAGACTTTCATGAACTGATGCTGAGTGAAGTGAACAGAACCAGGAGAACATTGTACACATTGTGTGATGATCAACTGTGATAGGCTTGGCTCTTCTCAGCAATAATACAATGATCCAAGACAATTCCAAACGACCAATGATGGAAACTGCTCTCCACATCCAGAGAAAGAACCATGGAGTCTGAATGCAGATTGAGGCATACTATTTTCACTTTTTTGTTTGTTGTTTTTTTCTTTCTCATGGTTTTCCCCTTTTGTTCTGATTTTTCTTTCACAACATGACCAACATAGAAATATGTTTAACATGATTGTACTGTATATCAGATTGCTTGCTGTCTTGGAGAAAGGGGATGGAGGGGAAGGAGGGAGAAAAAATTGGAACTCAAAATTTTATAAAAATGAATGTTGAAAACTATCTTTACATGTAATTGTGGAAAAAATACTATTAAGTGTAAGCAAAGCAAAGGGAGGCAAGTGCTCCTAGCCCCCAGGTGAGATTGGCCAGAAGTCCCTGCTTTGGGTGGTGTCAGGTAGAAGAGTTTAGTGTATTTCCCACTCTGCTGGGTTCTGCCTGTGTCAGTGGGAATCCCCAGTGCAGGCAAAAGAGGAAAGCACTGATTAGTTCACAACCGAGCTAGGCCCTCTCTAGGTTTCTCTATTTGCATATTAATTAGTGCCCTGGAGGCAGCTAAGAGACTGCAGTCTTTAAAAATGTACTGGAATTTAGCAAGAGAATTGAATACTGAATTAATGGGGGCACCATCTGCCCGGCCTTTACCAATCCCCGTCCCTTAGCTGGAGAAATGCCCTCCTCAGAGAAAAGAGAAAATTACTATTAACTCTCAGTTATCCACAGGTAGCTCAATTGCTTGGTTGATTATCTGTAGCTGATCTAACTATGCCAGCCTGGTTTTCCTAACAGTACCTATTAGGCCCAGAACCTTTTAGCCCCCTTCTCCTTCTGCCTCAAGGAAGAGGTGTGCTGGAATCAGCACATACAATCTCAGGAGAGCTGATTATTAAATTTTTATCATGAACATTTACATCTCAGAAATTGGTAAAGGTTACAAATCAGGCCTTTATTGACTGCCTACAGTTAAGAAAGTGATGGAGAAAATGCTAATAATGCACATTAAACTGAAAAGTGGGTCATATGTTTTCAGAGAGATAGCTATTAAACATTTACCAGCACAGCCCTGCTTATGGGCTAAGGCTCTGCAAACTAAAGTGAGATCAACCTCAGAAAACCATGTGAGACTCTGCCTGGTATAGTCAAAAGAACCCAGTGGAATGGTAATCAGGAGACCTGGGTATGAATTTAGGCTTTCCCATTCAGCCTTATAACCTCAGAGAAGTCACTTCCTCTTCTTGGAGCTCAGTTTCCCTAAAGGCAAGATGAGGAAATTGAACTGGTTGATTTATAAGGTCTAAATTTGTATAATGTTCACAGACCCAAAGAACCTTAGAGTTGGAAGGGACCTCAAAGGTTAACCTGAACAAGAATCCCCATCAAGATGCCCAGCTTTGGCTTAAAGACCTCCAGGAAGAGGATCTTGTTATAGCTGGGTGGTGAAATAAACAGAGCACTGGACCTAGAGTCAGGAGTCATATCCAGCTTCAGATTCTTACTAGCTATGTTGTGGCCTTGGACAAGTAACTAACTTCACCTTTGTTTGCCTTAGTTTTTTGCTTCCGTAAAATGGGGATAATGCACTGGCCCTGGATTCAGGAGTACCTGAGTTCAAATCCAGCCTCAGACACTTGACACTTACTAGCTGTGTGACCCTGGGCAAGTCACTTAACCCTCAATCCCCCCCCCCCCGCAAAACAAAACAACAACAACAACAACAATGGGGATAATAATAATAATAATAGCACCTGTCTCCCAGGGTTGTTGTGAGGGTCAAATGAGATACTAATTGTAAAGCATTTGACACAATACCTGGCACCTAGTTAAGCACAGTGGGAAATACACTAAATTCCCCTACCTGACACCACCCATTCATCTGGTCTGAGGATCAACAGTCCCTGCCCATTTGACCCGTGTCCTTCTGGTGGTGGTAGGCACACGAAGGAGAGATTTGTCTTTTTCTCCTTGGCCCCAAAGAACAGAATTGAGGACTGGCATGCAGAAATTCAAGAAAAGAAGGTTTCAGCTCAGCATAAAGAACAAATGCCCAACAATTGGTATATGGTTAAGGATCAAATAGATGGTACAGATTCTGTGCTACAGGTAATAAGAGAAGGAAGGGAAGAGTCCATTCATTTCTTGTTGTTGGCCTCTTGGCAAAGCCATAGCTAATATTCTGGCTTTAGGTCCTGATGCTTCAGATAGAAAGGGCCTGGAAGGAAGTACTCAGTGACTTTAAATCTTCTTTCAGGAAGAAACTTTTTTGTCTTTCTTTTTCTTTTTTTCTTTTTTTTGGTGAGGCAATCAGGATTAAGTGACTTGCCCAGGGTTACACAGCTAGTGCCAAGTATCTGAGGCTGGATTTGAACTCAGGTCCTCCTGAATCCAGAGCCAGTACTCTATCCACTGCTCCACCTAGCTGCCCCCAGTAAGAAGCTTTTTGGAGGGCCATAATACACCATAATACACTGCATCCACTGTTTACAGGAGCCTGGGAAAGATGGGCAAAAGAGATTCAAACACTTTCAGAGGTAGATCTAGTGTCTGTTATAGGTCATCTACTCTAACCCCTAGGGGCAGCTAGATGGCAAAGTGGATAGAGCCCAGCCTATTAATGATTCCAATGGATGGACCCCAGTTGGCTCCAGAGCCTGGGAAAGACTGGCAAAAGAGACTCAGACACTTTCAGAGGTAGGTCTAATGTCTGTAGAGGTTATCTCATCTAACCCTTTGGGTCAGCTAGGTGGTGAAGTAGATAGAGCAAGGGGTCTGGAGTCAGAAAGATCTGAGTTCAAATTCTCTAGCCTTCAGATACTTACTAGCTGTGTGACCCTCTGCAAGTCACTTAACCCTGTTTGCCTCACTTTCTCATCTATAAAATATGCTAGAGAAGGAAATAGCAAACTAGTCCTGTATCTTTGCCAAGAAAACCCCAAACTGGGTCAAGAGGAGTCAGGCATGACTGAAGATGACTGAATGATGAAAATCTAACCTCTTTATTTTACAAAGGAGGGAACAGAAGCCTAGAGAGGCTTGCCCAGGGTCACATGGGTGGTAAGTAGCATTAACATTTTGTCAGGTACTGTGATAGATGTTAGACATAATAAGACAAAAAAGAAGCAATCCTTGGCTTCAGGCAGCTTAATTCTACTAGGAGACACAATATATACACATATGTACATGTGTAGTGGATAGAGTGCTGAACTCAGAAGACCAAAGATCCAGTCATTCCTCAGTCACTTACTAGCTGTGTGACCCTGGGCAAATGGCTTAATCTCTCAGTTTTAGTTTCCTCATCTAGAAAATGGGGATAATAATAGTACCTACTTCATGTGGTTGTTAAGGATCAGATGAGGTAGTATACAAAATGGTTTTCAAATCTAAAGTGTTATATAAATGTTAACTATTATTATAGAAGTATATGCAAAAACATATGTAGATACAGTTTACATTTGAACCTGTTATTTCATCGATGTGGGCAGCTCCTGGTGAAGAACATCTTCTACCAATGTAGATCAGCACCTGCTCTGCAATTTATAGTCTTGACACCACCTGGACAGGAGAGTCAGACTCAAATAAAAAGGATCTTTGTTGGCCACATAGTGACTTAGAAAACCACAAATCCATTATCTATATCATATTTTTCTTTATTTTGTTAGACATTTCCCAATTTTTCTTTCTTTCTTTCTTTCTTTTTTTGGTGAGGCAATTGGGGTTAAATGACTTGCCCAGGGTCACATAGCTAGTAAGTGTCAAGTGTCTGAGGCTGGATTTGAACTCAGATCCTCCTGACTCCAGGACTGGTGCTTTATCCACTGTGCCACCTAGTGGCCCCTCAATTTCATTTTAATCTGGCTGGACCACCCTTGAGAGGTTGTGAATTTGCCTTGATAAACAAGTGACTTATTCAGACTCACACTGCTATGATGTGTCAGAGGTAGGTCCTGAACCCCAACTTTCCAGAATCTGGGGCCAGCACTCTCTATGCTGTACATCACAATCAAGATGCCTATTTAAGATGCAAAAGAAATACAAGGTAATGGGGGAGGGAGAAGGGGTGCTAGCAGCTGGGGGATGAGAGAAAGCTTCATGTAGTAGGTATCATTTGAGCTAAGCCTCAAAGTAAACTAGGAAAGGACAAAGAGAGAGAGTGCATTGTGAGGGGACATTGCAAGGCAAGGAGATGGGAGATGAGATGTCCCATGTGAAGAAGAATCAGGAAGCTGTCATGGTTGAATAGTGGAGTTAATGACATGATGGGAAGTGTAAACCCATCATCAACTTTGGCAGGTATGTTGGACCCAAACCTTCCCAGCCTTGACAAGGGAGCCAAGGGGATCAGAGGGGAGAGAATTTTGGTTGTGGTACCTTAAGTGAACAACACCTGGAATGTTTACAACCATAAAAGGCCTCAGAAGGCTTTGTGTTTAATTAAATGCATTTTTATCTCCCTCCTGCCGAGTTTTCAGCAGTTCACCTGCCTCCAGATTTATGCCTGGAAAAGGAAATAACTCCTTTGCCTCCACATGGAAAGAGCATCAGGACACCTTGTTTCCTGTCTCAGCTTCCTCTGTACTTACTGCCTGTGTGATGGGTAGTAGGTCATTTCTCTTGTTCAAACTTCAGTTTTCTTACCTGTAAAATGGGGATAAAAATGATGGTGCTCCCTGTTATAAGAAAAGCGCATTGCAAATCTTAAAAGTGACATAGGAATTAGTGATATTTATTAGTGTATAATAAATATTATATTATTATTATTATTTTGCAGGGCAATGGGGGTTAAGTGACTTGCCCAGGGTCACACAGCTAGTAAGTGTCAAGTGTCTGAGGCCGGATTTGAACTCAGGTCCTCCTGAATCCAGGGCTGGTGCTTTCTCCACTGTGCCACCTAACTGCCCCAATATTGTAGTTTTATTATTATTTTCATCCCTAGCTCTTAGCATAATGTCTGGCAAAGAGTAGGCACTTAATAAATATTTATTGAATTGAATTAAATATGCCCACTCAATAAATCTCTAAGACCAAGGCTACAGAGAATGTTCAAGGTTGGGTGGGGAGGTAAGACTTTGAGAGAGAGAAAAGACAGTTTCTCCTCTCCTTTTCTTTTTAACCTAGCCCTGCAAAAGGATCCTGGTGCATGGTGGGGTTGGGTGGAGGGGGAAATAATATCTCTGTTCAAGGTATGTCAATGAACAGGTCTTCTTCAGTCTTAGTTTCCCAGCTGTCAAATGAGGGAATTAGACTAGATTGTCTCTAAGGTTGCTTCTATTCGAAGTCCTATGAGTTTGTGAATTTTTTGTAAATGACTTTTAAGTACTTGAGGAGATTTAGAAACTGGCATGGGGAGACTACATAAAGACAGTATGGCTGGGGCGGCTAGGTGGCGCAGTGGATAAAGCACTGGCCCTGGATTCAGGAGTACCTGAGTTCAAGTCCGGCCTCAGACACTTAACACTTACTAGCTGTGTGACCCTGGGCAAGTCACTTAACCCCAATTGCCTCACTAAAAAAAAAAAAAAAAAAAAAAAAGACAGTATGGCATAGCTGTAGATTGCTGGTCTTGGAGTCAGAAAGACCTGGGTTTGACCCTTGCCGCAGACACCTACTGGCTGTGTGAGTCTGGGCAGGCCACTTAACCTCTTTAGGGCTTAGGTTTCCTTATCCATAAAATTAGGCTAATAATGGCACCTACTTGTAGGGTTGTCCTGAGGCCAAATAGACAGAAGTAATTAGGGTGACTGCCTCATCCATTAATGGAACCATCAGAATTTTACTAACCCTAATGTACATCCATATGTGGCTTACTCCTGATTGACATATTCCAAGGAGCCTGAGGTCTATTTCCCCTACTTTGATGCATTTGCTAAGAGCTCTAGTTTCTTCTATTCAGTCCTTCAGTCAATCAGTGAACACGTTTTTTATCAAGCACCTACTATGTGCCAGGCACTGGGTCAAAGGTTCCCCCCCCCAAAAAAAGTGTCCATTCTCACAGTCAAATGGGGGAGACAACATGCACACAGCTACGTACAAACAAGCTATAGCCAGGATAAACAGAGGCTAACCAACAGAGGGAAGGCACTATTTTGAGGGGGATAAGGAAAAAGCTTTCTGTAGGAAGTAGGATTTTAAATCCAGGGAGGGCAGGGAACAGAGATGAGTCTCTTAGTTGAGGAGGAACAGCATAGAAGTCCATGTCACTGGAGGTAAGGTATAAGAAGACCAGAAAGGTAGGAGAGGGGTGGGTTATAAAGCATTTTACAAGCCAAACAGAGGATTTAATATTGAATCCTGGAGATGACAGGGGGCCATTGGAGTTAGTTGATTGAATGGATAGGTGGGGGGAGAGAGTGGTGATATGGTGGTATGGTGATATGCAATTTAGGATGATCAATCTGACAGCTGAGTGGGGGATGGGAGAGACACTGACCAATCAGCAGGCCATTGTAAGACATGAGGTGATAGAGTCTTCACCAGGGTAGTGTCTGTGTCACAGAAGAGGAGGCAGATATAAGAGCAGATATAAGAGATGTTATAAAGGTAGAATCAACAGGAATGAGCAATAGATTGGATGGGGGAGGAAGTGAGGGAAGAGCTGAGAAGGAAAACATGTAAATTGTGGGTCTGGGGTCACTGGAGGGATGGTGGTGCCCTTTATAAGGAAAAATGAAATTGAGAAGAGGAGAAGGTTTGGAAGAGAAACATAATGAGTTCAGTTTTGGACATATTGAGTTTAAGATATTTATGGGACATCCATTTTGAGATTTCCAATAGGCAGTTGGAGATATTAGGCTGGACATCTGGAGAGAGGTTAGGAGTGGACAAGTAGATCTGGAAATCATCAGCATTGAGATAATAATTGAAGCCGTGGGTGCTGATGAGATCACCAAGTGAAATCATATAGAGGGAAAAGAGAAGAAGCCACTGGATAGAACCTTGGGACTTGTATGTGATTAGCGAGCATGACATAGTTGAAGATTAGCAGTGGAGACTGAGAAGAAGCGGTCAGTCAAGGATGAGGACATCCAGAAGAGGTTAGTGTCAGGAAAACCTGGAAAGAAAAGAATAATAAGGAGGAAAGGATGACTGTCGGTGTCGAAAGCTGCAGAGAGGTCAAGAAGGATGGGGACTGAGAAAAAGCCATTAGATTTGGCAATTAAGAGATCATTAGTACCTTTGGAGTGTGCAGTTTCAGTGAAATGATAAGGTCAGAAAGGCGTACTACAGAATCATGAGGAGAAGAGAGAAGGACGCAGAGGCAGGAAGGAAAGATGGTTCTCTCAAGAAGTTTAGCCACAAGAAATATGAGATGATAGCTATCAGTGATAGAACAGTGGAGGTTAAAAAAATATTCAGGAGCCACTCAGGTCAGTCTGCAGTTCTAGTAGAATGGATCAGCTCCTGGCTGGACTTCATGTGCCATAGTGCGTCCCAAATCAAAACAAAGGGGACCTGGGCAGCTATGACACATGTCTTCACATACCTTTGTTTAACAGAGATAAATTTCACCTAAGTAGTTTCACTGTGAGAATGGATTATGGTTTTCTTCCCTCACCTAAGGAGAAATCGGACCACTTCTCTCTCTCCCTCCCCCCCCCCCCCACTGAACTTTGAATTCTAGCTGGCATCTTTGCAATCTCACTATACATTCCCAGAGGGAGCAGATATATCCCTGGGACTGATATTCCTCTCTGTTTTCCCACTTTATCACCTTAATAAGCATGTTTGTATATACAGATGGCTGCTAGAGATGTTTGCATTTTCATAAAGTTGGCCCAAGAGAATACCTCCCCAGAGGGGTTTTAAGGCATCTTTTACCTAACATTATAATAGCTTATATTTATATGACTCTTTGGAGTGTTCTATATATCATTTTGCTTGATCTTTACTATAAACCTGATAGGTAGATAGTTTAAGTATTAAACTGACTTTAAAGATGAGGAAACCAAAGATCCAAGAGGGAAAGCAAACTTACCCAAACTCACCGAGCTCTTCGCCTGCAGAGCTAAGATTCAAGCCAGGTCATAGGATCAGAGATTTAAAGCAAGAAGACATCTCACAAATCTTCGAGTCCAAGTCCATCATTTTCACAGTCGAAGAAACCAGGGATAGCCAGGGAAGCTCAATTGCTCAAGGACATACAAGGCATAAATGGCAGATCTCAGGCAGTGACTCCATGACCTTTTTCATTCTATCACAGTTGCTTGGCTCCTCAGGCCAAATATGCTAGACTGCCTGTAAGGCACATGCTCCATTTGTAGCTTCCTTTTTTTGATCAGTCATGGATCTCTTTTCAAGAATTCCATATCTTTGTCACAGTTTTTTAGAGGATTCTTGGTGATTGATGTTCAAAATAAATATTGTTCCTGCCAGATGTCAATGTTGAGCATATTTTTGTATATTCTATAACATGGTTGTGAATGTTTACCATAGCAGGGGCCCTTTGTTAGTGTCCATTTTCATCTCCATTTCATACCATACCACCCTTGAAAATAAGTCCAACTCTTTATGACCCCATTTGGGGCTTTCTTGGCAAAGATACTGAAGTGGTTTGCCATTTCCTTCTGTAGCTCATTTGACAGATGAGGAAACTGAGGCAAACAGGGTTGAGTGACTTGCCCAGGGTCACATACCTAGTGTCTTAGGCCCTATTCGAACTCACAAAAATGAGTCTTCCTGACTCCAGGCCTAGTGTACCACCTGGCTGCCTGCTTAAAGCACTTTATAAATGCTCTCATTATCTGTAAAGTCAAAGAGTGGAACAGAATCACCTCGAAGATCCCTTCCAGCTCTATGAGCCTATTTATTATTTACATTCATTAATATGATGGTTTGTAAGTATTCTCCAGTCATTTGCTACCTTCCCAACTAACCATAAGCTCCTCACTTTGGTGAATTCTGTTTAAGGAGTTTCTCTACAGGTGAGATATTCCACCTGGAGATATAGTGACTGAAAAGTCAGGCCTCAGTTTAAGGGAGTGTGTGTGGAGACACAGACAAACAAACTGACCTGAAGAATGGAAGATGATTGTCTCAGGCTTGGAAGGGTAACCCTGCACTAAATTGGGGATGGGGTGAGAGTTTGCTGCTCCTTAGCCTCTTCTGGGATTCCTGATTTTTCTTTCCCAGCAACATTCAGCTAACCCAGGAAAAATATCTAGAGATGGGACAGAGTGACATAGAAGTACCTCAGAGATTAACTTTCCCCAGTCCCTCCCCAGGAGTTGTGGAAGGGTGGAAAAAGAATTAGATTAAGAAGAGACAAGCAGAGAAGGATGTAACAGCAATTTAGCTTCCTACATGCTTTAAGGTTTACAGTGGTGAAACAGATAGAAGTATTATCCCCACTCTACTGAGGAGGAAACTGAGGAACCAAGCTGTGATTTGCCCATTAGCTATTTTTTGTTTGTTTTTTTCGGGGCAATGCGGGTTAAGTGACTTACTCAGGGTCACATAGCTAGTGTCAAGTATCTGAGGCCGGATTTGAACTCAGGTCCTCTTGAATCCAGGGCTGGTGCTTTTTTTATCCACTTAGCCATTGCCCATTAGTTATGGCAACTAATAAGTGTCAGAAAATTTTAACCTGGGTTCTTCCGAGAAGGGGATGGGGGTGTCTTTTGGTTAGAGGAGTAGCAGGAGGAACGAACAGAGGGGGAAGGGGAGAAAAAAGAGATCAAAGGATCATAGATTTAGACCTGGGCGGGACTTTATTAACCTTAAAGGCCATCGAGTTTAACGGGGTGGGGATCCCACACCCCAAATTTACGGACGAGGAAATAGAGGTAAAGAGGCTAGAGTCTTGTCCAAGGTCACAAGTGTTCAGGGACACTTGTGCTAGTGTCTAAGATGGGATTTGAACCCAGGTCTTCCAGACTGCAAATCATGCCACAGGGGAAGAAAAGTAAAAGTAAAAGAAGGAGACTGGAAAAGGGAAGGAGCAAGGAAAGGGAGAGGAGGTGATGAATAGGGAAGGAAGGAGGGAAAGGAGAAGGAATTTAGTGGATGGGTAGGAATGAGGGGAGGAAATGAGAGGGGCGAGTGGGTGGGGAGGAGGAGGAGGGGAGAAGTGGGGCAAGTAAGTGGGTAGGGAGAAGGGGAGAGGACCCCGCCCTGCCAGCACGGAGCAGCCGCGTTGACTGACGGCTTAGGGTTAACACCTCCTTCTAGGCGGCAGCAGAGCCGGGGCTAGCTGGTAAAGGCGGGGAGGGAGGAATAAAGAGTGAGAGTGAGAGAGAGAGAGAGAGAGAGAGAGAGAGAGAGAGGGGGGGGGGGTAGAGAGGGCCCGCGGTAAGGAGCATGTGCTAGGGAGTCCAGTAACCAGGGACAACCACAGCAACAGAGCTCCCTTGGAGGAGGAGGAGAAGGAGGAGTAGAAGGAGAAGGAGAAGGAGGAGGAGGAGGAGGAGGAGGAGGAGGAGGAGGAGGAGGAGGAGGAGAAGGAAGAGAGCTGCTCCGCAGCCCCGCGCCCCCGCGCCCCAGCGCCTCCGGGCCTCCTCCTGGAGCCAGCGCACTGAGCAGAGCCCCGCGGGCAGGCGGTAGGATCTGGGAGTTGTCGGAGGAGAGGGACTAAGGCTCCCGCCCCCGGGCCTGCAGAGCCAGCTCCCCGAGGGCTGGGGATGTAAAAGCCTTTCCCGAGCTCCGTCCACGGCCTCTCTCGGAGTCCCTCCAGGAGCCCAGGGCGCGCAGTGCTCGGCGAGCTAGGACCTTGGTCCAGGACCGAGAGAGCTGGAGACAAAGGCACCCTAGAGCCCCCCGCCCCCGTCCCTGCCTCCGCCCGCCGGTTCCCTGCTCCGAGCCGGTGCAGGGCCGCCTAGGACAAGCCCCCGCGGCGGGACTGGGGAGAGCCGGCTGGGCCCGGAGCCGCTCCGGGGTTTATGCCCTAGTCGGTTCGGGCCCGGCGGGGGACGTGGCCGCAGAGGATGGGGAAATCCAACAGCAAGTTAAAGCCTGAAGTAGTAGAAGAATTGACCAGGAAGACCTACTGTGAGTATGGAGGATCTTCCCTCCTTTTTCCTCACCCCCCTGTCCCCCGTTTCCACGTCTCGTCCCTCCCCGTTCCTTCCCTTCTTCCTCTCCCTTATCTTTTCTTCTCCCTTTTCTTTCCTGTCTTCCTCCCTCCTCTTTCTTCCTCCTCCCTTCTCTTACCTCTCCTCCTCTTCCTTCTCCCCATTTTGCCCCCCTCCCCCATCTCGTCCTCCTCCCTTCTCCTCTCCTCCCATCCTTATCTGTTCCCCTCTCCACGCAGCTCTTTTCCTTTCCTCCCTTCCGTCCCTTTCCCCTCATCCTTCCTCAGTTTCTTACCTGGTCTCCTCCGCACTTTAATCCCTTTTGAACACCTACCCTTTTCTAGCTGCTGTGATTTAGGGACTGGGCTGCTTCCAGCGTTCACACCTGGCCCCATTGTTCTGAAGTCCGATCCTGCCCCGCAGCTCTGACCAGGGTTGGGCCATGTGCTGCTACTGTCAGATGTATTTCTGTGCTTCCTTCTATATGTCGTGGTTTACCCCATCACGCTTCCCCCAACGCTCCCCACACCTCAGGCCTGGGCATGGTGTGTCCTAGAAGGCCATCTCTGTTATTATAAAGTAGCTTCCTAATACCAAGATTATTGGTACTGCTGTGACAGCGTGGATTGCAGAAAGACAGGGTGGGGTGGGGGGAGGACTTTCTCATGTAGAGGGTCTCCTGGTGGCACCAAGCTGGTGACCCTGGCAAATAGGTATTTGATTTGGGAGTAGCTCCAGAAGGGTGGGTGATTCATACATCATCATGTACTGGCAAGGTGAGTTGATTCCCCCACCCCCCCAGGAGTATGTGGAGGGGGGGGAGGCAAAGGAGGAAGCTCAGCCTGCTGAGTGGGAAGATCCCTTGTTGACTGGAGAATTTTCAGGAAGAATTCTTCATTGACTGGTCCCCACCTTATCCCTTAGGATTAAAAAATAAAAGTACCAAGAACTGGGAGAGGAGAGGGGAGGAAGTTGTCTATTCCATCCTCTAGTCTACAGGTTTAATCTCCTTGTGTGTCCTCATACCTTCTTCATCCCTTGCACGACTTTCAAACTTTCCAACCTCCCCTAGTGAATCCCTATCTCTATCCCTCAATTCATACCTTTTCCCCATCTCTCTTGCTGCCACAGACAGATATGATCTACAGGCTAAATGTCTTGGCATTTGAGGGGTTAATAGCAACTTAGCTGTAACCACCTTGGCCATTGCATATTTCCATCACTTTGTGCTTAGGGTTTTAAATTTGCTTCCAAAAGCTATGGATTGCCTATAGGTCTCTTGGGCTGTTTCTTTTTCATGTGAAGGAAAGATAGCTGCTCTTATGCCAGTCCTCGAGCTCCAGGCTCCTCTGCAGGAATGGCAGGAATGGAACACCTGGGTGTCATTCTCACTCACCACTGCAGTGCTGCCTCCATCCACTCCCCTCCCCCCACCCCAAACCCAGAAGGGAAGAGATTAACATCCTTCAGGTTCAGGGATGGAGGAGAGTCAGGCAGGCAGGCAGGCACCCGTGGTGCATTGCACAACCCTAACTCTTCACTGCTCAGTCAGACTGCTGGGCAGCATGGCACTCTGAGCCCATACCCAGCATCCATCTGCTTTTTAGCCTAGCCTAGGTGCTCAGAGAACAAAGGGTCAAGGTTCTAACACCAGATTGCCTGTTGAACGGAGAGCCATTTTTGTGGTTCATAGCCCTTTGGGCTTCCATTGGGTGAGATTATCCAAAAATTGAAATCCTAGTGTTAGTTTGTTAATGGATAGAAGGAACAAAGGGCTGAGAGCTGTGTCCTTGGCTAATGTATTATAGAGTGGGTGGGAGATTGAACTTCCTTTTAACATCTCCAATCTACTCTTTTGGATAAAGGATGAGTGGTATTGGTTAATGCAGGCCAGAGACTTTGTGGCTTATGAACGTCACTTTCAGGCAGGTTGCTCTCTCTCAGTGTCTCCTGCAGGGTCAACTGGAGAGCTTCAAACTCTGGTCAGATATGGGTCCTCCACTTGGGGAATGACAATTCTGGGTGACTTTTCTAGATTCCTTCCTCCTTTAAGGGCAAATGGCTTCTGTCAGCCAAAGACTGTTGGAATTCAGGTCATCCCTCTTATAACTTGGGTACCTCTATTAAAAAAGCTTTCAAAGTGCCCAGGGCAGAGCCCAATGATTGGGGAACTATGAGGTGGTCCTATTCATTATGAAATGCCCATGGCAATGCCCAAGAATCTATAGCTGTTGGAAGGGAATTCAGAGGTTATCTAATTCAACCCTTTCATTTAAATAACAATCGCTAGTATTTACCTAGTGCCTCCAGGTTTGTGGAGCACTTTTCATTTACATATGTTATTTCATTTGATTCTCAAAGCAAATTGTTTTACTGGTGGTGAGATTTGAGGCCCTAGAATGGGTTATGTCTTGCCCATGCTCTTACCTTAGTAAGGGATGGAGTCTGGATTCAAATTTAGGTCCTCTGATCCCAAATCCATTGTTTTTTCCTCTACACCATTCAACTTTTTCCTTTCTTAATTTTTAGTTTAATTACTAGATGGCAGCTATTAGAACAGTTCATTGGGAATAACATATATGGGGTAGTGTCAGGATGGGACTTGGATAGGACTTTTTTTCCCCATTTTCCAGCCTTGGGGCAGAACCACCCATCAAAATCTACTTGTAAAGAAGTCAACAGGTATTTGGAGAAAATCCACCATGCCTGCCCAAGTCTCTGCTGGAAGAGATCCAATCCTATTTTTAAAGGCCTTCAGAGACAGAACATTTTTAATCTGGGAAAAAGTGGGATCATAAGGTTTAGAGTTAGAAGGGATCATATAGTAGTCCAATCCCCTCATTCTACAGATTAGGAAACTGAGGCCCACAGTGGTTAGATGACTTGCCTAAAGTCACAGAGCTAGTGTAAGAGCTGTGAGAGCTTAATCCTCAGTTTCTCTCTCCCCTCTCCTCTCCCTTCCCCCCCTCCCCACCTTAGGCCAAGTAGAAACTCTTTTTGCCTCGTTAGGGAAGTTAGTTATATTTGATGATATTGTCTGGCTGAGGGCTGCCCTTCTGATATCAGGGATTCTGGGTCAAGGGTAAGAAATGGGGTCACTTTTTCTGCCTGTAGCTGGTCAGGGGTTTTTTAGGAAGATGGGTTATATCTTATTGCCATTACTGTGTCTCTCACCCCATGGTATGTGATCCAAAAGGGAAAATCAAAGCTTTACCCTGGGAACCCTCAGATTAGCCTGCCATCTCTATTATCAGCTTCCCTGGCAAGACCTCAACACAGACTTTTAATCGAATTTAATTTTTAATGTTTTCTCCATGCCTTTTAAAAATGTAATTGTCTCTATTATAGACTATTGGACTTGGAATCAGGAAGACTTGATTCAAATTATCCCTATGACCCTTAATAGTTGTGTGACCATGGACGAGTCTCATTTTCTTATCTGTAAAATGGGACTAAGACCTTTAACGTGTACCTCACAGGATGATTATAATGTTCAGATGATATGTCATATGCATAAAGTATTTCAAAAGCCTTAAAACATTATGTTATGGTAGAAATTGATGGGGGGGTTGGGGTAGGGCTTCTTAGGAATTCCTCTTTAAAGAATTAAACTCTCTTGCACACAAATCCAATTAGAATAAAATAATAGTTTATTTAGGGGGTAGGGAAAGGAAACCAAGAGAGAAATCCTTGGACTTCTCATGGGGAGGAGGCATGGTACAGAGACATGGCTCTGAGATACCTATCTCCTCGAGCAGGAGACAGGCAGATACTTTTATAGAGGACCAATGGTGGTCCCATCTAACTGGAAAGTTCCTTCACTGGGGGAGGACCATCCCCCACTGGTGGTGGCTTGGGGGAAATTGGGTGAGGGGCAGCTGGGGATCTATCAAGCCATCTCTTTCTCCCTTGAGCCACAAAGGGAGCAGCCACACCTAATTTTATCTCCCCAAGGGGTGGGGGAGACTGGAATGTTGGGTAGTGGTCCTGTAGCTAACTCAGTCCTGATCCTGTGCCGATTATTTCTTTAGGTGTGTCTGTCCTTTGGTTTAGTTTCTCAAGGAGAAGGTTCTTTGATTTACCCCAGAAAACTTCTGAGGTGCCCTGGGTCCATAACAATTATAAAAAAGTCAGTTGTTATTGTTCTTATTAATAGCACCCCCATAGAATCCACTTTTGTAACAATAACAAAGAGAAATAACAGAAAAATGAATGGATACATTAGTAATGTTAGGCTGTATGTGAAGTATTCTGTAGCCATAGTTCACCACATTTCTCTTGAGAGGAGGGAATCTCTAAAAAAGAAAAGAAAGAGGAAAAGAGTCTAGGTTTTCCTCTTTTATTTTTTAGAGATTCTTAATTTGGTGCAATTTGGAGGATTATGGGGTGGGGTCAGGGAATGGAAGGTAGTTATAAATAGGCAAGAGCTTAGACTAGAGTTTCTTAACCTGGACTCTGTTTCTTTTTTTTTGGGGGGGGGGACTCTGTTTCTTAAGAGACTCTGAAGGGATCCATGGATAGATTTCAGGGGATCCACGAATATGGATGGGTTTTTTTTTGTTTGTTTTTGGTGGGGCAATGAGGGTTAAGTGACTTGCCCAGGGTCACGCAGCTAGTAAATGTCAAGTGTCTGAGGCCAGATTTGAACTCAGGTACTCCTGAATCCAGGGCCAGTGCTTTATCCACTGTGCCACCTAGCTGCCCCTGAATATGCATGGGGGATAAAACTACATCTTGATTTCCACTAACCTCTAACTGAAATTTCGCATTTCCTTCTAGTATGAATGTAGGCAAGAAAGCAGTTTTTTGAGAAGGAGTCTGTAGTCTTCACTAGACTTCCAGGGGATCCTGGATTCATAAAAAATCAAGAATCTCCTGGTTTAGATAAAAGTTTAAGTTGTGTTGGTTTTTCCTTCCCATCCCATGACTGAATCCAACATACATAACATGTGCTACATGCGTGCCTTATGCTAGCTTTGCAGATAGAGACTTTTTGTTTTTATTTTTGTTTTTATTATTTATTTTATTTTTTGGTGAGGCAATTGGGGTTAAGTGACTTGCCCAGGGTCACACAGCTAGTAAGTGTTAAGTGTCTGAGACCCGATTTGAACTCAGGTACTCCTGAATCCAGGGCTGGTGCTCTATCCACTGCGCCATCTAGCTGCCTCAACTTTTTGTTTTTAAATGGGCCTACAGTGACTGTTCTGGCCTCCCTGGTGTAGCTGATGTTTAGGAGAAACTAAAAGTCAGAACTGGTGATGGGACAGTCATATTTTCCATACCAAGCAGGTTTCTGTCTCACTAGAAGCCCAGTTTCTCTGAGGCTTAGCCTAATTTCTTGCCGCTAATTGGCAAAACTGTTTGGCTTGCGGAGGATCGTGATTTGGGAGAAAGATGACTAGATTTGGTGCCAGAAGACCTGGGTTCAAGTCTCAGTTCTGCCATTTGCTATCTGGGTTACTACTTGGGCTGACCTCTTTCTCAGCCTGTTTCCTCATCTGAAAATCCAGGTGATGGACTGGGTTATGTTTAAGCTTCCTTCAAACTTTAAACTGTATTCCTCCAATCTAGGGAAACATTCTGTCTTCATAGAAAGGGCTCCTGCTAGTGGCCAATCCCCCTTCCTGGGGGGTGGGTGAGTGAGGTCTAGATAAGCTTCTACAGGGAATTCTCTCTGCTACCCATGACTAGCTCCAGTGTCAGTAACTCAGCTAGCATTTATTAAGTGTCTACTATGTGCCAGGAAATGTACTTAGTGCTGGGGATACAAACAAAGGTAAAATACAATCCCTGCTTTTAAGAAACCCACAGTCTAAAGGGGGAGATTATGCAAACAAGTTATATACAGCATCAATTGGGGATAGTCCCAGAGCATGATAGTGTCTGCTGTTATCCATGCCTTCAATTGTATTTAGGACCTCCTGTTGCTAGGATACTCTTTTTTTTTTTTTTTTGGTGGGGCAGTGAAGGTTAAGTGACTTGCCCAGGGTCACACAATTAGTAAGTGTTAAGTGTCTGAGGCAGAATTTGAATTCAGGTCCTTCTGAATCCAGGGCTGGTGCTTTATCCACTGCACCACCTAGCTGCCCAGGATACTCTTTCCCTATCTAAAGCCTGCTCATTCTTCAAGGCTCAAGTCTTAGTTCATGAACCCTTCTAATCATCTCCAAGCTCCAAGTGATTTTTTTTCTCCTCTGGACTTCCATAGCATCTACCACCTATGCCAGCCACATGGTTTAGCACTTTGTAACTTCAGGAAGCTGGGAGGGAACTTAGTGATCATCTATACTAAAGTCATTTTACAGATGGGGAAACTGAGGGCCAGAGAAGTGAGCTGTATTATATTTTGTCTTTGTATTTGGTATTGTTTCCTACATGCTACTAAGTAGGATGTCTGCTACTTGTGGACAGAGATTGTGAGTCTTCTACAGTGAGGGGCACACAGTAGGTATCTAGTCTCTCCCACAGTGAAGGGCGCACATGGTTAGGTTGTTCAACTGCTGATCAATTGACTTCCTGAATGTTAACGTGGCACAGCTGGTGGTAGCAGAGTAGAGCTTCTGGGTCCTTGGTGGTAGGTGTTGTGGCCTTCATGTTGGCCCCAGGGACCTGAAGGGTGACAAGGTTTCTTCTCTGATCTCATCAGGCATGGGTGAGACTTTTGCCTCACTCCCCCTCCTCCTTGCTTCTGACCTATCTTTGTCCTACTTTGGAAGGTGTGACTTAACTACTGTGGCAATACTCTGCTTGAAAAAGGGGAGTGAGGATGCTAACAGGGCTAAGCCAGCTAGCTCTCCTAGGCGTGGATGGGCTGGCTTGTCTTTCCAAGACTTGTCTGTGTGATCTTGTCCTTTAAGATGACTTTTCTTGTTGGTACCTGGCTAGCTCTCTGGTGCTGCAGTCAAGAAGAAAATGGATAGAGATAGGCCTTCATTTTTTTTTTTTTTGCAGGGTATTGAGGGTTAAGTGACTTGTCCAGGGTCACACAGCTAGTAAGCGTCAAGTGTCTGAGACTGGATTTGAACTCAGGTCCTCCTGAATCCAGGGCCTGTGCTCTATCCCCTGTGCCACCTAGCTGCCCCCAGGCCTTCATTTTTGAACACATAATTTAGGTTTTAGGGGAATTAGGGTGGCAGTGGTATGAGGGTACTGAGATCAACCTGGAGGAAAGAAAGTTAAAGGGAGAGGAATATCATGCAGGGTTAAGGGAAGTGATTTATGCTTAGAAGTACTGCATGTATGAGGTTTTTCCTGAGGAGGAAGCACTTCATTTTTAGTGACTATTGAAAAAAAAAAGAGGTTAGATGTACTGGAAGGAACTTTAGAGGTCATCTACCCCTTATTTTACATAGGAATAAATGACCTCTAGGGAGGTTAAAGGATTTGCCTAAAAACACACAGATAAGATGTGTCTGTGGCAGGATTTGAACTCAGTTCATTCTGACTCCAGGTGCAGCACTTTGTCTATCACACCATGACACTTTTCTGAAGCCAGATTCCACCGTCTTTCCACTATACCATGCTGCCTTAGCATTATTTATTATTTATTAAATACTTACTGTGTGCCGGGGGTTAGACAGTCATTGTAACACTAAAGAGGGTCTCCTGAAAGAGAAATGAAGGTTCTATTTCTGTGAGGAAGCCTTCAGTGGTAGAAAGAATACTGGACTAGAAAAGAGGTCAGAGTTCTAATGTCAGCTCTGCTATTAACTGATGGGAAAAAAAAATCACTTCAGCTCTTGGGGAATCATTTCTCTCACCTCTAAAACAGGAATGAATTTCTTAATCACGGGCTGTTATGAGGATTAAAAAATGTGTAAATGAAAATGCTTTGGAAAATAGAAGATCATTTTCCAATTTGAGGGTCTGTTATTTAATCCAATAGATTCTCCTTCATCTGTATTGATTTAAATGAAAGCCTAATAGATGGGATGAAAAGATGAAATGACCTGTCCAGATTCCCTTAATCACTAAGATCTTATAATTTCATGTTCTTATGAAGGAAACCAAATGTAACTTCTGATATCTTTGTGTTGAGGTAATAATAAATATAACTCAAATTTACATAAAGTATCATAACAACAAAGTGCTTTCTGAACATAGTCACACTTGATAGTGGTAGAACGTCACACAAGCTTTGGGAAAGGCCCAGAGTGGACTGATCCTAAAATTATAAGACTAGATTTGGAAGATGTAGCAAGTAGAACCTTGTCTCTCCCTGCTGACAAATGCCTTGGATTAGCATTCCCTATTTTTTGTTGCATGGAGTCAGGCTGTGACTTATCCAGCTGTGTTGTTGAAACACTCTGCTTTGAAATGGGATATAGAAGCCACTGGGTTGGAACTGCAAATCTGGGAACCCCATTATCTGAGTCCTGCTCCTATTCTCCTAGGTTCCCTCTTGGGACCCTCCAGCTGCGAAAGAATTCCTTGGGGTTGTAGTGATATGTTTGGTTCATTCCAGCGAAAGCATTTCCTGGATTTGATGGGAGCACCACTTGGGATGTGAGTAAATGGGCAACTGGTCTTATGACAAGTGGCCAGAGCTGGATGCTGTAAAGGTGAAGAAGGATATCAGGAGTATGACTGAAAGTGCCAACTGGGGGCAGCTAGGTGGCTCAGTGGATAAAGCACCAGCCCTGAATTCAGGAGGGCGTGAATTCACATATGGCCTCAGACACTCGACACTTAACTGTCTGTGTGACCCTGGGCAAGTCACTTAACCCTCATTGCTCTGCAAAAAAAAAAGGTGGGGCGGGGAGAGAAAGTGCCAACTGGCCAAGTTATGGGAATGAGGGTCTTATTCAATATGATCACTTCCTCAGCTCAGGTTGGTGATGTGCCATTTATCAGAGACATTCTAATGGTAGAGAAAGTGGAAGAGAATTCAGATTCTTTCCATGTTCTCCTACAGTAACTTGGCAGTCTGGATAGAGTGACCAATTGTATTGGGAAACTCTCTGGGATTTTCAGTCAGGGTAGCAAATATATTAACTGAACCTGGGGCCAAACACTCTTGTTGCTACTAGAGAGGGGAGCCCCTTTAAAATCCCAATGATTGATAGGAATAAACCAATAGTTATCATTATTGGCTATCAGAGGTTAAAGAGATCTCAGGACATAGAATGGGGTGGGAAGTAACTTAGGTTGCAGGCTGTCAGAGATGGATGGGACATAATTTCGTAAAATATTAAAGCTAGAAAGGACTTCAGGATGTCAAATATATTAGTATGTATTACTATTAATAAATTGCTCGTGGCATTTGATCCTTACAATAACCTAGTGAAGTCTGAAGTATACATATTACACCTCACTTTACAGATGAGGAAACTAAGACTCTGTATGTTTGCTTTGCCCCATACCACATTTAGTGGAGCCACCAAGGTTTTTGAGAATCCAAGCCCAATGCTCTTTCCTAGTCATTGCCTCTGAACATAGAATGATTTAATAGGGGCTCAATAATTGCCTGTTTACCAGTTGGACAAATGGCAGAGTAAGAAGACTACCTGAGACATCTAGTACACCTAGATATTTTGCAGATGGGAAAACAGACTCACAGAGAGCTAGGGACTTAGCTATACGACAGTCAGTTGTGACAGAGACTAGTTCTCTAGTCTACTCACATCTAACCCTCCTGTCTTTGTTACCTTTCTGGTATAGTAAAAGCTAGTTATTCCAGTGTAGACTCATGCCCATGTAGACACTGACTTTGTCTTTAAATAAGACCCAGCTTCCCCTCCTAAGGACCTTCAAACATTTCTGTACCTGATTGAAAGGCGAATTCTCTTCCAAATTCTCCCATCTTTTGATTAGAATCCACCTCTTCCTCCAGGACCCAAAGAGCAGGGGTGCTGGACCCTGTAACCCCTTCGGGAAAGGTCTGGGGGAGGGACAGAGGATAAAGAAGGAAATCAAGAGGTATTTATATCAGAATGTGGGACATGATAAAAGCCAGAAGGGAAAAGGGAGAACAGAGCCTTCATTTTACCACTTGGCATCTGGTTCCTCTGCAGCAAAAAATCACGGGGAAAGAAATTTTTAAAATCCTAGAATATCCCCTTGAAGTCCACAGAGGGAACTAGCTGAGTTAATGCTTTGGAGCCATCGAAAGACATCATGTTTAATTTCTTCATTTCCACATTCACTTACCTGCTAAGTGGTCTTTTTGGATCCAGCCAGGCTAATGGGACAGTTAAAGTTGGTATGTGAGAAGTTTCCATCTGGGAAGCCACCTTAGGCAGAAGGCTGACTGTAGGTGAGGGGTCTGGGGAGGTGGTCATTGTGGGACCCTCTTTCTCATCCCCAGCCTCTTCAGATTTGCCTCCCATCTCCCGGTCTGCTCCTAAAGTGATAAAAGAGTGAGCATTTAGGAGCTGGAGCCACATTCTCACTGAAGCGTGTGCAGCTAAGAGAAGCTTGTTTAGGGAGGGCTTTGAGAGTCGACCCTGATATAGGAGGAGGTCATGGATCCAAAATCCTGGATGTTCTTGTGGGGGATGGGGCGGTGATACAAAAATTCTAATCCTAGAATATCCAAACTGGGATCATTCTAAAACAACTCCCCCCTCCAAATTTTTTTTTTGGGTGGGGCAATGAGGGTTAAGTGACTTGCCCAGGGTCACACAGCTAGTAAGTGTCAAGTGTCTGAGGCTGGATTTAAACTCAGGTCCTCCTGAATCCAAAGCCAGTGCTTTATCCACTGTACCACCTAGCTCCCCCTCCAAATTTAAAAAATTCCACAACTCCTCTCATTTTTTGGGGGGTGAGGCAATTGGGGTTAAGTGACTTGCCCAAGGTCACACAGCTAGTAAGTGTGTCAAGTAACTGAGGCTGGATTTGAACTCAGGTCCTCCTGAATCCAGGGCCAGTGCTCTATCCACTGCGCCACCTAGCTGCCCCTCCTCTCATTTTTAAGATGAGGAAACTGAGGCCCAGAGTTTGATGCTAGAGGTGATAACAGAACCACGGTCTATTGATTTCATGTCCTGATTTCATGTTCCCTGTAGTGATCAGGGTTTGAGGTTGGTGGGCCAGCCAGAGTGCTTCAACTCTGACCACATTCTCCTATACAGTCATTGCTTTGGGAAAGGGAGGAAGGGAAGATGGGAAGGGGCATGAAGTGGGGGCTGCAGAGTCATCATCCTCACACAGAAGATCATTTCACCAGGATATGTTTGTGTATCAAGCTGTATGTGCAACACTTTTGACAGTGAGGGGTGACCAGATTTTATGGATGCGATACGGACTCATCTCTCAATCACTATCAATCTGGGAAGACTTCCTGCAAAAGATAGAGCTTGCACTGAGTCACATAACCTCAGAGATGGAAGGGACCTTAGGGTTATCTAGTTCATCCCATACTTCAACCACAATCCTAACAACTAGTCATCCAGCTTCTGAAGGAAGACCTTCAGTGATGAGGAACTCACTACCTGTGGAGGCAGCCCACTTACTTGTAGACAGTCCTAATTAATGAGAAATGTCCCCATATCTGTCTTTCTGCAACTTTTAGTCCTAGAGAACAAGAGCTGCATGTAAAATTTGCTTAGGTGTTCAAGGTCAGTAATTGTATCTCCCTAGCCACTGTCTTCTTTTCCTTAACAGTAGAAGGAGGCATGAGGCCCAGGAAAATCACCTTACTCAGGGTTATACAAGCATGGTGGCAGAGTCGGGTGGGTCTGGCATTCTGATTACAGAACATTATTCTCTGAAGCAACAATTGGCCTTGCATCAAATACTTCCCACTCTCTTCTCCGGTAAGAGCAAAAGAAAACGTAAATAAAAAGATCGTTTTTGTAAACAGCTTCCAATTGATGTATGGGTCTATTTACCAAGGTGGAAAAAACCACAAATGAGTGTCCATGTTAAAGCAAGCCCATGGATCTGGCATTAGGTAGTATGTCGGAGAGCAGCTCCCCACCAGGGGGAAATCTGGACATTGACTTCCTCATTAAATTCCCCAGAGTCCTCTTTCTAGGCTACTCCCAATTCAATTCAATTCATTGTATTTCTGAAGTGCTCATTTTGGGCTAGACAGACACTACTCTAGGAGCTGAAGATAAAAAGACATTACCAAGAAGCTTATGTTTGTTCTGCTGGTGCTTGTGCCAAATGGATAAAGACAGCACAGTCCTCACAGGGAAGTTGTGAGTTGTTAACTTGTGTAACCTTAAAGAACTATGTAAATTCTAGTAATTGTCGTTATCGTTTCAATAAATATAAACCAAGTAAATTAATTATAGGGAATTAGGGGTAAGAGAGCATGAACAACTTAGAGGAAACCCAGAAAAGCCTAGTGGAGGAGGTAGGATTTGAACTGGCCTTTCAAGAGAGGTAGGGGTGGTAAAGAGGGGAAGGTAAAGAGGGAGAAGATTCCAGGCACGAGGGGCCAACCCCTGCCAAAAGCACAGAGATAGAAGAGGGAATGTTGGGTATGGAGAACAGAAAGAAGACCCTTCTGGCTTGACTTGAGTGAGATTTTTTTCCATCTAGAGAATCCTCGGCAAGGCAGGCTTCTCTAGGCCCTTGAACAGACCTAGATCTTAGCTTATTGTGAGTAGAAATTCATTAATTCAGAAATAGTCATTCAGTGACTACTGCTCATAGAGTACTGTGCTAGATGCCAGGGATATGTTTTAGAACTGGATGGGATCTTAAGAGATATTCGAGAGATTATCCTCTTGTTTTTAAAGATGGGGAAACTGAGACCCAGAGGAATAAAGTCCAGTGCCAAAGTTGCATAGGTAGTAAGTAGAAGAGCCAGAATTCAAACCCCAGCAAGGAACCCTCTACATGGTTGTATCCCTGCCCTTGGGACCTCTGGCTGGAGCTTTTCTTCCCAGTTTAGGGAAGACATGAAGAAGCTGATAGAACCCACACTCCAGTTCTTAGCATTTAATTTTTTTTTTTAGGTGAGGCAATTGAGGTTAAGTGACTTGCCCAGGGTCACACAGCTAGTACGTGTCAAATGTCTGAGACCGGATTTGAATTCAGGTCCTCCTGAATCCAGGCTGGTACTTTATCCACTGTGCCATCTAGCTGCCCCCTTAGCATTTAATTTTTAAGAGACAGGGTGCTAGTTGAGAACTATCTTTACATGTAACGGAAAAAATAAAATACCTTATATGTAAAAAAAAAAAAAAAAGAGACAGGGTGCTGCTGGGGGCAGCTAGGTGGTGCAGTGGATAAAGTACCAGCCTGGATTCAGGATGACCTGAGTTCAAATCCGGTCTCAGACACTTGACACGTACTAGCTGTGTGACCCTGTGCAAGTCACTTAACCCTCATTTCCCCACAAAAACAAATAAATAAGTCAATAAATATACCTGTATGGGCATACATCCTCTCACTCAGTAGAATGTATGCTCATTGAGGGCAAGGGTTTTTCATTTTTTCTCTTTGTTTTTTGGTGTTGTTGTTTGTTGTTTGTTTTTTGGCTGGGCAAGGAGGGTTAAGTGACTTGCCCAGGGTCACATAGCTAGTAACTGTCAAGTATCTGAGGCCAGATTTGAACTCAGGTCCTGAATCCAGGGCCGGTGTTTTATTCACTGTGCCACCTAGCTGCCCCCCACTTTTTGTATTTGGCAGTCTGATGGGACTGACAGATCCTTTCTTGGAATAATATTTTTAAATGCATGAATATATATATACATGGAATTATGAAGGAAACCAGTTATATTTAAATAGTCATTAAAAAATTTAAACCCCATTGAGAACCCTTGGTAGGACAATAAGGTTCTCTTGGGAACTATTATGATGACAGACATCAAGCTAGCTAGCAGGATGCCTGCATTTAGCCCCTTGAGCCACCACTGACTCACCATGTGTCTTTCTGGACATCATTTGCACTCTTTGTCAGTCAGTCAATAAATATTGAGCTCTGTGAGCCTATGTGGGTGACTGATTCATGGGTACATGTTCCTTGTGTCAGTGATGATGTAGATTTTTGAATGATCAATAGTTAGGAGTATAAATTTGATTATGGGGGCAGGTATGGTTGGTTTTGGTACTTGAATATATAGAGGTATAAGAATCATAGGGTTTTATATACACTCAATTGGTCAATTGGATATAATCATCTATTTTACCCTGCAGAAAAGTAGGAGGGGAAGAGGATTGGGGGGGGGAGTGGGAATAGAAGGGAGGGAAGATTGGGGGAGAGGGCAGTCAGAAGTAAAACACCTTTGAGGAGAAAAAGGGTGAAAGGAGATAGAAAACAGAGTAAATGATATAGGGAGGGAGTAGGATGGAGGGAAATTCAGTTAGCAATAGTAACTGTGAAATGATGAGCAGGATGCTCTCAGAAAAACCTGGAAAGACTTACATGAGATGATGCAAAGTGAGATGTACTGTATACTAAATAGCAGCAATATTGTAAGATGATCAGCTGTGAATGACTTTGACTATTCTCAGCAATACAATGATCGAAGACAACTCTGAAGGACTTATAAAAATTTGATCCATCTCCAGAGAAAGAACTGATGGTGTCTGAATACATATTGAAGTATATTTTTTTAGTTTCTTTTTCTTAAGTTTTTTTTGTCTGTTTTCTTTTACAGCCTGACTAATGTGGAAATGTTTTGCATGATTACACATATGTAACTTATATTGAATTGTTTGCATTCTTAAGGGGGAGGAGGGAGAGAGGAAGATACTTTGCAACAGAAAGTTTACTTTAAATTAGTTTTTTTCCTCATGATAGTATTTTATTATTTTCCAGTTACACGTAGAGATAGTTTTCAACATTTGTTTTTATAAGATTTTTGGTTTCAAATTTTTCTCCCTCTCTCCCCCCTCCCCAAGACAGCAAGCAATCTGATATAGGTTCTATATGTATAATCACATTAAACATATTTCTGCATTAGTCATGCTGTGAAAGAAGAATCAGAGCAAAAAGGAAAAACCTAAAAAACAAACAAAAAAATTAGAAATAATTTGTATGCTTCAATCTGCATGTAGATTCCATAGTTCTTTTTTTCTGGATTTGGAGAGCATTTTCCATTATGAGTCCTTTGGAACTATCTTGGACCATTGCACTGCTGAGAAGAGTCAAGTCTATCACAGTTGATCAACACACAATGTTGTTGATACTGTGTACAATGTTCTCCTGGTTCTGCTCACCTCACTCAGCATCAGTTCATGTAAGTCCTTCCAGGTTTCTCTGCAATCTGCTCATCATTTGTTACAGCATAATAAATAGTATTCCATTACATTCATATACCACAACTTGTTCAGCCATTCCCCAGTTGATGGGCATCCCTTCAATTTTCAATTATTTGCCACCACAAAAGGAGCAGCTATAAATATTTTTGTACATGTGGGTCCTTTTCCCTTTTTTATGATCTCTTTGGGAAAAAGACCTAATAGTGGCATTGCTGGGTCAAAGGGTATGCACAGCTTTATAGCCCTTTGGGCATAATTCCAAATTGCTCTCCAGAATGGTTGGATCAGTGGAACACACAGTCTTAAAAATGGACATTAAAATTGTTTTTACATGTAATTGGGGAAAATAAAATTCTAAATAAATGAAAAAAAAAAAGAATCATAGGGTTTTGAGCCAAATGGGAACTAAGAGATCAAACCACTTAAGATTCTCATTTCTATACCTACCAGGCACTGTGCTAAGCCCTGGAGTTACAAAGGAAGGTAAAGGATAGTGCTTGCTGTCCAGGAATTAACAGTCTAAATTGAGGAAGACTACACATGTAAAGGTTACTTAGATTGAGCAGGACAGAATTAGAAGATTGTAGCCGAGTGGGAAGTCACAAAGTCAGAAGAGTCCAGCCACATGGGAAATAATGAGTTGGTTGTCCTGGTCTCCCTTCTTAAATGGAAGATCTGGGAGGAATTCTACACTATCTACCCTCTACCCTCTCCAGTCAGAGGGAGGGAGCTGCCTGCCCCAGGGGAAAAGAGTACAGAATTTTTGTGATCTTAAGAGATGATGAGATTCTTGAAGGCCTGATGAAAGTCTAAAAGAGTATAGCAGGGGGGGGCGGCTAGGTGGCACAGTGGATAAAGCACCGGCCCTGGATTCAGGAGTACCTGAGTTCAAATCCGGCCTCAGACACTTGACACTTACCAGCTTTGTGACCCTGGGCAAGTCACTTAACCCCCATTGCCCCACAAAAAAAAAAGTATAGCAGGTGGGAAAATGGTCTTTGGCCTCAGTTTCCCACTCTGTACTTTGGGGAGAAGGGGGAAAAATCCATATAGTGAAAGTCCAGGAAGGGCACTGATCCCCTTGGAAGGCAAGACCTTTTTTTTCCTTAGTAGTGGTCAGCAGTTATTAATAATTATTGAAAATGAATGTCATCTAGGAAGTTGAAAGCAAGGTAGTTTTTTGACTTGCCCAGGGTCACACAGCCAATGTCTAGGGATAAATTCCCTGAGTACTTGGTGTGATTTATATATCTCCCTATCTCTACTTCAGGGCACCTAGAGTCAGCTAGAGGAGAATGCAGTCTTCCAAGAGCACTAACCTGCAGAAGCAAGGGAGATGAAGATAGAATAGAAAGGAGAGAGTTTGCAAAGCAGGGATTGTGGGTGGAGCATGTGTCAGCTATCTCCCATCTTGCCAGGAGGAGGGAGAAATGCTAGATCTTCTAACAGTCCCCCTGAACTCAGGCCAGCAAGTAGGGTGTGGCTGTGTTAGGGGGAATTTCTTTAGCTTCCAGTGAGATGTACATTGGGGGTGGGGGTAGGTTTGACTGTATAGGTAATGTCATCGTTCACCTGAGCTCTGATGCAGTAGCTGGTTCATCCGAATCTCCTTCCTGCCCAGGCTTGCTGGGGCTCTGGGATGGAAACTAGTCCTAGGATCTGGGTGTGCAAGACTGGGCCTGATCTGTCTCCAGAGGGAACGAGTGTGTGGGTGAGTATATGTGCATAAATGGGGGTACAAGTGAGTAGGTGGCCCAGAGTATGTAAGAGGACATGGGTGCAAGTATGTCTGTGTCCCTTATGTGGGTGACTGTGATTCTTGGGTACACGTTGCTTGTTTTGTTTTTTGTTTTTCTTTTTTTATGGGGCAATGAGGGTTAAGTGACTTGCCCATGATCACACAGCTAGTAAGTGTCAAGTGTCTGAGGCTAGATTTGAACTCAGGGCTGGTGCTTTATTCACTGCGCCACCTAGCTGCGCTACACGGTACTTGTTTTGGTGTGAGGCTGAACATGTGGATTTTTGAATGATCAGTGGTTAGGAGCATGAGTTTGATTATGGAGGTAGGTATGAGTGTATTTTAGAACATGGATATATATACAGGCACAAGAATCATAGGTTTTTGAGCCAAATGGAAAGTAAGAGATTGAACCACTTAACATTCTCATGCCTGTACATACTCAGGCAATAAAACACCTTCACACCTGTAACACCTTCATTTTATAGATGAAGAAATTGAGGCCCAGAGAAGGGAAGAGGTTTGCCTGAGGTCATAACGGTAGTATAGGTGGTATTCCATGATGTAGTGGCCAGATATCCAAAGTGCTGGATTTAGAGGGCAGCTAGATGGTGCAGTGGTAAAGCGCTGGCCCTGGATTCAGGAGTACCTGGGTTCAAATCCAGCCTCAGATACTTGACGCTTACTAGCTGTGTGACCCTGGGCAAGTCAGTTAACCCTCATTGCCCTGCAAAAAACCAAAATGAAAACAAAGTGCTGGCTTTAGAGTAAAAAAAACACAGGTTTAAGTCCTGTCTCCAAACACTTGACTCTAGGCAAGTCACTTAATAGCTGCCTGCCTCAGTTTCCTCTTCTGTAAAATGGGCATAATAATAGCATCTACCTCACAAGAATCCAATGAGATAATAAATGTAAAAAACTTTGCAAACCTGACAGTGCTACATAAATCTGAGCTGTGATTATTATTGTTATCCTTTTATCTTTCTTGATAGGTTCTTATAAATGGTCTAAGGATAAGTCACTATCTAATATATATATACATATATATATGTATATATCCTCTTATACTTAATGTTCTCAGACTACTTCTCAGATGGATAAAATTACTGTGTTTTACAATCTAAAGAAAATTAATGAACAAAGCACTTAATAAGTGCTCAGGACACAAATAGGAAAGTAAGACAATCCCTGTTCTCAAAGAGCTCACATTCTAATGGGGGAGAGAACATATGGAAAATTTCACCTGCAAGTCAGATAAAAAGGTTCCATAATCCTTAGGAAGTAACAGCAAAGTAAGTGGTAATGCCTCTCCTCCTTCTCCTCCTCTTCTTCCTCCTCTTTCTCCTTCACCTTCTCCATCACACAGCTGGTAAGCGTCTTAGGCCAGATTTAAACTCAAGAAGATTTGAACTCAAGAAGGCCAGTCTTCCTGACTTCAGGCTCAGCACTCTATCCACTGCACCACTAAGTCGTCCTGTCAGCCTTTACATGCAGTTTTCTTGTTTCAAAAATGTTTTAAGCATTTTTTTCTTTCTTTTTTTTTCAGTGAGGCAATTGGGGTTAAGTGACTTGCCCAGGGTCACACAGCTAGTAAGTATTAAGTGTCTGAGGCCGGATTTGAACTCAGGTACTCCTGACTCCAGGGCCGGTGCTCTATCCACTGTGCCACCTAGCTGCCCCTTGTTTTAAGCATTTTTAACTTGTTTATAATGTGTTTTTAATAGAACATCTACAATATCAATCCTCTTCTTTTTGGATGAGAACATGTGAATCTTTATATAGCTTCCTTGGGAGGATGAGACCTGCTTTTTGTTAATGTGGTTTTGTTTGAATGCTTTCTACATCCACTGTTATCCATTTTATCATGCTTGAAATAGATGTTAAGACCAGCCAATTTTTGTTTCTCTACAAGCGTTCTTCCCACTAAGCTTTGACTCTGAATCCAGAGCAGTCCCTTAATAGGCACACAGCCTCAATTTTCTCCTTGATAGCCTTAAACTTGATGTGTCTTATTTGGACAAGCGTCACATACATTCATTGGTTCAGTCTGACTTTTGGATTCAAGCCTATGGCCCTCAGGGTCCACTCTTTCTTGGCCCACAAGCGTTTTATACTTATAGATTCCAAATTATATTTTGATATTATTGGAGAAAGTTTCTATGCAATGAAGTCGCTATTTTCATGTCAGTTCAGCCAATAAGAATTTATTAAGTACCTACCATAAGCCAGGCTCTGTGCTAAGCTCTGGAGATCCAAAGAAAGGCAAAAGACAAGTCCTGGTCTCAAGGAGCTCATGGTCTAACTGGGGAGACAACATGCAAACAATTGTATAAACAAATCATACTCAGGATATATTGGAAATAATCCATGGAGGGAAAGCATGAGAATAAAGATAGATTGGAAAGGCTTTCTGTGGAAGGTAGGATTTTATCTGGGACTTGAAGGAAGTCTGGAAAGCCAGGAAGAGGGAGAACATTCCAGATATGAGGGGCAGCCAGAGAAAATGCCTGGAGCTGAGAGAGGAAGCCTTGTTGAAGAAACTGCAAAGAGGACAATGTCACTGGGTCACAGAGTAATGGGTGGATGGCAGAGAAGCAGAGGATGGAAGAAGACTGGAAAGGTGTGATCTTCACTGGGGCCAGAGAACCTGATATTATCCCATCGTGTGATTAATATGATGGCTTCTTATTTGACTTGAAAGCCATACCCAGTTGTATTCCAAAGTGATTGTAATGCATTTGAGGCTAGGTAGAACTACTGCTGGCTTAGCTGTCTCTCTGGAAGATCACATGTTTACATCAGTTGTTCTCAACATTATTGTGATGATGGCAGGTTTTAAATAGAGAACGGTTTTCCATGTGGGCTTCGAATGTTCTAGTGTTCTCACTGTGCTTGGCTCAGTTTTATCTATTTGCAGTCCTTGACTAATCCATGGGTGTGGAACTGAGTCAAAGGCTTTGCAATAATAAGAAAATTGGCATAAGAGTTATATCACTTTCAGGAGGCTTGTTCAATAATCACCAAATGATAATGAGATGTACTTTACATCTGGGACTTTTTGGCATTTCCTTTTTGCTCTTTGGCCAATATATAGTTTTACTGTAAGTGTTTATAGGATATTTTTTTGAGCAATACAAGTTGTGAATGTTTTGTGTATGGTACATAAAGATATAATTGGCCTATATTTGGAGGGGTTACTGGTTGCTTTCATCTTTTAGTAATAAATATATGATGCTTCTTGTGAGAAAGATGGGATCAGTCTTGCCTCAGAGAGGAAGCTGTTGAAGTGCTTTGGCTAGTAATTCATGTAGCACTTTGCAGTGTTTGAGCTAACAATTATGGATCTTATCTAGACTCAGTGCTTTTCAGTTTTTTTGAGAAGTAGCACTTCAGTCACCTCCCTTGACATAAACTCTCTTAAACTCAATATATAAAAAGATTTAGAAGATTCCTGTTTTGCATTTGATCTACCTTCCTTTTTTGTACTGTTGGGCTTTTTTTTTTTTTTTGGACCATATAAATGAGCAAACATTCTCCATGTTCTCTTTCTTTAGGTAATCCCTCATTTCTCTAATTTCTTTGATTCTTTTTCCTCTATGATATCAGTTTTGGTTGATATTGAATTGCTTATTTTACTCTTTGCACTGCATTTATTCCTTAACGTTTTTGCTTTTGTTTTCAATTATATTCATTAAGGATATCAAAGTTTCCACTATGCTTTTGTTTTCCAGTTTTCCTTTCTTTCTTTTTTTTTTTTTTTGCACGGGCAATGAGGGTTAAGTGACTTGCCCAGGGTCACATAGCTAGTAAGTGTTCTGGTTTTCCTTTTGCACATTTCCTTTTTTGTTCCCTTTTACTGAATGATATAGTGTTCACATTTTTTATTTCATGTATTGGCTAGATAGTGATGTAATTTTTGAATGTCTTTCAAGAGGGATTCAAACCCAGGTTTTCTGACTCCAAACCCAACACTCTCCATTGTAGCAAGGGTACAATAAGAAACTTGATTTTCCTCCTGACTCTGATGCTTCCATAACTCTTGTTTTGAGGAATATTTCCAGATAGTTTCACCTTTCCTCCTATGGTCTTTACCACGGTAATGGACACAGCATGTACTATTGTGTGTAGGACCTGAAACATTTTTGTGTTTCCTGTCAAATATTTTCCTAGCAAGCATTTCTTCATGATGGTTTTAGCAAATGCTGCATTTTTGGAGTTATTTTCTTTGGGCATAATTGGTCTATTAATTGGATTTATGCTATCAAACCCTAAAAGAACTTTTGGGAATTCCAATCTAAGTAAATCCATCTCCTTTTCAAGATCATTTGAGATTTTGGCAACTTTTTTGTTTGCTATCTGCTTCACTATGGCGTAGAACTTTTGGAGTTTGTATTAAGTCTAGAATTTCAATGCCTTCAGGTTCTTTAGCTTTTCTCTCCAGATTTAAGGAACTCCTTATAATTTCTGCTCAGATTTCATCTAATCTGGGTTTAAGAATGAAGCTATTGGGGGGCAGCTAGATGGCACAGTGGATAGAGCACCGGCCCTGGAGTCAGGAGTACCTGAGTTCAAATCCGGCCTCAGACACTTAACACTTACTAGCTGTGTGACCCTAGACAAGTCACTTAACCCCAATTGCCTCACTAAAGGAAAAAAAAAAGAATGAAGCTATTTATTACAATTGCCCTGCATGCTTTTGCAGTATGTTGTTGTGACCCTTGGAGGTAAGGATATTTTTAATGAAAAGCAGCTTGAAATTCTTGCCTATAACTGGTAAGATGTATGAAGTTTTATTTTGATGTAATGCTGCTGCATAATAAATTAACATTCATATCTCCAGTCTATTCCCTGCTATTTCAATCTGTTTGTCCCACTTCCGTGGTCAACAGGGAAGCATTTGTAGTCATCATGGTATTGATATTTCTGATTTGTTCCATAGTATTTTGCTTTCTTGTGGTAACAGAACACAAATGAGCTCCATTGACTTTATCATCCTTCATGTTAATCTGATGCTCACAACAATTCCAAGTAAGGCCAGCCTCTAGCCTTATGCTAACCTATCTATTTCTTTGGTACATAGGAGCAGTTAAATCACATTGGCCCTGAGCATTAAACCATTCAGTGGTATTGTTGGAGCCCAGTTAGCTGGTGCCAAGCTTTTATCCATACAGTGGTAATTTCAGGGCATAGTAAGTTCCTGATGAATAACAATGTGGCTGGCATTCTCTTACCTTAGTGTTCCTGGCAATGCAACATGGAATGATGTATTGGGTTTATGAGGTTTTCTCTGTTATTTTGTAGAGCCAGGTTTTGAACTCAGGTCTTTTGACTTCAGATCCTGTGCTTTTTCTGCTACATCTTGCTGCCTCTTATTTACCACCCTGGGCATTTGGGGCTAAAGTTACAGTTAGGAGCAAGGAACCTGAGTGGGTATAGTAGATGAAAATTACTGACCTCAAGATGTTGGATTTTGAGATGGTCTTGTTTCTATACCCAATCAGTAGCTCTTGAGATGGGGGATCATATTCCAGAAGAAGAGACCAGCAACTAAGGAAGCCTGAGATGAAGAGAAAAAATAGGTTTCTTATTCTTATGTTCTTATTCATATATGAATGGGTTTAGAGTCAGAAGATTTGGCTGTTACTTGATATCCTTCTGATTTTGGGCACCTCTCTTCACTTTTCTGGGCCCCAGCTTCCTAACCTATCAAAGGAGGAGCTTCCTTCCAACTCTAGTTCCTAGGATGAAACAGGTTGGCTGGTTCTCTGGTCCAAAGCATGACATTTGTTAATTTTCTGGTTTCCCCCATGATCCCAACAACTATGCTTAGGAAACCCTGCTGTTCTCAGACTGGTTTGAAATCCAGAGAAATTCCCAGAAGGTTGGTCAGGACCCTTGGCTCTCCTACTCCTATCCTCCTTGAAGTGCATAGCAAAGGATGCCCTTCCTCAGATCCCCTCATTTGCATTCATTAGGATAATGAGAATCCATTAATTTCAATAAACGATTCTTTTGCCAGCTAGTAGCAACTTTACTAAAATGATAACTGAGGAGAGAAGTGGAGATAGTTGTGCTCATGAAGAACAATAAACTGACTCTATGAACATTTCCCCTTTTACTTCTATATTTTTTCTTTATGAGGCAATCAGGGTTAAGTGACTTGCCCAGGGTCACATAGCTAGTGTCAAGTGGCTGAGGGCATATTTAAATTCAGGTTATCCTGACTCCAGGGCTGGTACTCTCTCCACTGTACCACCTTGCTGCCCCTCCTTTTTACTTCTTGAACAAAGTTAATTAATGAAAAAATGCCCCCTAGCTTCCTTGGAGAACAGTAGGAGTTATTCACATCTCCTTGGTTGCTCAGTGTTCAAATGGGTCTTGGAGTTTGGAATAGTGTTATTATAAAAAAAAAATTGGGGCAGCTAGGTGGCGCAGTGGATAGAGCACCGGCCCTGGAGTCAGGAGTACCTGAGTTCAAATCGGGCCTCAGACACTTAACACTTACTAGCTGTGTGACCCTAGGCAAGTCACTTAACCCCAATTGCCTCACTAAAAAAAAAAAAAAAAAAAAGGATATGACTAGATCCTGGAAGAAATCAGGCAAGAGACCCAAAGAAAATAATCAGCATTATGACTGAAATCGTCTGGTTGTTGGTTTTTTTTTTTTTTAGTGAAGCAATTGGGGTTAAGTGACTTGCCTAGGGTCATACAGCTAGTAAGTGTTAAGTGTCTGAGACCCGATTTGAACTCAGGTACTCCTGACTCCAGGGCCGGTGCTCTATCCACTGCGCCACCTAGATGCCCCTGAAATCATCTGTTTTAATCTTTGTGCTATGCATTGGAATACTGAAGTAAAAGCAAAGCTAGTCCTTGTCTGCAAGGAGCATGTAGTCTAATAGAGGGAGACAACACATAGGAAAATGGGGGGCTATCTTGGTTTGTAAAGTTATAGAGATGGCTGGTAGAGCCATAGCAGTGTTGATTTGATTATGGTCACAGAATTGGAAAGAATTGGTGGTATAATGAACGTGATGTGTGTGGTGAAGTGGCTGCTGGGTAGATAGCCAGGGAGTAAATTAACACATAGCTAGAGCTGGCCTAGATATAATGTGTCACAAGAGGCATGCACTTATCAGGACAGCAGAGGCTCCAAGGCAGAAGTTCTTGAGCTCAAAGATTCACGTCCTCCAGGACATGGTTTCTGGTCCCTGGCAAGAGAGAGAATATACAAAATACAAAGCAGAGTAAGATTAGGATTGGGTTGGAAGGGGGAAGGAGAGATTTAGACAAAGTGCTCCAGGAAAAGTTGAACAGGGAGAGAATACTTTTGGCTGGAGGATTCTGGGAAAGTTTTCTAAAGGAGGTGGCAGTTTTGCTGTAGGCAAAGCCAAGGTCCCCTGGAGTCTGGGAAACAGAGGATGGTGGTATCTATAAAGGTCGAGGACAGGGAGAGGATGCTCAGGGTCACTGGACTTGGGGTAATAAACATTTGGGGATGACAGTGGGATGAAGTGACTTCTGTAGATAAATACTCCAGTGCCCATGATAGCAGAGGACCTGGGTTACCAAGATGGTGCGGTGGTCTGGAAACCAAAGCTTAGGAGGACCATTTAAAAGAACTAGAAATGATTTGCTTAGAGAGAAAAACTATATGGCAAGATAAAATTGTCTTCAAATAGAAGCTCTTTGAGCTTCTTGCTTGTTGCATTCCTGTAAATGGTTCCGTAAAATGAAGATGACAAATTTGGTCTGACTGTCTCATAGAAATAACCTTATAATCGGGTTTACATTCCTCGCCAAGGACCTGATGCCCAGCTTTTACAGAAATGACCACAGGCATCATGTTGAGCACACTATTTAGTGAAATATAAGTGGCAGGCTCAATTTAATGTAGAGGAACCAGGCACAGAAAGTTTTCACTGATGTGATTGATACATTGATGTGATTATGCTATACAAAGTTTCCATTTCGTGATTTAAGCCAAGTTTTCACTTTAAGTCAGAAAGGAGAGGAATGCATTCTCCAGAGTTAGAGGACTCAGAAGGGCTTCTTAGGGTAGTTGGATGGCTTTTGGGGAAAGATCCAGGAGGATCTCCACAAAATCTTCCTTTACCTTTGCTCTTCCATCCTACCCTCTGTTGTAATTATTATTGTTATTATTATTATTATTATTATTAATGTTCCCTCCCTCAAATTTGAAGGATCTCTTCTTTGTTTCCATCAGTATCCACCTTGTATTAAACTTATTTGTGATTGAGTTGTATCCACCCAAGTAGAATGTAAGTTCCTTGTGTCATTTTTATCTTTGCAAACCCTTGCCTATAGTAGGTGTTTGTTTAATTGAATTGAATATTCATTTGGCTGCCTCCTATTTCTCATGATTAGCTTCTGTCTTTCCAATGTGAAGGAGTAAGGGAGCGCCTACTATGTGCCAAACTCTATACTAAGGTGCTGTTATCACCCCTATTTTAGAATTGAAGAAACTGAGGCAGATTGAGGTTAAATGACTTGCCCATGGTCACACGGTTAGTGTCTGAGGTTGGATTTGAACTCACATCTTCCTGAGTCCAGGGCCAGAACTCTATCCACTACTGTGCCACAAGCTATGTGGGCATTGGAAATCAAATTGTTGGTTTTCTAGCTATTAGGAGTTGGATATATTTCTTTAGAATTTGCTGAATAACATGAATTCATTCATTTGAATGTTGCCTGTCATGAATGTCATAAATAATAACTTGACTATAACTGAAGGAAGACTGTAAGTGTGATTCACTGTGAATCAAACCTGTAAGTTGAAGACTTATTGTGTTAAATGGGCTATCATAGGAAAGAGAAAATATGCATTTGTTCTTTGTGGCTCCAGGGAGTGATGAGTGGAAGTTACAAGGAATCAGGAATGAGCATGGCATTTGATGTTAGAAGACATGAGTTTGAAATCCCAGTTTTACCACTTTCTTCCTATGCAGTTTTAAAGCAAGTCACAATCTGAGTCTCATTTTCCACCTAGTTAAAATGAGAGGTTTGGACTAGATGATCTCTAAAACCTCTCTCAGTTCTTCTTGATCCTGTTATCCTAAGACTGTTTTAATATTTGGAGTCACCCGACAAATAAACTTCTTTGTAAAGTAGTGAGCTCCCTGTCATCAAAGGTAATCTGGAGGGTAAATTTGTTAGGGAGAGTTCCTCTGTTGGGTGGGAGATGGGATTAAATGACCTTTAATATCTCTTTCAACTCTGAGACTTTGGTTCAATTTTAATATCTTTTCTAGAGTATTTAGGACAAGATACTCAGTTTTGCCTTCCTCCTCTAGGGAAAAGCAGAGTCTAGGTCTTGACTAAAGAATAGTAAGAGACCATATTTGGAGAAGGCAAGTAGAACTGTTAATTGGAATGTGGACCACCCAGGCCCCAGGCTTAAAATTCAGCCTTCAGTCCTGTCTCTCTACCCAGGGCCAGGTTAAACCCTCCTGTTTAATCACAGTCACAGCTCCTGCTTCTGCCCCCTTCCTGCTGCCTTTCTAAAATCCAATATTAGGTGACTTCCTAAATATTTAAAAGCAACTGAACTGGCATTAATTGCAAGCACATGGATTTGTCCTTTCTCTGAAAGGAGGGATGAAGAAATGGCTGGGCTGGGGGGGGTGGAGGTGTCAGTAGCTGGATCTTTTTTCATTCAGCACACAGTTATGTGCAAAAGAACCCAGACTTCTATGTAACATCCATACGGATTTTTTGATTATCTACCGTGTGTTACTTGAGAAGCAGTGTGGTATAGTGGATAGAGAGCTGACTTCAGAGTAAGGAGCACCTGGGTTCAAGTCCTTCTTCTGACACATACTGACACTTAACTCTTTAAGGTAACTCTGAGTCTGTAAGTTGTACCACAGGTACCTATCTGTCATGGTAGGAGAAATTCCTCTTTAGGAGCTTCCAATACGGAGGAAATCACAGGACAAGTCAAAACCAAAGCAAAAGAAATTGTGCTTAGTGTATATAGTAGTCGTGGGGGGCGGGGGGCAAGGGAAGACAGAAATGACTGGACTGGGCTGCTGAAGTCTGAGGACATATGCAGGAAGAAGGTGAGGGGCCATTTGTTTTCATAGACAAGGGTCTAGGAGCTTTTGTGTCAAATGAATGAAACCTTCAAGCACTATATAAGCATGGATAATGATGATGATAATTTTTATTGTGCTACTAATAATAGAACAGGGCAGCCAGGTGGCACAGTGGATAGACCATTGGGCATGGAGTCAGGAAGACATGAGTTCAAATGTGGCCTCAAATACTTATTAGCTGTGTGACTCTGGCCAAGTCACTTAACCCTGTTTGTGTCAGTTTCCTCATCTGTAAAATGAGCTGGAGAAGGAAATGGCAAACCCCTCCAGTTATCTTTGCCAAGAAAACCCCAAATGGGGTCATGAAGAGTCGGACACGATTGAAATGACTGAACAACGATAACAAAAATAATAGAACACAGAGTTTTATGGTTCACTATGCTTTCACATCTATTATTCCATCATTTAATCCTCACAACCCTCTGAAGGAGGCAGAGAAAGCATTCCTTTCTCCATCTGACAGAGGAAAACCAGTTAATGAATGACAGAGCAAGGCCTTTTTAAGCCCACTGGACCACACTTGGGTCTCTGACTTGCTGTGGGACTGAGGAGTGCTCTGCCTTCCCCCTGACATGTTTGCCCAGACAGGCCATGATGCAGATCATCAAGGATCACAGCATTGAGCTCATATGCCACAGCTCAGAAAGCTACTGAAGGAAAGAAAATGGTGCAGAGAGTGAAGACTGTCTGAAATTCTGTGGGTGAGGAGAATTTCCTGCCCATGGTCAGGGGCCTCCCTATGTCAGCTGGTTCTGTTAATGGACCAATTGGGAGGCCCATTCTGTATTCTAATAACCCGGTAGAGCTGAGCTGGGGCAAAGAGGGAGGAGAGCAGGGAAGTCATGGAATGTGGATTTGGGGGAATGTTTAACTCAAGCCGGAAATAGCCTTTGGAATCTTATTTTAAACTGGTAGTTAGGAGATGGAGCAGCTCAGTTTGCACAGCCTTATTCCAACCCAGGTACCTATTAATCTCCCCTCTCGTTTTCCTTTCCCCAGAACTGGAGGTAACCAATTAGTTTTTTTCAAAGCATTTCCTATTTTCTGAGACCCCCAGGGGAGGGGTAGAAGGGGGGAGGACATGGATTCGACCTTATTTCCTGCTGAGGGGTGCTGGATTTGGCTTGCCCAGTGGAAGTGCCCGCTAAAGAAGTATTTAGAATGTGTTTACTTGGGGATCTCAGAGCACCTTAGAAGCAGTCCATATAAGTACCAGCCAACCTTTTATTTTGTCCATAAAAATAGTCTAGCCATTAGACTTGGATGTGGAATGGAGTTTTCCCCTTTTGTGATAGAGGTGATGGATAACCAGATTAACCTTGTACTTGGAATGTAATTTTAATGAGGGGGATGAGTTGACATTTGTAAGACTCCTTAAAGTTTACAGAGCAACTTGCATACATTTTTCTTTGTTCCTCATCATAACCTTGTGAGATAGTTTTTACAGGTATGATTATCCTCACTTTGCAGGAGAAACTGAGGCATAGAGAAGTTACACAATTTGTAAGTTTTGAAGTCTGAATTTGAACTCACATCTAAGGTCTATTCTAGTTCTAGGTCTACGATCTTATGAAGTTATTACCTGTGTGACCTTGGCAAGTCACTTAATTTCCTTAGGGCTCAGTTTTCCTCTACCGCAAAATGATGGAATTAGACTAGATTACATATGAGATCCTATAAGTGCTAGATTGGGTGAGCCTGACAGTAATTGCTATTGGTTGTAGTAGATAGAATGCCAGGCCTGGAGTCAGGAAGACTCATTTTCCTGAATTCAAATCTGGCCTCAGACACTTAATAGGTATGTGACCCCGAGCAAGTTACTTAACATTGTTTGCCTCAGTTTCCTCATCTATAAAATGAACTGGAGAAGGAAATGAATGTTAAACCACTCCAGTATCTTTGCCAAGAAAACCCCAAATGGGGTCACGAAGATAGGACATGACTGAAAAAAAACAACACCTGAACATCTGAGATCTTACAAGTGCTAGATTATGTGAGCCTCACAGTAATTGCTTATTGGAACTCAGAGAATAACCTTATAGAGCCATGGTTGGAAGGGCCCTTAGGCCAGCTAGACCAACCACCTTGTTTTGCAGATGAAAAAATTGAAGTCCACACAGAAGTGACTTTTCTAAGGTCACAGGTACAAGCAAATAACCCAGACAGCCAGATAGGGTGCATTCTAGAATGGCTGGATGAATTTTAGTTGGGTTTATACATCAGTAGAAAAAGGAGAAGCAGCTTTTCTCTAGTGCCTGGAATGCTTGGACTCTTTTCTTTTACTTGATGCCTATTCATACCTTCTTTACAATTCAGGTGCTAATTTCCAGAATGATTGAGCTACTGTTTGGAGTTTGGGACCCGCTGCTCCTGGGGATTGTAGTTAGAGATAATGAAAGATTTTGGGGGTAGGGAACAACCTAGAAGCTAAGAGCAATAAACATTCTTCCATCCCAGGTCTTTGACCTTAGACTGGGAGGAGGGCGCTCCTAGCTCGTAGGTAAGGTAAAAGTGGTAGGCTTGATTGTAAATTCTCCTAGAGTCACTCCATAGAAATAAATACATTTTACTCTTTAATTAGGTTTTTAAGTTTCATGAGGAAAGGAATGCAATCTTCTCTGTGCCTGACACAGGGCTAGGTGCTCTGGAAAAATATCCAAAGTAAGTTTTGTTTGAGGATCCTAGGTGTACAAGGGCAGTGAAGGTGTTTATGACCCACCCAGACACCAGGATGTCTCTTTAGTTGAACTTTGATGGACTGCAGTTTGCACAGGCAGGACAAGTGACTTCTGGGAATGGGAAGAGAAAAGAGAAAGTTCTTCAGCAAGGTTCCCCCAAAGAGTAGCTCAGAGATCCAGGGTGCAAAGCAATGGGGGTGGGGGGAAGGGAGGGAGGCAGTCACTGTGACTCCCAAGAGACCAAACAACCCAGAACTAGGGCACATAGACCCCATACATAAATAATGACCTTATATTGAGTCAATGATGCCTGTTCCTTCCCACAAAGGCTTCCACGGGTACCAAGGATGGCCACATGGCAAGGGAGCAGGGAGTGGGGAGGGAGGGAAGGAAGGGTTTTAGCTTGCCCTCTCATTGTTGTCATGTAAATAGATCACAACAGACAAAAGAGCACTGAATTTGGGACTAGGAGACTTGAGGTCATATTCTGGCCTCTTAGTTGCATGACTGGGCAAATCAGTTCCCCCCTTTGGGCCTCAGTTTCCTTGTCTGTAAAATGGGCATAAACAATAAACAACATAATAAAATATCATATACATGTATATGTACATATGCCTATTATTTCCTCTAACACTGAACTTATTCAATTTCCCTAGATTCTTAATTTGCTTAACAGGTTTAGGATAGGGTCTCATTGTATAGGGAAGACCATCAAGGCTAACCAGTCCCCTACCCTACAAGGTAATGATCCTTATGGAATCAAAGGTATTGTAAGTATGCTTTAGCCATGAATTTGAACAATGTGTGAATGGAAAAGAAAAGAGACATGAAGCTATATGATGCTAATCCTGAGGCTAGAGTCAAGTTTCTTAAGAGCTCTTGATTGGTCCATTTAAAGTCATTTGGAAACTTCTCCCCCATAAAAAGTCATATTTCTCTGGTGTAAGGTTTTCTTTTTTTGTTTTGTTTTTGTGGGGCAATGAGAGTTGAGTGACTTTCCCAGGGTCACACAGCTAGTAAGTGTCAAGTGTCTGAGGCCGAATTTGAACTCATGTCCTCCTGAATCCAGGGCTGGTGCTTTATCCACTGCACCACCTAGCTGCCCTCCTGGTGTTGTAAGGTTTTCAAAGTAGTCATGTAGATTGTACAAGTATTTTTGTCCCCCTTTATGAATGAGGAAACTGAGTTTTGAGAAATGGAGTGCTTTGCCTAGGGCTTCATGATAAAGTGCCTAAGATAGAATTTGAACCTGAGTCTCATGATGCCAGATTAATGCTCTATCCACAGTTCCCTGGGGAAAGTGGTGCATTGAGGAGTCCAAGACCTTGGTAAGAGTGACCAGGTCTAGGGTCAGGGAATGGAGGAGGGAGTGTGGGAGTATGGATTGAAAGACAGAGGGCTCCCTGGAGGCCATCTAGTTCAATTCTCTCATTTTACAGATGAGGAAACTTTGACCCAGAGAGGTGAAATGTGCCCAAGGTCGCCTGGGGAAGTAATCTATAGGGTCAGAATTTGTACCAGATCCTCTACCCCTGGTGCTGTAAAAACCATATAGCACCTTGGATTTCATAAAGGACTTTCCCATGGATTCTGTCATTGATGCTCACACTAACCCTGTGATGGAGATAGGACCGATATTCTCATTTCTATCCTATAAATGAAGACACTGCTCTCAAGGGATATGACTTGCTTAGAATTTCATCATCATCCACAAATTCGCCTACTTTTTGGAAGGCCCTCTGCTAGGTAATGGGGAAGATAAAGAACCTGTAATTCGGTCCAATTTATCATTTGTGAACTAGTCAATTAATCAATAGACGTTTTTCCCGTTTCATTCCTTTATTTATTTATTTAAAATTTCTCCTAAGTTACATGTATAGACAAATTTTCACATCGATTTTTGTTTGTTTGTTTGTTTTTTTTGCGGGGCATTGGGGGTTAAGTGACTTGCCCAGGGTCACACAGCCAGTAAGTATCAAGCCATATTTGAACTCAGGAACTCCTGAATCCAGGGCCAGTGCTTTATCCACTGTGCCACCTAGCCACCCCCCACATTGATTTTTTTTTTGGTGAGGCAATTAGGGTTAAGTGACTTGCCCAGGGTCACACAGCTAGTAAGTGTCTGAGGCCGGATTTGAACTCAGGTACTCCTAACTCCAGGGCCGGTGCTCTATCCACTGCGCCACCTAGCTGCACCTCCCCACATCGATTTTTAAAACTTTGTGTTCCAAATTCTCTTCCTCCCTCCCCACCCTCCCCCCAAGAACTCAAGAAATTCAGTATAAAGTTATACATGTGCAGTCATACAAAACATTTCCACATTAGTCAGGTTGTGAAAGAAAACAGGGGGTAGCTAGGTGGCGCAGTGGATAGAGCACCGGCCCTGGAGTCAGGAGTACCTGAGTTCAAATCCGGCCCCAGACACATAACACTTACTAGCTATGTGACCCTGGGCAAGTCATTTAACCCCAATTGCCTCACTAAAACAAAAAACCAAAACAAACAAACAAGAAAACAGACAAAAAAAAACTTTAGAAAGAGGAACTAACAAAAAAAAATTATACTTCAATCTGTATTTAGATACCATCAGTTCATTCTCTGTAGATGGATTGCATTTTTCATAAGTCCTTCTGATAGCATCCTGCTCATCATTTCTTACAGCACAATAGTGTTCCATCCTAATCTCATCCCAAAATTTGTTCAGCCATTCTCCAGTTGATGGGTATCACCCCAATTTTGAATTCAACTTAAAAAAAAATACTCTTAGGATACCAACCTAGTAGTGGTATTGCTAAGTTGAAGAGTATGCACGGTTTTATAGCCCTTTGGCCATAGCTCCAAATTGCTCTACAGAATGTTTAAATCAGTTAACAACTTTACCAAGAGTGCATTCAAATCAATAGATATTTATCAAGCACCTACTACTATGTGTCAGACAAATGTGCCTACTATGTGCAAAGAGAGAGGGGAGGAATAAGCAGTTATTAAGCTCCTATTATGTGCCAGGTACTGGGCTAAGCACAAATATTATCTTCTTTGACCCTCATGACAACCCTGTGAGGAAGGTGCTGGGGATAATGATTCCCATTTTACTGTTGAGGCAAACAGAAAGTAAATAACTTACTTGCCCATAGTCACATAGCTAATAAATGTGGGGGTGGATCTGAACTCGGGTCTTGATTCCAGGCCCAGTGCTCTCTCCACTGAGCCACCTGGCTGCCTATACCGTATGCAAAGAAACCATTACAATAGTTTTTAATCTCCTGGAGTTTAGGATTTAACTGGTCATACATTAAATCAGTGATGGAACCTGAATTTAGAATTCAGATCTCTTCCCATAAGAAGCAGTCCAGTGTTCTTTCCATATAAGCCCAAAACAAACAAACAAAAAATAAATCCTGGAGCATCGTCCTGAAGACCTATGGGTTTCCAACTCTGACACAAAAGCTTGAGCGACATTTCACCAGCCAGGAGGGAGGAGGGGATGTTCTACTTTCCATTGGGGCCCTGGGGTGACTGAATGGCTCTGATCTCCTTCTGGGAAGGAGGGTCAGGGAAGAGGGTCTGTCAAAGCTTGGGAAGAAGCATCAGAAGTTCAGGTGGATGGCTGCAGAGGGGCAGGAACACTGACTCGGGGTCAGATGGGATGATGTACTCAGCCCTCGGACTTCCAGCACTGTGGGTCTGGCTGGCTCACATGTGCACACACCGTCACACACAATCCTATTTACAGCCATATGTTCCCATCTTTGCTCATCACACTGTCCTCAGCTCTTTGCCCTTTCCACCAGCGAGGACACAGGGATCAGGCATGGAGAGCTGGGGCAGTGTCTGGGAAGCCACAGAATCCACTGCCTGATGGGAAATTCAGGGCTGCGGTGCCAAACCATTTATGTACAGACCTGAGCCTGGCAGGGAAAACATGGATCTCTCTCCTCCGCCTCAGCCCTGTGAAGTCTTAAAGCTGGGAAGGACCTTAGAGGTTTTTCTAGTCCATTTAAAGACCAAGAAAGTGAAGACCAGAGACGAGTGAACTTGCCCAAAGTCACACAGCAGGTTAGTGACGGAGCTAAGACCCTAACCTTGGTCTCTGGCTTTTTAAAAATATACCACCCACACATACTGTGCTCCTTTGGCAAGGTAGAACAGCAGTAATTAGCAGCCTGGCATTACAACCACTAGGCAGCAGGGAGGGAATAACTCCCCTCCACCCCCCCCAAAAAGATCCTGGCCAGTTTGGGCAATTTCTTCCTCCCCCTTCCTGCCTCTCCTCCTCTCCCCTCCCCCAGGGTCTCCCCAGAATAACAGCCCACAGCAGGATTCACCCAACCTCCCAGGTCCCCATGTGTCACCAGAGAGGAGGAAGAAGTGTCAAAGCTGATTTTGCTTATCGATTTTGACTGGTACCATTTAGCTTTAATTAAGGTCTGGTTTCATACAATTCCAGTAAATGCCATGTCAGTTTGGGGGGAAATCCCAACTGCTTCCTGCAAATAGAGTTCTGTGCTCTTCCCTTGGCTGAAGAAGCAGCTAAAATGGCTGGGCCCTGGAAGGAGGGATTCTAGCCTTCTGGGGTTAGGAAAAGAATAATACCCAAGACTCTGTTTGGACTTCATTTCTTCCCTGCTGAACATACACCCTGTTTATTTTTCAACAGAAGGAAATCTTTCCTTTTTTTCATGCTTCTTGAAATAGCTACACCCCCTGCCTTTAAACAGGAGTATTTTGGTCCCTTCAAAGAAAGGAGACTCAGGAGGGAGCCAGTTCTATTTGAGAGCTGAGAGAATGGCTAAGCCCAGAGTGCTTAGAAGCCTCCTTGGCCACAGGGCCTCAGAGAGAGCCAGAGGAACAGCTGGCCTCTTTGCTGTGACCTGGGGTGGGAGTCCTGACAGCTTCCCAAACTCCTGACAGTCTAAGATCAAAGAGTGGGATTTGGGGAAACCATGTCTGGTCTTCGATCTTCCAGCTCTATTAATCCAACCATTCTGAACCACAGTTTCCTCATCTGTAAAGTGGGGACAAAAATAACATCTACTTTATGGGAAGGCACTTTGCATACCCTAAAGTACCATGTAAGTATTTTCTTTTATTAATGTTAGCTATTAATAAATTCCAGGGGCCCAGTGAAGAAGAAATGTGAACTTTATGGAGGGAAGTGGGGGGTGGGGTGGAGATTGACTTGTACAGCTGTCCTGCCAAACAGGTGGAATCAACCCCCACCCCAGCCACCAGAAATGACTCCCTTTTTCAGAATTCCTACTGTGCTGATTGTCTGTTGCCCTCATAGGGAAAAAGGGTTTAGAGATGGAGGGGATCTCAGAGACCATCTACTCCAAACCCCTAATTATACAGATGAGGAAACTGAGGCCTAAAAAAGTAAAGCAACTTGCATAGGATCACCCAGCTAGTAAGTAGGCAGGATTTGAACTCGGGGCTTTGAACCCCAGATTCACTACTACTACTTCCATTACACTATAGCTATCATTTTGTACCACAGATGTAAGAAGTCCTATTGTATTTTTTTTTTTTTTGGCAGGGCAATGGGGGTTAAGTGACTTCCCCAGGGTCACATAGCTAGTAAGTGTCAAGTATCTGAGGCCAGATTTGAACTCAGGTACTCCTGAATCCAGGGCTGGTGCTTTTATCCACTGTGCCACCTAGCTGCCCCCAGTCCTATTGTATTTAACTTTGAACACCATGCTATATGTGATCTGAATTGTTTTCATTTGTCTTTTTTTTCCCAGTTAAGGTATAAGTTCCTTGAGGACTTTGGGTCAATGTATAGGTATCTTCAACATGACCCTTTGAAAAAGCATATAGCCCCATGAAACAGGAGGGCAGGAAATAATCTTAGAGAAAATAAAATGTTAGGATACTAAGCAGGGATTTTGAGAACTGGAGAGTGCCTAAGCTCCGAAAGGACTTTAGGGATCACCTAGTCTAACTCTTTTATTTTACTGTAGAGGAAACTGGGGCCCAAAGATGCCAAGAGCTTTGCCCAAAGTCACATCCGTAGTGGCAAATCTAAGTCTCTTGATTGCCTCAGACCCAGGTTCAGATTCTAGCTAGCATTTATATATGGTGGCAGCTGGGTAGCTCAGTGGAGAGAGTACCAGACTTGGAATCAGTAAGACTGATGTTCAAATTCAACCCCAGACACTTAGTAGCTATGTGACCTTGAACAAGTCACTTAACCACTGCCTCAGTTTCCTCAATTGTAAAATGGGAATAATAATAGGATTCACCTCTCAGGGCTGTTGTGTAATATACTCTTTGCACATAGTAGGCTTTTTGGGGGTGGGGCAATGAGGGTTAAGTGACTTGCCCAGGGTCACACAGCTAGTAAGTGTCAAGTGGCTGAGGCTGGATTTGAACTCAGGTCTTCCTGAATCCAGGGCCGGTGCTTTATCCACTGGGCAACCTAGCTGCCCCCACTATTATGCTTTAAGGTTTGCAAAATACATATTTCCTTCCTTTCCTTCTCCCCTCCCCACCCCCCTTTATCCTTGCAACAGCCCTGGGAAGTAGGTACAATTTGCTGTTGTTTAGTTGCTTCAATCATATCCAACTCTTTCTGACTCTATTTGGAGTTTTCTTGGCAAAGAAACTAGAGTGTTTTGCCATTTCCTTCTCCAGTTCATTTAACAGATGAGGAAACTGAAACAAACATGGTTAAGTGACTTGCCCAGTCACTTGGCTAATAAGTATCTGGGGTCGAATTTGAACTCAGGTCTCCCTGACTTAAGACCCAGCTCTCTGTCTACTTCACCACCTAGCCGCCTCGAGGTACAATTATTGTTGTTGTTTGTCCTTCCTACCCTAGCAGGACGATGTCACGGCTTGCAGTCAACTGGATTTAAGTTGAGGCAGGGCTGTGGAAGGTACCAACTTCACGTTTTCCTCCAGAGCCATCTGGGTCCAGTGGCAAGATATAGCTCAGGATGACTAGAGATGGCCCTGGATGTTTGAGGCATTTGGGGTTAAGTGACAATTCAGCCCTCTCTCACTTAAATGCCTAGAGTCATACAGCTAATTAATATCTGAGGCTGGATTTGAATTCAGGTCTCAATTCCAGTCGCACTCTGCTCTAACCTCACCTCTTTCTGCTGGGCAGTCACTTAATCTTGCAAGGCTTTACTTCTCTCAACTGAAAAAGGAGGTGCTAAATAACCTGTAAGATTCCTTCCATCTTAACCCATGATTTAGGACTCCCCTGGCCCCTGTAAGAATTAATTTCAGAGTATCTTATCCGGTTGACGACAGTACAGGTATTAAGGTAGGGGGTGGATAGGCCTGAAGCTCACGGTTTGCTGGGGGCAGGACTGAAGGCCCATTTAGCTCTCTTAAAGAATCTGCCTCCTATGGGCTCTGACCCAGCTAACGAGGAAAGAGGTGAAGATGGAGTTGTCTCTGCTGTGAAGAGCTGGGGAAGGGCGGGGCCAGAGGAATTGTAGAGATCGCTGCCTGGGGCAATTGTTGCTAACAGTGCTGAGGCTTCTGGTAAGTCTGTTCTCCAGGGACAGTGCTGCTGGAGCTCTGCTTTCTCTGTTCTGTGGCTCAGCCTTGTTCTTGCTGCGGCATCCCTAGTTAGAAGCATGGTTTTGTTTTCTCCCTGCTGGGGCAGTTAGAACCACAGGCTCTGAATATCATGAGGGAAGAGACTTTGTCTAGCTGAACCCTCTCAATTTAAAAATGGAGGAAGTGAGACCCTAGGGGAAACAAACCAAGTATCATCTGGAAAGTGTCTTAGAGTTTACCTCCCACACTTTTTTTTTAACAGATAAGGAAACTGAGGCATGGAGAGATTAAGTGACTTCTCTAGGATCCCACAACTACTAGATATCTGTGGTAGGATTTGAATCCAGGACTTAATTCCTAAGCCCAGAGTTTTAGGGTCAGCTAGGTGTAAAGTGGATAGAGAGCTAGGCCTGAAGTTAGGAAGACTCATCTTCCTGAGTTCAAATCTGGCCTCAGATACTCACTGTGTGACCCTGGACAAGTCACTTCACCCTGTTTGCCTTAGTTTCCTCATCTGTAAAATGAACTGGAGAAGGAAATGGCAAACTGCTCCAGTATCTTTGTTAAGAAAACCCCAAATGGGGTCATGAAGAGTCGGACATAACTGAAAAAAAAAAAAAACAGCTGAACAGTGAGGAGCCCTCTCCTGATGTGCGCCAGGTCACCCAGTGAGTTAGAACAGGAAGCACTAGATCCCAGCTGTCTCCTGAGGCAGCTGCTGGGGTTTCAGTTCTTAGAGGCCAATCAGGACTGGCAGCAAGAGCCCTATTCTTCACTCCTTGCTGTGATTTGGAAGCTTCCCAGGTCAAAATGCTCTGGCATTTCTAAACTCCCTGCCCCAATCATTTTCTCCCCCCTCCCTCCCAACCTGATAGTAAATATTATAATCCAGTTTAGTGGGTGTGGGATCTGTCTCCAGTTTTCTTCCTGTATTTTGAGCCACTTGGATTTGGGAGTGGGCTTGCTGCAACCTTGTGGGGTAGGGTGGGTGGGTGGGGGCCAGGAGGGGGGCAGGAGCTTGTTGCCTAGCAATGTAATTAATGGGTAGGGCTTTAGCTCCTCTTGGCTGACAGGGTAGGGGGTAGGATGGGACGTGGCCATCGTAAATATTTTATCATGGATAACCTGTAAGGACCTGTGTGGGCACGTTTCTTGAAGTCTTGGAGGATCCTCTGACTTGTGCTCTCTTCCTGTCTCTGCTGTTTTCTCTCTTTCTTTTCTATCTCTGTCAGTTATTTTCAATTTGTGACTGACTCTGCCTGTCCCCATCCTTGGGAAGGTTCCTCTACAAAGTCAGGCTATAAAGTTTGGGGACCACCTTTGGAAGCCTTGTCTCTGTGGCGCTGGGGGCTCACTTTGTTACGGGAATTGAAGTGGAGATGAGTCTCAGTCTGAAGGAGAAATAGCTGAGACAATTGGTTGGGAGCTCTCCAGATAAGGAGTGGGATGCCAGGGCTGCCCCTAATCCTTTTCTGCTGCAACAAAATTCTTTTTTTTTTTTTTGGTGAGGCAATTGGGGTTAAGTGACTTGTTTAGGGTCACGCAACTAGTAAGTGTCAATTGTCTGAGGCTGGATTTGAATTCAGGTACTCCTGAATCCAGGGCCGGTGCTTTATCCACTGCGCCCCTGCAACAAAATTCTTAAATTAAGAAGTAGAAAGAATATGTGCAGGGATTAGGAGTTCAGGGCTGACAGGGATATTCTGATCTCTGGTTTCTGTCTCCTCATCTGTAAAGTGAATTAGATGGTAGAGCTAGAAGGGGCCATTATTAAGATGAGGAAATGAAGGTTTTGAGAAATGAAATGATTTGCTCAGGGTCACACAGCTGGCAAATATTTGATTCAGGATTTGAACCCAGGTCTTTCTGCCTTTTAAATCCAGTGTTCTCTCCACTTTGCCAGGCTGCCCCTCTCTCTAAAATCCCTAACCGGCTTTTAAACCTCGTGATTCCAACATTATCTACTGTATTAATAGAAGAGGAGAAGAGAAAGGGGAAAGGTCCCTCCTTCACTGTTGCCATCTTAAGTGCTTCTAGAAGCAAGATCTACCCTTTCCAAACTTGGAAGTATGTTTTTATTTCATTGTTAAAGACATGCTCCAACTGCCTGATTGTTTTGGTATGGGTGGTCTTTTTAATGTTATAAACATTTTTATTGATCGTTTTGGGTTCCAATCTTTACCCCCCACCCCTTTCCTTCCCTCCCCTCCCACATATGGGCCACATATGTATGATAGATGGTCTTTTTTGTGAGTTACAGTGACTGAAAAATTTACCAGTAGGAATTGGGATTGGACCTATGATTTCATTGATATGGAGACTTCCTAGATGGGGAAACTCCCTTTACCAAAACAGGTTGGTACTTTCCTTGCAATTTAGACTCCTAAATAGCCTTCTGGAGCAGAGAGATTAAGTGATTTGCCCAGGATCACAGAGCCACTATGTGTCAGAGGTGGGGCTTAGCCAGGTCTTTAGGACTCCAAGGTTGTATCTCTAGCCTCCATCAGCACATTTATATATTACAGATATTATAAAGCACTTTGGTCTGTATCATGTCCTTCCATGAGAAGGGTCACCCACCTCTGTTTTATACCTAGGGGAACAGGGGCTCAGGGAGGTTAGGGTACTTGCCCGAGGGCCTTTAGTGGCAAAATTGTGATTAGATTGGAGGATCCTTGAGGGCAGGCACCATACCTAAACATCTTGCTTCTTGGGAAGGTAAAAATTGGATTGTATGGAGGATGCCACTCAGCTAATGTGGACCCCATTGTGACCTGTCTTATCTTGCCCATTCTTTTTTTTTTTTTTTAGTGAGGCAATTGGGGTTAAGTGACTTGCCCAGGGTCACATAGCTAGTAAGTGTTAAGTGTCTGAGGCTCGATTTGAACTCAGGTACTCCTGACTCCAGGGCCAGTGCTCTATCCACTGCGCCACCTAACTGCCCCTTATCTTGCCCATTCTTGATTCCAGAATATACCCAGCCCAGGCTCTGCCAGGCTCCTCCCCAAAGTGGTAGGCTTCCCTTGCCCCTTTATTCCTGTACTGTGCCTCTAGGTCTGCCTGAGCAAGTCCCCAGCCTTCAGTTTCCCCATCTCTAAAATGAAGATGTTGGATTAGATGGCCTCTATCTCCCAGCTCTGAATCCAGTCTGGTATTCTGTCTCTCTTGTGGTTCAATGGCAGGCTTGAGAAGTAAAAGGAATTTAATGAGAGAATAGCAAGCCCAGCAGAGGAATGCCCCTTGGCTGAGAAGAGCCTTGAGTCTGTTCTTGATTGTGGTTATAAGGAAGACAGGATTGTAAAATCCACCTCTTTGGACAGCTGACTCTAGAGGAGAAAGAGAAGCATTAAGACCCACGCAGAAGCCAATGTGTGTTCATTAAAAGGCATTAGAGTCATGCTGAGCAGCCTATCTGTGCCTCTGCAGCCTGTACTTCCTGAGAAGGGAATGACTGTGCTCTGTCTCTTCTTGCCTTCTCTGTACCTCAGAGACTGCATCTGGAAATCCAGCCAGCTGATTCTCAGTCTCATTCTAGGATTGGGGTGGCCAAGGGGACTCATGAGGACTTTGGGCACATGGACACTTATGGATGGCCCTTGTCTTGGGCCACAGTTTTACCAAGAGCCAGGACTGACTGGTAAGGGCATAACAAGGCTGGTTTACCTCACCCTTTGGGACCTGGTGAGAGTCTTAGAGAGAGGGTGTTTTAGGAATAGTTAGGGCCCTTGGGACTGGGGGATTTGGAAGAGGAGGAGAGGGGAAGCTGGCCTAACCTGAGCAAGGAGAGGAAGGGAGAAGGAGTTGGCCCTGCCATCCTCAGGCAAAAAGATATCTGCAGGGGGATACCAGGAGGCCAGGTGGTAGGGTGATGTCTGCCTTTTGTAATCAAAGCAAGCTGGGCTTCATAGATCATAGATTTCAAGCTGGAAGGGACCAACCCCTTCATTTTACAGATGAAAAAACTGACGCTAGGAGGTAAAGTGATTTGTCCAGGGTAATGCAGCTATGAAAAATAGCTAGCTAACATTTTTATTGTCCTTCTCTGCAAAGTACTTTATGTATCTTATTTGATCCTCACAACAATAACACATGATATAGGTGTTATTAAGTTCCTCATTTATAGATGAGGAAACTGAGGCTCAGGAAGATTAAGTGACTTGTTCAGGGTCACACAACTAGTAAGTGGGTTGAGATTTGCACTCTCATCTTTCTAACTCCAAATCCAACTTGCTATCCACTAAGACGCCCTGCCTCGATCATATAGCTCACATTTATGTCACCTCTCGAGGGTTTACAGGATGCTTTCTTTTCTTTTTTTTTTTTTGGTCGGACAATGAGGGTTAAGTGACTTGCCCAAGGTCACATAGCTAGTAAGTGTCAAGTGGCTGAAGCTGGATTTGAACTCAGGACCTCCTGACTCCAGGGCTGGTGCTCTATCCACTGCACCACCTAGCTGCCCCCCTACATGATGCTTTCTAAACAACAGTTTTGTGAGAAAGGCAATGTTAGCATGTTTAGTTAAATGATTCATGGCTAGTAAATGGCAAAGCTGGGATCTGAACCTAAATCTCTTGGGGTCGACTAGATTGTTTCACCCCACTAAAATGCTTCCTGCATTGTACCTATCTTTGCATCTCTACTGCCTTTGCTTTGGGGGAAATAAGTGGTAGCTGGTTAAGTCTGTTATCTATTTGCAGACTTGGAGTGTTATCTATGGTAAGATCTAAATCCATATCTAGTGATTGGGGTGTGCTCCAGCAATGTTGGTGAATACACATTTCTTTGAAGGTGGTGAAAAGACCTGTGAAACAAGGATTATGTGCCTTGTCCCAGTTCCCAAGTGTCCAGTCCAGGTTCAGCCACTAATTTTCTGTGTGACCTTGGGTAAATGATGTTAACTCTCTGTGTCTTACTTTCCTATTCTGCCAAAGAAGAGATTCAACTCTAATGGAGACTGGGCTCTTCAGTTCCCTGAATTCTCTGCTCCCAATCCTCCTCACTGCCATAAGAGCCTTCTTTGGAGGTACCTCATCTGCACCTCCCATGGCTCCCACTCTGAGCTGCTTCCACAGTCAGGGAGATGAGGTATTTTACTTTAGGGAAATGGATATCAGACTCACCATTTATACTGTGCTCCTGGGACTGTCTGTCTCATAAGTTCCTTGGCAGACAAAAGCTCCTTGAAAGAGAGAGGAGGAAACACTGAGAATGAAGCCTCTAGGAGAAGTTGATGGGGAGAAGTAAGTGGCTCCAGTCAGCTGAAGGAGCTTCCAGCTGCCTTTGACACTGGATCCTTCCTGGAGAGAATGTATATTCTGGGACCTGACCTAGGAGCTGAATGTGGGCAAGGAGAGTTTAGCTCTCCACTACCTCTCACCTCCCTGGTGGTGGCTGTGTTGGGATGTCATCCAGCCACTCGGTGCTTCCCCTACTGTTTCCCTTCTCTGAGAGCTAAGTGAGATAGAATAAAAAGAACCAGCATTTGTATAATGCTTTGAGATTTTCAAAAGCACTTTTCATACATTATCTCATCAACCCTGGGAGGTAGGTGCTGTTATTATCCTTTTTTACAGGGGAGGAAACTAAAGTAGACAGGTTTATGTGCACGTTAAGTCTGGGGTCACATAGCTAGTTAGTATCTGAGGTGGAAAGTGAGCTCAGGTCTTGCTGAATCCGAGGTCAGCATTCTCTCCACTATATGCCACCCAGCTGAGATGGTCAGTTCTCAGTTTTCTCAATGTGAATTTAAAATCATGATTATCTAGCCCAGCCTATGTAAGAGAATCCAAATAACGATGGCCTCAGAGGTAAATGGAAAGATAAATGATGGATACAAGGATGTGGCCACAGGTTACCAATGACTGGACTTAAGAATTGATATCGTATGGATGATGGGAAAGGAGGCGGTTGGTTATGTAGCAAGAATAAAAAAGGAGGGGCGGCTAGGTGGTGCAGTGGATAAAGCACCGGCCCTGGATTCAGGAGTACCTGAGTTCAAATCCGGCCTCAGACACTTGACACTTACTAGCTGTGTGACCCTGGGCAAGTCACTTAACCCCCATTGCCCCGCAAAAAAAAAAAAAAAAAAAAAAAAAAGAATAAAAAAGGACACAATGTGGATAGCCTGAGTGTTGTTTTGATACTTTAAAGAACAGAAGACTTCCAGTGAGTTGGATGGATTTTCCATGGAGGATTCGTGAAAAGACATGGCTAGAACACTGGATGAGGTATACATAGAGAGTGTTGGACTTGGGCCAAGGAAGACTTGAATTCAAATTCCACCTCGGCTACTTATAGGTTGTATGAATCTCATTAAGTCGTTTAACCTTTCTGAGTGTCAGCTTCTTCATCTGTAAAAAGGGGAGGGAAGGGAGTGGACGTGGTCATCTCTAAGGTCCCTTCTAGTTCTAAATGTATGATCCTGTGACCAATCACCTCAAAGTTGTTTCTGTCTGGTTTGGAATGCATTTTGTGAATTTTGGGGAGCAACAGATTTATCTTAATAAAGGTAAAGGTTGACTTCAGGCATTAAATATCTAGCACACAGTAAGTGCTTAAGGAATACATTTTGTTCATTCATTTATTCAAAACAGTTCTCATTTCCAGAGCACATTCCAACTGTAACCATGCCCTAGACAGGTTTTTGGGTTGATGATCTTAACAGTGTGAGTCATCAGCATGGAGACTGTGATTGAACGAATTCTTAGACGTCTAAGAGCTCAATCACCAAAAGAGAGAGTATAAAGAAAGATAAAGGAAAAGATAGCTCAGGACAGAGCCTCAGCTCACATAGAGTTAGTAGATAGGAAATGGATAATGAATGAGCAAGTAGACTGGGATGGGGAGGTAGGACAATTAAGAAAGAAGAGTGTAATTAAAAACAGTAAGAGGAAAGTATCTGGGAAGAGAGGATGGTCAAAAGTGCCGGATGCTGATGCTGCAGAGAGGTCAAGAAGGCTAGAAATTTTGAAGAAGCCATGGTATCTGGAAAAAGAAGAGATAATGATCTCTTATTTGGAGAAAGCAGTTTCATGTGAGCAATGGATTCAGAAACCAGTTTGCAGAGGCTTAAGAAGTGAGTTAGAGGATGTGAAGGAAAAATCCATCCTCTTCTCAATAACTCTCAGGAACTCAGCAGCGAGGTGACAAAGGCTTTATTTTCTTCTCATGAGAAGGAGGCACCCTAGTGTGCAGCTAGTGGGTGCCCAGAAAGGGGGCTCGCAGGCCCTGTTTTATACCCTAGTCCCTAATGCGAATGGACCCTCCCCTTCTTCATCAATGGTCCAATTATTCAAGGGTTACAATCTATTCGCAAAAACTAGCTAATCAGAACACAGTATTCCCACCCCTCTTCCTTGTATGGGCATGGGCATAACTCAGGAGTGGACCTTATACTTCCTTATATGGACACAACTCTGGAGAGGACCTTATTGAGACCAGGGCTCCTTGAACCATGTGACCTTGCTAACCTAAACTGGAGGAGGGGATCTGAGACCTTTGTTCTACAAACAGGTCAGGGGGAGTATGGCTGACTGTTATATCCACATTGAGAGGAGACAACTACTCATTTCTCACAGAGGAGATGAAGAGAAGGCACTGATTGTGGAAGGCTTTTTCAAGTTTAGCTGAGAAAATGAGAAACAGGACAATAGTTATCAAGAATGTTAGGTTTTGGATAGAGCACCGGCCCTGGAGTCAGGAGTACCTGAGTTCAAATCCAGCCTCAGACACTTGATACTTACTAGCTGTGTGACCCTGGGCAAGTCACTTAACCCCAATTGCCTCACTTTAAAAAAAAAAAAAGAATGGTAGGTTTTAATGAGGTTGTTGGTTCTCCCCTCCACCCCCATTTGTTTTGTTTTATGGCTGGAAAAGTCTTGGCAAATTTGTAGATAGCAAGAAAATAACACATATAAGGAGAGACTAAAGATGGGGGTAATTATAGTAGGGGCAATATAATCTAGATGAGATTAGGTTTGTAAAGGAATTGACCTTCATGAGAAGAAGGGCCAGTTCTTCATCAAAGGTCTTGGCTTGTTATTGTTAACCTGAAAAGTGAATGAAACAATCAATACAGGAGAAATAAGGTCTTTAATTGGGGCAGAGCAAATTGTGGTTATCACTATGATCACTGGACAAAGTAGGTCAGCCCTCTGAAAAGCAGACTGGGAAAGTCCCTAAGCTCTGTCATTGGGCAGAGCATGTGACAATTAAGGCCTGGGCTATACCTTATCTCCTAGGAATAGGTAAATGGTGGATCCTTTCCCTGCCCAAACTTCGCCAACACACATCTCTAAGAGGCACACAAGGATAATTTCTTGGCTAAGAGGGGTTGGAGGGTAGTGGCAAGACAGGAAAACTCTGGGGGACTAGCCCAGTCAGAAGTGACTGGGTTCTTGTTGGCATTCTGAACATATGCTCTGTGTGTGTGTGTGTGTGTGTGTGTGTGTGTGCACGCAAGCACACACACACAAGGGGCAATGGGGGTTAAATAACTTTCCCAGGTTCACACAGCTAGTAAGTAGTGTCAAGTGTCTGAGGCCAGATTTGAACTCAGGTCCTCCTGAATCCAGGGCAGTGCTTTATCCACTGAGCCACCTAGCTGCCCCCTGTTGGCATTCTTGAAGCTGGTGTCCCATTGGAGGCGTGAACCCTAGAGGCAGCCCTATTCATTTCATACTTGGTTGGCAGTAATAGAGGAAGGGAAGGAACTTAGCCCAAAACAGGATGTCTTTTTTTTTTTTCTGGGCAATGAGGGTTAAGTGACTTGCCCAGGGTTACACAGCTAGTAAGCGTCAAGTCTCTGAGGCCAGATTTGAACTCAGGTCCTCCTGACTCCAGGGCCAGTGCTCTATCTACTGCGCCGCCTAGCTGCTCCCCCCAAAACAGGATGTCTTAAGGAAGGATGGGGAAAAAAAGAAAAGAAGGACCTAGTTAATCAGATAGAAGTGCTGATGGTATGGGAGTGGGGTGAAGGTTTGCTAGTTATTCTCACCTCTTTTTTTTTAAAAATTTTTTTCTTGGTAGTATTTTATTTATTTTTGACAGTTTTATTCCCACAATTGTTTTTGGATAAGGGGCAATTGTGGCTGTGTATATGTGGGGAGAACCTTGGACTTCCAATAGCAGAATATGGTTTCCTAATTTTTTAAAGAAAATTGAATTTGTGGGGCACCTAGGGGTCACAGTGGATAGAGCACCAACCCCAGGAGTCAGGAGGACCTGAGTTCAAATCTGACCTCAGACACTTGACACTTATTAGCTGTGTGACCCTGGGCAAGTCACTTAACCCTCATTGCCGGGCGGGGGGGGGGGGGGAAGGAAAATTGAATTTGTGATTTCATTGGGGGTAGGAAACTCCTAGCAAGAATATTCCTATTACCAGTGAAGACTTGTACTTGCCTCTGCAATTTACATTCTTAGAGAGTTGTGTGGGGCAATAAGGTTAAGTCATTTCGGGCAGCTAAGTGGAACAGTGGGTAGAGTATTGGGCCTGAAGTCAGGAAGACCAGAATTCAAATCTAGCCTCAGATACTTAGTAGCTGTGTGACCATGGGCAAGTCACTTAACCCTGTTTGCCTCAGTTTCCTCAAGTATAAAATGGGAATAATAACACCACCTACTTCTCAGGCTTGTTGTAAGGATCAAACAAGATAATAATTTTAAAGTGCTTAGCACAGTGCCTGGAGCATAGTAAGCACTATATAAATATTATTTGCCCAGGGTCATACAAGCTTGTCTGTTAGGTGCATTCCTTATGTAATACTACTTATGTATAGGTATTACTGTTCTTAGATAATAAAATGCTTCTTGGGTGGGTAGGTGGATGGATGTTTGCCTCAGGAGTCAGAAAAGAAGGAAAGAATGGTAGAAATGTTGGTGATTTTGGCCTGGAGTCTTTGGAAGCTTCTCTAAACAGATGCTGTTCATCATTCCTGAATAGTATTATAGGCATGTATAACTCAGAGCTGAGAACTAGAAGGTGAGCTAGGGGACAGCAAGAGGAAGAGTGGTCTAGTTGGAACTGGGTTCAGGTTAGGTAAAGTAAACTAAATCTTCTAGAAGAGGCATCAAAGTGGCATAGTGGATTTAGGGTCATACTAGGCCTAGAGTTAGGAAGACCTGAGTTCAAATTTGACCCCAGACACCTTGGTAGCTGGGTGACCCTTGAAAGTCATTTAACTTCTTTCTGCCTCAGTTTTCTGAACTGTAAAGTGAGGATAAAAATAGTATCTATCTCCCAGCATTGTTGTGAGGATCAAATCAGCTAATATTTGTAAAGAGTATAGCACAGTGTCCTGGGCACCTGGTAGGCACTTAATAAATGCTTATTAACCCTCCCAGAGGAGTGATTTTTTTCAAACCGAGTTTCTGGAGACCCTTATGCTCTACTTATCAACCAGGCTTTCTTTGAGGAAAGGGGGAGGGGGGAGAATGGGAAAATAAGTTTTTTTTAATTATAAAAGTATTTTATTATTTTTCAGTTACATGTAGAGATAGTTTTCAACATTTGTTTTTTTTTTTTTGGTTTGGGTTTTGGTTTTTGTTTTAGTGAGGCAATTGGGGTTAAGTGACTTGCCCAGGGTCACACAGCTAGTGAGCGTTAAGTGTCTGAGGCCGGATTTGAACTCAGGTACTCCTGACTCCAGGGCCGGTGCTCTATCCACTGCGCCATCTAGCTGCCTCTCAACATTTGTTTTTATAAGATTCCTAGTTTCAGATTTTTCTCCCTCCCTCCCCTCCCTTCTCCCATCACCAAGACAGCAAGTAATCTGATATAGGTTATATATATATATATATATATATATATATATATCTCATAACATTAAACATATTTCTGCATTAGTCATATTATAAGAGAGGAATCAGAGCAAAAAGGAAAAACCTCAAAAAAGAAAAACAACAGCACCCAAAACAAGAAATAGTATAGTTCAATTTACATCCATATTTCACAGTTCTTTTTTTTTTTTTCCTGGATTTGGAGAGTCTTTTCCATCATGAGTCCTTTGGAACTATCTTGTACCATTTGTATTGCTGAGAAGAATCAAATCTATCACAGTTGATCAACACACAATGTTGTTGATTCTGTGTACAATGTTCTGGTTCTGCTTGTCTCACTCATCATCAGTTCATGCAAGTCCTTCCAGGTTTCTCGGAAATCAGCCTGCTCATCATTTCTTTCTTTTTTTTTTCTGATAAAAGTATTTTATTTTTTTCTAGTTACATGTAAAGATAGTTCTCAACATTTGTTTATACAAGTTTTCCAATTTCAGATTTTTCTCCCTCCCTCCCCTCTCTCCCCCCTCCCCTAGACAGCAGGTAATCTGATATAGGTTATATATATAATAACATCAAACATATTTCTGCATTAGCCATGTTATAAGAGAAGAATCAGAGCAATGAGGAAAAACCTCAAAATAGAGAGACAACAGCACCAAAACCAAAAGAAATAGTATGGTTCAATCAGCATCTATACTCCACAGTTTTTTTTTTTTTTGGATTTGGAGATCCCCTTCCATCATGAGTCCCCTGGAACTCTCCTGTACCATTGCATTGGTGAGAAGAATCTAGTCCATCACAGTTGATCAACACACAATGTTGATGATACTATGTATGATGTTCTTCTGGTTCTGCTCATCTCACTCATCATCAGTTCATGCAAGTCCTTCCAGGTTTCTCTGAACTCCTCCTGCTCATTGTTTCTTACAGTACAATAGAATCCCATTACATTCATATACCACAACTTGTTCAGCCATTCCCCAATTGATGGACAGCCCCTCAGTTTCCAATTCCTTGCCACCACAAAAAGATCTGCTATAAATATTTTTGTACAAATAGGTCTTTTCCTCTTTTGGGATGTCTTTGGGATATAAACCTAGCAGTGGTATTGCTGGATCAAAGGGTTTGCACAGTTTTATAGTACTTTGGGCATAGTTCTAAATTGCTCCCCAGAATGGTTGGATCAGTTCACAACTCCACCCACGACTCAGTTTTCCAGTATTTCCTCTGTTTGACATTTTCATTTTTTGTCATATTAGCCAATCTGATAGGTGTGAGGTGGTGCCTTAGAGTTATTTTAATTTGCATTTCTGTGATCAGTAGTGATTTAGAGCATTTTAAAAATAAATAGCTTTAAATAGACTATAAATAGCTTTGATTTCTTTGTCTAAAAACTGCCTGTTCATATCCTTTGACCATTTATCAATTGGGGGATGACTTAATGAGGCCTTTATCAGAGATACTTGTTGCAAAAATTCTTTCTTAGTTTTTATATCTTCTTTCATCCTAAATTCTTCCCTTGTCCATAAATCTGACAGATTTGCTCTCTTACAAATTGAATCTTTTTTGAGCAGAACTGCATGGGGTCAGACTGATACACCTTTGTTAATATAGAATATGGATGTTGGTCCTGTCCCCTAATGCCAGTGTCATAAGGGAATGCCATTGTCAATGTATCCCTGTGGAGAAAGGATGAGATCTGCAGTGAGGCTGTGTTGGGTTTGTAATGGGAGGGCCTGGCTTCAAATCCTTGCTCTTCCATTTCCTACTCATGTGACTTCCTTGCTCATCCTTGGTTTCCTCATTTGTAGAGTGAGGAGATTAAGGCTAGGTGACCTTTAAGTTAAGTGACTTTCTATTCTAAATCTCTAATCCTCTATTGAGAAGAATATTTCCCTTTGAGTTCCTGTGATGTTACTGCTGCTGAATAAATCTTTCACAACACAGAAATTATAGAGCTAAAAAACCTGTTTTGTTATGCTTAAGCTAAGGATTTAGAAAAATAACCCTGAACAAAAATTGGAGTTTCTGACAAAGCCTCTATAGAAAAAAATTATGGCAGAGAGGGAAATACTTTTGATGTGGGATGAAATTTGGGTCAAATTGATTGTGAATCGTCCCAAAAGAATTACAAGACTCAGTGACTCAGTTTCCCAAGTTTTATTGCAATACTGTGAGTGACCACAGGGAGAGAACCAGAAAAGTGGAAAGGTATCTCTCAAATAAGGAAAGATAGTTATATTTATAGTATGGATAAATTGATTATCAATCTCATAATAATCTCCATTTTAGGGAGGTACAGGGGAGGGCCTATCCTAATTTGGAGTTACTGGGGTCCTAAGACAACCCCTGAGGTGGGTACCTTTTTCTGTGGAGGTGTGTTTTTGGGGTTTACCCATCATAAGGGGAATCTGGGGACAAATTTGGCTTTTTCTGCGCATGTCTCTTTCTGATTCTCATGCTTAGTTTCAAAACATCTTCATTTATCATTTATTCCTAGTTTGAGTTTCTATAGCCTGTCAATGTATCATTGTTATATTCTAAGGTCTTCATGGCCTACCTCCCTAAGTTCCCGTTATAGGTACTGATTTATGTGGGTAAGAGAATTTAGCATCCTGACTTGTAAGTTATCCATTAACTGGGGTCTGAATCCCTCTTAGAGCTCATATCTGAATTAGAACTTGGGTCTTAGGTTTTTCTGTTAACGCCTTTTTTGCCTTCTATATCACTTTTACATATAACAATCTTTATGGCCTATTAGACATAAAAATCAAAATAAGCCTCATCAAACAGATTCATTATCTCATGGTTCCTTCGATTAAGATTGGAGTTAGAACAGATTAGCAGACTAAGTTACAGATTTAAACATTGAGTTTGCAAAATCCCACACTTATAAAACTGTGTCAGGGAAAGCTTTTCACCAATAGAACAAGCCAAATTACTTGGAAAGTTTTGACTCCTTTGTTGGCCTCCTATCTGAGAAATGTTTGAGACCTTAAGTAAATTTTTACATTCCATGGGACAGGTTTCAGCCCTTTCAATAATCCTAACTAGGAAAAATGACCCTGATAACCAGTAATAAAAAAAGGAAATCAAAAATTCTCATAATACCTACGAGCTTCTGGTCTGAATTTGAAGCTTAGCTTTTCTGCTTTATCCTGGCTGTTTGACCTTGGTTAAATTATTTAAGTGCTCAGTTTTTTCCTCTGGAAAATGAAAGGGATTGGATTATAGAGTGTCTAAAATCCTTTCCTAAAAGACCCAAATACTGTGACCCTAAGGCACCAGATTTCAAAACACACTAATCCTGGGTCTGAGATAGGGGCTAGCTAACTCAGTGAAACTCTGGAGTTTAGGATCCAGCAGTCCCTACTGATCTGTACCCAGCTGTTTGTCATCTCAATTGGTCCCTTACTGCAGCTAGACAACCCTTTTGCTACTACTCCCTAATTGATTCCCTGGCTCACTCCCCATAACAGCCACTCCAAACCTAAAGGAAGGCTTTACTAACAGAACCTCCTTACCCCACCCTTCGCTGAGATTCTTGCTTCTCAAACTTTATGAGAGAGAGAGAGAGAGAGAGAGAGAGAGAGAGAGAGAGAGAGAGAGAGAGAGAGAGAGAGAGAGAGAGACTATTCCCTGAGAACTCTCTTCCCTCCTCCTCATAGTGCAACCTTTTGAAATCATCACCCACCATTTTTTCCTTTACTCCAGTCTTTGATGAAGAGAAGGATCTTCTCACCAAGGGCAACCCCTCTATGTACACCCTCAGTCCCATCTGTCTTCTTTAGCAGATTGCCTCCACTCTTCTTCCCACTCTCTAATCTTCAGTTATTTCCCTAGTAACTACAAAGACTCATCTCCTCCATCCTTAAGAAACACTTGCTAGATCTTACTATTCCCCATTACTGTTGTCCTACAACAACCTCTTTTTCTCATCTACACTTGAGAAAAGTTAGCCATAGTCAGTGTGGATTCCACTTCATCTTCTTTCACTCAACCCTCTTGCATTCTGGCTTCTGATTTCATCACTGAACTGAAACTGCTCTCTCCATAGTTGATATGCAGTTGGGACATATGAAGGAATTTGGGACTATTAAAGGTTGTTTTTTTTTTTCCGGGTCAATGAGGGTTAAGTGACTTGCCCAGGGTCACACAGTAAGTGTTAAGTGTCTGAGGCTGGATTTGAACTCAGGTCCTCCTGAATCTAGGGCCAGTGGTTTATCCACTAAACCATGAAAGAAATCCTTGGACTTCTCATGGGGAGAAAGGCATGACAGAGGTAATTCTGAGATACCAGTCTCCTTGAGCAGGAGACAGGCAGGTACTTTTATAGAGGACGGATGGGGGTGACCATCTGACTGTGGAAAGTTCCCTTAGTGAGGGAGGACCATCCCCCACTGGTGGTGGCTGGAGGAGTTGGTGAGGGGTGGCAGCAGATCTCTCAAGCCGGCTCTCTCCTCAGGACACAAAGGCAGCAGCCACACCCAAATTTATCTCCCCCAGGTTGAGGGAGACTAGAATGAAGGGTGGAGGTCCTGGAGCTAGCTCAGTCTGATCTGGTTCCACTTATCTCTTTAGGTGTGTCTGTCCTTTGGATTAGCTTCTCAAGGAGAAGGTTCCTTGATGTACCCCAGAGAACTTCTGGGGTGCTCTGGGCCCATAACACCATTGGTCACCCCATCTATAAAAGCTCTTGCCTTTCTTCTGTTTAAGGAGATAGGTATCTCAGAGAATCATACCTACAAACCATCTCCCCTCGAGAGAAGTGGTTCCTTTCTCCAGTGCCTAAATAAAAGAGATTTAATGTAATCTAATTGGATTTGTGGGGGAGAGGGTGTTTCATTCATTCATTCATTTATTTATTTATTTTTAGTGAGGCAATTGGGGTTAAGTGACTTGCCCAAGGTCACACAGCTAGTAAGTGTTAAGTGTCTGAGCCCGGATATGAACTCAGGTACTCCTGACTCCAGGGCCAGTGCTCTATCCACTGAGCCACCTAGCTGCCCCTGAGGGTGTTATTTTTTAAAGAGGAATACTGAAGGGCCCTCACCCCTGTGACACCAATCATTTCTTATTTGCCAAATCCAACAGCTTCTCACCCTCAATCTTCCTGAGATCTCTGCAATCACCCTCTCTTTCTGGATCCTTTCTCTCCTTGGAGTTTCTTATAACCCTGCTTGTTTCTTCTGACTCCCCTTCCCAGTTATCTTTGCTCATTCATTATCTGCAGCATGTCAACTAACTGAGTATACCCAAGGCGCTGTCTTGAACTCTCTTTTCTCCCTCTACTCTCTCTCAGTGATTGACTGTATCAACTTCTAGCAGTTTGATCACTATGTCTATACTAGATATATAATCAGCTCTAGTCTCTTTCCTGAGCACCAGTTCAGTGGTACCGATTGCCCATTATACAATTCCAACCAGATGTCTCACAGGCATCTCAAACTTATGTCTGTTAACCTGGAAATTAAGGAAACAATCAATATAGGAGAAAATAAGGTCTTTGCAGAGGAACTATAGTTCCTGGTACTGCAAAGCTAGAAGATAGGAATACCCAAAGATGGGAACCTAGGACAGGGTTTTTATGGGGTAACCGAACAAAAGGAAACCAAAAGACTGCTCCAGAGTCCTACAGAAACTACTAAACTACTTAATGTAAATGAACGTTTGACAAAAGAAACTATAGAACTGCTTCTGAGTTAAGTATAGGTGCTACTTAACTCTAAATAGAAACTACTCAATGTAGGTGGACTCTTTTATATAATAACATAAAGTCCAGGAAGAAAGGTGGTGGTGGTGGGGGTTTTGCTTGGGGGAAGGACCATAAATTGATCAAGAGTCTGGTAATGACAAAGACCAGTCAGCCCCAGGCAATTCACCCCCCTGGGTAGGGAATCAGTCAGTTCTCAGTAAATTTGCAGTTATCTCGTCCAAAACAGAATTTATTTCTTCCCCCTCAAGCCACCCATTTTGTGAACTGACCTATTTTTATCTAGGACACCCTGGTCACTGAGGTTCATTACCTGGCAATTATCCTCAACTCCTCACTCTTGTTCACCTCCCAAATCCAATGAGCTGCTCTGTTGTTTCTATCTCCATGATAAATATCACCTATATCCCGAGCTCTCCATTCATACAGTCACAGCCCTAGTTCATGCCCTCATAACCTCTCCATTGGAATATTGCAAGAATCTCATATTCGATCTCCCTGCCTCAAGGCTTTCCTCACTCCAATCCATCTTCCACACTGTTACTAAAGTGATTTTTCTGAAGGGCCGGTTTGATCATATCACACTTGTTGTCCCTCCCCCACACCCCAGTCAATTAACTGTACAGGTTCCCTCTTGCCTCTAGGACAAGCACAAACTCTTGCTTGACCCAGTCACTTTCTACCTTTCTGGTCTTCTCATACATTACAATCCAGGCATACTGGCCCACTTGTTGTTTTGCACACATGACACTATCTTTTGGTTTTCTTCAAGATTCAACTCGTACCCCCCTATCTCCCATTCAGCTGCTAGTGCATTCACTTTTTAAATTACCTCATTCATTTTGTACACATTATATGTACTTAAATGTTGCATGTTGTCTCTGCCTTTAGAATGTAAGCTCCTTGAGGGTACAGGGATGGCTTAATTTTATCTTTGTATCTCTAGAACTTTGCAGAACGCTTGACACATAATAAGCCATTAATAAAATGCTCATTGACTGATGGCCTGGCAAGTGGGGAAGTGAAGTTGTTTAGCTAGCAAATCCGATTGCTTTGGAGGGTACCTTCCTGTATCTCCTGGGGTCTCAGGAGACTGACCTTCATCCCTGTTTGTCCCTCACCTCCCCACCAGGTTTGTTTGTGTACCAGGTGCTGTTCATCTTTGAACCAGAATGTCCTGTCAGCCCTACAGCTGCTGTTGAGACCGGCTGCTGTTGAGACGTTGTATCCTGGTCTCACACTGAGCTTTGCAACTTGATTATAGATTCTCATATAACGTCAAAACCACAGAAATCATCTTAACTCCACCTCCTTATTTTAAAGAGGATGAAACTGAGGCTCAGAGAGAGGGTAAGGAAGGGAAGTGATCCTTGGGTTTCGCTTAGAGTGTGAGAGCTAAGAGAAGAATGATTCAATAAATGTTTGTGGTTGTTCAGTCGTGTCTGACTTTTTGTGACCCTGTTTGGGGTTTTCATGGCAAAGATACTGGAGTGGTTTGCCATGTCCTTCTCCAGCTCATTTTTTTTTTTTAAAGTGAGGCAATTGGGGTTAAGTGACTTGCCCAGGGTCACACAGCTAGTAAGTGTCAAGTGTCTGAGGTCAGATTTGAGCTCAGGTCCTTCTGAATCCAGGGCCAGTGCTCTATTCACTTCACCACCTAGCTGCCCCTTCCAGCTCATTTTAAAACAAAGCCAAGTGACTTGCCCAGGGTCACACAGCTAGGAAGTATCTGGGATTAGATTTGAACTCAAGTCTTCCTGAATTGAGGGCTGGGCTCTATCCACTGTACCACCTAGCTGCCTGAATCAATGAATACAAGACATGAATATTTCTTCTTCCCTAGCCTTGCCCAGTAGAAAGAACAGCTGGACTGGTCTGGTATATTTGTCCCATATTGTTGCTCCTTTAAGAAGAGAGTCAGGGAGAAGGTCCCTGGTGGGGCACAGCTACTCATCCACATCCAGAATGCCCCCACAGTAAGTTTTGAATGGAAACCACAAAAATCATTCCTAGAATTGGGGATGAGGAAAATGTCTCAGAAGTCTGGCAAGGGAGGCAGCTAGGTGGTGCAGTGGATAAAGCACCGGCCCTGGATTCAGGAACACCTAAGTTCAAATCTGACCTCAGACACTTGACACTTACTAGCTGTGTGACCCTGGGCAAGTCACTTAACCCTCACTGCTCTGAGGGGAAAAAAAAAGAAGAAGTCAGGCAAGGCTCAGAACCAGAGCTCTTAGGCATTTGGGATTCTGATAGAGGATGGAACTAGTGGAGGGGGTTGTGGGGGAGAGGAAGGAGGAAGGAGCAGGTGGTTAGATCAGAAGATGAAAGCTACTCATTTCTGGCCCCAGCTGTGCAGCAATTAAAAGGTCTCAGGTCCTTTTACAAAGCTGGGAGCAAACCTTCAAGGGAACTTGTTTTCCTAAAGGTTAATTACTACTTAAAAGAGGTGGCTTCCCTCCCTATTTTTCTTGGGCTTGGCTGTCTGCACACAATGCAGCATCTCCCTGCAGGGGCCAGCAGGGGTGTTCTGGGCCTGGGGAGCAGTCCTAAGCCTGCCACTTTTGGCTTGTTTGGCTTTTTGGCATCACTAATGCTTCTGGGGCCAGTGGGGAAAGGGCCATTCCAATTCATATTTCAGAAATGCAGGAACATTGATGGAGGGAGGACATGCTGACAAAGCACCTGACTTTCCTGCATCCCCTTCTTTTTGTCCTGAGTTAGACAAGTTGTCAAAAGGAAAACAAATCCTCCCCTGGGAGTGCCCGCTGAGAGCAAGGCTGTGGGAGCAAAGGAACCCCATGCATACAGCAGGCATAGCTCAAAACTGGAGAGTGAAGAGATGGGAGCTGCAGGCCTAGCCCTTCAAGGTCTGATTGTGTGATTCTAGGGAAGTTATTTGTCCTAGCTGGATCTCAGTTTCCTCATCTACTAGGTGGAGATCATTTACTCTATCGATCTCACAGTGGCTGTTTGTAGGATCAAATGAGATGATTCAAATGAAAGCACCTTGGAAATTATAAGGCACTATTAAAATAATAATAATAATAATAATAACATGGTGATTATATGTTATTTATTATCATAATAATAACAATTATTATCATTACTATATGCTGCTCCCCTGGGATCCCTCCCAAAGTTGTTCCCTCCCCCCCCCCCCCATGGGACAATCTGGAACAGTAGCCAGAGGTCTTTCTACTATCTAAATTCCTGAAGTTAGGATGCTTTGTTCCCTGGGGACTTGGGGAGATCTGACCTATGCAAATGTTTATTAGAATACTCTAGATTTTAGGGGTAATGCTGAGGGTTATAGCCATGGACTTTCTTTATTCCTGGTCTTGCTGTAAGATTAGTCCAGCAGTGAAACAGGTGGCTGGAAACTTGTGGAATCTTCCTTTGGAGAGACAGAGAAATGGACCAGTTGACCTCCAGCATGGCAGTTCTCATGCCCTTCATCTCCCTGGCCCTGAATCCTCCCCTTATCCATCAGCTATGGAGGTGGGGGTGATTTTCAACAGCAGAATCCTTGTTTGTCTCCCCACCCCATGTCATCTTATGCTCGGTTTGCCTGGGTCATACCTAGTTTCTTCTATCTTTTTTTCCATGGAGCGGGCTTGTGCTCCCCTCCCCTAGCCTGCATCCCCTGCCAGATGCATTTGAAACCTTTCTTTCAGAAAATTGCTTTCTTTTATTTGAGGTCTTGCCATCATAGGTAATTGGCATCTTCTCCTGCTGCCTCGGTCTCTATTTTTATCAGCTGCTTGCACATTGACACATCTTCCCTCTGCCTCATTATCTTACTCAATTTCAGGCCTATTGCAGCTTTGAAGATTGGTTTGGAAGGTTAAACAACCTGCTAACCAGGAGATTCCCAGGGTAGGCTTGTCTTGGGCCCCAGAGGGTCAGATGCTATGGTCCTGGATCATCCCAAATCTTGGCTGCTTCTTTGACTTGGAACTCAGCAGCAGGTTTCCTAACTCTTAGTCCCCCAACTCCCAGCAGAAACCTAATGCTGCTGAGAGTGGAATAATAGGGATACCATCGGCTTCTTAAATCTAAGGTTGAAAAGGAGGTGGTCAGTTCAAAGTTATCAGCATTGTAGTAGGCCTTGCTTTCTGAATTTGGTTCTTCAATTAATCTTAATCATCAAGAATTTATCAAGTGCCTGTTTTGTTCCCAACATTGTGCTCAGGACTAGGAATACAAAGACAAAAGTGAAATAATCTCTGGTTGACCCCAAAGAATTTACAACCCAATGGGTTGGAGAGGAAGGTACTAGCAGCTAAGAAGATGAGGAAAATCCTCCTGAAGCAGGAAGTATTTAGAGATTCCAGGAGGTAGAGGTGTGGAGGGGGAGGGCATTCTAGGTATGAGGGGAAGCATAGACAAAGGCATGGAGATTGGAAATGGAGCTCTGATAATGATAGCTAACACTTACATAGCACTTATTATGTGCCTTATTATCTCATTTGATCCTCATAACAACCCTGGGAGGTAGATGCTGTTATTATCCCCATTTTACAGATGAGGAAACTGAGGCAACAGAGGGTAAGTGACTTGCCCAGGGTCACATAGCTAGTAAGTGTCTGAGGCTGTATTTGAAATTGGGTTTTCCTGGGGGCAGCTAGGCGGCACAGTGGATAAAGCACCAGCCCTGGATTCAGGAGGACCTGAGTTCAAATCTGTCCTCAGACACTCGACACTTTACAGATGAGGAAACTGAAGTTGAATTTAAACTCAGGTCTTCCTGACTCCCAGCCCAAATCTCTCTCCTCTGTGCTACCTAGCTGCCCCTAATAATGCATGCATAATTCTGTCTCAATATACCCTGCTTCTCCTCCCATCTCTGAACTGATAGGAAGGAGGACTGTTTCATTAGGGATCCTTGAGCTTCCTGAAGCTAAGATGAATCACTCCATTGATCAGAATTCTGATGTGTATCAGTGTTGTTTACATCATTGTTTTTCTGGTACTATTCTCAGTGCTGAATGGGGTAAGGACTTTGGGAGGGGGATTAATACTGGTCTCCTTGATTGATTCCTGACCGGGTCCTGCTATATCTACTCTAAGCAGCAGTGGGCTTTTTGATTCTTGCCACATAACCCAAGCAGCCAATGTCACGATCAAGTTAGAGAGCCTCTCTCTGTTAGTCAGAAGACTCCAAGAATATTTCCCTTTAAAAACACATTTACATGGATATTTTTTTGTTTTTCGAACACCTACATCTCTTCCCCCCTCTCCTTTCCAGAGAATCAGCTTATATAACAGAATGAAAGGGGGGGGGGGAATAGTTCAGTAAAACTAAACAACGTATCAAAAAATTATATCATATGTGGTGTTCCATACCCCAAACTTCCCATGTTTGCAAAGAACTGGGGAGGGAATACTTCTCTTGTGAGGTCTCTTGACATGACTTGGGTTGACATTAATGGATGATCCAGAGCAGATGGATGGGAAAGGATGGAGAGGCTGAGTCAGGGGATGGGTATTAGGGAGAGGAACTCCAATGTCCCCTGTCCCCTGAAGTGTCACCACATCACTTAAGATGATGAAGCCTCTTTCACTTTATCTTCCATGCTACAGCTTAGGGTTGGGAACCAGAGAAGAAAGGGGGAAAGAAGAGGAGGGCAAAAGGGAAAGTTCAGTGGGCACTTCATGGTGGTTTGAATCTATTTAGAAATGAGGAAACAATAACATAAGGACTGAGAGCATTCAAATGTGGGTTCAGTTCAAAGAACATTTGAATGTCTGAGGTCGGTAGTTTAGAAAATATATATATTCAACTTTAGTTTGAAAGGTAATTGGTGTTTTTCAGAAAAAAAAATCCCCAAATCAGATTGTCTAACCAAATTGTGATTTGTTGTTGTTGACTCTTCATAACCCCATTTGGGGTTTTCTTGGTAAAGATACTGGAGCGGTTTGCCATTTCTTTTTCCAGGTTGTTGTTGTTGTTGTTGTTTGGAGAGGGGGGATTGAGGGCTAAGTGACTTGTCCAGGGTCACACGGGTAGTAAATGTCAAGTGTCTGAGGTCGGATTTGAACTCAGGTCCTCCTGAATCCAGGGCTGGTGCATTATCCACTCTGCCACTTAGCTGCCCTCTTCCAATTTGTTTTTACAGATGAAGAAACTGAGGTAAACAAGGCTAAGTGACTTGTCCATTGTCATACAGCTAGTGTTTGAGACCAAATTTGAACTCAGGTCTTCCTTCCTCCAGACTCTATCCACCATGCTATCTACCATGATGGACTTATTACTGTGCTTTGAAAAAATGAAGAATTCAGGGAAACATGGGAAGACTTATGGACTGATGTAAGATGAAGTTAGCAAAACCCAGGGAACAGTCTACACAAAGGCTTCCACGATGTGACCTGGAAGAACAAATGAATCAAACTGAGCTCTGTGTATTTATAATGATGAGGCTTGAATCTGAACAGAGTTGAGAAAATGCATCTCCCTCCCTCCCTTCTTTTTAGAACTGGAGGACTATGGGTATGGCACATTGCATGTACTATCAGACTCAGTTGATATGTGAGTTAGCTCTATTTATTTATTTATTTATTTATTTGTTGTTGTTGTTGTTGTTGTTGTTGTTGTTTTTTTGGTGAGGCAATTGGGGTTAAGTGACTTGCCCAGGGTCACACAGCTAGTAAGTGTTAAGTGTCTGAGGCCGGATTTGAACTCAGGTCCTCCTGAATCCAAGGCTGGTGCTTTATCCACTGTGCCGCCTAGCTGCTCCTGTGGGTTAGTTTTAAAGAACTGTTTTTTCCCCCTCTTTCCTTTTTATGCTATGTTACCAGGGTAGGGATGGGAATATATTTGGAAATGAAATGGATATGGAAACAAAAAATAGCAGTAAGGACAAAATTTTGAAACTCTTCTAAACAAAAATATTTGTTTTAGTTCTTAGTTCAATAGAGAATTTACCCTTTGGGGACCATTCATGATTCAGCAAGTTAACATGGAATGGGGGTGGCGTGAGTAAGTATCCAATAGCAGCTTTGGGTTGAGGGCTTAGTGTTCCTGGAATTGAAACCTTCAGTGGAAGAGCCTGGGAATTCATACTTCTTCTTGCTTTTCCCTACCAACCTTAGACTCTGAAGGAGGGCAGGCAGGACCGGATTTAGGATAGGTTATTGGGGATGGGGAATGAAAAAGCCTAGCTCTCTCCCAGTTTCCCATACCTTTTATTCTCTTATGTGATATAGTGGAACGAGGTCAAGGCTTTGACATTAGAAGATCAAGGTTAGAGTCCTGGTCCCGCTACTTACTGACTATGAAACCTTTGGCTTTCAGTTGGCTTATCTGTGAAACACCTGGTCAGAGTCAGGAAGATTTTAGTTCCAATCAGGTTTCAGACATTTACTAGCCCTGGCCAAATCACTTAATTCTGTTTGCCTCAGTTTCCTCACCTGTAAAATGAGCTGGAGAAGGACATGGCAAGCCACTCCAATATCTCTGCCAAGAAAACCCCAAATGGGGTCATGAAGAGTCAGACACAATTGAAACAACTGAATAACAACAATCCATGAAACAAGGGAGTTAGATTTGATGTCTAAGGTCCCTTCTAGTCCAGTGGTCTCTGTGATATATCTGTGTGAAAATATCTCTATCTCTATCTACACACATACACACAGTCCTGTTTGCTTGATTAGGGATTTTTGGGGAGAGGGGTTGAGATTTTCTGCAGTATATTCTAACTCTTCAAGATTCCTGGGAACTCAGTGGTTAATAGCAGAATCTCTAGTTCAGGCCAAGGCTTAGGAGAGACATGGAAATATTGAATATCCAGGCTAGAAGGGGCCTCAGAGCAAAGAATATTAGAGATTCTTTAGTCCCAATAGCACCTTTTTATATATGAGGAAACCAAATTGCAGACTGTTATCCAAGATCACACAGTGGCTTAGCATCAGAACCCAGTTTTTCTGATTCTCAATCCAGAATTCTTTGCCTTACATCCAATTTCCTCTTTGAATGGGATTTGAGGAGACAGGGAGCAAGCATGTGTTCATAGATCTATGGATTCATAGATTTAGCACTGGATGGGACTTTAGATCAAGCTCAACCCCCTCATTTTACAGATGAGAAGCACAGATAAGTTAAATGATAAGTCTAAGGTCGTGAAGTTATTAAGTGTCTGAGGTTAAATTTGAATATAGATCTTCCTAACTCCAAACCCAGCCTGGGATTAGTAACTTCCATAGGCCTTCTAGCTCTTTGTCTTGCTCAGACTTGCTAACCACTAGATCTCAGGGACAGTGTCTAAATGGAGAACAAGGGCCCAAGTCTGGTCTAGGGAGCAGAGAGGGCAGTGAGATTTCATATGTACCTGGTCTGAGTCAGAGTACTCATGGTGGGTGGTGGTGGTGGGGGAAGGTTAAAACAGACCCTTGACACTGCTTGAGTTTCTAGTTTCTCTGAGGACACTCTCCTCCCCAACTCTCAAGATTGCCTACCACATGGAAAACATTTCTAGCTAGTCAACACTTGTTGATTATTTACTGTGTGCAAAATCTTGTACAAAGGACCA